>NW_027223756.1:98894860-99494860 GCF_028538775.1 Myotis yumanensis
AAAGAAAGAAAGAAAGAAAGAAAGAAAGAAAGAGGTTAATTGTTGGTTTATTTCACTTAGCAAATGTTTTCAGGTTCATCCATGCTGTAACATGTATCAGAACTTCGTTACCAAGGGCTTCCAGTCAAGATGGCAGTGTAGGTAAACGTGGTACTCAAATACTCTCACAACCGCATCAAAAATACAAATGATCTTCAGAATAACCATCAGTCAAAACCTCTTGAAATCTAGATGAATGGGGAGTCCTACAACTAGGGAATTAAAGAAGCCACATTCAGACTGGTAGGAGGGGTGGAGGCATGGAACAGGCTGGTCCCACACCCACATGTAGACATTTTTAATCAAGAGGGATATCTTGGCTGTGGAGGTCCCCCTTGAGGAGCAAGTGGTCCCAGCTCCATACCAGACCCTTTAGCCCAGGGTATCAGTGCTGGGAAGAGAAAGCCCATAACCGTGGGCTGTAAAAACCAGCGTGGATTGAGGCTGAAAGAGATGGAGGGCTGGTAGGGTTGCAGCCAGTTCCTCTTAAAGGACCCACACATGGACTTACTCGAATTCACTCCCTCTGAGCTCCAGCTTGAGGCAACAGCCTGAAAGGAACCTGGGACATTTGGGGAGGAACTAACTTGTCTTGCATCAGGGCAAAAGCTGGGAGGCAGCTTTTTCCTAGACAAAAGTGCTGGGAGAGGCCATTGTTCCTTTGCTGAGCCCTTCCCCCCAGAGAGACAACAAGTGGGTGCCATATCTAAGTCTCCATCTACCTGACTCACACTGTTCGCCCCACCCTGGTGATTCCCTGAGACCTAGCCCCACCCAACTTTCGGGCTCATCTAAGTCCCCAGTGGCTTTTCCATACAACTGGCCTCTATTGCCTCTGGGTTTTCCTAAAGTATCTCAAACAAGCAGCATCTGGCTTTAGCATGCCTTATACCTCTCCATAAGTGGCCCCAGGCCTAGCACTAGCAGCAGCCCACCTTGGTTCACATTTGGCTTCTCCTGGCACCTCCAAGCCCAAAACAAGTGGCAGTCATCTTCAGATATCTCTGTAGCTTGTGCTATGTGACCCCAGGGAGGCTGGCTTTACATCTCCCAGGGGGCCCCAGAGCCAGTGCACCCAGTGGACAGCTTCAGACCATGTCAGATTACAACCCTTCCACCTCCACCAGTAACACACTCAAGGGCTGGACTCAATGAGCACCAAAAAAACCCACTGAATCAAATCCTGTTCCATAGGGTCAACCCCTGCACAGCAGCTCTTCCACTGGTTCTCACAGCCAATTGGCCTGGGGGCCAATCCCTCCCAGTGATGCCAACAGCAGTCAAGGCTCATCTATAAGAGGACAGTGCACACAGCCTACACGGGGGCACACCTGGAGCACCCAGCTCAGATGACTAGGGAGGCTGTACCACTGGTGCTACAGAATACCTATTACACTAAGGCCACTCTACCAAGACCAGGAGACATAGCAGCTCTACCTAATACATAGAAACAAACACATGTTAGCAGCCAAATTACGGAGGTAAATAAACATATTCCAAATGAAAAACCAGGAGAAATCTCCAGAAAAAGAACAAGATAAAATGGAAGCAAACAAACTACCAGATGCAGAGTTCAAAACAATGGTTATAAGGATGCTCATTGAACTTAGTGAGAACTTCAACAGCACGAAAAAGGACAGGAACCATAAAAAAGACCAGTACAAAATGAAGGATACACTAAATGAAATAATTTACAGGGAATCAAAAGTAGAGTCCTAGCCAGTTTGGCTCAGTGGATACAGCATCGGCCTATGGACTTAAGGGTTTCTGGTTCAATTCCAGTCAAGGGCACATGCCTGGGTTGCGGGCTTGATCCCCAGCAGGGGGCATGCAGGAGGCAGCTGATCAATAATTCTCTCTCATCATTGATGTTTCTATATCTCCCTTTCCCTTCCTCTCTGAAATCAATAACAAAATATATTTTAAAAATAAAGTAGACTAGACCAGCGGTCGCCAACCTTTCAAACCTCACAGACCACCAGTTTATCTGTGGACCACCAGTTGGTGACCGTTGCTCCAAAGGTTTCCTTAAACCAGCAGTTACCAACCTTTCGGACCTCATGGTCTGTGCACCACCAGTTGGCGACCGCTGGAATAGAGGACACCATGAATCAAATAAGCTATTTGGAACATAAGGAAGCAAAAAATAACCAACCAGAACAGCAAAAAGAAAAAAGAATCCAAAAATATGAAGATAGTGTAAGTAATCCTTGGGACACCTTCAAGCATGCCAACATTCGCATCATGAAGGTGCCTGAAAGAGAAGAGGAAGCAAGAAAATGCAAACCTATTTGAAAAACAGCAATGAGGTACCATCTCACACCTGTCAGAATGGCTATCATCAACAAATCAACAAACACCAAGTGCTGGCGAGGATGCGGGGGAAAAGGAACCCTCTTGCACTGCTGGTAGGAATGCAGACTGGTGCATCCACTGTGGAAAACAGTATAGAGTTTCCTCAAAAAATTAAAAATGTAACTTCCATTTGACCCAGTAATCCCACTTCTAGGAATATATCCCAAGAAACCAGGAACACCAATCAGAAAGGATATATGCACCCCTATCTTCATAGCAGCACAATTTAAATAGCTAAGATTTGGAAACAGCCTAAATGCCCGACATCAGATGAGTGGATTAGAAAACTGTGGTACAGCTACACAATGGAATACTACGCTGTTGTGAAAAAGAAGGAATTCTTACCATTTGCAACAGCATGGATGGAACTGGAGAGCATTATGCTAAGTGAAATAAGCCAGTCAGAAAAAGATAAATATCACATGATCTCACTCATTTGTGGAATATAATGAATAACATAAACTGATGAACAAAAATAGAACCAGAGATATAGAAGCATTGAACAGACTGTCCAACCTATGAGGGAAGGCAGGGGAGTGAGGGAGTAAGAGATCAACCAAAGGATTTGTATGCATGCATAAGAGCCTAACCAATGGACACAGACAGTAGGGGGTTGAGGGCATGTGCTGGGGGGTGGGAGTGGCCAAGGAGAGATCAATGGGGGGGAAAGGAGACTCGTGTAATATTTTAAATAATAACGAATTGAAATTTTTTTAAAAAGAAACCTATTTGAAAAAATAATGACAGAAAACTTCCCTTACCTGGTGAAAGAAATAGACATACAAATCCAGGAAGCACAGAGAGTCTCAAATAAGATGAACCCAAGAGGCTCACACTAAGACACATCATAATTAAAATGCCAAAGGTTAAAGACAAAGAGAGTCTAGCGGGTGTGGCTTAGCAGTTGAGTATTGGCCCAGGAACCAAGAGGTTGCTGGTTTGATTCCCAGTCAGGCATATGCCCAGGTTGTAGACTCCATCCCCAGTAAGGGCATGCAGGAGGCAATCAATGATTGTCATTATTGATGTTTCTTTCTCTCCCTCCCTTTCCCTTCCTCTCTGAGATCAATAAGAAAATATTATGACAAAATGACGGAGTAGGTGGAAGCTCACAGACACACTCCCAGGACCAAATTGGAATTATAATTAAAATACAAAAACAAACAAAAACACCCTGAATAATTAACTGAAGACTAGCTGGAGAGAACCCTGGTATCCAAGGATGGAAAGTAGAGACATCATAGAGACTGGTAGGAAGGGTGGAGTTACAAAAGGCTGGGCTCCCATAGATAGCTGCTGAAGTTCTGGAGAGATATCTCAGCTGTGGGGGGTTGCCACTTAGAACTCTGGGGTCTAATCCCCAAGCTGGGCCCCCCCATCAGAGAGCACCAGAACTGAGAAAGGTCCCCACATAATATATGGCTGTGAAAAACAGCAGGGTTGCTGTCTTCTAGGGAGAGACAGCTGAAAATGCAGGAACCCCTTTAAAGGGCTAACACACAAAATTTTGAGTGCAGCCACTCACCTTGGGCTCTGGCAGAGGGAGGGCAAAGTAGACTGGAGCTGTGTAAGAATAAGCAAGGGTTGGGGGACTTGGGATTAGAGGTCAGAAGGCAGACACCTCGGTTTCCTGTGCTGAGTCATACCCTCATGCTGCGGAGGTCATCATTCTCAGGCAAACCTTTGCTATCCAGGCAGTTTTTGCCTTGGGGGAAGACAGTTGACCCACCCTATTGGAAAATCCCTTGCCCCACCTGTGGATGATTGCTTGAGGCTACTCCAGACAGAATCCAATCAGTCTGCATGCAGAGGAGGGTATCGGGAGCCTTTGAGTCTTCGCCTGATCTAATTAGTCAGAAAAAGCAGTTGGGGTCACTGCAGACACCATCCCAGATGCTCAGTAAGACAAAAGCCAGCATGACTCCAAGTGCCTGCAGCTGACACCTGAAGGACCAGCTCCATAGGGGAATGGAGTACAGCTGAGAACAGGGACAATTGGTGCGAGACTCAAGGCAGACCCAGCCTCTGGGCTGAGGAATCCCCAACCACTGGACTTTAGGGGATTCAATTTCTCAGACCTCAGTTAGGTTGCCCAGGGCCAGAAAGGGACTCACATTCACTGCACTAGAGAAGCTCCCAGGAGGCCCAGGATAGACACACCAAAGGACCAGATTCACCAATATCCGAGCAAAATCGAGCAAACTCTACAAATGGGGGACCCAAAGCAACTGCATAACAGCTGTTATGAGATCATTGGGGTTGAACCTCACTTGTAGTAAGTTGGAGGGAAGAACCCTCCCATGAATGGGACATCAACAATCAAGTCCCAATTACAACAGGAGAGTGCAAACAACACACACAAGGGGCATTCCTAGAGCATCCAGCTCAAGTGAACAAGGAGACTACACCACTGGACCCTTCAAGACACTTTCTACATAAGGCCATCCCACAAAGACTGGGAGGCATAGCAGTTCTATCTAATACATAGAAGCAAATACAAAGAGACTGCTAAAATGGGGAGACAAAGAAACAACCCCAAATGAGAGAAAAGAAGGAATCTCTAGAAAAAGAACTAAATGAGATAGAAGCAAGCAACCTATCAGACATAGAGTTCAAAGCAATGGTAATAAAGATACTTAAAGAACTTAGTGCAAATTACAAGAGCATGAAAAGAGAAATAGAGGCCATAAACAAAGAACCAGCCAGAAATGAAGAATGATATATCTGACATCAAGAGCACACTGGAAGTTGTGTTTTTTTGTTTGTTTGTTTTATTGTTTTTTATTAAATCTTTATTCAGATTATTACATTAGTTACTCTTTTTTCCCACCATAACTCCCCTCCACCCAGTTCCAACCCCACCCTCTGCCCTCACTCGCCACCCACTGTCCTCATCCATAGGTGCACGATTATTGTCTAATCTCTTCACTCACCCCCACACCCCTTTCTCCCCCCCCGCCCCCCAAGAATAGTCAGTCCATTCCCTTTCTTTGTCCCTGATTCTATTACAATCACCAGTTCATCAGATTATTTATTCACTTGATGTTTAGATTCACTTGTTGATAGATGTGTATTTGTTGTTCATAATTTGTATCTTTACCTTTTTCTTCTTCTTCCTCTTCTTAAAGGATACCTTTCAGCATTTTATATAATACTGGTTTGGTGGTGATGAACTCCTTTAGCTTTTTCTTATCTGTGAAGCTCTTGATCTGGCCTTCATTTCTGAATGATAGCTTTGCTGGATAAAGTAATCTTGGTTGTAGGTTCTTGGTATTCATCACTTTGAATATTTCTTGCCATTCCCTTCTGGCCTGCAAAGTTTCTGTTGAGAAATCAGCTGACAGTCGTATGGGTACTCCCTTGTACGTAACTGATTTTCTTTCTCTTGCTGCTTTTAGGATTCTCTCTTTGTCTTTTGCTCTTGGCATTTTAAGAACTTAGTGCAAATTACAACAGCATGAAAAGAGAAATAGAGGCCATAAACAAAGAACCAGCCAGAAATGAAGAATGATATATCTGACATCAAGAGTACACTGGAAGTTGTTAAAAGTAGATTGGATGAAACAGAGGATCGAATCAGTGATTTGGAAGACAAAGTAGAAATAAATACCCAATTAGAGCAGCAAATAAAAAAAAGAATTAAAAAACAGGAAATAGCTTAAGGGACCTCTGGAACAACATGAAACATAACAACATCCACATTATAGGAATACCAGAAGGGGAAGAGGGTGAGCAAGGAACAGAGAACCTGTTTAAAGAAATAATTACAGAAAATTTCCCAACCTGGGGAAGGATAATGTCACAGAAGTTCAGGAGACACAAGAGAGTCCCAATCAAGATGAACCCAAAGAGACCCACACCTAGACACATCATAATTAAAATGGCAAATATTGCCCAACCAGCGTGGCTCAGTGGTTGAGCATCAACCTATGAACCAGTAGGTCACAGTTCAATCCCTGGTCAGGGCACATGCCCAGGTTGTGGGCTCAGTCTACAGTAGGGGGCATGCAGGAAGCAGCCGATCAATGATTCTCTCTCCTCGCTGATGTTTCTATCTCTTTCTGCCTTCCTCTCTGAAATCAATAAAAATATATTTAAAAAAAATAAAAATAAAAAGGCAAATGTTAAAGACAATGGAAGACTCTTAAAGGCAACAAGAAAGAGACAGAATATTACCTACAAAGGAGTTCCCATTTGAATTTCAGCTGACTTTTCAATAGAAACATTTTAGTCCAGAAGGGAGTGGCATGAAGTACTCACGGTAATGAAAAGCAAAGGCCTAAATCCAAGACTACTGTATCCAGTGAGACTATCATTTAAAATTGAAGGTGAACGACAACCAAGATGGTGGCATAGGTAAACACCTGAACTTGCTGCCTCGCACAACCACATTAAAACTACAACTAAAAGACAAAACGAATATCATCCAGAACCACAGGAAGGCTGGCTATGTGGAAATTCTACAACTAGAAGGAAAAGAGAAAAGTGCATTGAGTCCGGTAGGAGGTGCAGAGGTGCGAAAGTGTAGAGGTACAGAGGTGCGCACAAAAGGGACTGGCGGCTGGGTATGCTGTTGTCTTTTTCAATCAGGTGGGAGATACAAGCTCCCCACTGCTCTGAACTCCAGTTCCATGTGAGAATTTGGGGGCTCAGACTCATACTGAGAGAAACTGTACTGTCTGGCATCGGGCCAGAACGTGAGGGCAGCTTTCTCACAGAGGGGCTTGCAGTGTTCACTGTTCCTGCACTTGGCGTGGGACACAGACCCTGGGACTGCTCCAAGGCAGAGCAGACTGGCAGCCATTTCTGTTTGCTCCACCCTGGTGGTTCCCTGAGACCCCACCCCACCCAATTTACAACCCCACCCAAGCTGTGCACAGAGGCTTTTGCATACAAATGGCCTGGCCTTTGCATACAAATGGCCTGGCTTTTCTCTGCCTAAAAACCTGTCAAACTGTAGCTGGGTTAGAGAACCCCAGAGCTTCCAAAAGAAGACCTAAGGCTCATCAGCAGCCTGGATTACTTCACAGCTGAGCCTCGTCTGGGCACCTCCAAACCCCAAACAAAGAAAAGGAATCTGCAGATCTCTCTGTAGCTCCTGCTGGGTGGCCTCAGGCAGTGGCTGACTTTGCACCTCCTTGGAAATCCAAGAGCCAGTCTACCCAGTAGTCAGAGTGAGACCATCCAGATTACAACTCTTCACATCCATAAGAGACACACTCAGGGGGCAGACTCAGTGAGCGCCAAAGCCCCACTGAAGCAAGTCCTGCCCCATAAGGGTGTCTCCAGCACAGAAGTTCTCCCATTGTAGACACAACTGGTCCTCACAGCCAATTGACCTAAAGGTCAATTCCTCCCAGTGATACCAACAGCAATCAAGGCTTAACTACAACAAGACTGTGCACACAGCCCACAAAGGGGTGCACCAAGAGTGTCTACCTCAGGTAATTAGGGAGGCTGAGCCACTGGGCCCTATAGGACACCTAGCACACAGAGTCACTCTATCAACACAGGGAAGCAGCCAAAATACAGAGACAAAGAAACAGGTCACAAATGACAGAAATGGAGGAAAGCAAACTACTGGATATAGAATTCAAAACCACAGTTATAAGGTTACTCAAGAATCTTCTAGAAACCTCAGAGAAATATAGTGAGACCCTCAAGGATATGAAAAAGGACCAAGCAGAAATTAAGCATACACTGACTGAAATAAAGAATATTATACAGACTCCCAACAGCAGATAAGAGGATCCCAAGAATCAAGTCAAAGATTTGAAATACGAAGAAGCAAAAAACACCCAACTGGAAAAACAAAAAGAAAAAATAATCCAAAAATATGAAGATAGTGTAAGGAACCTCTGGGACAACTTCAAGTGTACCAACATCCGAATTATTGGGGTGCCAGAAGAAGAGAGAGAGCAAGATATTGAAAACCTATTTGAAGAAATAATGACAGAAAACTCCCCCTACCTGGTGAAAAAAAATAGACCTACAAGTCCAGGAAGCACAGAGAACCCCAAATAAAAGGAACCCAAAGAGGACCACACCAGGACACATCATAATTAAAATGCCAAGGGCAAAAGACAAAGAGAGAATCTTAAAAGCAGCAAGAGAAAGACAGTCAGTTACCTACAAGGGCGTACCCATATGACTGTCAGCTGATTTCTCAACAGAAATCATGGAGGCCAGAAGAGAGTGGCAAGAAATATTCAAAGTGATGAATAGCAAGAACCTACAACCAAGATTACTCTACCCAGCAAAGCTATCATTTAGAATTGAAGGTCAGATAAAGAGCTTCACAGACAAGAAAAAGCTAAAGGAGTTCATCACCACCAAACCAGTATTATTTGAAATGCTGAAAGGTATTCTTTAAGAAGAGGAAGAAGAAGAAAAAGATAAAGATAAAAATTATGAATAACAAAGTGACAACAAATACATATCTATCAACAAGTGAATCTAAAAATCAAGTGAATAAAAAATCTGGCAAACAGAATAAACTGATGATTATAATAGAATCAGGGGCATAGAAAGGAAGTGAACAGACAATTCTCGGGGGGGATGGAGGTATAGGGGGTGCAGGAAGAAACTGGACAAAAATCATACACCTATGGACGAGGACAGTGGCGGTGGGGGTAAGGGTAGGGGGTGGGGTGGGAACCGGGTGGAGGGGAACTATGGGGGCGGGGGGAAAGAGGAAAGACTGTAATAATCTGAACAATAAAGATCTATTTAAAAAATAAATAAAATAAAATAAAATAAAATTGAAGGTGAAATAAAAAGCTTTCCAGACAAAAAAAGGGTAAAAGAGTACATTACAACCAAACCATCAATGCAAGAAATGTTAAAGGGACTTCTTTAAGAAGAAGAAAAGGAGAAAGGGGGGATCATAGCCATAAAGAAAATAAAAATGGCAATAATTAAATACCTATCAATAATAACCTTAAATATAAATGGACTAAATGCTCCAGTGAAAAGACATAGGGTGACTGAATGAAGAAGAAAACATGACCCATATATATGCTGTCTACCAGAAACCCACCTCAGACCAAGAAATACACACAAACTGAGAGTGATGGGATGGAAAAATATATTCCATGCAAATGGAAATGAAAAAAATAGCTGCAGTAGCAATGCTCATATCAGATGAAATAGACTTCAAACCAAAGGCCATAACAAGAGACAAAGAAGGCCACTTCATAATACTAAAGGGGATGATTCAACAAGAAAATATAACCCTTGTAAACATATATGCACTCAATATAGAAGCACGCAAGTACATGAAAGAAACTCTTGATGGACTTTAAGGGAGAGATTAACAGAAATACAGTCATACTAGGGGATTTTAACACCCCACTAACATCACTGGATAGATATTCCAGACAAAAATGAACAAGCAAACAGAGGCCTTAAATCACATACTAGATCAGATGGATCTAACCAATATTTACAGAACATTTCACCCCAAAGCAACAGAATATACATTCTTCTCGAGTGCACATGGAACATTCTCAAAGACAGACCACATGTTAGGGCACAAAACAAGTCTATACAAATTCAAGAAGATTAAGATAATACCAAGCATTTTCTCAGCTCACAATGGCATGAAGTTAGAAATATACATATATATTTTATTGATTTTTTACAGAGAGGAAGGGGGAGGGATAGAGAGTTAGAAACATCGATGAGAGAGAAACATCGATCAGCTGCCTCCTGCACATCTCCTACTGGGGATGTGCCCGCAACCCAGGTACATGCCCTTGACCAGAATCGAACCTGGGACCTTTCATTCCGCAGGCCGCTGCTCTATCCACTGAGCCAAACTGGTTTCGGCAATAAAATATATTTTTTTAAAAATACTATGAACAACTATATAGCAACAAGCTGGACAATGTGGATGAAATAGGCAAATTCCTAGAAAAATACAATATCCCAAAACTAAATCAGGAAGAATAAAAAAACCTGAATAGGCCAATAACGACTGATGAAATAGAAGCAATAATCAAAATACTCCCAGCAAACAAAAGCCAGGGTCTGGACAGCTTCACAGGGGAGTTTTTCCAAACATTCAAAGAAGAACTAAGACCTATACTTCTCAAACTATTTCAGAAAAATCCAAGAGGAACACTTCTAAGTTCTTGTTATGAGGCCAGCATTATCCTAATTCCAAAACCAGATAAAGACACTACAAAGATGAGAAACCAAGATGGCGGCATAGGTAAACACCGGAGTTTGCTGCCGAGAACAACCACTTCAAAAATACAACTAAAAGATGGAACGGACATCACCCAGAACCACAGGAAGGCTGGCTGTGTGGAAATTCTACAACTAGAAGAAAAGAGAAAAGCATACCGAGACTCAGAGGAGGTGTGGTGCGGAAGTAAAATACTAAGGTAGAGAGGCGCATGCGGAGCGGCCTGGCGGCTGAGGGCGCGGTTGTCTTTTTCAATCGGGAGGGAGTCTCAGGCTCTGAGCTCCAGTTCCGGGCAAGTCTCTGGGGACCTAGACTCATACGGGAGAAGCGGGACTGTCTGGCATAGGTTGGAACTCGAGGGCAGCTTTCTCTCGGAGGTACTTGCAGCAATTGCTGGGACACTGAGAAGCGGGGCCTCTGAAGGCAGGACTGAGAGCAGCCATAACTGCTTGCTCCACCCACCCTGTTGATCCCCTGGGACCCGCCCTGCCCAAGCCTTGCAGGGAGGCGTTTGCTGGATAGCCTCGGGCAGAGGCTAGATTAGCACCTCCCTAGAGCTCCAGGACAGAAGTTCTCCCACTGCAGACACAGCTGATTCTCACAGCCAATTGGCCTGGAGGTCAATCCCTCCCAGTGTTACTTACAACAATCAAGGCTTAAATACAACAAGACTGTGCACAAAGACCACAAGGGGGAGCACCAAGAGTGTTCTCCTCAGGTAATTGGGGAGGCTGAACCACTGGGCCCTAGAGGACACTTAGCACAGAAAACCACTTTATCAACACAAGGAAGCATAAAAAATATGGAGACAAAGAAACAGGACACAAATGACAGAAATGGAGGAAAGCAAACTGCTGGATATAGAGTTCAAAACCACACTTTTGCCTTAGCTGGTTTGGCTCGGCGGGCAGAGCGCTGGACTGTGGACTGAAGGGTCCCGGGTTCAATTCCAGTCTAGGGCACATGCCCAAGTTGTGGGCTCGGTTCCCAGTGGGGGGGGCGTGCAGGAGGCAGCCAATTGATGGTTCTCTCTCATCATTGATGTTTCTATCTCCCTTTCCCTCTCCCTTCCTCTCTGAAATCAACAAAAATATATTTTTTTTAAAAAACACCACACTTTTATGGTTTTACAAGAACTGTCTAGAAGCCGCCGATAAATTTAGTAAGACCCTCGAAAAAACTGGTGAGACCGCCGGTAAATGTAGTGAGATCCTCAAGAAATCTAGTGAGACCCTCGATGTTGTGATAAAGGACCAACTAGAAATTAAGCATACACTGACTGAAATAAAGAATATTATACAGACTCCCAACAGCAGACCAGAGGATCGCAAGAATCAAGTCAAAGATTTGAAATAAAAGAAGCAAAAAACACCCAACCGGAAAAGCAAAATGAAAAAAGAATCCAAAAATACGAAGATAGTGTAAGGAGCTTCTGGGACAATTTCAAGTGTACCAACATCCAAATTATAGGGGTGCGAGAAGAAGAGAGAGAGCAAGATATTGAAAACCTATTTGAAGAAATAATGACAGAAAACTTCCCCTACCTGGTGAAAGAAATAGACTTACAAGTCCAGGAAGTGCAGAGAACCCCAAACAAAAGGAATCCAAAGAGGACCACACCAAGACACATCATATTTAAAATGCCAAGAGCAAAAGACAAAGAGAGAATCTTAAAAGCAGCAAGGGAAAAACAGTCAGTTACCTACAAGGGACTACCCATAGGACTGTCAGCTGATTTCTCAACAGAAACTTTGCAGGCCAGAAGAGAGTGGCAAGAAATATTCAAAGTGATGAATGCCAAGAACCTACAACCAAGATTACTTTATCCAGCAAAGCTATCATTCAGAATTGAAGGTCAGATAAAGAGCTTCACAGATAAGGAAAAGCTAAAGGAGTTCATCACCACCAAACCAGTATTATATGAAATGCTGAAAGGTATCCTTTAAGAAGAGGAAGAAGAAGAAAAAGGTAAAGATACAAATTATGAACAACAAATACACATCTATCAACAAGTGAATCTAAAAATAAAGTGAATAAATAATCTGATGAACAGAATGTACTGATGATTATATTAGTATCAGGGGCATAGAAAGGGAATGGACTGACTATTCTTGGGGGGGGGGAAGGGGCGTGGGGGATGTGGGAAGAGACTGGACAAAAATCGAGCACCTATGAATGAGGACAGTGGGTGGGGAGTGAGGGCGGAGGATGGGGTGGGAACTGGGTGGAGGGGAGTTATGGGGGGGAAAAAGAGGAACAAATGTAATAATCTGAACAATAAAGATTTAATAATAAAAAAATTTTAAAAAGACACTACAAAGAGAGAGAACCAAGATGGCAGCATAGGTAAACACCGGAAATTGCTGCCTCGCACAATCACTTCAAAAATACAACTAAAAGACAAAACGGACATCATCCAGAACCACAGGAAGGCTGGCCAAGTGGAAATTCTACAACTAGAAGGAAAGAGAAAAGCACACTGAGGCTCAGAGGAGGTGCGGTGTGGAAGTAAAGTGCAGAGGTACGGAGGCGCACGAGGAAAGGGCGCATGCGGAAAGGCTGGCAACTGAGGATGTGGCTGTCTTTTTTTATTGGGAGGGAGACACAAGATCCCAACTGCTCTATACGCCAGTTCCAGGCGAGTCTCTGGGGATCCAGACTCATACGGGGAGAAACTGGACTGTCTGGCATTGGGCGGAACTCAAGGATGGCTTTCTCTCAGAGGTGCTTGCAGAGATTACCTCAGAACAGTGAGACCCAGGGCCTCTTAGGGCAGGGCTGAGGATCAGCCATAGCTGTTTCCTCTGCCCTGTTGATTCCCTGAGACCCCGCCCCATCCAAGCTGTGCACAGAGGCTTTTGCATATGAATGCCCTGGCCCTTAGCAATCTAAAATTACCTAGCCAAAACCGGTTTGGCTCAGTGGATGGAGCGTTGGCTTGCGGACTGAAGGGTCCCAGGTTCGATTCTGGTCAAGGGCATGTACCTGGGTTGCAGGCACAATCCCCAGTGGGAGATGTTCAGGAGGCAGCTGATTGGTGTTTCTCTCTCATCAATATTTCTGGCTCTCTATCCCTCTCCCTTCCTCTCTGTAAAAAATCAATATAATATATTTTTAATAAAATAAAAATAAAATAAAATAAAATTACCTAACTGCAGCTGGGTCAGAGAGACCCAGAACATCCAAAAGAAAGCCCAAGGCCCTACAGCAGCTTGCATTACTTCACAGCTGGGTCTCATCTGGGCACCTCCTAACCCCAAACAAGGAAAAGGAATCTGCAGATCTCTCCGTAGCTCCTTCTGGTTAGCCTCAGGCAGAGGCTAAATTAGCACCTCCTTAGAGATCCAAGAGCCAATGTACCCAGTGGTCAGAGTGGGACCATCCAGATTACAACTCCTCAGATCCATAAGGGACACACTCAGGGGGCAGACTCAGTGAGCACCAAAGCCCCACTGAAGCAAGTCTTGCCCCAGAAGGGTGTCTCCAGCACAGAAGTTCCCCCACCATAACTACAGCTGATTCTCACAGCCAATTGGCCTGGAGGTCAATTCCTCCAAGTGAAACCTACAACAGTCAAGGCTTAACTACAACAAGACTGTGCACACAGCCCACAAAGGGTGCACCAAGAGTGTCTACCTCAGGTAATTAGGGAGGCTGAGCCACTGGGCCCTAAAGGACACCTAACACAGAAAGTCACTCTATCAACACAGGGAAGCAGCCAAAATGCGAAGACAAAGAAACAGGTCACAAATGACAGAAATGGAGGAAAGCAAACTACTGGATATAGAGTTCAAAACCACACTTATAAGGTTTTTCAAGAATTTTCTAGAAACCGCCGATAAATTTAGTGAGAGCCTCAAGGATATGAAAAAGGACCAAGCAGAAATTAAGCATACACTGACTGAAATAAAAACTATTATACAGAGACCCAACAACAGACTAGAGGATCCCAAGAATCAAGTCAAAGATTTGAAATACAAAGAAGCAAAAAACACCCAACTGGAAAAACAAAAAGAAAAAATAATCCAAAAATATGAAGATAGTGTAAGGAGCCTCTGGGACAACTTCAAGCGTACCAACATCTGAATTATAGGGGTGCTAGAAGAAGAGAGAGAGCAAGATATTGAAAACCTATTTGAAGAAATAATGACAGAAAACTCTCCCTACCTGGTGAAAGAAATAGACTTACAAGTCCAGGAAGCACAGAGAACCCCAAATAAAAGGAACCCAAAGAGGACCACACCAAGACACATCATATTTAAAATGCCAAGAGCAAAAGACAAAGAGAGAATCTTAAAAGCAGCAAGAGAAAAACTGTTAGTTCCCTACAATGGAGTACCCATACGACTGTCAGCTGATTTTTCAATTGAAACTGTGCAGGCCAGAAGGGAGTGGCAAGAAATATTCAAAGTGATGAATAGCAAGAACCTACAACCAAGATTACTTTACCCAGCAAAGCTATCATTCAGAATTGAAGGTCAGATAAAGACCTTCACAGACAAGAAAAAGCTAAAGGAGTTCATCACCACCAAACCAGTATTATATGAAATGCTGAAAGGTATCCTTTAAGAAGAGGAAGAAGAAGAAAAAGGTAAAGATAAAAATTGAACAACAAATACACATCTATCAACAAGTGAATCTAAAAATCAAGTGAATAAATAATTTGATGAACAGAATAAACTGGTGAATATAATAGAATCAGGGGCATAGAAAGGGAGTGGACTGACAATCCTCAGGGTGGACGGGGTGTGGGGGGTGCGGGAAGAGACTGGACAAAAGTCATACACCTATGGATGAGGACAGTGGGGGTGGGTAAGCGCAGAGGGTGGGGTGGGAACCAGGTGAAGGGGAGCTATGGGGGGGGGGGGGGAAAGAGGAACAAATGTAATAATCTGAACAATAAAGATTTAATTTTTAAAAAAAGACACTACAAAGAAAACATTCGACAAAATCCAACACCCATCCTATCTAATAAAGAGGGAATATGCTAATTGACCCTCACACTGTCGCAAAGATGGTGGCACCCACAGCCAATAAGGAGGGAATATGCTAATTGACTGTCCCACCCTCAAAGATGGCAGCACCCACAGCCAATAAGGAGGGAATATGCTAATTGACTGTCCCACCCTCAAAGATGGCAGCACCCACAGCCACAAGATGGCAGCGCCCAGACTCCTCAGCCCCTTGGGGCACGCCGGCCACTGCGCGCACCTGCCTCTGGAGTCCCCCAGTCTCCTCAGCCCCGCAACTGCCCAGAGCCGGCCCAAGGCACAGGCAAGACTCGGATGGTGGCTGCCCAGCCACCCAAGGCTCAGGTAACCAGGGCCGGCCGAGCTTTGCACTGTCAGCAGTGGCAGCAGCAGAGGTGTGATGGAGCGTCGCCTTCCCCTGATCACAGGGTTGCCACCCGCCCCTGAGGGCTCCCAGACTGTGAGATGGGGCAGGCTGGCTGAGGGACCCTCCCTCCAATGCATGAATTTTCATGCACCGGGCCTCAAGTTTTTGATAAAAAGCAAAATTGGAATAGAGGGAGCATATCTCAAAACGATAAAGGCTATATATGACAAATCTACAGCCAACACAAAACCAAAAGCGTTTCCCTTAAGAACAGGAACAAGACAAGGATGTCCACTTTTGCCACTAGTACTGGAAATCCTAGCCAATGCAATCAGACAAGAAGAAGAAATAAGAGGCATCCAAATTGGAAAGGAAGAAGTGAAACTGTCGTTATTTGAAGATGACATAATATTGTTCATAGAAAACCCTAAATACGCCACCAGGAAACTACTAGACCTAATAAATGAATTCGGCAAGGTAGCAGGACACAAAATCAACATCTACAAATCGATGGCATTTTTAAAAAATATATTTTATTGATTTTTTACAGAAAAGAAGGGAGAGGGAGAGAGAACTAGAAACATCGATGAGAGAGAAACATTGATCAGCTGCCTCCTGCACACTCCCTACTGGGGATGTGCCCGCAACCAAGGTACATGCCCCCAACCCGAATCAAACCTCGGACCCTTCAGTTCACAGGCTGACGCTCTATCCACTGAGCCCAACTGGCCAGGGCTCGATGGCATTTTTATGTACCAATAATGAACTCTCAAAAAGAGAAACTAAAGCCCTAACCGGTTTGGCTCAGTGGATAGAGCGTCTGCCTGTGGACTAAAGGGTCCCAGGTTCGATTCCGGTTAAGGGCATGTACCTTGGTTGCAGGCACATCCCCAGTAGGGGGTGTGCAAGAGGCAGCTGATCAATGTTTCTCTCTCATCGATGTTTCTAACTCTCTATCCCTCTCCCTTCCTCTCTGTAAAAATCAATAAAATATATTTTTTTTAAAAAAGAGAGAAACTAAAAAAGCAATTCCATTTACCATTGCAACAACAACAAAAAGATACCTAGGAATAAACTTAACCAAGAAGGTAAAAGACCTGTACTTGGAAAACTATAGGACATTGGTAAAAGAAATAGAGGAAGATACAAACAAATGAAAGTGTATACCATGTTCATGGATTGGAAGAAGGAAGATCATTAAAATGTCTATACTACCCAAAAACAATCTACAGGTTCAACAAAATCCCTATTAAAATTCCAATGGCATGCTTCACAGAGATAGAACAAATACTCCAAAAACTTATATGGAACCATAACAGACCCTGAATAGACACAGCAATGTTGAGAAAGAAGAATGAAGTAGGAAGGATCACAATACCAGATATCAAGTTATACTACAAAGCCATTATAATCAAAACAGCCTGATACTGGCACAAGAACAGGCATATAGACCATTGGCTCAGAACAGAGACCCCAGAAATCAACCCAAGCCATTATACTCAATTAATATTTAACAACAGAGGCAAGAACATAAAATAAAGACAGTCTTTTCAACAAATGGTGCTAGGAAAACTGGACAGATACAAGCAAAAAGATGAAACTAGACCACCAACTTACACCATACACAAGAATAAATTCAAGGTGGATAAAAGACATAAATGTAAGGCATGAGACCATAAAAATCTTAGAGGAGAACATAGGCAGTAGAATCTCAGACATCTTGCCGAAACCGGTTTGGCTCAGTGGATAGAGCGTCAGCCTGCGGACTGAAAGGTCCCAGGTTCGATTCTGGTCAAGGGCATGTACCTTGGTTGCGGGCACATCCCTAGTGGAAGATGTGCAGGAGGCAGCTGGTCTCATCGATGTTTCTAACTCTCTATCTCTCTCCCTTCCTCTCGGAAAAAAATCAATAAAATATATATTTTTTAAAAAAGTTTAAAAAAAAATCTCAGACATCTCATGTAATAATATGTTTATGGATACCTCTCCTAGGAAAAAGGAAACTAAGGAGAAAATAAACAAACTAGACTACATCAAAATAAAAAGCTTCTTCATAGTAAAAGAAACCACCATCAAAATGAAAATAGAACCCACTGTATGGGAGAACATATTTGCCAATGATACATCTGATAAGGGATTAATATCCAAAATATATAAAGTACTCATTCAACTCGACAAAAAATCCAATTAAAAAAATGGGCAGAAGACCTAAATAGACATTTCTCCAAAGAGGACATACAAATGGCCAAGAGACATATTAAAAAATGCTCAAAGTCACTAATAATCAGCAAAATGCAAATTAAAATCACAATGAGATACCACCTCACACCTGTCAGAATGACTACCATAAAAAAATCAACAAACAACAAGTGCTGGCAAGGATGTGGAGAAAAGGGAATACTAGTTCACTGCTGGTGGGAATGCAGATTGAGGCAGCCACTATGGAAAACAGTATGGAGTTTACTCAGAAAATTAAAAATGGAACTTCCGTTTGACCCAGTGATCCCACTTCTGGGAATTTATTCTGAAAAATCCCAAAACATCAATCAGAAAGAATATATGCACCCTTGTGTTCATAGCAGCATTATTTATAATAGCTAAGATTTGGAAACAGCCCAAGTGCCCATCAGAAAGGAATGGATAAAAAAAGCTGTGGGACATTTACACTATGGAATACTATGCAGCTGTAAAAAAAAAGGATCTCGTACCCTTTGGGACAGCATGGAATAGACCTGGAAAATATTGTGCTAAGTGAAATAAGACAAGCTAAGAAAGACAAATATCACAAGATCTCATTTATTTGTGGAATCTAATGAACAAAATGAATTGACCAACAAAATAAGATCTGAAGCAAGGGGGCATGGAACAGACTGACATACCTTGATGTGGGCTTGGGGAGATAAGAAGAGATAAACCAAAGAACTTATATACTTATTAGAGGCCCGGTGCATGAATTCGTGCACAGGTGGGGTCCAGCAGGCCCACCCTAATGGGGGCCAATGGGGGCCGATGGGGGCCAATGGGGGTTGAGCCAGCCAGGGGGAGGGGCTGCAGGAGATTGGCCAGCCACCCCTCCGATGGGATCCAAAGGGGGCGGGGCCAGCAGGGGAGCCGCAGGAGGTTGGGGGAGCCGATTGGGGCCCCTATCGGGCCGGTTGGCCACTGCAGTGCACGTCTTAGTGACCAATTGTTCCAGTTGTTCTGTCGTTCTGGTCACTTGGCTTTTTTTTTTTTTTTTAGATTTTTAAAAATATATGTTTTATTGATTTTTTACAGAGAGGAAGGGAGAGGGGATAGAGAGTTAGAAACATCAATCAGCTGCTTCCTGCACACCCCCTACTGGGGATGTGCCCACAACCAAGCGTAACGCAAATAAACCTATTTTTCTTGTTCTCCGAAAGTGAAATATTTCCTGTTGCGCACACCAAACAAGTCAGTACAAGACTAATGACGTGGCAATCAGCTGTTAAAATATTCACTTCTAGTATTAGTGGAGAGAAATGGTGTACCTGAGCATAAGGGAAATGAATGCAACACGATTATAGTAATCAGTCATTAGTGAATGTTGCAGTTTGTTATTAATAACTATGTAAACAGGATATTGTAAAAATTAAGTTACAAAATTTTAATTAAAACATTTCTTACATACCGTTATATTGGCTGGGCCGCAAAAATATTCTTTGTGGGTCACATGCGGCCCACGGGCCCCGAGTTTGACATGCTTGCTCTAGTTAATTACATATCTACAGCAGGAGTTATTAGCCTGCAGGCCATTAGAGAGAGGAAGCATTTCATTCTGTTATATCATGGTTCCTTGAAAGTTCGGATTGTCTTAAGAGCCTATAAGCACAAGAACATTCCTCCCGCTCACGCTGTTTGAGCTCTTCCTTCCTGCATAAAGCCTTGGAGAGTCTAGCTGCCCTTAGAGTGTCTCAGACACTTTGATTTCCCCCATTGCAGCATTTGAACGGCTTAGCCCTTTGGAGGCCCTCACTTCCTTGCCTAGAAAATGGGGAATAATGCTGCTGACTTCACAGATTTTAAGAATCCCGTGCCTGCCATATGCATAACCTCTGCTTCCATACCATCCTGCCCACACACAGCCTATAGGCCAGGGGTCTGTGCTATCACCTGGGACCAAGGTTCTGCCCTAGCCAGGGCCACCCAGATTCTCTTTTTGTCACTAGCTATGTGGTTGTGAACAACTTCCTTCCCCTCTGCCAGCTCTGGGTGCATCTCTGTATGAGTCTAATAATAGTATCCACCTCAAAGGGGTGTGGGATGGTGCTAAATAACATACCACTTCCTGGGGCCCCAAGAGCTCCAGCCTGGAACAGAGGAGGTGTTAACACTAGTGCTAGCCGGTATTATTATACCTCCAGAGGGAGAGCAGAAGATGGAGGAGAGACAACCCAGGAGAAGAGGGAGCAGAGTGGGAAGCCACACAGAAGGCAGACAGATGGCGAGGCCTATGGGCAACAAAAGCTGGAGTGGACAGGGCCTCTGAACCTGAGGGGAGAGGCAGAGGACCTGTGATATGAGTTTGCAGGGGCTGCTCTAACTGACTGGGCAGCTTACACAATGGATATGGATTCTTTCACAGCTCTGGAGGCTAGAAGTATAAGATCAAGGTGTTGGCAGGGTGGTTTCTTCTGAGGCTTCTCTCCTTGGCTTGTGGATGGCCATCTTCTCCCCGTGTCCTCACATGGTCGTCCCTCTGTGTGTCTGTGTCTTAATCTCCTCTTCTTATAAGGACACCAGTCAGACTGGATTACCCTGATGATCTTATTAACTTGATTATCTCTTTAAATACCCTATCTCCAAATACAGTCACATTCTGAGGTGCTGGGGGTTAGGGCTTCAACACATGAATTTGGGGAGACACCATTCAGCTATTGAGGGTGGCCTTGGAAAAAGGGGAGCAGGAAGAGCATTAGACTAGAGGCAACAGACTTCTTTTTTTAAAAAAATGTTTTTATTGATTTTAGAGAGAGAGGAAGGGAGAGGGAGAAGGGGGGAGAGGGAGAGGGAGAGAAGAAGAGGAAGAGGGAGAGAGTGAGAGAGAGAAAGAGAGAGAGAGAAACATTGATTGGTGGCCTCCTACACCACACATCTAGCCCGCAACCCAGGCATGTGCCCTGGAGGGAAATCAAACCAGTGGCCCTCCAGTGCACAGACAATGCTCAACCAATTAAGCCACACTGGCTAGGGCGCAACAGACTTCTTTTGCTAAAGATGTAGCTGTGTCTTGATCCAGTCTCCATGAGGCTGGAGGGACCATCCAGTTCTGCCCATGAGGCCTAGCTGCAAAGTTAGATGCCCATCTCTGTCATTCAGGTGTTTTTTTTTTATAGCTGTTACAAAGGGCCTAACTAAACCAGTATGTGAAGCACTTGGCACACTGCCTGGCCTAGTAAAAGCTCAATAAATTGTAGCTATCCTATATAATAATAGAGAAACATGGTAATTAGCTGTACCTCCACTACCCTTCCCATTGGCTAATCAGGGCAATATGCAAATTAACTGCCAACCAAGATGGCAGCCAGCAGCCAGGCAGCTTGAAGCTATCAGGAGGCTTGCTTGCTTCAGTGACGGAGGAAGCCAACGTTCCCCGCCTGTGGCTGCCGGCCTCTGAGCTTGCAGTTTGAAACATTGTTACAAATATAGAAGCTAAACAAAACCCCAGAAACCTGCTTTCAGGCAGCCGGGATCTCAGAGCTGGAGTTGAAACAGTGTTTCGATTATAGAACCCAAACAAACCAGATACCTGCTTTCAGCAGCCGAGGCCTCAGAGCTAGAGCCAAGCCTCAGAGCTAAAGCTGGCCCAGAATAAAAAAAAAAATTTAAAAAGGAGCGGTTGGGAGCTTCAGTCAGCCGCCAGCCTGAAAACAGCCCTCAACCCATCACCCAGACTGGCCAGGCACCCCAGTGGGGACCCCCACCCTGAAGGGGGTGTGACCAGATGCAAACAGCCATCATTCCCTCACCCAGGCTGGCCAGGCACCCCAGTGGGGACCCCCACCCTGATCCAGGACACCCTTCAGGGCAAACCAGCCGGCCCCCACCCGTGCACCAGGCCTCTATCCTATATAGTAAAAGGGTAATATGCCTCCCAGCACCGGGATCAGCATGATGGGGGCAGCAACCAAACCCCCTGATTGCCCTGCGGCTCTGTGTGTGACAGGGGGCGGGGCCACAACCTCCCTATCTGCCCTGCTCTGTTCGTGACAGGGGAAGGCGCCCCAACCCCCTGATCAGCCCTGCTCTTTGCCTGATAGGGGGGAGCTCCCCAACCCCCTGATCGCCCTGCGGCTCTGTGTGTGACAGGGTGTGGCGCCCCAACCCCCCCGCCCCACGGGCCCTGCTCTGTATGTGACAGGGTAGAGTCATAACCTCCCCATCGGCCCTGCCCTGAGTGTGACAGTGGCAGCGCCCCAACCCCCTGATCCGCCCTGCTCTGTGGGTGATAGAGGGTGGTGCCCCAACCCCCTGATCCGCCCTGCTCTGTGTGTGACAGGGGGCGGTGCCCCAACTCCCCTATCGGCCCTACTCTGTGCGTGACAGGGGGGAGCTCCCCAGCCCCCTGATGGGCCCTGCTCTGTGCATGACAGGGGGGAGCTCCCCAACCCCCTGGTCGGCCCTGCTCTGTGCGTGACAGGGTACGGAGCCCCAACCCCCCTGATGGGCCCTGCTCTGTGAGTGACAGGGGGCAGTGCCCCAACCCCCTGATTGGCCCTGCTCTGTGCGTGATGGGGTGGTGCCGCAACCTCCCCATCGACCCTGCCTTGAGTGTGACAGAGGGCGGTGCCCCAACCCCCCAATTGGCTCTACCCTGAGCGTGACTAGGGGTGGCATCGCAACCTCCTGATCCGCCCTGCTCTGTGCATGACAGGGGGTGGTGCCCCAACTCCCCAATCGGCCCTGCTCTGAGCCTGACCAGGGGCTGCACCTAGGGATTGGGTGTGTCCTCTGCCACCCGGGAGCAGGCCTAAGCCAGCAGGTCATTATCTCCCGAGGGGTCCCAGACTGCAAGAGGGCACAGGTCGGACTGAGGGGCCCCCTCCCCCCCAAGTGCACAAATTTTTGTGCACCGGGCCTCTAGTTATTGTTATAAAAAGTATTTGGGCCCTAGCTGGTTTGACTCAGTGGATAGAGTGTTGGCCTGTAGACTCAAGGGTCCCAGGTTCGATTCTGGTCAAGGGCACATGCCCCAGTTGCAGGATCAATCCCCAGTAGGGGGTGTGCAGGAGACAGCCAATCAATGATTCTCACTCATCACTAATGTTTCTAATTCTCTCTCCCTCTCCCTTCCTCTCTGAAATCAATAAAAAAAATTTAAAAAAATTTTTAAAAAGAGTATTTGGTTGGCCCTGGCTGGTGTTCCCAATGGTTAGAGCATTGGCCTATGCACCAAAAGGTCATGGGTTTGATTCCCAATTAAGAGCATGTACCTGCATTGGGCATGTGCTGGAGGCAACCAACCGATGGATGTGTCTCACATTGATGTTTCTCTCTCTCTCTCTCTCTCCTCATCCTTCCTCCTGCTTCCATTCTCTAAAAATCAATGGAAAAAAATATCCTCAGGTGAGGATTAACAAAATAAAACAAGATTATTTGGTTGGCAATATTAATATAATATAATTTTGGCCGAACAGAAGAGGAACCTGATTATATAATGATAAACATTACAATAAAATTTGACATGGCTTGATTAAACCTATATGCTTCATAAAATTTAATAACCAGCCCTGACTGGTTTGGCTCAGTGGATAGAGTGTTGGCCTGCAGACTGAAGGGTCCTAGGTTCGATTCCGGTCTAGGGCATGTACCTTGCTTGTGGGCACATCCCCAGTAGGGGGTGTGCAGGAGGCAGCTGATCGATGTTTCTCTCTCATCGATGTTTCGACTCTCTATCCCTCTCCCTTCCTCTCTGTGAAAAATCAATAAAATATATTTTTTAAAAATTTAATAACCAAATGAAAAAACTTAGAAATATATCAAATTGACAGAAACATAATTACAGTAAGAATTGAATGTTATCCTATAGCATATTGAGTGCATAAAAAAGAAATAATTGATCCAGCAATCACACTTCTTGGTACTTGGTACTTAAATGAAGTGAAAACTTACACAAAAAACCTGCACATGGATGCTTATACAAGCTTTATTCATAATTACCAAAACTTGGAAGCAACCAAAATATTCTTCAACAGTTGAGTGGATAAATAAACTGTGGAACATCCAGACAATGAAATATCATTTAGTGCAAAAAAGAAATTAGCTGTCAGCCATGAAAAGACATAGAAGAAACTTAAATGACATTACTAAGTGAAAGAAGCCAATCTGAAAATCATATTATACTAGAGGCCCGGTGCACAAAAATTTGTGCACTTGGGGGGGTCCCTCAGCCCGGCCTATGCCCTCTTGCAGTGTGGGACCCCTCGGAGGATGTCCACCCCAGTCGGGACCCTCACCCCATGGAGGTTTGGCCAGCCTGGGTGAGGGCTGATGACTGTTTTCAGGCTGGCTACACCCCCTTTAGGGTCGGGGGTCCCCACTGGAGTGCCTGGCCAGTCTGGGTGAGGGGCTGAGGGCTGTTTTCAGGCTGGCCAAGCACCCTGGTGACATAAGCTCCCAGCCTCTCCTTTTTTTCTTTTTCTTTTTTTATTCTGGGATTTATTTACCTTCTATAATTGAAACTTTGTTGCCTTTAGCGGAGGCCTGTGGAAAGCTTGGCTTCCTCCATCGCCAGGGGCAACCCACTCCTGCTTGCTCCAGTTCCATGGCCATGGCTGGCTGAAAGCAGGTATCTGGGGTTTATTTACCTTTTATAATTGAATCTTTGTTGCTTTCAGTGGAGCTCAGAGCTGGGCCGCGGCAGGCGGGGAACCTTGGCTTCCTTCATCACTGGAGCAAGCAAACCTCCTGCTCACTCTAGCTCCATGGCTGCCGGCCGCCATCTTGGTTGGGTTAATTTGCATATAGTCGCTCTGATTGGCTGGTGGGCATGGCTCAAGGCATAGCAAAAGTATGGTCAATTTGCATGTTTGTCTTTTATTAGTATAGGATTATTCCAACTCTATCTCTGACATTCTGGAAAAGGCAAAATAATGGAGGCAGTGAAAAGATCAGTGGTTGTCAGGGACTGGATGGTAGAGAAGGATGAACAGATAAAGCTCAGAGAATTTTTAGGGCAGTAAAACTACTCTGTATGATGGGCATGTCATTAAACATTAGTCAAACCCCATAGAATGTGCAACTTCAAGGTTGTCCCCTAGTGTAAACTATGGACTTGGGCTGATAATGACATGTCAACTTAGGTTCCCTCATTATAACAAATGTACCACTCTGGTGCTGTGTTGATAGTGGGGGAGGCTAGCGGGGAAGGGGCAAGGGACATATCAGAAATCTCTGTACTTTACTACTGTGAACCTAAAACTTTTCTAAAAAATAAACTTTTATATTAAAAAAAGAATAGTCACTAATTGCTTTTTACATTAATGCCTATATTGAGAATGTAAACTGTTTACTAAGATGAATACATTAAATTTATGCATCCTATATAATAAAAGGCTAATAAGCAAATTGTCCCCATGGGTGGGAGTTTGACTGACCGGGAGTTAGATGTGCACTGACCACAAACATGGCAGGCGTCGGCGATGCAACGATGGCAGCAGGCGGCAGTGGAAGCACTGCTGGCCCGTTGGGCACCGATGAGAACAGGATCGCAGCGGGATGGTGGAGCAGGTGAGCGGGCAGTGCCAGGCCAAGGTAGGTGCGAGCAGAGGCCCTGATGGCCCTGCTGGTCACCCACAGAAGGCAACCAGCAGCGGGGAGTGGGGCTGATGAGTGGGCAGCACCAGGCCAAGGTGGGTGCGGGCATGGGCCCTGATTACCCTGCTGGTTGCCCCACAGACAGTGACCAGCGGTGGCAGTGGGGGACGGGACCAGTGAGTGGGCGGTGCCAGGCCAAGGCAGGTGCAAGCAGGGGCCCTGATCACCCTGCTGGTCGCCCCACAGATCAGCCCTGATCACTGGCCATGCCTAGGGACCCTACCCGCCCACGAATTTCATGCACCAGGCCTCTAGTCTATTCATAAAAAATCATGGCACAAAGATGTGAATGTTATCATTAAAGAAATGATTAATTTGTATACCAAAAGTTATACCTTACAAATAATAAGTAGGTCTTTTAAAAAATAAACTTTTGCCTGGCCAGTGTGGCTCAGTTGGTTGAATATCAACTCATGTACCAAGGGGTCGCCAGTTTGATTCCCATCAGGCACATGCCTGGCTTGCAGCTTGATCCCCAGGCAGCTGGTGTTTCTCTCTCAGAAGGATGTTTCTCTCTCTCTCTCTCTCTCTCTCTCTCTCTCTCTCTCTCTCTCTCCCTTCCTCTCTAAAATCAATAAAAACATTTAAAAAAATAAATAAACTTTTTATTTTAGAGCAGTTAGATTTACAGAAAAATTACAAACATGGTACAGAGTCCACATACACCCCACACCATTTCCCCTATTTGTAACAGATTAGTACAGAATTTTGTTACAACTAACAAACCAATACAGACACATTATCCTTAACTAAAGTCCATACTTTATTCAGACTTCCTTAAAATTTTCCTAGTGTCCTTTCTGTGCTCCAAAACTCCACATGGCATGTCAGCTGACACAATCTCTCAGGCTTTCTTTGTTTTGATAACCTTGACACAAAAGAGGAGGACTGGTCAGGAATTTATAGAATCTGTCAGTTGAGACCTGTCTGAGTTTTTTCTCACATTTAGCCTGGGGTGATGGATTTTGGGAGGAAGATCTCAGAGGTGAAGGGCCTTTCTCATCATATCACTTATTATCAGGAGTATGCTGTCAGCATGACTAAACACAAGTGATGCTATATAGGACAAGAAAGAAATTTCTAAGCAAAAAAAGAAATTGCTCAAGTTCCAGGTTCTTTTTGGCACAAGTAATTTATATATATATATATATATATATATATATATATATATATATATTAATAAAAGACAAAGATGCTAATTGACCATACCTTCACTACGCCCACCAGCCAATCAGAAGAGTATGCAAATTAACCCAACAAAGATGGCGGTTAATTTGCATACACAGGCGCCCAGCGAAGACTGAAGACAGTGCAGAAGGAAGCCAAGCACTGCAGAAGGGAGCTAAGTGGCAAAGAAGGGAATGGATCGGAGGTAGCAGAGATGGGAGCGGAGCTGAGGCAGTGGACACAGGAGGGAGCAAAGTGGCGGAGAAAGGAGGGAGCGAGGTGGCAGACACGGGAGGGAGGCGAAGCAGAGGACACGGGAGGGAGCCAAGGCAGCGGCGAAGGGAGGGAGCGAGGCAGTAGAGAAGGGAGCGAAGCCCTCCTCGGTGGAATTCGCTCCCTTCTCTGCTTCGCTCTGGTCTCAGGAAGCCCTATTCTTGCAGGAATCTTCCTGCAATGGGCCTCTAGTATATATATACACATACTAGTAGCCCGGTGCACGAAATTCATGCACATTAAAAGGGAATTAATTGCCCTAACCGGTTTGGCTTAGTGGATAGAGCATCGACCTGAGGACTCAAGGATCCCGGGTTCGATTCCGGTCAAGGGCATGTACCTTGGTTGCGGGCACATCCCCAGTGGGGAGTGTGCAGGAGGCAGCTGATTGATGTTTCTCTCTCATCGATGTTTCTAACTCTCTATCCCTCTCCCTTCCTCTCTGTAAAAAATCAATAAAGTATATTTTTTTTAAAAGGGAATTAATTAGCAGAGATATTGTAATATTGCTATTTGCCCTTTCTCTATAATAGAAGTATGAGAGATGAAAGGAAATTAGTAAAATGTATATGAAAATAATATATAAATTTATTAGTAAATAAACAGTAACAAAAGGATATAACAACAACAGAGGCATGATATACAAATGACAAAAACATGATATGAAAACAACAAAAACATGATATGAAAACAACAAAAACATGATATAAAAACAACAGTGATGCAAACAATGACTGATAAAGTGATTAAAATTATTCTAATATCTCCTTGTACACCACATTAAGAGTGAAAACACTTTCAGAGTGCTTGACTAATTTCCCTTGTGATGAAGTATTTAGAACTTTAACTGTAACATCACATGCTCTTCAAACTCGAGAGAAAGCAAGATATAACTGACCATGTGCGAAAACGGGTTCAGGTAGGAATATTCCTACTCTGTCTAGAGTTTGTCCTTGTGATTTATTAATAATCATCGCAAATGCTGGCATCACGGGAAACTGTCATCGAATTAGTTTAAATGGGAGGCCAGTGTCAGACGGGGACAAATCAATTCTTGGAATCAGAACAACCTCTCCCTCTGCAGATCCTATTAATACTTCAGCTTCAATAATGTTAGGTCATAATCTTTTGATAATAAATCTGGTACCATTACAAAGACCCCACTTACTATTAAGATTTCTCAATAGCATGATGATTGCACCACTTTCAATTTTAATTTATGACACAGCATTCCTGAAGGAGTAATAATATTAAGATATTAGATGGCAAAATTTTCCTTTTCAGCATCATCTGTGGAATCAATGGTATCATCACTCAAATATGTGTGAAAATCTCCATCGAGTATATCCAAAATGTCTTCATTTAATTTTGAACATGCTCATTGTTTTGGACAAAGAATTTCATGTTTAGATATATTTTTAATATTATCTATAGATATACTATTTCCAAAGGTAGCTTCAATAATAGATCCATTACAAATCATTTCACAGGGGATTTCAATAATATCCATTCCTAAATGAAAACTGCTATCAAGTTTGCCATCTCCAAGTTTTACTAACTATTCACTATAAGCAGAATCCTCTGATCTCATATTTGTTTTAAGAGACAATTTATTGAAACATCCCCAAACATTACAGTACTTTAAACTCGTTTGTACTATGGCCGATCCCATAGCATGCGGTACAATACTGAGACATTGTCGAAAATCCTCTCCAAGAAGGAGAACTTTCCCACCAAATACAACATTCAAATTCATAATTTCTCTTAGTAATCTGTCTATGGTGTTTATAGCATGACTGGATGCCATGATGCATTCATCAATAATGAGAAGTTGGGCCTTTTTAATAACTTTAGCAACTTCACTGTTTATATCGAGTCTAGAAATTGAAGTTTCATTTAATGGAATTGGTCATTTATATTGGGAATGAAAGGTTCTTCCACTGAGAAGTAAATTTGCAGCAATTCCTGTAGACGCTGTGGGTAAAACAGTACCACCACAACCTCTAATATAATGTATTAAAACTTTATTGTAGGGAGCTGCTATAGTGTTTTGGTCAGGTGCAAGCCTTGGACTGATGAGAGGGCACAGTCCTCTCATTGCCACATGCAAGTCCCAGCTTGGAGGGCAGGCCCTCCCAGCACAATTATAGCCAACAGCTATAGTTGTAAGCTTGAACCTATGTTCCAAACATGTGGCCCCATGTGCCTGAGTGATGTAGGCTTGATAGAGTTCAGGTTCATGTAGTTGAGTAGGATTGAAACCCAGGAGAATGTTGTAAACATCTTGGTCACGCCCTTACTTTGCCTCGTAGCATCTTCTATAAAATAAAGGCATGGCTGTGGGGGTGGTCTCTGTCTCTCAGAGAAGCAGTGTCCCACCGAGACCCAGATTTCATTCTCTTTTCTGTCTTTTCTAAGTCTTTCAGCTGCTCCCACTCAGGTTCACCCTTGGCCGTGCTGGTGCAGCACACTTTATATAGATATGCCTCCACGCTCCGAGGGCGGGTTCCTGCCTCAAACCCCGCCCTTACAGGAAACAGCTCAGGAAAAGACAACCCCTGCAGGACTGACTTCCTTCCGCTTGGTCGCGCTTCTGGCCATGATGTTACACCCAGGGTTTTTATATAAGTAGATGCCTAAGTGACCGACCCACCGGTCAACCCATCACTATGATACGCACTGACCACCAGGGGGCAGATGCTCAACGCAAGAGCTGCCCCCTGGTGATCAGTGCGCTCCCACAGCCAACCTCCCACACTGGCCAACCTCCTGCAGTCCCTTCCCCCAGCCAGCCGGCCCCAGTCGGCCCCAATCAGGACTGGGTGAGATGGCCCCAATCAGTCCCAATCACCAGCCAGGCCTCGGGACCCCACTGGTGCACAAATTCATGCACCGGGCCTCTAGTAATAAATAAAGCTGGAGTTATCCCTGAGTCCCAAGTTTCACAAGCCCCGGACCATATAATCAAATCACTCTAACACTTATGAAGAGTGTGAGTGGGGCCCTGGCAGGTTTAGCTCAGTGAACAGCGCATTGGCCTGAGGACTGAAGGGTCCTGGGTTTGATCCTGGTCAAGGGCATATACCTCAGTTGCAGGCTTGATCCCGGACCCTGGTCTGGGCCCGTGGGGGGGAGCAACCAGTTGATGTGTCCCTCTCACATTGATGTTTTTCTTTTTCTGTCTCTTCCCCTCTCTTCCACTCTCTCTAAATATCAATGGAAAAATATCCTTGGATGAGGATTAACAACAATAACAACAAAAGAGTATGAGTGGGGGTCAGCCCCCACTCCTATATTCATGCTCTTGTCTGATCCTGTATCCTTAAGTGTAGTCAAGGCCTAGTGAGTCCAGCCCTGCTAGCATGGCTCAGTAATTGAGTGTAGACCTATGAACCAGGAGGTCAGGGTTCAATTCCTGGTCAGGGCACATGCCCGGGTTGAGGGCTTGATCCCCAGTATGGGGTGTGCAAGAGGCAGCCCATCAATGATTCTCTCTCATCATTGATGTTTCTATCTCTCTCTCTTCCTCTGCCTTTTGCTCTGAAAGCAATTATATACATACACACACACACACAGACACACACACACACACACACACTTAGTGAGTCCATTTTAACTAACAAAATATGACCATTGTGATAGGTTGTCACATCTGAGATTAGGTTACAGAAGACTGACTCTGTCTTGCTGGCCGCCTCTTGCACCCCTAATGGAAGCCAGCTGCCATGTTGGAAGCTGCTGGATGCCTGTGTGGCAAAGACTGAGGAGGGCCACTGGCTAACAGTCAGTGAGAAAATGAGGCCTTCGTGCAACAACCAGCAAGGAACTGAATCCTGTAATGGTCAAGTGAGTGATCTTGGAACAGAACCTCCCCCAGTTGGGCCTTGAGAAAATTACAACCTCACTTGACACCTTGATTGCAAACTTGTAGGACACCATGAACCAGAGGACCAGCTGGATGGCACCCAGATTCCTGACACACAGAAAGTAGGAGAACACACATACTTATTTTAAATGATTATGTTTTCTGGATACTTTTTAAAAGAAATATATATATATATATATATATATATATATATATATATATATACATTTTTTTATTTCAGAGAGGAAGGGAGGAGAAAGAGATCGAAACATCAATGATGAGAATCATTGATGGGCTGCCTCCTGCATGCCCCCTACTGGGGATCAAGCTCGAAACCTGGGCACGTGCCCTGACCAGGAATCAAACTCTGACCTCCTGGTTCATAAGTCGACACTCAACCATTGAGCCACACGGGCCAAGCCTGGATGCTACTTACAAAAGTGCTCCAAGTGCCCCAAAGAGATCCCTTGCCTCTTCTACCATGTGAGGTTTATTGAGGTATAATTGATATACAAAAACTGCATTTAATACATTTGTATGCATATTTAATGTATACTATTGTATACAATTTAATGTATATATTTAAACATATACAATTTGATGAATTTGGACATATGCCATAATCAAGGTAATAAACATATCACCTCCAAAATTTCCTCCTATCTCTTTGTTTCTTGGATTTTTTGCGGGGGGGGCGGTAAGGAGGGGTAAAGAAGACCTAACAGAAGATCTACCCTCTTAACCATATCTAAGTGTACAATGCAGTGTTGTTAACTATGGGCACTATGTTGCACAACAGAGCTCTAGAACTGATTCATCGTGCATATCTGAAACTTATACCTATTGAACATCACTTATGGAACATTTTTGGCAAAATTTGAAACTAATTATGCTATACCAATCAGTCAACTTCAGAATGTGGGATAGTTTTACAAGACAACAGGACTTCAAAATGATCAGTCTTGCAAGACTACCCATTCTCCCAATAAAAATAAAGGAGACTTTTCTAGATTAAAGTAAACTGAAAGAGAGATGATAACCAAATGTAACAAGTAAAGCTTGATTGAAGTCTACATTTTGTTTTAAAAAGTTATAAAGAGAAAATTGGGGAAAGGATAACAGTTTTATCTGATTGAATGTGAATTATTTAATTAATGATAATAACTGTCTTGGGGTGATAATGGCATTGTGGTCTTGTAGAGGATGCCCTTAGGTGACACATGCTTAAATATTGGAGGGGAAGAATTATGATGTCCACAACTCTCTTCCAGATGGTTTAGCAAAACAAACATTTTTTGTATAGATGTTCCTCAATTTACAATGGGGTTATGTTCTGATGAATCCATCATAAATTAAAAATATCATAAGTCAAAAATGAACTTAATATAACCTAACATACCTAACATCACCACTTAGCCCAGCCCACTGTGACCATGCTCAGAATACTTACGTTAGCCTCTGGTTGGGCAAGATCCTCTCACTGCCACTGCCCAGCACCACGGGAGAATATCACTAGCCCGGGACAAGATCAAATTCAAAATTCAAAGTATGTAAAAAAAATTTTTTTCAAAGTATGCATATCACTTTTGCACCATCATAAAGTCGAAAAATTGTAAGTTGAACCATCATAAGTCAGGAACTGTCTGTATATATTTCTATAAATATATCTATTTGTATATATATGTATAATAGAGAATGCTAAAGCACGTGTGGTTAAATGAATCTAGGTGAAGACATATGAATGTGTATTACATTATTCTTGCAACTTTTTTGTAGCTTAGAAACTTTTCAAAATAAAAAGGTGGGAAAAACAAACCACTCTCATGCCTCCATATATGTTTCTCAAGCTGTCATCATTTAATCTTCTACTCAGAGCAAAGATTCCTCAAAGGAGTATATGCACATGTGCTGATTAAATGTTTAATAACTGGCCCTGCAAACAAACCAAAAGGTTCCTGATCTGTAGTCTCTGTTAATTCCTATGGTGTAAATACTCCCACCATGGCCAATTTCAAACTACTAATGTGGTGTCATTAGACACAGAATTGGTAAGCAGTGCAGCAGCACACACCATATAGTGTTTCCAGCATACAGATGTGATATATATAAATAACCTCAGCAGCACAGATAGTAACATGTAGTAAAATAGTTAGGAAGTGTTGAGTTTTTAATATTTCTTATCTTTGTCTTAATATAACCCATTTGATCATAAGTTTACATATTTAATTTAAAAATAATGGCTGTGTTTAGCAACTGGCTCCAATTTTTTTTTTTCCTTTATTGATTTTTAGAGAGAGAGGAAGTGAGAGGGATAGAGAGATAGAAATATCGATGAGAGAAACATCATCGATTGGCTGTCTCCTGCACACCCCACACTGGGGATCAAGCCCACAAGCGGGGCATGTGCTCTGACCAGGAATCAAACCAGTGACCTCTTGGTTCCTGGATTGATACTCAACCACTGAGCCACACAAGCTGAGCCAAAATTTCTAAAAATGTGACAGTTGGCTCTCACCAGCCAGTACACACTGGCTTCAGCACACCCCTGTAAAAAACAACAACAACAAAAAACTCAACCCACTGAACTCTGGTTTCCACAGCCACCATTTAACCAAAACCCTCTTGCTCAATTCACCAAGGACCTCCATATTGTAAAAGTTAAAGGATGATGGATAGAGTTCTGGCCTGGTCTGCTTTGCCTGCATTCTCGGCAGCATTCACTACTGCTTACCCCATCTGCCTTCTCCAAGGCCCTCCAGGTTCCCTTCCTACCTGTTGAGCAGTCCTGCCCTGTCTCCTATAAGGGCTCTTCTCCCTCCATTTTACCTTTAGGCCTTGGATATGCCTGTTTGACACATTCTCCTTGTGTGCCCTAGGCCAGCTCCATGGTCCCAAATCCAGCTAAAAGCGCAAACCTTCTTAGCTAGTTTGCTCCTCTTGGAATGAAAACATTTCAAAGCCAGAGTGGCGCACACATATCTCTTGCTCCCACCCTTAGGTGGGGCTCCTGAGGGACAGCCAATACAGGTCAGTCCAACCCTGAAGCAGGGAGTGTATGTGCACTCTTTCAAGTTCCATAGACCTTATCACTATTTAATTATGCAAAAAGCTTCAAATAGGACAAACGCAGCATACATTAACTCCCCAAGAGACCCTCCCTGCCTCTCTCTCCCCAGCCTCAAATAGCTTGGTGGCGGCATTCTCTAAATGGGAAATAGCAGCTGGCCTGAGCTTCTTCAGGGCAAGGTGTCTCAGCTCACACTGAATCGATGGAGGGGTGACCCACACCAACCTGGTCTCGTCTGCTCTGGGCCAAAATCACCAGGAGCCTTCCCAAAGTGCTATACAAAAGTGGGCTCATTCGCTCTTGCTCTTGGAGCAACTCAATTGCCCATCTGGCGTCACTGTCAGTCAACCAGTCATTATCAGTGAGAGCCAGTCAATCCCTATCTGGCTGGTTCGCTGGCCAATCAGTCAGATTCCAACTGAATCTGTTCTTGCGGTAGGTCATTCGGCCCCTGTGTCCTTCCGGCCGCTGGAACCCAGCGAGTTTAGGGGGAATCTCTGCGCCGGACAGAAGCCCAGCCTCAGGCTCCGCCCCTTCGTAGTCTTACCCAACCCTAGGTCTGTGCCTCACAGGAGCTCCCGCCCCCGGACCACACCCAGCGGCAGGCCCCGCTCTTCCGAAATTCTGTCCTAACAGAGGCCTCGCTCTTCAGGAATTCCCCGCCCCCTGTTAGGCCTCGCCCCTATCGGAGACCTAACTCCAAGGCCCGCCTCCCTGGGCGTTCTAGCCAATCAGCGTCATTTTCTCGCCTCACCATCGCTATCAGGGCCGCTTGTCCCAGGCCCTAGGCGTTCCCGGCTGACGCAACGGATGACACTATCAGGCCGCGCGGAGAGAAGGTCACACGGGGTCCTCCAATATGGCGGCGGCGACGCTGCGGAGAGGCTGGTGCCGCTGCCCGCGGGTGAGCAGACCTGTGGGGCCCGGGGGAGAGGGAGCTGGAGGATGGCTGATCTTAGGAAGCTCCCGGCCCACGACCTCTAGGGTCCCCTTCTCCTCCGGCCTTTGGCCCCCTCGGCCTTTCCCTGGTCTCCGCGAGAGGCGTGGGGTTGGATCGTGGGTCAGCTGAGGCCGGGGCAGGGGACCCGGAGCTGGGCCTGAGTGCGGGCGCCGAGCGTGCCGGGCGGGAACGGCGTGGCGCGGGGCTGGGGCGGGAGCGGATCGCCGTCCTCGCCTCCTGGTCAGCCCCCACGGGGTTGGCGCCTAGGAGAGAAGTAGCGAGGAGAAGGCAGAAACCCGTGACAGCGTGGCTCACGTTTACATGCCAGCGCCTCCACCGAGGGCACCTCCTGCATTGCCTCCCGGCCGTCCGAGTGCAGGGGTGGGAGGAAGAGCTTGGCCTTGCTAAGAACTTTGTCCCAGGAGTGGCGGTGGGGGTCAGCGCGTGTAAATCCACTCAGAAAATAGAACTTGATGATGCTGTTGCTTATCGCTGTTTCACAGGTTAGGACACTGGGGCAACCTGGCTAAGCACCTGCCCACAGTCTGAGCTAGTGGGGGGCTGACCCCGTCCGAGTGCTACCAACTGGGCTTACCGGTGGGACCTTGGTTCTTCTCGTCCTTCCCGTCCACGCAGAAAAGATTTTAAGGTCAACAAAAATGAAAGTAAAGCCAAGTGGGATTTCTTGAAGATACACTCCAAGAGAGCAGTGAGGAGCCGGCCAGCTGAGAGAGACAATGGCCCCGAACTCCTGGGTTATGTGGTTTAAACCAAAAAGATGTTACCGGGCAGATGAGGAGAGGAGCCCTCAGTTCTTCTTGAGGGAAAGGTTTCCGTCGAGAAACAAAGTGTAGAGCCCTAGCGGGGTTGGCTCAGTGGATAGAGCCCCCCGCCCCCCAGGGTCGGGGGTCTATTCCGGTCAAGGGCGCAGACCTCAGTTGCAGCCCCTCCCGGCCTGGTAGTGCAGGAGGCAACCAATCCATGTGTTTCTCTCCCATGGATGTTTCTCTCTGTCTTTCCCTCTCTCTTCCACTCTCTAAAAATCAATGGAAAAATATCCTCGGGTGAGGATTCAAAAACAAAACAAAATGAGACAAAGTATAGAAAAGCAAGCAAAAATTTATTGACCGCAGCAAAAATATACTTAGGAGAGTGCAACAAGGAAGGGCACAGAAGAAGCAATAGGAGAGCCGAGGTTGGGCTGCTCTGGCTCCTGGGAAGTCAGAGGAAAGAGGGGGAGGGAGCCTTGGAGGAGCTACCGCTGCCCATGAGGTCCCTTAGAGGTGAGGGGGTACATGAGGGGGTGTGTGTGTGTGAGGGGGGGTCTGTGTGAGGTGTGTGTGTGAGGGTGTGTGTGTGTGAGAAGGGGTGTGAGGGGGGGGTGTGTGTGAGGGGGTGCTGAAGGAGAAGGGGAAGGGAATGAGTGGCACTGGGGTGCTTCCTGCACTTTCATTTGCAGGGGTTTTAAAGGCTGGGCCTTTAGGGGAGGTTTTAGGGGTAGATCAGTAAAATATTCATCAGCTTTTGCTGATGTACCAAAATGAGATTTATTCTCTTAATTTATCTGTCCTTGGGTGTGGTTGGCAAATGGCATTTAATTGGATTTCTAGTAAGGTGATTTAAGCTATTTACCCTCTGATTGGGGAAGAGAAGTGTAAACTGTTTACTCTTACGTGTCCTAGTTTTAGGAGATAGGATTTACTAGATCAGTGGTTCTCAACCTGTGGGTCAAGACCCCTTTGGGGGTCGAACGACCCTTTCACAGGGGTCGCCTAAGACCATCGGAAAACACATATATAATTACATATTGTTTTTGTGATTAATCACTATGCTTTAATTATGTTCAATTTGTAACAATGAAAATACATCCTGCATATCAGATATTTACATTACGATTCATAACAGTAGCAAAATTACAGTTATGAAGTAGCAACGAAAATAATGTTATGGTTGGGGGTCACCACAACATAAGGAACTGTATTAAAGGGTCGCGGCATTAAGAAGGTTGAGAACCACTGTACTAGATGGACACAAACTGCTGTTTAACTGTCTCAGTTTCCCTATTCTGCTTCTCCTAGAATTTTCCTAGCTTTTACTATGCTATAACATAAAGCCGAGGTCATTCTGACTCCAGAGCCAGATTCTGGAGGAAGGAAAATATTCCACTGGAATCTGAGTGCCGGAGAAAGAAGTTGTCTTGGACTGATTTTTTTCATTGGCTTTGTCTTTTGAATCAGGGTTTAGAGCAGTGGCCCTGGAGAGTATTGTGCTAAGTGAAATAAGTCAGTCAGAGAAAGATAAGTATCACATGATCTCACTCATGTGGAGTCTGGTTAACAAAATAAACTGATGAACGGAGTGGATTCAGAGACATGGAAGTATGGAACAGAGTGCAGAATCTTGGAGGGAAGAGAGGAGATGGGTGGGTGGGTGGGAGGTAATCAACCAAAGACCTTGTATGCATATATATTCATAACCCATGGACACACATAATAGGGTGGTGAAGGCCTGGGGTTGGGGACAGGGGTGGGCTGGAGGGGGTCATTGGGGGAAAAAAGGGAACATAAGTAATACTTTCAACAATAAAGATTTATTTTTAAAAAAACGAAGAAGAAAGTTTGGTTCTGTCAGGCTATTGATATCAATGTGCCCGGCTCCATGCTGGGTTCTGAGATACAACACTGAACAGGACCTGCATAAGCCCTTAGGTTAGCAGCATCTTTGCCAAAGTGACTCCCTAAGTTGCCCTGCTTATAGCCTGACCCTGGACCAGGACATGGTAGGTTTATTCCAGGGTTGTGCCTGGTACAGTAAGTTATCAGTGTTTAGCTCTTTTTAAAAATTTTTTTTAGAGAGAGAAACATCTATTTGTTGTTCCACTTATTTTATGCATTCATTGGTTGATTCTTGTATATGCCCTGACGAGGGATCAAACCCACAACTCTGGCGTATTGGGACAATGTTCTTCTAACCACCTGAGCTACTTAGCCAGGGCTATCAGTGTTTACCTCTTAATGCCCAGGTCTCTGGTCTTACAAGGCCAGTGGAAGTGGGTGGGCTTGTGAGAAAAGACTGCTTGCCATCAGCATTGAGACTCAGCCTGCCTATTGTCAGACTAAGGGATTAAGTTGGGGATTTAGCCTTGTTCCACCATAAATTGGCATTTCCTAGGACCAATCTGGTTTCCCCTAGGTTCAGAGGTGGGAGGGTAGATATGGCCCCTGGTGATGGAGATCCAGTGTTTTCTCTTCCCACCAGATTCCACTCGCTTCTCAGAATTTGGGAAGATTGTGGAGCGTTTAGCAAGTGGCAGTCATGGGATAAAAATTGGTGAACGAGCCCTAGCTGGTTTAGCTCAGTGGCTAGAGCATTATCCTGCAGACTGAAGAGTCCCTGGTTTGATTCCAGTCAAGGGCATATGCCTGGGTTGCGGGCTCGACCCCCACTGGGGGGCGTGCAGGAGGCGGCTGATTTTCATTACTGATGTTTCTCTTCCTTTCTGAAATCAATAAAAATATATATTTTTTTTAAATTGGCAAATGAGTCTCAGGCAACTCCTGCTCTTTTAGTGTGGCCTATTTACTTCCTAGTTACCCTCTTATCTGAATGGATCTTTCTCTTTTCTCCCCCAATTAGAGATGCCTCGGCAGTGGCGTCCAGTTTCTGTCCAGCCACAATCTAGTGCCAATACCCCGTGGTACCTATCAGATATGCAGGCCAAATGGAGAGCTGCCCCTGGTGAGTAACTCAGATCAAGCAGACAGAGGGGGAGGCCTGAAAAATCAGAGCTAGTTGACAACAAAGAGGGCTCCAGGATGTTGCCCATATTGCCAGGCATTCCATATCTAAGGCCTTGGGAGTTACAGAGCCTAAATGCCTAGTCTTCTCCATATCCCTAAAGTGCTCAACATTGTCAGGGCTAGAAACCCTGCCTCACAAAGTAGCACAGTGTGTCACCTGATGGCTAGAAAGGTGTCCTTTGTGGTTTTTACCAGTGGGTCCTTCACTGCGCAAGGCTGTTCCTTTTCTAGGTGACAGCCTTATAAGCATTTGAGCAACTCCAGAGTGTCAACCATCATATCCTGGGGCTTAGTTTCTCCAGGCTACATCTCCCCCATCCTTTATGTTGTTCTTCACATTAGCATTTTCTAGAGCTTTGCCCTCCCTGTCACTCCCCTTTAACCATGCTTCTGTTGGTGCCTCACGACCAGGGAGCAAAGCCCAAAACCTGACATTCTTCCCCAGTCTGCATTGGGCAGCCCACTCTCCTTTCCAGGCTCATCTCAGCTGTGTCCATGCAGACAGCTAGTTTCCTGTGCCTGCCTTGCTCAGGCTTTATCTCCCTGATCCTCTCCTGGTGCTGTTACAGGCATGGGACAGGCCCTGTGGCCCTTCCCTTTACTTGTCCAATCCCAACTGCAGTTTGTAGCCCCTGAGCGAGTGTCAGGGCTGCTGCAAGGTGGCATAGTCCCTGATGTTTTTAGAACTTGGAGTCCTGTGGAGAGAAAGGCTGGTCAAGGTGCATCTAGATAAGACAGCAGCCTGCCAGGTGCATCTAGACAAGGCCAGGCCGCCTTTCCTGTGGAGTAGCCCTGAGCTTGTCAAACTTTCCCTGGGGCTGGATGGGCCGGGGAGACAGTTGCTCTTGAAATTGGTAAAGTGAGCCCCCAACCATGGCAGCATACCCAACACATTGTGGAAGTGGTAGGAGCAGCTGAGCACACTCAGCCACTTCACTATGACTTGACTCTCTCACAATCATTCTTTAAGCATTCTCTTCTCTGAGCGTGCTCTTAGTTACATAAGTGCCAAAGCAGGGATCTAAACCTGGTTCTGTCTGACCCTGTGTCTTAAGCAGTGTACAACACTGTGGCTTGTTCCTGGAGCAGGGCCTCTTTTAGAGTCTGGCCTCTGGGTGTGTTGGGTGGAGGGGAATTTTGAGCTTGAGCTCTCGGTGACTGTGATCCTATGGGCCAAGAGAGGGAGATTTGGACCAGTGTGCAGGCCTTTGGGTGACATGTAAGTCCCAAATGGAAACTTGGGAGTGGCCCCAAACGAAGAAGTTACCTGGCCCCAAAAGCCCGGAGAGCAGGGCCCTGTGCCAGCCCCCTTTGGGAGTAGGGGCCACAGAATTCTTCAAATTCAGTTTTGGGTCATGAGCCCCTTTGGTGTTGACCTTGGCCTTGGGTGAGCATGTTTGAATCCCCAGGAGGATTCCAAGCTGCTCCTGTTTCTTTTCCAGTGTTTCCTCTGTTGGAGAAGGAGCCTGGCATTATGTTTTATTTTTAATAGACTTTTTTTTTTTAAACAGTTTTAGATTCACAGAAAAATTGAGCAGAAAGTACAGAGAGTTCACGTATACCTCCTCTCCCGCTCAGCACAGTTTCCCTGTTATTCACATCTTGTATCAGGGTGGGACATTTGTTACAACTGGTGAGCTGATATGGATACATTATTATTAACTGAAGTCTATAGATTACATTAGGATCACTCTGTGTTGTACATTCTATGAGTTTTGGCAAGTATAATCATTTGTATTCATCATTATAGTATTATACAGAATAATTTCTACTGCCCTAGTAATCCTGTGTCCTGTCTGTTTATCCCAAACCCAAAGTTTTGCCTTTCCCAGAATTTCATAGAGTTGGAATCAGACTGGCTTCTTTAATTTAATAACATGCTTTTAAGTTTCCTTTAGGTCTTTTTATGGCTTGATAGCTCACTTCTTTTTGTTGCTAAACTAGAGGCCTGGTGCATGAAATTCGTGCATGGGTAGGGTTCCCCGCTGGCACCCACCTTGGCTGGCCTGGCCCGCCCACACTGCCATGGCTGGTCGGGGCCAGCAGGATGGGGGCAGCTCCTGCATTGAGCATCTGCCCCTTGGTGGTCAGTGTGCATCATAGTGACTGGTCGTTCTGCCAGTCATTCTGCTGTTCGATTTGCATATTAGGCTTTTATTATATAGGATAATACTTTGTTGTCTGGATGTCTGTACTTTTTAAATTTGTCTTGTATTGTTAAACCTGCATAAACAAAAAGGAGAAAATTAAAAATCCTTTATTCCTTTTACATCTTTCCAGTTCAAATCCTATTCTTCTGGAAACCGAAAAGGCTTTCTCTCCGGCTTGCTAGATAATATCAAACAAGAGTTAGCCAAAAACAAAGAAATGAAAGAAAGTATAAAAAAATTCCGAGATGAGGCCCGGAAGTTGGAAGAGTCAGATGCACTCCAGGAAGCCAGAAGGAAATATGTGAGTCCCTTTGCTTGTGTCTCCCTCAGTGGGCACTTACTTTCAGAGCCAGGATTTTCCTGGTCCCAGACAGTGCATGGAGCTCAGTGCAGGTGTGATTGGGGGAAGAGCAGCTTTTGTGGAGCTGAGTTCACCTCAGTGATGATAGCTGCCTAGGGGACAAGAATGGATCATCCAGCTTTCCAGTTCTGTAGTGACATAGTACAGCATTGGCTTCTGGGAGCTGGTGAGAAATGCAGGGCCCTCTCTACCTGCTGGGTTAGAATCTCCAGCTCCAAAGACCCCTTGTGACTCCTCAAGCACTGGGTTTGAGGTGAGCTGCTCCTAAGAGCCTCCTGATCATAGGTCCTCTGAGTGAAATGGATAGAATGTGCCTCAGGGTGCTTGTATAATTACTAATTACCATTTCCACCTCTTAACAAGTAGCTGCACTGAGTGGGGGTGCACTGCCCTAGGCCCCCTCCCAGGCTGTGTACAAGCCCTGTTCCCTCTGAGTGTCCCCCCAAATCTCTCAAATAGATGTGACTACCTGTGTGGGAACTCAACCCAAGGGAAGAACACCCTTTCATTAAAGTCGGGGTTGGGCTGAGGAGTTCTTTGGGGGCAGAGCAGGCTAAGGTTGGGTGGGGTGGCTGGGGTGTGGGAAATGCTGCAGTGACTGGTGACTGGGTTGGGGGCAAAGTGGGGAATTAGAATACTGACAAGCTGACAGGCAAGACCAGTCCCTGCCACCCAGAGAAAGATTCAGGCCCAAGGCCTCCTGTGCTGAGGAGGGTCCCAGTTGGCCTTCAGCTACTGAGACCCACAGACCAGGCAGTGGGGTGGGTTAGAGGGGGATGGAGAGGTGACGTTTGGGGGAGGTGGGGGCTGCTGAGAAAATGTTTCTTTGGTCTTTTGGCTCTCTGGTAACTGCTATATAGTAACAAAAGGAAACAACATCCTTTCTATAGAAAACCATTGAATCCGAAACCGTGCGGACAAGTGAGGTGATCAAGAAGAAGTTGGGGGCTATCACCGGCACTGTGAAGGAGGTAATGGCCTCTGGGTCCCTCAGTTTCCTGCCATAGCCCCCATGGCCCATCTGTGCCTCACCATGGGGTCATGCAGACATGACTCGGGAGCTGGGCAGCTAACAAGGGGAGAGCCAGCCTGGCATGGTGGCTTCCAGAGTTCAAATACACAACACCCCTCAGGAAGGAAGGGAAGTCACACTTGCCCACCTGCCAGACAGTTTACTACTTAAGTTAGAAGTGAATGGTCCACCAGCCAGGACACGAGGGTAAAATAAAGGTTTTATTCTGCCTGCCTGAAAACAGAAGGGGAGGGGATAGTTTGCCCCCAGGGGAGATAGGTATGAGGTTGAGATTCCCTGCCTTCCCCCCCACGGTGTGGGGTCTTTCTTCTTATTGGTTCTGTTGTTGTGGGCAGGAGAGGGGAGGCAGGACTTTGCAGGTTCTAGGCCCAATACTGGGCACACCCTCACTTTCTTTCTCACTCCCTCTCCCTGGACTGCTGCTCTTGTGGCATTCTATGAAGACTTGGAGCTCCTTCCCATTCTGGGAAAAGGCCCGTTGACCCAGGGAACAGCACCCCGGAAATTGTAGGCAGTGTTCTCAGATGTGTGTGCCTAAGTCTTGGGGCCTGAGGAGCCAGATGAGTTCAGAGTGCCTGTTCCCACCCACCCTTTGGAGGTTAGGGACTGGCCTTGGTTCCAGGGGCGCCCCTGTGGGTCTCCCAAGGGTACTGCGCTGACACCCTCTCCCTTTTCTGTCTCAGTAGAGTCTTGACGAAGTCAGTAAAAGTGACCTTGGCCGGAAAATCAAGGAGGGTGTGGAGGAAGCAGCCAAGACTGCCAAGCAGTCTGCTGAGTCGGTGTCCAAGGGTGGGGCCTTCAAAGCCCTCTCCCAGGTGAGTTAGATGCTGGGGCCTGCGTGGGCTCTGGCCCTCTCTGAAGCTGAGAGCCAGGGTTCCCACTTCAGAGCTCAACCCCAGAGAAGGCTGGCTGCACTGAAGGGAGTGCAGTGGGATTGGTGGGGAGAGCCCACTTGAGGTTTCAGGTCCTGCTGCCTCCTGGCTGGGTGACCTTCGGCAAGTCACAGCCTCTATGGAGCTTCAGGTTAATGCACTGAGAGAGCCTCTCGCACACTCTCAACTGCTAACACCCTAAGCAATGTCCATAACCCAGAGTTCTGTTGCACTGGGGGTGACTGAGGTCCTGAATTCATTCCAGTAACAGTTATTGAACCGTACCACACGCCAGGGCCTCTGCTGGCCACGGGAGCCACAGAAGACAAAGTCCGAGTTCTGACTCTCGAAGGGTTTGGGGGGACAGAAAAGGGGACAGGCAGTTCCTGAGTGACATGTGACAGAAACACACAGGGAAGGGGTTGTAGACAGAGGGAGCTGGTCCTGTGGAGGGGTGCAAGTACAGTCTGCTTGGTATATCCCTCGCCACCTGGCATAGTCAGAGCAAATGCAGGGGTCTCCGAGGGAGGCCAAGGGAAAGCAGAGACCATTGGAACGGTCCTGCAGGCCACCCAGAGGACTTAAGGTTTCCTCCAGAAAGTGACAAGGAACCAAAGAAGGATATAGGTAGACCTCAGAGATATTGTAGGATTGGTTCTAGGCCATTGACTAAAGTGAATATCACAATAAAGCCAGCCATAGAAGTGGTGTGGTTTCCCAGTGCATTCAAAAGTTACGTTACACTGTACTGTAATCTGTTACATGTGCTATAGCATTATGTCTCAAATCACAATGTATAGACCTTAATTTTTTATTGCTAAAAAAAATACCATTATCTGAGCCTTCAGCAAGTTGTAATCTTTTTACTGGTAGAGGGTCTTACCTTTAATTTATAAAAAAAACAATATGTGTGAAGTGCAATAAACTGAAGTATGACTGTATTGGGTGTGGAAGAGGCACAGCTTTCCAGCCTGGACTCTGGTACCGGCACAGAGGAGTCCTGAGAGTGTCTTGGGAGGCCTTGATGGAGCTGCCCTTGGGGTGGAGGGAGGGGAAATGGGTTCGAGAGATTTGGGGAGGTGGACCCACAGACTTTGGGTCTGCTTGAATCAGGAGAGTGGGGCAGAGGCAGAACTTAGGATGCCCGCCTGGTTCCAGGGAGAGTGGGGTATGGGTCTCAGAATCTGAGGGTCATCTGGGTGTGGGGGAAGGCATGTCTGCTGCTCCTGGAAGGGGAGGGGGCAGAAGTCAGCCCTTGGAGTCTCAGGCATGTTGTTGCTAGGCCAGGTGGATGATGTGGGCCAGGTGACCAAAAGACCTGGGGAAGGGGAGGCCCCAGGGTACCATCGGGCCTGAGGTTGGGGTTCACAGCATACACTCCCTGACTTTAGACACAACTGTGCACTGACTGAGACTGATCTGTGGGTGTCAGGAAGGTCCCCAGTACCCACCCCAAGCTTTACTCTCCTCCAGGGGGTGGAGTCAGTGAAAAAGGAGATCGATGAAAGTGTCCTGGGCCAGACCGGGCCCTACCGCAGGCCCGAACGGCTCAGGAAAAGGAAGGAGTTTGCTGGAGAGAAGTTCAAGGAAGAGAAAGTGTTTGAGCCCAATGAGTAGGTACCAGGCCACCTGGCCCGGGATTCTCCTGACTGCCTCCCCTTCAGGCTCACAAAAGTTCCACACAAGTCAGTTATTGAGTTGTTTTCTGCTCCAGGTTCTCTGGCTCCCTTGAGAGAATTTGTGGGAGGGTAGGAGGTGGGAAGGGGAATAGAGAAGACAGGAAGCTGAGGGATGAGGATGGGGTCACCAAAGCCCCTGAGCTTGGGCCCTCCTCCCCACAGCAATGGGCCTGGGCCCAGTGACTCCCCAGCAACTGCTCACCAACCACCCCATCTTCTCCAGGGATGCCCTGGGAGTCGTGCTGCACAAGGACTCCAAGTGGTATCAGCAGTGGAAGGACTTCAGGGACAACAATGTGGTGTTCAACCGTGAGTGTTCATGTCACCAACACATGGCTGACAGCAAGGCTGTGACAGGGGACACTTCCTGAGCACTCCTCAGGCTTGGCACAGCCGACCCCCATTTTACAGAGGAGGAGACTGGAGTCAGAGAGGACCACTTATTTCTGCAGGGTTACTCAGTGAGTGAGCAGTGGGGCACTGGCCTCGAGGTGGCCAGTGGGCAGGGACATTGCCATTAGGGCTGGGTCACCCTCTTGGCCATTGTCAGAGCAGGGTGACTAGGCACAGTGTCCTCCCTGATGATGTAGCTGTGGATACTGAGAGACACTTCATCATTAGGAAGGCCAGATAGAGCCCAAGCCTACCCGGGGCCCTGGAGTTATCTGCTCTTGCTGACGCATGGAGCTTCCCAGATGCTGACATAGTGGGGCCACACCATCCTAGAGGCTGTGTTTCCTTGTTTGCATCCCCCACCCCCACCCCCAGGCCCACACTGAGTGGTCTCTGCAGCCCCTGAGGTAGGTTGGCTGCCCAATCTGCATAGCTGAGGAAGCAAGCTCAAGAGTGGTCTTCTCATTTACCCCGCCTGTGTCTGGAGCAGTCACACAGACCACGAGGAGCTCCCAGAAGTCAGGCCGAGGCATATGTTTCTGGAAGGGAGCCCTGACCCCTGACCCGTCTCCTCAGGGTTCTTCGAGATGAAGATGAGGTATGACGAGAGTGACAACACACTCATCCGGGCCTCCCGTGCACTGACAGATAAGGTCACAGACTTGCTGGGTGAGTGGGTGGCTTCAGGACCATCTTGCCCCATCCCCACACCGCTGGGCTGACAGCAGGGAGGGGTTCCCAGCACCCCTACTTACTCCAGGCTTGGCTGCCCCCAGGGGGTCTGTTTTCGAAGACAGAGATGTCCGAGGTGCTCACGGAGATCCTACGTGTGGATCCGGCCTTTGACAAGGAGCGGTTCCTGCAGCAGTGTGAGAATGACATCATCCCCAACGTCCTGGAGGTGGGTGCCCAACCCTGAAGGCCAGTCCTCAGGTGTCCTCTCCTCACTGCCCTGCCTTTGGTGTACCACCAACCTGAGACCAGATCAGAAAGTTCCCCCAGGGATGTTTAGCTAAGGAGAGTGTTTTCTCAGCAGAGATGAGGCTTCAGTCTTCAGAGCCTGAGCACCCCCACTCCCAGGCCTTGTCCATCAAATACCTCTGAGAAGGCATCTGTTGCCCATAGCCCCCTCTGGTCCTAGTGGTGGTGGCCCTGACCCACGGCATGTGTCTGCCTCTAGGACTCAGTCTCCCTTTCCTTTTCGTTTCCCTCATGTTCTCTGCCTGAAGCTATTCCCTTGTGGCTGTCAGGGGTCAGGTGTTTGTCTTCCAGATGCTAGAGGCCTTTCAGGAGTCAGGGAGAAGCTGGCTGCTGGCTCTTGGGGTGAGCCATGAGGAAGGCTTGGGGGGATGCATGTGAGCTCCAACCAGATCTTCAAGACATGGAGCCAGACCAGGGCTACTGTGGCAGCAGGGGGCTCTCTTCCCTCTTCCTGTAGGTCTCCCTAGGAATCCTGAATCCCATTTTCTGCTCCCCTTGCACCTCCTCTTGCCTCAGAAGTGAGGATGGGGTGGCTTGCTCAAAGTCCCACCCTCCATGAGGCCCCTGTCCCTGTCAGCTGCCTTTTCTCTACCCATTTACAGCCCCCAACCTCTAGCCGAGCCAAACCAGGCCTTTGGGAGGCCCCTAGTAGGATGAAAGAAAAGCCCTCATTTCATGTGGATGCCTGTACTCTCTACCTGTCACCTCCCTCCCACCAGCCTCCATGTGGTCCCCTCTCCCTCCTCTGATTGCCCAGGTCCCTCATGCCACTTTGGGCTGGGCTGGGCTGGGCAGAGGTGGGAGTGGGGTGATTCCTGAAAGCAGCAGTCCAAGCTCAGGCAGTTTCTTCCAAGGTAAGGGTGGCTCAGCACTCGGCCTACCTATAGTTTCCCACAGGCACCTGGCCCCCACTCCCCTTTCTGCGCTCCTCTCAGCCCTGATTCCAGGTTCCTGGAATCAGCCCCTATTCCCCCCTCCCTATATGAGCCTCACCATCCAAAGCTTTATACCCAGGGGAAGCAGAAAGCAGCTTCTCACCTCCTTGGTTCAATTTCCCTGCCAGGGTGAGAGCCTGGCATACTGCCACCTTCCTCTTCCTTCTACCAGGTCTTTGGAGACCCACCCTGGGCCACATGCAGAGGCTCTGCTCCCAGGGGCCTGGGGAGATGGCACCCCTTGCTGCAGCCTGACTCAACTTCCCCATCCTTCCTCAACCAGACCCCACCACAAAGGGGTCTGCTGAGGAAAGGATCTCATTGGAGAACATCCTTCAATATTCTGCCTCAAAAGCCCACTCTCATTCTCTTACTTTTTTTTTGTCTTTTCCTTTTTAGGCCATGATTTCTGGAGAGCTTGACATTCTCAAAGACTGGTGCTATGAAGCTGTGAGTACTTTTCTTTTTCTCTATTTAGGCCTAAATAGAAATCACAGTTTGGAGGAGATCTGCTAAGCAGCTGGTCTGGAAAAGGCATGACAGGGCCTGGTGTCCTGGTTAAAGGGAGGTTCTTATGTCTGACATGCTCAGAGGCACAGATCCTTCTGTCCCTTATGCACATTATACCACATAACCTGCAAGACTCACCGAGGGCCTGGTGGCTGGTCCTTCTAGAGCAGCGGTTCTCAACCTGTGGGTCACAACCCCTTTGGCGGTTGAACGACCCTTTCACAGGGGTTGCCTAAGACCATCCTGCATATCAGATATTTACATTACAATTCATAACAGTATCAACATTACAGTTATGAAGTAGCAACGAAAATAATTTTATGGTTGGGTCACAACATGAGGAACTGTATTTAAAGGGCCAGAAGGTTGAGAACCACTGTTCTAGAGTAAACTAGTCAGGAATGGTCCTTCCAGCTTGCTCTTTCTTCCCTTACTTGGCCTAAAGGATGGCCTGGGACTAGGTTAGTCCTCCTGCCTTGTCATCCAGAACCCTTCCTCCATCCTAATTCTGGTTTAAGAAGGCTCATAGGAGAGAAAGGTGATGATAAGAGAAGCATCTGAGTAAGGTGAGTTTTCAGTGTGGCCTATCTGCCCTGTTTTAGGTGGCCCTAAGTGACATGTAGCAAGGTCTCGTGGCCAGGATGGCCTGGGGTATAGGCTGGGGGCCCAGGGGTCAGGTGGAAATGGACAATGAATAACTCTGAGCTGCATTAGCTGTTCCCCCAGAGCCCATGGGTGCTGGAGAAAGAGCATTTGGAGGCCCCAATGGCCTCCGTCACCTCCTTTCCTGAGCCAGAGTCACACCGTTGTCCCCGTTCCGTGGGGTACAGCTTGAACACAGAAGCAGTGTTCCAGGGTACACAAAGCACCAGATGAGTTCATTAGCTATTCTTGCTTCAAGATCCCAGAACACAGATCAAAATAAACATTGATAAAATTTCCTGCCTGGGGAGGAGCCATGGGTCCTGATGAGGCCCCACTGCTCCCCCGGGGTCAGGGTTAGGGGTCCCAGGGCCACAGGCAGTGCTAGACTATGAGGAGGTGGGTCAGGTGTTACACTGTCTGCCCTGTTCCTGGCAACCGCCTCATCTCCTCAGGGTTTCCATCTTCTTCCACCACCTCGCCTTACCCTGCTCACTTCCTGACCTGTGTCTTCATGGGGTGTTTGCTTCCATTTTCTTTGTTTTAAGCAATCCAGAGGCTTTTTTTGGTCGATTCTGTTCTGTGCCAGCTCAAAAACAACTTGGAAAAAGCAGAGAAATTGTTAGATTTTCTTTTTAAACACACCCCTGCATGGTGACTAATCCAGCAGTCAGTACAAGGTGTGTTTTTTGTTTGTTTATTTGTTTGTTTTTTGTTTTTGCTTTGGAACCATTATGACATGGCGGATTCTCTTTGCCAGAGAGCTGCTGGTGCCCCTGGGAACACAGCTGAGATTATAGCTGCTCACAGAGGTGTTTTTTAAATGTCATCTTTAAGAGCCCCATATTTTTCCCTCTATTGGAATGTCTTCTGTTGTGGTTGCCTGTTGTGATATGAGGCAGCACATGTCCCAGAGGCTGTGTTTTGGGTGTGGGAATAGGCACGAGGGGATTAAGAGTGTCACTTGGGGCGCCACTGTCCCCGTAGGGAGAACAGGCTGCCTGCGATGGTCAGCTACCTACAAAGGGCTAGTCAGTGAGAACAAGGCAGTTAGTTTCAAAGCCACCCATGGGTTAGGGCAAATCCTAGAAGTGTTTGATTCCAGGCCAAGACTTGGAGTGAGATAAATGTGGGAGCATTTAAGATCAGCCAAGCAGGCCTCTACTTAACCCTGGAGTGCATTTCAGGTGGCTTTCCAGAGGAGTTACCTACTGCGCTGATTAATACCACTTTCATTTGGTGGTCCTGACAGCTCTGTCTTTATAATAAGAAGGAAGTGTGTGACTTGGGCCAGCAATGGGTGGCTCCAGCCTCTGTACTTGGACCCATGCTCCTGGCATCTGCTGCTCCTGGCGTAGCACACCCAGGCACTGTGGCCATTTCTGGAAGGTGCAAGAGCTGAAATCAGGAAATTCTGTTCGTGAGCCGCCTGCAGGAAGCATGTTCTGGGAGGCTGGCACCTGCCCAAGGTGGGCAGGCATTAGCAGTGCACCAGCCCTCTCTTGTGGTGTGGCGCCTTGGTGTGGCTTGGTCTTGGGTGGTCCTCAGATGGGCACATTGGCCTCTTGTTGCAGACCTACAGCCAGCTGGCCCACCCAATCCAGCAGGCCAAGGCGCTGGGCCTCCAGTTCCACTCCCGTATCTTGGACATTGACAATGTCGATGTAAGTGACTTTCCGGGTGGGCTGGGTATCCCCTGGGATTGGGAAAGCATACTGATCAGCATGAGGAGTGAGCTCCCCATCCCTGGAGGAGTTCCATCACGGGTGGGCACCTTGATTAAATGATCTCAAGGATCCCTTGCAGTGAAAGTTTTCCATAGTCCTATGGTTGGAATATTCTCAGGAAAGTGGTAGGCATAAGGGCTGCTGCTGCCCAGATATCAGGGTCCCAGAGTCCCCCAAGGTGATGGTATGCCTGCACCTTCGAGGAAGGGTGGGGGCTTTGTCAGGACTTCTCAGCTGCCAAAGACCTGCTCTGCCACAATCACCCCCATTTCCACCCTGTTCTGGGCTAAAAGCATGCCAGCGCCAACCTCCCTCCCCCCACCTGTGTATGAGGTACCCAACTCTGAGGTCCTTTTGCGTGTGCTGCCCTCCCACCCCCCACCCCGCACAGCCCCAGTCTGGGGACCAAGAGGCTGCCAGGGTGTTGGGAGCCCTCATGGGTTCTCAGAAGTTCAGACTCCATCTCACAGTAGAGGGTTTGGTTTGTCCATGGGAAGGGTTTCCTGGGAAATGCCTACACAGAAACAGGCCAGCAGGAGGTGACAGGCTTGGAGTACTGATTGGGGTGGCTCCTCGGAGTCCCTCCAGGGTGATGAGTTGAGATGTTGAGGTGCCCTGCTCCTCCTGGCAGCATCCCAGGACACGGGGGTCTCCACATCAAGGGGAGCAACAGGGAATTGGTGGGGAACTGTTCAGTGATACCCATCCACCCCATTGGCTCCCCCCACAGCTGGCCATGGGCAAGATGATGGAGCAGGGCCCCGTGCTGATTGTCACCTTCCACGCCCAGCTGGTGATGGTGATCAAGAACGCCAAAGGCGAGGTGGTCGAGGGCAACCCGGTGAGTGAGGGAGGGGGCTAGACAGGGCAGGCAGCCAGCCCAGGACCAGTTGGATGGCAGTGGCCAGCCACCTACACAGGTGGCAGTTCAGAGCCAGGAAGTTCTGTGACTGGGAGGGGATAGCAGGATGGCACCTTGAAAAGTCCCAGGGCCTGTTTTGGGTCTGGTGGAGGTCAGAAGGCAACTGACTTGTCCAGTTTTACCAAGTCCTGAGTTTTAGCCTCTGTCCCAGCCTCTGTTCTGGACCCGAGACCCACACTCCAACACCTCTCCCTGGTCCCCCCAGTGTCCCCCATGTCCTGACCTGGCAGCTTCATTCTGCTGTGCTGCTCTCTGCCTCCAGGCTCATACCCATTCCCACTCCTGCAGGACAAGGTGTTACGCATGCTGTACGTGTGGGCACTGTGCCGGGACCAGGATGAGCTCAACCCTTATGCGGCCTGGCGGCTCCTGGACATCTCCGCTTCCAGTACAGAGCAGGTCCTCTGAGCTTGGCAGCCACAACCGGAGGTTCCAGGCTGTACATCGCAGGGCAGCTGCACAGGGTGGGAATGTCCACCTGTGGCAATAGACCTCTGGGGACGACTGTCAGCTCTGGACTGCTCTCTGCTAGGGTGGTTGTAGAACCAGCTGGACCGGGAATGGCCAGCAACTGTAGAGGGCTGCTCCCCACAGTGCCAGCCCCTGAACCCCCCTCTGCTGCTCAGGGGTTGCTGGCAGGGAAAGTCAGCAAGGCACACTGGCCAGACAATGCCAAGAGGAAGAGGCTCTGGCCCAGGGACTCCTCTGGGGACAGGTGGTGGGGCCCACTGGCTATATCATCGAGGCCGTTTTAGCTTCATTTAAAAAAAAATTTAACAGTGCCCTTATTAACCTGTATGACTGAGATTTGGAAGTGATAATAAAACACCAAAGTGCAGGAGAGCAACTTGAGTGGTCTGAGATGTCTGTCACTGGTGTGGCTGGGTGGGCAAGATGGTCACGGGAAGCAGTCAAGGTCACTGAAGAAACTGTGGACCTAGAAGGATGCCTTGTCTGGTTAGGACCTTGCACTCCTGGGGGGTGGGGGTAGGGGTGGGGGGACCAGTGAGAAGAAAAGCGAGGGAGTTTTCCCATGAACTGTCTGGGGGTTGGGATCCCTAGGGCTGAGGGAGTGCAGGGTCTCAGATCTGGGCGGAGCATCTGGGGTACTTGTAGGGGTGGGGATCCTGGATGCCTGCAGCTGAGCTGGGCCTGAGAAGTGATCCTGAGGCCGGGGCGGGGTCGCTGCTGTGCGCCGCTCCCTGCGCAGCCTCCGCCCCCGTCGCTATGGAAACAGCAGCGGCGGCCAGGCTCACTCGCGCCTCGCCCGCCTCGGTCTCTGCCGCTTCTGGAGCTGGTAGGGTGGGCTGAGTCCCGACCGCCACTGCCGTCACCACCGCCTGGGAGAGGCTGAGAGCAGAGTCGGCGCGGGTCCCGGAGGAGAACACGGCTGCCAGGCGCTCGGTCCCCATCGCGGTCGAGGCCAGGGTGAGGGGAAAGGCAGGGGTGGGGGGGCAAAGGAGTCCCCGGGACTCCGAGAACAATGACAGCGAGCAGGGCACGGGGAAGGATCCCATGCCGCGTCCCAGGGCTGCGCGATTGCACCTGTTGTGTGCTGGCTGGCCAGGTCGGGGCTCCGTCTCCGCTCTCAGCTCCCCAACCTGTGCGGAGTTGGGTCCCCGCGTGGTGATATGCCTACTGGTGGGGCATGGGCATTGCCTGGAGACCGGAGAGGGGGAACGGGCAAGGTGGGTGGAGGAGGGCGATGTGGGAAGGCACAGCCTCATCCCCGCGCCCAGGGCCGACTTCTTGTCCGCAGGACTCGCGGGGATGTGAGCCATGAGCACGACCTGGACGCTGTCCCCCGAGCCGCTGCCGCCGTCGACGGGGCCCCCGGCGGGCGTGGGCCTGGACGCTGAGCAGCGCACAGTGTTCGCCTTCGTGCTCTGCCTGCTAGTGGTGCTGGTGCTGCTGATGGTGCGCTGCGTGCGCATCCTACTCGACCCCTACAGCCGCATGCCCGCCTCATCCTGGACCGACCACAAGGAGGCGCTCGAGCGTGGCCAATTCGACTACGCGCTGGTCTGAGCCAAGGCACCCTTGGGTGGCCCTTTGTCGGCCTGACCGCGCTCGGGATCCCACCCCAGAGCCCAGCCAAAGGAGGAGTGCATGAGAAGTCCAGCCCCTCCCTGCCCAGACACCTTCCATACTCGCAGGCCTCTCCCATCATCCCTCCCGGACAAGCCTGAGCCCCACTTGGTGCCTTTATCCCTCCCTGTCCTCGCCCCAAAACTCACTGACACCCACCCCCCCACCCCCCCTTGTGTGTAGGTGGCTCTGCTGTTGTCCAGCCTCCAACATAAATGGTATGTGCGTTCCTGGATGCGGGGACCCCTCTGTCTCCCCCCTCCCATGTCGTCTGGCCATCCCACTACTCCATCCCCCGCCCCTCCCCCGTGTTGAACCCCTCCTTGGGGTAGAATATGCCCAGTGCTGCCTGCCCTGAGACCGAGCCTGAAGAGCAACAATGGCTGCTGTGTCCAGGATGTTTGGCACCTTCCGTGGGGGCAAAGCCCGGCAGACTCACTTCCACCCCCCGCCCAGGCCTGTTAGTAATCTGCACACCCCTCCCTCGGTCACCACCTCCATATGCCAGTCACTGGCAATACTGACACCTACCCCTGCCCCCCCCCCCCCCATGCCCTCCTCATGCCTTCTTACTCTTCCTGTTTCTGAGTAGATGGTGATAATAAAAGCTATTGTTGAGTGCTTACTTGAGCCAAGCAGAAAGCTGAGTTAGCATTCCTGCCCAGTGCTGCAAAGACATTCAGACCCATACTTTGGGGGACTGGTGTGTTACCACCTCAATACCCCTGGCTTCAGGCATAGCCAAGACACCCTCCTCTTTCCCTTGACTTAGGGAGACTCTGGGGAATGGACTTAGCTGAGTGCAGTGGGGATGGGGTGCCCTCAGCCAGCCCTACAAGAACTGGCATGGCCTCCTGCTGCGATGATTACATCTTCAGCTCCAAACCCCTGACATTGGTCCCTCCTTCCGATCATCATCATGTGTCCTTGGGAACCCGTGGGTCTGGTGTGTGTGGCGGGGGGAGGGGGGTCCCAATCATGGAGTGGGCTGACTCCACAACCCACCTAGGAAATGTGCTGTGTGTCCCAGGAGAGCCGTGTGCAATGTGTGTGGGGAGAAGTGAGGGTTTCTATAAAAGGAAGGCTGAGTGAATGCACAGACTCTTGGAACAGAAAATTTGGGGCTCTCAGAGGACTAGTTAAGCCTGGGGGAATGCCATTCCATGGAAGGACACTGGTTCCTGTCCTGCCCTCCCCTGAACCCATACCCTTGGAGGCTGTAGAGGGGGGACCCCCTTGCAAGGAAACCCAAAAGCACCTCCAGGAATTTGGGGCCTTTGACAACAGGTGGGACTCCAGCTCCCTACTCTCCCCAGCTCTGCTCCTCCTCCCTTTGCTTCCCCAAGGCTAGCTCAGAAGACCCTCTCTCTAACCTGCAACATGGGACAGCACACCCCTAACCCTGGGGTCCCTCAGCCTTGGGCAACATCAAGTTTACTAAGGGCCCTAGCTGGTTTGGCTCAGTGGACACAGCGTTGGCATGTGGACTGAAGGATTCCGGTCAAAGGCACATGCCTGGTTGCAGGCTTCATCCCCAGTAGTGGGTGTGCAGGAGGCAGCTGATCAATGATTCTCATCATTGATGTGTTTGTTTTAATATTTTTATTGATTTAGAGGGAGAGGGATAGAGATATAGAAACGTCGATGAGAGAGAAACATCATCGATCAGCTACCTCCTGCACACCCCCTACTGGGGATCAAGCCCACAACCTGGGCATGTGCCCTGATGAGGAAATCGAACAGGTGACTTCTGGGTTCCTGGGTCAATGCTCAACCACTGAGCCACACCGGCCCGGCCGAGGCCCAGCAATTATTATATTTTTTTTTTTATTTAAGATATTACATATGTGTCATCCCCCCATTGCCCCCCACCCCACTCCCATTTATGCCCTCACCCCCCTGGTGTCTATGTCCATTGGTTATGCTTATGATGTTTCTATCTCTCCTCCCTTCCTCTCTGAAATCAATATATATTTTTTTAAAGAGTTTATAAGGGAACTTACGGACAGAAGTGGCTCACACCAGCAGGGGAGGGAAGTGTGATATAGACAGCCGAGTGGCAACAGACCCACTTGTGATGCAAGAACATTCCTTTCCGGTGATATGGGCCCACCCCTTCTGGGGTGAACTGGTGGTCCTGGTGACTGTTTGGGTTAAGTACAAAGATTCATTTTGCCCAACACAGCCTCACCTCACTCTGCTGGTGCCCTCCCCCCTTCCATCTTTATGATATAAGGTCACCCTGATCAGAAAACCTTCCCCTGACACCTGTCAAGCTAAGGCTTATCTTGACCTTCTATATAATCACCACGGGTCCCCTCAGTCAAACTGAGGTCACTCCAAGCAGCTTTGGAGCAAGCCTGGCAGTGGTAGCGTTTGGTGATTGCACCCTCCTCCTTGGCATGCCCCTCGGTCCCCAGGACCCTAAGCTCTCTCCTACCTCCAACATCTCCCTCTGTACTCTGAGCCACCACTGCCACTTTTTTTGTTGCTATTAATTCTCACCCGAGGATATTTTATCTATTGACTTTTAGAGAGAGTGGAAGGGAGAAAGGGAAAGAGACATTAATTGGTTGCCTCCTGCACGTGCCCCAACCAGGGCCTGGTATGCACTCTTGACCAGAAATCAAACCCATGACTCTTAGATGCATGGGTCGACACTCTAACCACTGAGAACACCGGCCAGGGCTCTGCTACCTTTAAGTCACAGAAAAAAGAGTGAGACAACCCTTGCTGGGTAGCTCAGTTGATTAGAGTGTCATCCCAATATGCCAAGATTGCGGGTTCGATCCCCAGTCAGAGAACATACAAGAATCAACCAATGAATGCATAAATAAGTGGAACAACAAATCGATGTTTCTCTCCCTATCTAAAATCAACTTTAAAAAAAAAGAGACAGATTGACAACTTTATTCAGTTATAGGGTATAAGCAAAAGAATGCAGGAGAGGAGGAGAGGCAGTATTTGATGGTGGTTTTATCCCAGCCATCTGGCTGCCCCCACTTAAGATCTGTGGCTGAACTCCTGTACAAATGGGCTTCCATTTCTGAAACCCCTGCTGTTTGGAATGTCCTAAAGGCCACTTGGCACTGCACACTGAGTGAGGGACTTTCCACCAGGACCAGATCCTCATGAATACCCAGTGCCAGCCCAAGCAGAATTGAAGGCCAGGAGCTCACAGATGTCTGGTGTGTGCTCTGTCTGCTGGGACCCTCACTTTGCAGGGGTAGCTACCTGGCCCAGAAGCTCCAGGGGCACCAGAAATGGGTTCAGGGGGCAAACGCCAACTACTTGCCAGGCAGATCTCGGTTTGCTAGGCCTGGCATTCTCAGGGGCCTGGGGGGTGGCCTGACTGGACTCCTCTTGCTCCCTAGAGCCAGTCCCACAAACCTCAGCTCCTGGTCCCAGGTTCCCACCGCTGGGGTCAGACTGGGGGGTCATCAGATGTAGGTATGTATCCATCATATGCTCAACCAGGGCTCCACAGGGCAGGTGAGACAGCTCCTCAGGAAGTGACATGAGCAGGTCAAGGACCACAGCTGACTCTGGTGGTGGATGGCGAGGGGAAGGGTAAGAGGAGGTCAGGACTTGCTGCCTGGACCCCACCATCATAGCCCCCTCCCCCTTTCTTCTCACCAGCTGGGGAAAGCTCAAGGCCATGGCAGCTGTGGGAGATGGATGACAGGTACTTGTAGATCTTTTCAAAATCCACTTCGAGGTCTCCCTCAGCAGAGGGGCCAGCAGCTGCTTCAGGGGTGGGGCCAGCAGCCTCAGGGCTCGGGTTCTCTTGTCTGCTAGGGGTGTTAAGGGGCAGTAGTTTTCCATGTGCTTGTGTAGGCTTGGACGGCTTGGAGTACAGGAGGCTGACGGGCTCCACGGCCATGATGGTGAGCGCCTGACAGGCAGACAGATCAGGAAGGGAAAAGCATAAGTCCTCCCTTCAGTCACCACCCCCGCCCTGCTAACTGTGCTGAGCTCTCCACCCGCTCACCCAAGGAAGGTGTCACATACAGCAGATGGCCTCAGAGGAGGGGTACTGAGGCTCAAGGTGTCCAGTGATTGGCCAGAGCTAGCAAGAGGAAGGGCCCAGGACACAGATCCATCCATACCTTACTTACGCTCTTGTGTGTGTGTGTGTGTGTGTGTGTGTGTGTGTGTGTATGACCTTGTCCCTAGGGACACCCCTGGCCTCCCTAGGGGATGGTTGTACCTGTGAGAAAGCCACAGTCAGAGCTTCCTCCAGTGGGCCTGTTATCTTCTTAGCCAGATCCATCCACACCTGGGTAGGGCAACGAGAAAGTACCTGGTCAGCCTAGGGATCAACTCTTAGGAGTCCCCCCCTTCCTGAGGATCCTCTGACCAAGTTATCCTCCCAACTCCCACCCATCTTCCAGGGAGCTTGGCCCTGCCTCACCTCGATGGGAGCTGGGGGCTGTGTTTCCCGACGCCTTTGACCCTTTAGGCCACCTGGATGCACCTTCTGAATGGCTTCCCGGGCCACACGGTTCTTGAGCTGCTGGAGGAAATCCCGAATCTGGGGAAGAGAAAGGAGACCAAATGGGCTTTCTACAAACCCAAGGCTTGGGTGGAGAGGCCAAAGCCCAACGTTAAGGGTTACAGCGACTCTGCCTGGGGTCTGGGGCCCAGACCCAAGGGTGACCTCATAAAAATGTAAGGTCCAGGCCCATCTGGCTCTTCCCTGCAGTCCTACCCTATTCACCTCCGTTTCGGCCGCTGCACCCCATTTCCTGATTCATATTTCAACCTCATTCCCGCCTAGCGCCGCTGCACAGTGCGCCACGTGCGCCCAGTCTGGGTCTCCGTTCAGTCCACTCGCAGTGCGTCCCGCCCCTCGATTTTGCCTCCGCCCCGCCCCCAGGCTCGCGCTGGTCCTGCCCACGTCACGCCACTAGTCCTACTCGCGGTGCCCCCTTTCCCCGGACACATCTCAGGTCCGCGTCCAGCCTTCTCCCTTCCGGGATCCCGTCACCTCGGCCTCGCTCCGGCCCGGCAGCTCCCCGGCCAGCTCGGCGACGTCCGGCTCCGGCTGGCCCCGCCGCGCCTGCAGGAGTCGCAGCAGCTGCCGCTTCTCGAGGGCGCTCCAGACGGCGCCGCCGGCCACCTCGCCCCGATAGCGCGCCGGGGCAGCTCGTCGCCTCGGTGGAGGCTTCATGCCGGTGTCTGCGGAGTTGGCGGCCAGCCCCGCCCCTGGGGGCGGGGTTACGGAGGCCGCTGGGGCCGCAAAGCACGCGCGGAAGCGGACGCCGACGGGGGCGTGGTCTGCGCTGGGAGGTAGAGGGCGGGGTGTGGCTGCGAAATGAGGGAGGCCAGCATCCGAACTGGCGGCGGCGAACACGACCCCGTCCGCATTTTATCCCATTTGTACACTGGAGCCACTTAGATCTCGTGCCCTCCCGCCATTTCTGGACTAAGTCTTGTGAAACTTCTGCGGTGTGATTTGCTTCTCGAAGAGGCCGGAAGGGCAGCTGCCCGCCCAGTCGTAGCCAAGAGCCTGGGCTGTGGGGTCGCCCAACCCTGGGGACCCTGAGCAACTGATTTAGCTGTACCCAGCCTCCGTTTCCTCATCTGTAAAATGGAGCTAGTCGTTTCGCACTTGTCAATGCCCAGGGGAGCTCGAAGCTCGGGCAGGATTTGGGGAGCTCTAGACCAGAAGGGAGAGGAGACAGGAGCAGAGGCCGGAGGTCGGGGTCCTAGCGAGGGCAGGGTCCAGGCGGTGCGAGTGGAGAGCGGAGAAGGCCTGGATCTGGGAAGAGCTAAAGAGGCAGGTGGTCCGGTGCTGAGGTGGAGGAAGGAAGCGGAATTTAAAACTTAACCTGTGGGGGTCGGGTGCCCCTTTCTGTCTGGGACAAAACGCCCTTGGGTCTCCCCGGACCCCTATCTGCACTCAAGCATATGGGTGTATGAGCCCGCCCCCAAGCTCTACCTCTCCAGTCTGGGCCCCTGCCAGCTCAGAACCCTCCCAGTCCAGATACCAAGCCTCCGCTTCCTGCTCCGCACCCCCAGCCCTGCGCACAGCATACTTCAGAGCTCTGCATGTCAGACCAGATGTTTATTTTGAGTCCAGGTGGGAGGAGTGAGGGGGCGGGGTGCAGGGATCGTGATCCCGTGGGGTCCGAGGTCGAAGGCTGCGGTCCAGACTAGTGAGTCTGCTCCGACATAAGTCTGGCGGGTGCGTCCCTGGACTCTGCTGGGGGCGCGCCATCCCTTGAAGGGGCGACCCAGGCCACCCTAGGGAGAGGACACCAGGAAAGCTACCTCCCTCTCAGATGATGATGGCTTCCCTCATTAGTCTGTGTGAGGGGGTGAGGATGCTAGGTCTGAATCATGGTGCTGTCAGACAGAGCCCGCAGGCTACCACGGGTGACCCACTGCCTGAGTTTGAATCCCAACTCCACCAAATTTTGTGACCTTTGATAAATTACTTAACTTCAGAGAGTGCCTCATTTTTCTCTTCTCTAAAATGGGGATTTTAATAGTATCTACCAAAAGGTTTTTATGAGGATTAAATTAGTAAACATTCAGAAGGCTGCCTGGCACAGAGAAACCGCTATGAAGTCATTATCATCACCTCCCTCCTCCAGCTCTCCTATGGGCCCTGTTACACACACACACACACACACACACACACGCACACGCACACACACTTACCTGCCTCACTGGGGTCTTCTGGGCTGCGGATCGCTAGGCGAGGCTCTCAGGGGTGGGCTGGGAGGTGGGGGCGCTGGAAGTGAGAGGCAGGCTCCGGAGCAGTAGGGGTTGCTGAACGCTGGTCCGGTGCAGGGGCGCCCCCTGGGAGCTGCTACGGGCATAACGGGGGCAGGTCTAAGGATGGTCAGACTCCGCAAGCTGGGAACGCAGTGACCCGGACCCCAAGGCACTGGAATATTCTGGGGGCGAAGCGAAGATCTGAGCGGGCCAAGCTTGGTACCTGAATGCGCGCACACGAGGCCGAGCCCAGCGACCAGCGCGGCGCCCAACAAGAAGGCGGCCACCACCAGCGCCACCAACGGTGCGAGCTCCAGGGACACCGGGGCCGGCGCAGGAGGCTCAGGGCGTACGGCTATGCCGGGGACGCCCTTAGGTGGCCCTGTGGGGAGCACAACGCGGAGACTAGGCCCAGGCCCCAGAAGTCCTCCCACCCCAATTTTCCTGCCCCAGGGACCCCCCGCAGAGGACTTTCGCGCTCACTGAGGGGCGGCCGTGGCACCGTGACCACGATGGGCTGCGTCAGTGTGTGCAGGTGGGGGCCGTTGGCACCCAGACTCTCGCCGCTGCCACTGCTGGCACACGCCTCTTCCTGAGGCAGACACTGCAGCGGGGTGGGGGTAGGGGGGAGAGGGAAGGGACAGGGATGTGAGGGCCCCGGGATCCAGGAGCTCCTCCCCAGGGCTCCCGAGAGATCTCTTTGCAACCAGGAGTCCCACCACTAGATCCCTGTGAATCCGACCCCTTGGGGGGTCCCCAAGCCCAGCCCATTAGATATACAAGCAGCCAGCCGCACAGCTCCCAGACTCCAAATTTCAGCCCTTCAAGGAAGTCACACGACCCGGCTCTCTGAGCACCTAATCGTGGATTCTAACTTTAGGCACCCAGAGACTTGGCCCCTTAGTGCCTTTTATCCAACCACCCAGCCTTGGAGGGACCTCAGAGGCCCACCCAAGGGGGTCCTGGTGCTATGGCCATGAAGGAATTCAGTGCCTACACTCCCTGTTCACTGAGGAATCCTTGTGCGGAGCCCCTGGGGCCCCTCAAGGCCACTGTGCCTGGCCTGGGAGAGACCCAGTATCTACCCCCAGCTCCAAGGGACCCGTGCCCCAGGCTCCAAAGCGCCCTGACCCCAAGATTCCCCAAACCCGAGAGGCTCCTCCTTCCAATGCTGGAGGTGATCCTGCCCACCCCACACCGGCCTCAGGAGCCCAGACTCCCTGTCCTGCGCCCGCACACCGGCGACTGGGGCGGCAGCGTCAGAGGTTCAGGAGTCCGGTGGGTTCCCCGGAGGCGGCAGCGGCTCAGCTGGCAGTGCAAGAACTGCACAGAGGCATTGAAGACCGGGCGCAGACGGAAGCTGAAGCGGGCGGCCCCAGGGCGTGGTGGCGGGAAGGTGACCGAGGAATCGGCGGGGCAGCCCCCTCGCAGTAGCGCCAGGGTGGGTCCTGGGGCCGGACGTGAGGAGGGCGTCACCCAGCAGCGGTGCAGGGCCAGGCTCCAGCGCGGGGAGGACCGGGCCAGGGCCGCCTGGGGGTGGAGTGTCGCCTTCAGGATCCAGCTGCGCCCACCTGCCCACCGGCCCGGCTTGCCCCACATCTGTCCGCACCTGCACGAACACGCGGCTGTCCGCTGGGACCTCGAGCGGCCCTGCGCGGCGGTGGAACGCGTCCTGTGCGTCTGACAGCTCTAGACTGAAAAGGGGTCGACGCAGCCACAACCCGGGCGCCACTGGAAAGGGGGTTGCTGGCGGGGCAGAAAGAGTGGCACAGAGGGAGTGCGGGCTGCCCCTTAGGCCCTCAAGCAAATGATTCAATCTCCTAGCCTCGGGAAAATGTTGCGTGGAGAATTCACTCACGCTAGGCTCCTCGTTCAGGCAGGTGGGACACCAGCTATGATGTATTCCCTGGAGACCCTTGGGGCATCACAGCCCAGCAGCGAGGCTGTGCACAAAGCTGTGTGCCCCTGGTTGAGGGGCTCCCCTTCCTGGCTTTGCTTTCCTTCCCCACAGTGAGCGAGGGAATTCCAGGCTGGGAAGGGGCTGAGGAGCCCAGGAGCTGCCGCAGGGCCAGGAATGTGGGGCCCCTACCCTTCCCTTTCTAGGAAGAGACAGGTGCTGTCATCAAAGGAAGGGGGGAAAGGAAAGAGGGGTGCTCTTCCACAGCCCTTCTGGCACAGCCCAAGCCCAGCCAGGCCACCAGGCTTTCCGTTTGTCCTGACTCTCAGGTTGAGGGCATCCCAGTAAAGGTAGAGGCACCAGGAACACCAACAGGGGTCTTCTAATCAGTGAGGACATGCACATGCAGTGCATACATGTCTGCTTCATGATGGCCCACATACACATTCCCTAAAAGTATCTGCCCAGACCCCTCCCCTCCCACAGTACTTGGCCTCACGTGGCTGCTGGGAACTTTGAAGTTGGGGATCCCAGAGAACCTGGAAATGGGGGACAGGGGTAGACCCCACTGCCCACCCACACATTTCCCAAGGCAAGATAGATGGAGGTTCAGAAAGGGTGGCGGAGGAATGGGAGCATGAAGGCATATATATTTCCCAATCCCTACATACCAGGCGGCCCGCTGCGCAAGGTGGAGATCCCTGGGAGCAGGGCCAGCAGTAGGACCATGGTACCCAGCATGCTGGACTGGCTGCGGTAAGTGTGTGGGGGCCAGAGGCAGAGGCACCAGTCCAGGGAGCACCCAGGCCCAGCAGGTAAGCAGGTGTCCCTGTCCTTGGCTGGGCAGCCACTCCGGGAAGCAAAGAGCGGGGGTGGCAGACTGAGGGGCTGACACCAGAGCCCTTCCCCAAGGCCTGCCAGGGATTAAGAGCTCTTCTCCAGCAGGACCTCTGGCTATTGGGGGTCGGGTGTCCCTCCATATTGCCTGCTTGATGTTGGGCAAATCACTACAAAGACCACCCTCCCAGCCACAACCCTGCCTCAGTTTCCCTTTTGATGCAGAGACCTTATCCACCAGAATTCACCACTTCCCAGCCCTCCAACCTCAAGGTCAGGGCTTACAGACCCTTCCCACATCTCATGCCATATCCTGCCAAGGCTCAGGTCACACCACACACTCAGTGGAAGAAAAGGGAGGGGTTTTATTCTCAAGCATCTAAGGATTTACAAACAAGGGTGTTTCATTTTAAAAAGGGAAGGGACAATACTGGTGGCCTGACAAGGGGTCATGGGCTGGTGGGCTGGGCCAAGTCGCCCCAGGCTCCTGCCTGCCCGCTCAACCCTCTGCCTGGTCCAGAAGGACGGCTGGTGACTGGAGATAGAGGGAGGAAACAGGGGAGAGGCGGGTGGGGGGAGGAGAGGCTCCCTCAGGGCTCCCACTTAACACTGAAGGGGAGGGACAGGCAGACACACACTCATAAACAAAATTAAGTTAAATAAAATAAACCGGGCAGCCGGCCTCTGACCTTTGCTGGCCCTGGAACGAGCCATTTGACCTTCTGGTTATGGGCAAAAGCCCCCGTGGCTGGGACCCCCGCCGAGGGTGGAGCCAGGCCTGTTGCTCACCTACCTCTACCTTGCCCCATCCAGTCACAAGGGGGATTTGGGCAAGAAAGGTGGCCACCCCAACCCCCTGGGGGGAGCAGAGAGAAGACAAGGAGTACTTTTTAAACATGCGGCCTTTTGTGACTATGTTAAGAGTAACAAGAGTCAATAGGATAGAGAGAGGTTACAGTGATGCCTATGCTGAGTCTACATTGCTCCAGCTACATCCAGGGAGTTCATCACCTTTGGCGTTGGTTGGTGTGTGTATGTTTGTCCACTGATTTGCATGCATCACCAACAAAAAAGGAAACACCCCCCTTCCTGCTCTGACTGCTGCTGAGGGGTGTTGGGGGGAGAGGGGCCCCATGGCCTATCCTCAAGGTGGGCTGGGGACTGGCCAGCTCTGGGGAAGTTGAGGGATGCTCAGGGGCACTGTGAGGGCATGACTGCCTTCACACCCCCAGCCCTAGGCCCGCTCCACTTCTGTCCCTGTCACACATCCTCGAACCCCCACATCCATTCCCTATACACTCAATCCCTGCCTCCCTGGGCCTTGTGACCCCCACTACTGTCATTCACTCCCTTCTCCTGCCATAGCAGCATGTACTGCCTCCCACCATGCCCCATACCCACCTTCCCTGAAGGCCACCCTGTGTGGCCACAGCCCTGTAGGCTCCTCCACACAGCCTGGGGTCCTCAATTCACCCCAAGCTGTGGCCAGTCTCCAGCCCCAAGGGAGGAGCCCCACCCCCAGCCCCCACCTTTGGGAATAGTCTCTCCAGAACAGGCTGACAAGGCACAGTGGCCCAGGCCTCTACCTGGCTCCAACCCCCCAATGCCCACAGGAGCTTGAGGGCTATACCACAGCAGCTAAACATGACTTTGGTAAAAGTTTCTGAAGGTACTGACAAACCCCATGAGAACAAGCTCTTCTTCCTCCCCCATCCCCCAAACACCCCACCAAGTACAATAAAATACAATAAATTCCAAAAAGGACCCCCTGAGATCAAAGAGAGAGAGAGAGAGAGAGAGAGAGAGGGAGAGAGAGAGAGAGCCGCGCGCACAAGCGCCAGAGCCCCCACAGCCTGGGTCAGCTGCAGTCATAATGCCCAGCCTGCCTTCCTGGGACGAGGATGCCAGCCAAAGGACTCACTGCTCACCACAGACCTAAGTGGACCGAGGAGTCCTGCTGTGGGTAACAGAGCCTGGGCTTGGGCCAGGAGAGAGGCAGATACAGGGAGGGAGACAGGGAAAACCAGAAAGGCATCAAGGGAGGTGACAGAGGCAGATAGAGACAGGGAGCATGTGTACCACAAAGGTGGAAGGGACAGCATGGGGAGGATGCAAGAAGGGTAACTCTCTCCTGGCCCCTGGTGGCCACCCCAGCCCAGGGATTACAACTGAATAAATAGCAAGTCTGCTCATGGCCTGCTGCTGTCTTCTGTTCACAGTGTCTGTTGGGGGGACGTGTACAGCCGGCTGACCCCAGGACTGGAAGGGCTAGGGCCTGGTGGGCCCATCTGTCCATGGCTGCTGGGTAGGGAGTCGGGGTTGGGTTGGCATCCCCTACTTTCTGTCCTCAGCCCTCGGCGGCCATCCAGTTCCCAGGTCTCCCGTGGCGGGCAGCTGGGTGGCTGGGTAGGGAAGAGGGGACCTGTGGCCACTTCTCTGGCCGCCCCCCCGAGTGGGGCTGGCCACCGCCACGCAGCTACCTGAAGAAGGGCAGGTGGTGTTGGCTTACGACTCCACTAGTCCTCGGTGACTCGGTCTTCGCCATGACATCCTTGAACCAGGACGCCACGTCCACCTCCAGCGTCTCGTAACGCTTAATGAAGCTGTGTTCCTGCAGGACCGGAGTGGGGAGCTTAGAACAAGGGCAGCTGCTGGCCTCACCCAGGCCCTGGGTGTCCAGATGAGTAGGCGGTAGGGTGTGAGGGTGGGGAGGGCCTCAGGTACTCACAAGTAGCTTATTATACTTTGGTCTCTTCCTGTGATCTTTAGTAAGGCTGGAGAAAGAAGGGAGGAAAGGGAAGTGAGAGCCTGGAGGGACTCCGCTGGTCTACCTGCTGAGCCAGTGGTCTGCAAAACCTGTGGGGAAGAGCTACTGCATCTTCCCTGCCCTGTGTCACCAACTGGGATACCTCAGAGGAACCAAGGCCTGCACCCACGTAGGACAGGGGCCTGAACCATGTTGTAAGGTGCCAGTAGGAGGGGTTTTCCTGAGGGAGAATCCAATATAAACATCCTGCCTACATAATTCTGCTTGTTGGTGCAGGATGCTCACAGCCCTCTCCCCTCTGCTTGTTTAAAACTTCCTGAGGTGAAACCCCAGGCCACCCAGCCAAATGCCCTGGGGCCAGCTGTCACCTCAGGCCAAGTCCAAACCCAAGTCATGGCTCCAAGGCTCTGACTCCTCCCTGAGCCCCTTCTGACCCACAGCTGTCCCACCCCCATGAGGGCAGGCTTTCCATCCTCCCACCCCAAACATCCCTGGCTGCCTTGAGCTTGGGGCCACACCTGATCTGCCCCCCTCCTGGAAGGCCTGGGTAGGGGCTCCTCACCAGTCTTTGACGAATGACTGAAAGTCCCCCGAGAAGCCCATGTGACTGGGCAGGAGCGGGGGCTCTTCCTGCAGGACCTTGGTGAGGACCTCGAAGTCCGTCTTACAGTTCTTGTAGGGAAACTGTCCTGTTGCCAGTTCCACCTGAGAAGACATGGGCTGGAGTGGTCGAAAACAGACTCCTGCCCTCCCTGCTGTCCTCCCATACCCCAGAAATGGGTCACCCCAGCCCTCAGGAAGAGGGGCCCCAACTCACCAGAGAGATACCCAGGCTCCACACGTCAGCCCGGATGTCATAGTCTGGCTTTGTGGGGTCCGGGGGGTCAATGCGCTCAGGCTGTAGGGAAGAGGTGGGGGAAGAGTAGACAGGGAAAGGGGAGAATGGACCCTTGTGGCTGGAGCAGGCTCACTGCCCAGGCCACCCAGGCCCCCACTTACTGCCATGTAGGCAGCGCAGCCAGCGCTCCGTGTTTTGGCCTTGGAGTCGACAAGGCGGCCACTGATGCCGAAGTCACAGAGCTTGATCTGGCCCCGCTCATCCAGCAGGATGTTGGAGGGTTTGACGTCCCGGTGGATCACACCATGCTTCTCCTTCAGGTAGTAGAGTGCCTTCACAATCTGCGAGGAAAGAGGACCACTGTGACTGGCGCGGGGGAGATGGGCCTGGGCCTCTTGCCCCAGCCTGGCCACTCACCGCTACCGTCATCTTGCCCAGGATCCGCTCAGGGATGGGACCCTGCATCCGCTTCTTCAGCTTCTCCGCACAGGTGCCCATGAGCTCCATGGCAATGAAGACATCCGTCTGCAAGGGCAGCAGGCATGGCTTGGGGGCGGCCATACCCTCTTGCCCACCCCAATCAGGGAAAGAAAAGAGGGGCTGGGGGGCACACTCAGAGAGTGGCAAGAGAGACTCAAGGGAGTGGGCAGAAAAGAAGGGGCAGTCAGGCTCACATTGGTGATGAAGGTCCCGAAGCACTGCACGATGTAGGGGCAGTCATGACTCTTGAGTACCACATCCAGGTCCATGAGGATCCGCTTATTCTCTTCCTTGTTCCCCGAGCGTCGCATTTGCTGCACAGGACAGTGCGGGGAGGAGAGGAGATCCTTAGCACCAGAGCTGAGAGGCATGGGACACACCTGGGCGGGGTGGGTGCTCACCTTGACAGCGATAACGTGGCCCGTCTTCCGGAAGCGCATCTTCCATACCTGGCCGCAAGTGCCACTGCCCATCTCCCCCAAATTCTCCAGGTCATTGATTTCTGCCTGGTAGCGCTGGTGAAGAGAATCAGGACTGAGGATCTGCCCAGCCTCTGCCCTACCATGTAGACCTAGCCCCACTGTGTCCTCCCCCACCGCCCAGGGGCTGGGGGAAGGGTACTACCTGGCCCCCAATAGTCAGGTAGCCTGTTTGCTTCATGATCTCCTGCAGCTTCTGGTCAATCTCGATACTGGAGGAACATGGTGAGGGTGTGAGTGGAGGGGAGTCCTGACCAACCTGAGACCACCCCAGCTCCCAACACACAGGGGTTTCCCACATATTTCACCACCTCCTCCCTGGGGCTAGCCCAGCAGCCCTCCAAGCTGACCTCCCAAAGGTCAGTGGCCCCATTCTGAAGGCTCACCTCTCCATGCTTCGGGGTATGAACAAGGTGGATGAGAGCCCCAGCATGTGACGGGGCCGGGCAGGGGGCGTGGGTTGCTGCGGGGAACTCTCAGAAGATGGTGAACGGCTACCGCCATCGTTGGCCAGTGGGAGCTGGAGGGCTGGGAGGAGGGGGGGGTGAGAGGCAGAGGCATGGAGAGGGTTGGCATGCAGCTGGTCCCACCTCCAATGCTGGCATCTGGGGGCTAGGGACATTGATTTCCCCTCCCAGGAATCCTCACATAGGCTAGCACAGCCACCTGACCTGCTGGGTGGGATGAACTGGCGCCTCACCCTTGGAACCACTTTCAGGGTACCTCTCCCATCTCCCTCCCCTGGAAGGAGATGGAGTGGGCTGGCTGGGAATCGTGGTCCCCAGAAGCCAACGGTTCATCCCCAAGTCAATGCTGTCAGAAAAATGAGTCCTGGAGGCTGATGGCATCCCTCAGACAGGCGTCCTCCCTGGCATGTCCCTTTCCTCCCCACGTCTACCCAGGAAGCAGGCCCAGGGCCACAGCGCCCATGCTCAGGACCATGTTCAGAAGGATTGCCAGCCAGGATCAGCCTGCGCTCTGGTCCTGTGGGCTGCAATGAACTTGGTCTAACAAGAGTGAGGCAGACCATCCTGGGGAGACAATGGGCGAGGGACCCAGGGTTCCCCCACCCCGTGTTCTGTTCCAGAGTAAGGAAAAGCCACCCTCTGGCCAGCAGGCTCATCTGTGAGCCTCCCAGCCTGGCTTGCACAGCTGGGGCCAACAGGGACAGTGGCAGGGGCAGGACCCCAGCTGGGCCTGTGTCCTGCTGATGAGGGGTTCCGGCTGGCACAGCCCATACAGGACTGGTGGGATTTGGAGGGGGTGCTAGGCCAGGCAGGGGTTTGGTTCTTTCCAGCAGCCTGCATGCAGATGGCTTTGAACATGCTGCAGGCAGGCAGGCAGTGGACAAGCAGCGGACAGCCCAGGACAGGCAGGCAGCGTTAGGGGATGGGAGGGCAGGAGACAGACGGGAGCCAAGACCGGAGCCCAGCTACCCAAGAGTTGGGGTGCTGCAGAGACAGGCCAGAGAGGGGCCTGGACAGGAGAGTAGGTTCGCTGAGGGGGTGGGAGCCTCCCCTGGCTGGGTTGGCAACAGGTTGAAGGAGCAGAGGCTGTTGTGGCCCGCGGAAGAGACACACAATCCTCCATTGAACCCTTATACCTGAGAGGCCCTGGCACTCTGGAAGGGGCTCCTTGGCTTGGGAGGGGACTGGCTACAAGCATCCTCCCAGGTTCACCTTCCCATGGGGCCTGCTTCCAGCTGATGTCCCTCCTCTCTCCACACCTCCTACTCCAGCCCACTTTTTCTTCCCACAGTTCTGTGAGCATCCAGTAACCCAGGCCCAGTGACCAATGGATATGTTTGAGTTGCTGGTGTCCAAGCACTTTCCTTGCCCTGTTGCCCCAGGACCCTGCTGTGAGGGAGCCAGAGTGAGGGAACAAGTATGTGACCCTGGCCTGCAGTTCTAGAAGGGGTACTGGTCCTGCTAGGGCCTGGCAGGAATAGAGATAGAGTTCTGGAGACTCCGGAGACATAGTCAAGCCCAGAACCCTCCACTTCCATGCCCCCCATCCTGCCCCAGCTTTGTGGCATCCTTATACCTCTGCTCTGCCATGGCCTGAACCAGGGTCGTAAGCCTTCCCTCTCTGGCTCAACAACCTCGCTCTGTACTCCCCCTGCACATGGAGTCTCCTGAGACAGTGTCAGGTTCTCATCCCCGGAGAAGTATCTGGATCCTTTTTCTGCCCTGCACTGTCAGCTCTCTGTGGGGAGGACCACATCTCTGCCCTCTCCACATTTTTTGGTGCCCCATGGGTCCCCTCCCTCAAATAGACCACTGGGCCTTTGAGCTGCCCCAGAGCCTCAGGAAACAGAGGCTTCCACCAGCCCTGCAAACTGAAGCACAGTAGGATCTGAAGTGGTGGTGGGGAGGGGGGAGATACATAAAGTCCCAGAGTGGTCAGTGAGCTCTGAGGTGGTGATGAGCCATGAAGCAGGTCAGGAGGACAGAGGGAGGTCATGAAATTGAATGAGAGAGAGAGAAAGAGAGAGAGAGAGAGAGAGATGAACGAATTAGAGAGAATAAGAGACCATGGGGGCATGCGGCTGTCAGGAATCATAGATGTACCAGGCTGTCAGCCAGTGCTCACGCACGCGCGTGTACACACACACACACACACACACACACAGCATGGCATAAACCCACACACACATGCAGACAAGCAGACAATGCAACAGAGACTCCAACACACACACACACACACACACACGAGGTGGTACACATACAACTGCCTAACCTAGTCCCACTTACCCACAAGGGCCAACAGGACCAGGCCTCCAGCCTGGTCTCTCACACACACCCACACTGGGCCTGTGCTATACACATCCATTCCCAGACCCACTGGCACCTACACTAAGGCCTTGGCAGAGCCATTCTACCTCCATTCAGCTGCTCCCCCCACCTCCCACAAGACTCTGTTTCCAGAAGAAATCATTTTACAGTCTCCCCAAGTGACAGGCAGTTGGAACCATGCACAAGACACCAAAAATAATGGACAGCCCACCACCCAGGTATAACCTGAGGCTCTCCATGTATTTTCATTGAGTAAAATAGAAGTGGTTTTGTTTATCATCACGTATCCAGGAACAGAGAAATCCTCCATGACATGGTGGGCCTTGTCATCTATAATCCTGTGCTGGTGGAACTTACTTTTCTGATAATTTTTTTAAAAAAAAATTGTTATTGCCCTAACTGGTTTGGCTCAGTGGATGAAGCGTCGGCCTGTGGACTGAAGGATCTCGGGTTTGATTCTGGTCAAGGGCATGTACCTTGGTTTCGGCCACATCCCCAGTAGGGAGTGTGCAGGAAGCAGCTGATCGATGTTTCTCTCTCATCGATGTTTCTGACTCTCTATCCCTCTCCCTTCCTCTCTGTAAAAAATCAATAAATTATATTTTTAAAAAAATCAATAAAATATATTTTAAAAATTGTTATTATTAGAGAGAAAGGGAGAGGGAGAGGAACATCTACGTGAGAGCACATCGATCAGCTGCCTCCTGCATGCTCCCTACCAGGGATGTAGTCCACAACTCAGGCATGTGCCCTTGACCAGGAATGGAACCAGCAACCTCCTGGTGCATGGGACGATGCCCAACCAGCTGAGCCACACCTGCCAGGGCGAGCATGCTTTGAACTTATAATACAGGTGTGTGTTTTTTTTAATTGTTAAAAGAATCCTACCTTTTCCAGAGGCTTTCCTCAACCACCCTGCTGCAGAACCCTCATCCCTACTCTACTCTGCCTTTTCTCCACGGTTCATAGCTTTCTCCTGCTCTCCCTGACTAAGAGTTTGCTCATTGTTCATAATCCACCCCATCTCTAGTGGAGCATCAGCTGCACAAGGAGAGGGACTTGGTCCATTTTATTAACTGCTGTGCTCCTAGAGCCTAGAAGAGACATAGCACACAGGGGCCAAAACATGTTCCCTGAATTGTTGAAGTAGATACATAGGCACAGCTGACCCATTGGTCTCACTTCCTCTCCTTTTCACTGATACACACACACTTGCATACACACGTGTGATTCCCTCACAAGTGATATACTTCGTCGGTGAGGGAGCCCAGTTCCTCCTCTAGGGAGTTCAAACCTGCCTCTGAGAGAAAGGGAAGTGGGGGAGGCAGGTGAGAGAACACAGAGGAAGAGGTGGAATGGGCCTGATGTGGATCTCGTGGAGGGAGAAAGACTGAGAATGAGAGAGTTCAAGAAGGTGTGTGCTAGTATGTGTGTACACACACACACACACACACACACACGCACACGGCATGGGGGGATGAGGGATGGGATTCTGCAGCTGGGGCAGCAGTTAAGTCAATGGTGCAGATGTCCAAGCAGCGATGATAAAAAGGCTGGTACCTGCTCGTTGGGACGGGGCAGGAGCAGGGCTTAGAGTGATCACAATAACTGGATGGGGAGAAGGAAGAAAAAAAAACACGACGATAAATCACAACAGAAACAACCGATTTGTCCAAAAGAAAAGAAATCAAATCATAATGAGGAGGAGGGGGAGGTGCAAGGCACCAAACTGCAGAGATGGGTAGAAACTGACAGATGGGCGGACTGGAAGGATGGGATGGAGCTGACACAGACACAGATGCCTAGAGTGAGGCTCCTCAAGGGCCTGCCCGCCTTGGGTCTCGCTGTGCGTCATTCTGCACCTGGGATAGCCACCCCCATAAGGCACCTCAGGCCCCATACCCAACTCTGTCTTGTTCATGCTGAAGGGTCGGGGGGGAGGGGACCATGCAGCACTGCAGAGCCCAGCATGGACCCTCCAGTCCTGGCTGGGCTTCCTGCCCCAGGCCAGGAGTGTCTAATGCCAGCATCGCCGCTTCAAGGCTTTCTCTGGGCCCCCAGGAGACCTTCTCATGGAGGAACCCAAGCTGACCCAGGAAGGGAGGGATGGGGAGTGGGCCCTACACAGGGACTGGGGTGGGTTTCAGGCTGTGAAGGTCAGGCTGGGTGAGCAGCGGGTAGTTGGGAGTACCCGGACATAGGGTGTCTTCCTCTTTCTGTCAGGATGATGACATGGGAGCTACATAAGCTACAAGGGTCATATCAGAGAGGACACTAAAGACGACAAGAAAGACACAGAAAGTGTTGTGGGGTGCTGTTCATTAGGTCTGTGTGAAGAGGGAAATCTGATGCCCTCCAGCTGCGAGAGGATTTGAGGAGGGGTTCTGTGGGACATAACAAGACTAAATGTAACCATGGTGATCCCAGGGCAGGTGGGGGTATTAGAGGGACAACTCTTGATTCCAGATGACAAGATGCCAGGAAGGTAGGCACTAAGATGGAGGAATCAGAGGAGAGGTATATGAGTGCTGGGATGCTAGATATTACCACAGTGGCCTCAGGTGTCCCCAGGCCACGTCAGTATTGGTGTGTGGGGAAGAAGTCACTGAGCCCAAATGACCAAGTCCTCAGACTGGAGATTGGGTGTGTATTTTGGGGGCTAGACACAGACACCAACATGGTGGTAGTGAAACTGGTCAGAGGAGGATGCAGGGGCCTGGTGTATGTGTACAGTGTGGAAGGGGGCTGCTGAGCCCAATGACAAAGTCCGACTGGGGAGAAGGGATCCTGTCACAGGGAGGGAGTGGGAGAACCATCAGGTCAGAGGAAAAAGGGGGGTTATCTGTGATCAAGTGACCTCAGGTGTCCCCAGACCAGGTGTGAGTATGTGAGTGGATCACCCCTTGAAGCTGATGACAAGGACCCAGGAGTGGAGTGGGGGTAGGGTTCTCTGAACAGTCACTGAGATGGAGGGAGTGGAACCATCTGGTCAGAAGGGACGAGTGCGAGTTTGCTGGGGACCTGCATGTAGTCACAGTCGCATGGGGTAGAGGAAGCACGGCTCACAGTAGGTCACACAGGCTCCGCAGATCACGGTGATGGGGGCAGGTCATCCGGTGGGGTAACATCACCTGGAGCCGGGTACCTAGCCTCTCAGGCCCCATAGAGGTGCATTCCCCCAGGCTGGAGGAGGACCGTCCGGGAGCCCGCCAGCCCCTAGGCGCGGGGTCACCGTGACCCGCTCCACGCGAGCAGACAGCTGGCGGAGGCAGTGAGGAGAAGCGAGCGCACTCCAGCAGAGGAGGCGGGGCCTAGAGACGTGGGCGGGGCCTCCCGCAGAGCGCGCCCCGCCCCCGCCCGCCCCCTCCCCCACGTCGCTGTGCTTACTGGGCCTGGGCCGCTGGGGGCTGATATCCAGGTTGAGGTCGATCCTCCGACGGGCCTCGCGGTTCTCCTGCTTCAGTTTTGCTTCCAGGCGGGACAACTTCTGCTCCAGGGAGGACGCCGCCATCTTCCCCGCCGCCGCCGCCGAGCACCGCCGGCCGCCCGGCCGCCCGTCAGCCCGGCAGACAAACACCGCACTGCGCCTGCGTCTGGGTGACCCCGCCGAGCCGCCGTCTCCTCCCGCTTAGCGCATGCCCGCGGTTCCCTGGTGCGGAGCTCCGCGCGTGCGTGCGTGCGGCGTCGCAGCCAAAGAGATGACGCCACCTAGAGCTTGAGGCTGGCAATGTGCAAACCTCCCGCCAAGAAGCTCTTGTGCGAATTCCGAGCGCCCTGGTGAGCCGCGCTGTATGGAAACGACATTCCGCATTCTGCAAGAGCGAATGGGGGGCGGGGAGGGGGCGCGGGGGAGGTCCGGGGGAGCGACGCGCGAGCGCACACCAGGTGAGACGAGGTCTGCTGTGTAGGCTCTGGCTCTGGCGCTGTCGTGGGTGGTCCCCACGGCTGTGTCCTTAGTCTACGCTGTTTCTGGCTGGGCCATTTCTGGCACCCATGCCCTCTCAGAACTCCGTTCTCACTTCGGGCAGATTTCATTATGATCCGTTATGCATAATTGCTGCCTCCTCATAATTAGGCAGCCGTGGGAAGCCCCTTCCATTTCAGCAAGCCCAGGGCAGGAGGAAGAGGCGGGGGTAGGAAGAGATGGGGGCCCTGGGAACCCAGCGGCGTGACCCCTGACCTCAGCGATGGGGCCAAGGTCAAGGCTAGAGGTCCAGGTCAGACTAGCCTGGGACGTTTTAAGACTTTCCCCCATCTGTCCGGCCCCCAGAATGTGAGCCCTACTCCTTGACAATGCAGAAGACTGGCCCTGGGGTTAGATGCCTCTGCCTGGTGTCCTTGCTGCCTAAAAATTCCTTTAACTCGTCTGAAGGTGCTGGGAAAATGTCCCCATCTGAAATTATGGGTCCCTGGAGAGTAGCTTGCCTTTGTTCTAGGAGCCAGGAGGAAAATTGCATTTAGCAGACACCTAGGAGGTGGAGCCCAGGAGGTCAGGGTCAGGCAGGCTGAGCCAAGTGCCCTGCTGGTCCAGCCAAGGGGACCCCTCTGGTGATGACTGACAGGTGAAGCAGATACAAAAGTATAGAGTCAGCCCTGGCGGAGTAGCTCAGTTGGTTAGAGCATCTTCCTGATACACCAAGGTTGTGGGTTCGATCTCCAGTCAGGGCACATACAAGAAGCAACCAATGGATGCATAGAAAGGTGAAACAGCAAAAGTGATGCTTCTCTCTCTTAAATCAATAAATAAAAATTTTAAAAAAGTATAGAGTCAGGAGAATAACAGGGAAGGTGTAAGAAGATGGGTTTTCCAAGAAAAAAGCTAATCAGGAGATGCTACCTAATTTCTCCTGATTACCTGAGGTCTCCAGGACAGAGACACATACCCTTTATTGTGGCACTGTGGCTACCTGCCTATAATTGTTCTCATGAAATGGCTTAGACAAGAGGGGTGGACACAGGAAATCAGGATGATAGTTCTGATAATTAGTATTATTTATTTTTAAAAATGTATCCTCCACAGCAGGTGTTCTTAACCTGGGGTCTACAATCCTTAGGACACCCATGAATAGTCCTTGGGGAGTTGACTGCCTGAAATTGTTTACAGAATTGTGCATGTATGTGTACACAGGTATTTTCTTGAGGAAAGAGGTGTCCAGCTTTCATCAGATTCTCCAAGGGTCTAGGGACCTAAAAAGGGTTCAGAATTCTTGCTCTAGATACCTCCTCTGTAGGTCAGCATTTCCCAACATAAATGTCTAGGACCACAGGCATCAGGGTTACCTGGAGCACTTATTGACAGGCAAGTTCCTGGCCTCGAGCCAAAGCTCCTGAGTCAGACTTTCAGGGGTGGGACCTGTGATGTTTTCCGGGAATGTTGATTTTGATGCATTGCCAAATAAGAGAAATAACATCAAGTCAGGGCAGTGTGTGCTGGTCCCTTGTGTCTGTGACACCTTGGGAGAGAACCCCCGATGTCAGCTTTGGTAGGGGGGAGAAGATTGAAATCCTATCGGGTTGTGTCCTCACCCCCTTTTGTGGCACTGACTGAGCTAGGATGTCCAGGGGGAGGGCAGAAGTTCTGGCCCAGGGCTGAGGCAGGCCAGCCAGACAAGACACAGATGTGGTTTTGGTCTGAGAATCTATGACTGAGTTAATCTCTCCATGTCATTCCACCCCAAATCCACAGCTTCCCATCTCCCCAGATAAACCAGTCCCAAGATCTTGCCTGGGCCCCATGGGCTGACATGTCTGCTCCTCCTCTCCTCTCCTGGCCTGGGCTCACCTGGCCACCTCAGTGGTAAAGACAGTGGTAGAGATTTTGGGATGGAAGCATCCAGAAAGCCTCTACTGCAACCTGCCCCTCCCTGGCTTTACTCCTCTTCCATCTTCTCTCGAACCTCTGCTGGCAGGCCCTCATAAAGGCTGTTCTCCACCAGAAGCCCAGCCTTCTTTAGCTCTCTACAGTTGCCCAGTTCTTCTGGCAGAGCCTCCAACCTGTTGCCCTTGAGCTCCAGGCGGATGAGGGACTTGAGGGCCCCCACCTGGGGAGACAGCTGAGTCAGTTGATTGTAGCCCAGGAGTAACGTCCGAAGCTTACAGCAGAAGAAGAGCTCATCAGGCAGGGTCTCCAGGGCATTGTAGGAGAGAGCCAGGTGTTGCAGGTTCTGCAGGAGACCCAGCTCAGGTGGCAGGGAGTGTAACCCATTGTGGGTAACATCCAGCAGGCGGAGGCCAGAGCACATGCCCAGTTGGGTGGGTAGGGCCTCCAGCTTGTTGTGGCTGAGGTAGAGCTGCTCAAGGACCCGCAGCTTACGTACATGTTCGGGGACGTAGGCGATCTGGTTGTGCCATAGCCTGAGCGTGATCAGCTTGCGACAGTGCTGGAAGCTGAGGATCTCCTCAATGGACCGCAGGTGGTTGTCCTTAAGGTCAAGTTCCTGCAGTGCACCTAGGCTAAAGACTGCATGGGGGATGCGCTCCAGCCCGCAGGCCACCAGCTCCAGCTCCCGTAGTACCGTCAGCTTCTTGAGGCTATTAAGGGCCAGCAGGCGGGCCCCATCATTGTGCAGGCTAAGCCGCTGCAGGTGACCAGCCACATCAGTCACGCTGGCTGGGACCTTGCCGGCATTGCTCCAAAGAGATAGCACCTTGAGCTGCTTCAGCTCTCGGAGGCTCTCAAGGGTAGCTGCCTGAGCCAGCTCTGGGGGAAAGAGCCCCTCAAGGTGCAGCTCTTCCAGGCCACGCAGCCCAAACACCCAGAGAGGCACCTCTCGGAGCTCCTCACACTTGATACGGATGACCTTCAGGCGGTCCCGCAGAAAGATCTGCAAGGAAAAGGGTAGCCTGGCAGGAGAGTGGATCAAGCTGAGTTCCTGCAGGTGCACCAGCTGTGACAGGCCTGGGGGGAAAGTGATATCAGAGATGGCCTCCAGGCGGAGTGCCTCGACCTCACGGAGCTCAAAGACGGTATCAGGCAGTCCTGGGAGCATGCAGAGCGCCAGCTCCAGCCGGCCCTTGGTGTTGTGCTGCAGCTTCTGCCGAAGTTTCTCAGGTGTCCACTCATGGTTGAGGTTGAGCTGCTTCAGGCGGCTCTCGCTGACCTCGGAGAGGAAGACAGCGAAGCGCTTGGAGTACAGAGGGTCATACTGGTCGATGAGGTGCAGCATAAAGGCAAAGTCATTCTTGACATCGGGAATGTCACCCATGCCAGTCTCCTCCCGAACAGAGCGGAAGGAGTATTCCTTGAGGGGTCGGTGGAAGAGCCAATAGAGTGTATAGAGGCAGGTGATCCCATAGACACACACAAAAGAGATGTAGCAGAAAGCCAGCTTGGAGAAGAGGTGGGCCTTGGTGTGGTTGCAGCAGAAGCTGGCATAGCCCGTGAACCTTGAAGTCTCCACTGTGCAGGCCACCACGAAGCTTATCTTCTCCACATAGATGAGGTTGTAGACCAGGATGGCAAAGAACTTGCAGACTTTGAGCACCATCTGCCTGATGTACATGGTGTATAAAATGTCCCCCTCTTCCACGTGCACACGGAACTTCTTGACCTTCTCAAACAGGGCTTTGGCCTGTTCCCCCTCCTTCTTGTCCAACAGGGTAACAGCTGGTGGCTCAGTCACCACCTTCTCAGGCTCTGTCAGCACCTTCTCTTTTTCACCCTCCCCCACCTTCCCTGGCCCTGCCTCAGCAGCCACAGTTGCTGTTGCTCGTCCAGTGGCATGGCCCTTACGGTTCTCCCCCGAGACCTCAGACAGAGCCCGTGTGGTCCATGGTGAATCGAAACACTTGCCCAGGATAGAGGTGAAGTGTTCGATCTTGGAGCTTGTGCCAGGGAACTTGAACCAGAAGCTAGTGCAGACCATAAAGATGAGTGTGTGAATGACAACCAGGTAGGGAAAGTACTTGGGGTACCAATGAAGGGCCTTCTCATAGCAGAGCTGGTTAATGAAGCTGTACTGCTGCAGGTCCAAGTTATTTTTGAGGCCGCTCACTTCCTGGAGACCCTCCATCTGTTCAGGGACCCCCTGCAACAACAGTTGCTGACACGGGGCCTCAGATAAGTTCTCCCGGGGTTCATGACTGGGCAGACAGATGATCTTGTCCTGTGTCACCTATGGAATAGGGAAGAGGGTGAAAGAGGGTGAGGGATCTGGGGAATCGGGAGAGAAGTAGGCTGAGGTGGAAAGCCCTGATCCCCAACTGTCCCCAGCTGGCTCTGATGAATTTAGAAGAGTCAGTAAACCTGAGCATCAGTCGTTGTCTGAAAAAAAGAGTTAGGTTGAATTGTGTCCCCCAAAAAGATGTTGGAGTCCTAATCTTCAATACCCATGAATGTGGCAGTGTTTCCAGAGCACATGGAGTCAAGATGAGGTCATTAGGGTGGGCCCTAAACCAATATGACTGCCTTTATTTATTGATTGATTGATTTATTAAAAATATGCTTTTAGCCGAAACCGGTTTGGCTCAGTGGATAGAGCGTCGGCCTGCGGACTGAAAGGTCCCAGGTTCGATTCCGGTCAAGGGCATATACCTGGGTTGCGGGCACATCCCCAGTGGGAGATGTGCAGGAGGCAGCTGATCGATGTTTCTCTCTCATCGATGTTTCTAGCTCTCTATCTCTCTCCCTTCCTCTCTGTGGAAAATCAATAAAATATATTTTTTAAAAAAAATATGCTTTTAGCCCTAACCGGTTTGGCTCGGTGGATAGAGCATTGGCCTGCAGATTGAAGGGTCCCAGGCTCGATTCCGGTCAAGGGCATGTACCTTGGTTGTGGGCACAACCCCCCGGTGGGGAGTGTGCAGGAGGCAGCTGATCGATGTATCTCTCTCATTGATGTTTCTAACTCTCTCTCCCTCTCCCTTCCTCTCTGTAAAAAATCAATAAAAATATATTTTAAAAAATATATATACTTTTATTGATTTCAAAGAGGAAGAGAGATAGAAACATCAATTTTGAGAGAGAATTATTGATTGTCTGCCTCCTGTATGCCTCACGCTGGGGATTGGGCCTACAACCTGGGCATGTGCCCTGACTGGGAATCAAACCGTGACCTCCTGGTTTGTAGGTTGATGCTCAACCACTGAGCCACGCCAGCCAGGGTGACTGTGTTCTTTTAAAAAGGGGGAATCTGGACATAGACACACACACGTAGAGGGAAGATGCTATGAAGATATAGGGAGAATATCATCTATAAATCAAGGCCCCAGAACCTAGGAAAGAGGCATGGGACATATTCTCTCTGACAGCCCTGGGAAGAAACCAACCATGTTGACACTTTGATTTCAGACTTCTAGTCTTAAGAACTGTAAGATAAAAATTTTCTGTTTAAGCTACCCAGTTCATGATAGTTTGTTATGACAGCCCTAGCAAATTAATAAGGTAACTGCAGTTCTTACTAGGTTCTAGGGACAAAAGTATTATAAAAATATGGACTACCATAGCTATGTGCAGGACTTTGGTGCTGATGGAGAAGATGGGAAGGCTTCAGAATTGGTCTGTAAGTATAGGGGGCTCTGGTTTCTCCTTCCTTGGATAAGAGGAAGATTTCCGAAATTCCCCAGGCCACACCCTCTAAAGCACTGGTTCTCAACCTGTGGGTCGCGACCCCTTTGGCGGTCGAACGACCCTTTCACAGGGGTCGCCTAAGACCATCCTGCATATCAGATATTTACATTACGATTCATGATAGTAGCAACATTACAGTTATGAAGTAGCAACGAAAATAATCTTATGGTTGGGTCACAACATGAGGAACTGTATTTAAAAGGCCAGAAGGTTGAGAACCACTGCTCTAGAGCCCCGCCCCTATATAGACTCCTCTCCTATCCCCTCATTCAGGCCCCGCCCTGCCCCTTCCCTTACCTGGAGGGTGCAGCCAAAGACCCCGATCATGAGCATAGCCACTGTGAGGTATTCAGCCAGTACGTCCCACCAGGGTTTGAGCAACTTGAAGGCAGGCTGCTGCTCTGAGAACTGCTTGAACTCGGCCAGTGGAATCATCCTGCCTATGAGAGAGGAGGAGGTGTGGTGCGGAGACCTCAGGCAGTGGCATCTGCTGGTGGGGCCCCCTAGGAGCCAGACACTGCTCCGGATCTGCACTCTACCCTGCCGAAATCTGGCAGAACCCAGGAGCTGTGCGTCCCCTTTCCCTCTCCCCCAGACCTCACCTCCTTCCTGGAGCCAAGCAACTAATGTTCTCACTACTTCTGCTCCCTGGGACCTCTGCACCAATCTGAACCTGCCTGCCCTTTCAGGGCTCAGGAGGGCTGTCCCCGGCGCCACTGTCCCCCAGCTAGCCTGTGTGTCCTTTCAGAACCAGGGCGTCTCTTACCTTTAACTATGAGCCAGGCAAAAATCCCTCTGCAGCTCTTTTGACTCCAGACACTGGGTGTCTGAGTGTCAGGACTGGCTCTCCACCACTGGATGAGAGGATGGCTCAAGGCTCAGGACTTCCGGGGCGTGGGCCCTGCCACCCCCTTGAGGGGAGCTCGGGGCACCACCTCCAAACTCCAACCGGAAAAGCCGGCTGGAGCCTGGCTCCGATTACAGGCCCCAGGGACAGGGAGTGGCAAAACTGAAGGCTGGTCAGCCCTTGGGGTGTGTGGCTAGGACACCTGGGTTTATAGAGGGAATGTACCCAGAATCTGAGGCAGAAAAAGACACTTAGGCTCTGAAAGTGTAGGGCAGGGGGTGCCAGGGTGAGTGAGGCTGTGGCAGAGGATCAGGAAATGAAAAATTTGGGGAGAGAGCCAGTGTGACATCTATGACTGAGACAGGACTGGGCGGCCAGCCCACTGCCTGTCCCTGGGTTTCATTTTAGACCAAGGTATCCTTATTCCAGATACAGATGGCCAGGTGAAAGTCACACAAAAGCCACAAGCCTGGACCAGGAGCCCCCCTCTTCTATCCCTGAGGCTGGAGGTGGGAGGAGAGGGAGGTAGCAAGGCTGCCACTGCCTCTGAGGGGGCTCCTAGGCCACCCACCTCTCCCAGCATCCATGGTTCCTAATATATAGGCCTCATTTTCTCCCAATGGGTTTCTGGAGCCTGCTCGCCTCATCCTGATAGCTTCACTGGTGCAGGCTGGGCAAGGAAGGTAGTAGCATCTGGGCCACCAGCTGGTCCTCCAGCCCTTCACCCACCTTCAGGGGGAACCTGACCCAGTCCCACACCTGCACCAAAGGCTCTGACACCTCCCTTTCCCATCCCCTCATCCCTTGAAAGCCTTGGGGATTTAGTGGGTGGAGATAGAGGATGCAGGCCCCACCCACTTAATCCCATCAGAGGTTCCCACCACTGTACCAAGATGGGGATAGGCTAGCAAGATGGGTACATGTCTGCTCACACCCAGACTCCTGGGCTCCCTGACTCAGGCCCTGACTCACCCAGCACCAGGCACACGCAAGGAGGTGCACAAAGAACACAAGATCCCTTATGCAATGGCTCATTCCTCATACTGTTTTATACCATCCTAAACAAAAAGCCAAGTAAAAATGCCCCAGTGCATCCCAGTCAGTCTTGGTCACCAGGGGATCTGATAGAAACATACCCAGGGCATCTTAACAGCCCCAAGCACCCAAAAGTACATTGCAGCCACCAAAAGGGTCACTTGGGGGCATTTTGAAGTGTGCACATTTGTGCATGTAGGCCTAAGTGCACAAACACTGAGCTGAGGGGAGACCTAGGACCAGGGAGACACCACACATCCTTTTCCAGTCCCTGCCACTTATGGTTCCCCCTGCCCTGGCTACCTGTCCCTGTAAGAGACACTGCTCAGTTGCTTAACTTAAAAATAGGAACTCTGGGGACTGCAGCAGGGGACTTCCTACCTGAGTTCCTGCTACATTTCAGGATCCATCTCACAATGGCAGAAGTTCACTTCTGGGGTCCACAATCAGGCAAAAAGAGACCCCTAAGGTCCCCAGCAGATTGCTCAGTGGTTCCCATGGAACAAGGTGCATATACAACACCATCAGAGGCAGACACGAGGGGTTATCATTATGTGTCTCCATGACTCAGACTTGATTGTTGGAACCTGCCATTAAGCTTCCACAGACACAATGCCCCCCCTATGTCTGAGCAGGGCTAGTGGGAGGGTCCAGAGAAAAGGACTTTCGGGATGGGGGAAACCCTTAGAAAAACAATAATGGGGCCACACACACAACTTACAGCCACCATGTCTCAGTGAGCATGGGTGTTGGAACTCTCTTTTTCCAGCCTCAAAACGAGAGAAATAATTTGCTCAAGTTTTCACAGCTACAAATGCCTGATTGCATCCATTCTGTTCCATTTTGAGAGAAAACCTCTGGCAGAGACTAGTATCTTTGTCAAAAGAACTTCAGTAGGGGAATATGGAGGTGAGATGGTGGGATGGCTGCTCTGCATGCCAGATTGAAGAAGGGGTCTCTGTCAGCCTAGGATAGGTACATGTCCCCTACCCAGTCTTAGTTCCACCCATCCACACTTGACCCTTGCTTCTCCTCTCTTAGGCCCTCCCCAATCCTCTAACCTGCCTCCAAAAACACGTGGTGGTGAGGACTCCTGATCTAGCCCCTATCCCCACCCACAGTCCATGCTAAGAGTAAAGGAAAACACAGCAGCAGTTATCAGCGCTGGAACAGGCCTTGGAGGGCACAAGGTCCAACCTTTTGACTTTTACATAAGGGAGAAACTGAGGCCTTGGTGGGGGAGGATGGGACTTAGTAGCAGATGGGGGGGGGGGGGGCGGGGGCACACCTGGGAACTCCCAACCTAGTACTTTTCCAAGGTGCCCTGCCAGGACTTGGGGGTCTAGGTTCAAGAGTCCCAGAGAGGGCAGCCTCGTGAAGAACCCAAGTGGTGGTTCTGGGGCCTTATGGAGCTCAGAGATGAGTTGTTGCTGTTGTCTCAGAGGCCAAGGAGAGGGAAACATCATGAAGACCCTTTCTCCCCACTCCCACCCCAGGTCGCCCACAGCCTGTTGATCTTCACTCTGTCCTTGGCCAGGTCTGCCTGCCCTCCTGCCCTGTACCCTTGGCCTGAGCAGGGCCTACCCTCTTTCTGCCCCCACCTTTCCTCAGCTGCCCTGTGCCCCAGGCGGTGGCGGTGGGCTCAGGCCACTGTGCCAGCCATATTTGGGGCAGTCCTCCTGTGGGCCCGACCCCCACCCAGCAACCTGGTTCCCAGCGGTGGAGAGAGCCACCTACTCACCGCTCAGGGTGGAGCTGGGCCCAACTCCTGGGTCCCTGCTCCGGCAGAGTTAGTTCCCGGGCCAGGCTGGGTGAATCAGGGCGGGCGGGACCGCAACCAGGAGCCGCCCCGCCCCGCCCACCTGACGTCTCAGCCCTGCCTCCCTCCGGGTGCTTCCAGGTGGCCCCTGACTCCTGGCGCCGGGGATCGCAGAAAAGGGTGACCTGCTCTCCCCAAGGTGGTCCAGCGGCCGGCCTTAGGAGCAGGGGCCCTGACCTCTGGGCTCTGCTGCCATTGGCTTGGACCTGGCCTGAGACATACTGATGAGGATCGAGGCATTGCGCACCCGCGGGGGTGCTCTCCTTGGAACCAAACTGTACAGATGGAGTCAGAAAAAGAGAAGGGGTCTCCTCCTTCGCCCACCGCAAGGTGCAGCCACCTGGCTTTGAGGCCCAACCAAGGAACCAGTGATCAAGGTCCAGAGAAGAGAAAGGGGGTTCCCACTTCCTGCTCTGACCATCCAGTCAAGGAGCTAAGTAGAATGGGGGTGCTTACATGTTTGACCCTGCCCAGCCTTGAGGTTGGCCCTCCACTGGGGTAAGACAGGGAGCACACTGCTGCCAGGTCCTTGGGTGGTCCGTGGATAGGTGCAGGGGTCAGAGGGCTCTAAAAGCTGGGGCTAGAGTCCAGCCTGGGAGGCCAGCTTCTAGAAGGATGACTCTGTCTCCCCATGCCCACCCTTTCCTTCCCACAGGGAGGCCTGGGTTGGATCTTAGACTAGCCCGGTGGTCGGTAAACTGCAGCTCACGAGCCACATGCAGCTCTTTGGCCCCTTGAGTGTGGCTCTTCCTAAGCCTTAGGAGTACCCTAATTAAGTTAATAACAATGTACCTACCTATATAGTTTAAGTTTAAAAAATTAGGCTCTCAAAAGAAATTTCAATCGTACTGTTGATATTTGGCTCTGTTGACTAATGAGTTTGCCGACCACTGGACTAGCCAATTGCCCAATTCAGCCTGGGGGTATAGGCAGTTGAACCTTGATCTGCTTTGATTACAAAAACAACCAAGGGGCCTTGGCCGGTTTGGCTCAGTGGATAGAGCGTTGGCCTGCGGACTGAAGGGTCCCAGGTTCGATTCCGGTCGAGGGCATGTACCTTGGTTTCGGGCACATCCCCAGTTGGGGATGTGCAGGAGGCAGCTTATCGATGTTTCTCTCTCATCGATGTTTCTGCCTCTCTATCCCTCTCCCTTCCTCTTTGTAAAATATCAATAAAATATATTTTAAAAAAAAAACAACCAAGGGAATCTAGACTAGAATGGGGACTGGTCTAACTTGGGACAAAGAAGCCCCAGAGTTCACCATGTTAGGCTTCCTGAGACCCTGAAACCTTGAAGGTTGGGACTCCCATAGCTTAGATTCCTCTGTGAAACCCTATAATGCATTCCACCCTCTGGTACTCCACCTCTGTTAAGTCTTGGGCTCCCTCTGAGGAGCCATTTTAAACTAAGTACTTTCTCCCTCTTCTTCAGTGGCCTCTTCCTGCCTCCCGAGAAGCTCCTTGATACCTATGCCCTGAGGTTTGTTCCCAACTTTGTTCTGGAATAAGCATCCAGCATGGCACACTTATGCAAGGGTCTGAGGTCACTGGGCTGGAAGCCCTATTAGCTCCAGGCAGGGGTCTCTGCTGCTCCCTTCAGTGTCCCCAGCACTTGGAATGGTGCCAGGCACACAGGGGTGCACATTCAGTTAATGATGAGTGGGTGGACGATTGAGCTGTTATCTTAATTCGGGCTCTTCTAGTTGCAGACTGTGAGACAAGGAATTGGATGTAAATAGCTTATCTGAGAAGTGATCCCAACAAGCACTAATGGTGAGACAGTGGGGAGATGAAAGTGGGAAGGGAGAGAAGCCAGTAAGCTTTAATGAGGGTACATCAATGAGGATGAATGAGCAGGTTGACACTGTGGGCAACTAGGGCTCCATTCTTCTGGGGGACTCTGGGAGATTGTGGAAGACACCTCCCAGTTGTTGAAGTTGAAGTACTAATATATCAGATCCTGTTTGTCTTGGCTGAGGGATGCTCTGCAGAAGGGAAATGGAGGGGCATTAATTCCCTGGTATTTTTGACTTTCCTGGCATGTGGGAACCATGGGTGCTCAGGAGATATGGAGGGGGCTTTAGGCATCTGCTGCACGGATTGACGCTTGAGTGGGATAGATGGGTCATAGGACACACATACAATCTTTCCAGTTGTTCTCCAGAAAGACTACTCACTTTATGTTCCCATTGAGAATGGGTGAAATTTTCTCACATCAGTAACACCCAACTTTTTTAAAAAAGGTGATAACAGAACTTACCATCTTAACTATTTTTAAGTGTACAGTTCAGTGGCATTAAGTACATTCACAGTGTTCTGCAAACATCCCCACCATCCATTTCTAAAACTCTCCCAAACTGACACTCTATCCCCATTAAACATTTACTCCTTTTCCCCCTCCCCCAGGCCCTGGCACCCAGGATCTACTTTCTGTTTCTGTGGATCTGACTCCTCTAGGGACCTCATATAAGTGGAATCATATAGTACTTGTTCTTTTGTGACTGGCTTATTTCACTGAGCATAATATCTTCAAGTTACATCCATATCTTAGTCTGTGTCAGAATATCCTTCCTTTTTATGGCTAAATAATCTTCCATTGTATGGATGGACCACATTTTGTTTAATCATTCACCATCAAGAAACCCTTGGGTTGCTTCCATCTTTTGCCCATTGTGAATAATTACACACAAGTGTGTAAATATCTCTTGGAGTTCCTGCTTTCAATTCTTTTGGGTGGAATTGGTGGATTATATGGAAATTCTCTGTTTAATTTTTTGAGGACCATCCATATTGTCTTTCACAACAGCTGCATCATTTTACATTCCCACCAACAGTACAGATGATTGCCCATTTCTCCACATTTTCACCAACACTTGTACTTAATACCCAGCTTCTAAGGTTTTGTGAACCTGAGGTAGTTAGCTAGTTCTGCATAACAAATTACCCCCCAAAACCTAGCAGCTTAAAACAAGCATTCACTGTCTTGCAGTTTCTGAGGGTCAGGAATCTGAGAGTGGCTACATGGGGTGGTCCAACAGTCTCCCTCCCCCACCAGCTCCCAGCAACTACTGTTTTGTTTTCTGTCACTATAGATTAGCTTTCATTTTTCAGAATGTTCTGTAAATGGAATCATACAGTGAAGTCTGTGTGTGTGTGTGTGTGTGTGTGGCTTCTTTTGGTCAGCAGAATGTTTTTGAGATTTGCCCCTATTTTGAGTGTCTTGGTAGTTGTTTTTTGTTTTGTTTGTTTGTTTTATTGCTGAAGAGTATTCCATTGTAGGGATTGCAGGGTATGTTTTGGTTTGTGTAATCCATCCCCTTGTTGATGGACCAAATTTGGGGAATGGTCTTATATGAGGGCAGAATCCAGATCTCAATTAGATGCAGGATGGAGTCAGTTTAGCCTTGGAGGGACCCTTGCACCAAAGAAGACAGCAGAGCAGGGCTCTGGGCAGGCAGCTATGACTCAGGAGGGCACAGCTGGTGAATGGATAATCAGGCAGGCAGGGGAAGCAGGCTGCTGTACTGCCAGAAAGTATTCATTCACACAAGTGATCCTCAATAGACCTGGGGATGAAGAGAGGCCTAGAATGATCCAATCCAGAGGGCAGTGCCCTGGGGGCGGGGTGGGGGGAGTGATGAGGAGGGGTGTTTGAGGAGCACCTCTCCAGGCTGAAGGGAGGGTTCATTGCAAGGATGGGTTCTGAAGATAGGCTTTCACCAGCCAAAGCAGGTATTCAGTTCTGAGCCTGGCTTCTCTCTTTTTTCTTCCATTTCCTGAACCTCAACTGTGGACACAACTACTGAAGCAAGAAAATGCAAGCCTCTGCTTCCGACCAGACTAAATATGTTTTTATTGATTTTAGAGAGAAAAGGAGGGAAGAAGAGTGAGAAAAACAATAATGAGAGCTCCGCGGGTGTGACTCAGTGGTTGAGTGTCAACCTGTAAGCCAGGAGGTTGCGGTTCCATTCCCGGTCAGGGCACGTGCACAGGTTGTGGGCTTGATCCCCAATAGGGGTCATGTAGGAGGTGGCCGATCAATGATCCTCTCACATTATTGATGTTTCTATCCCTCTTTCCCTCTCCCTGCCTCTCTATGAAATTAATAAAAAACATTTAAAAAGCAAGAAATATCGACGAGAGAAACATCCATAGGCTGTCTCCTGCATGCCCTCTACTGGAGATCAAGCCCACAACCTGAGCATATGCCTTGACCCAGAATCAAATCTGCAATCTCAGTGCATTGGACAACGTTCAACCAACTGAGCTACACCAGCCAGGGCAGGCCTGGGATTCTTGTTATTGGGGTAGAGGGTGATGCCTAGGGTTTCATGAACTCACTCTTTATTGGTGAATTTAAAGCATGGAAAGGAAAAAAAATGGCTCAAATGGTCAACCAAAATCTCTAAAACAAAGGACCCTTAGTGGGGAAGACAGCCTGGCTCTTCATCTACTTGTGTGGCTGGCAGTGTGTTTATTGGAGATGGCCATCCTTGAGATGGCTGCCTCTACAATGAAAGTTTAATCAGGCCCTTGCATTACCAAAAATTTAAAAACCCAACTTTCATGGCTCACATACATCGTCTTCCCCTCCCTCCATGACAGCTTTACCCTGGTGTCAAGTGCCACCCTTCTTGGTCCTGTGCTTGGAAGCCTCCTAAGTCTCAGGCAAGTATGAGCTGCTTCTGTAATCAGTGTGTGTGTGTGTGTGTGTGTGTGTGTGTGTCGGGCGGGGCGGGGGACACACTTGCATGGGATAGGGAAAGGAATGGAGCTGAGGGAGCTGGTTCTTTGGGATGGGGCTAAGCATTTGGACAGATCAGGCAAGGGGGAGAAAGCACAGGATGTACGTGGGGGGAACACAGAGGTGTGGGAGGGCACGTGGCATCAGTTGAGCAGCACAGGACACCTGAGGATGGCCATCTCCCTCTTCATACTCCTATGCCTTCCATGCCACAGTCCCCTACCAAGTTCCTCTACTGAGACCACTTGCATGAGTTGATGAAGTCACCAGAATGACACCTCCTACCAGCTGGGCAACCTTGGACAGGATCTTCTCAGCTCCTTCATGTACCTGTTTTGACACCTCATAACCTCCCATAATCTTGACCACCCCAAATCCTATCTCTGTCAGGAAGCCTTTCCTGACCTCTCCGCTTCATATGATTTAGGTGGGTGTGGAGGTTGGGGGTGCCTTGTCCTGCAGAAGGCTGGGCCACCTCTCACCATATTCAGTTTCTCTCTCCTTCTTGACCTCCCTTCCTTTCTTCCCCCAAATTCAGGATTTGTCCCTAAATTCCCAGGGCTGCATTCTCCCAATAGTCCTCTCCACCACTAGGTAGGGATTTTCCTGGGGTCTGGGAAAGCCTTTGGGTATGACAGGGACAGATGCTTCTAGGGACCCAGGGGGGCCTTGCCTCATAGGTCCCAAAGGCCAGGACAGAGACCAGGGACACTGAACTGCCGTATTGGTCCATGGGGCCGGAGGTGCGGTCCGGTCCCCTGGTTGCCAGGGCCCTGTGCATGTTGTGGTGGGGAGGCCAGATGCGTGACCTCGAGGGATTCCCGCCTCCCTCCCCCATCCCCTCGGGTTCGGTCTCGCGTGCTCCTGCGCCGCGCAGAGTAGCCTCCCCTTCCTCCAATGCGCGCCTCTCCACAACCCTCGGCGCGCTCCCGCCACCTTCCTGGGCTGAATCTGGCGCGTGCGCCCCTTGTCTTCTGAGCCCGCGGTGGAGGGGCGGGCCCGGCTCCGGGCGCCACCGCCCCGCAGCCCCCTTTCCTCGCTGCCGTACAACCCCACCCCAGGCGACCCTGCGTGGATGTGCGGGAGGCCGAGTTGGAGGTGAGTGCGGCACTAGCAGGTGGAGTGGGCGGCGCGGACTCAGCCCGGCTGGGCGAGGGCATCTCGCTCGGGACGCGGTTCTTTGTCTCTCCGAGCTGGTGCGCGGGCGGCTGGGACCGCTCCTCCTCCCGGCAGGTGCTGGCGTCCCTCGAGGCTGGCGAGGGGACCCGGGTGTGCGCTCCCGTCCCCCGACCCCATCTGGAGCCTGTGGGATTCCCCTGTCCCAGAGGCTGGTCGTCTGGGTCCCTAGGGAGCGAGGGGTAGGGGCGTGGATCTCGGGTTCTGAAAGGGAGCAGAGACAGGACAAGGGGGATGGGCTGGGGTAGGCAGGGCCTGGAGGAGGGTGATGAGGGTGGGACTTGGGGGCAACCTTGAGCAGCTGGGCTGGTGAGTGGGTGGTTGGGTGGGAGGGAAGTGGATCGAGGCCGAGGTTTGCGTGCCCGTGGGTGGCGATGCTGGGGAAGGGGCAGCGAGGTGCCAGAACCCAGGTTCCTGCAGGCTGCATAATGGTCCAAGACCGGGGACGCCGTCTGTTCATCAGGTGCGGGATGGACAAGAGAGACAAGGCCAGGGCAGGGGCCGCTGCGCGGACGACGGCTTCTCACCCTCCTGGCCGTCGGAAAACCCCCAGACCCCCAGCGTCTCCTCGACCCCCTCCACCAGTAATCCCCGCGGCCCTCAGAGCTCTGGGAGCAGGGGGAGCTGCGGGGCGAGGGCCCCTGGCCGAGCGAGGGGTCGGCGTCCGGCCAGCCGCTCTTTCTGAAGCTACTTCCGCGGTGGAACCCACGCGGAGCACCGGGACAAGCCCCAGCAACCCAGGTATCCTAGCCTCTTTCTCCGAGTTAGATCCCATCTTTCTGTACCTGTTTCCTTCTGAGTTATCAGACTTCCTCTACTTTCCGGGGCACTCTGTTAACTAGGCCTTCTCCGGGCAGCCACGAGGCTCGCGGCAGGGAGAGGGGAGCGGACCCCTGCCAAGATCCCTGGCCCAGGCTCTATCTCTAGCCCTGGACGAGCCAGCGGTACCACCAGGTAACTCCTCGACCCACCGCCCCCTCCCCACCCCCCCCTTGCCTTCCTAGGTAAGGGTCAGTGTCACTCTCTGGAATCATTTTACATATGAATTGGGATGTGGGAACACTTGCAGATGAACACTTGTGGGTGCAAATTGGGTGAAAGCCATTCTAAGGCTGCAGAGGGTCCATGTGCCCCATTTCACAGATGAAGAAGAAAATGTGGACTTTGGAGGTCAAAAAGGAAAGGGGGGGGGCGTGGGGAGGTGGGCTCTGCCCTGAGCATGCCCTCCCCACCCTCAGGCTAGGCCCTCTTGGGCAGAAAGGACTCCAGCTCCCAGCTGAGGAACCTAGGGGCAGAGGAAAACCCCCAGAAACTCCCAGAATGAGTGCCCTGAGTGTGGAGACACGGAGAGGTACCTGATCTGGGGAGGAGTGGGGCTCCTGGGCAGTGAGGGGGACCAGCCTGTAAGTATCGATGACCCCTTTGCTTTCTGCTTTGTCCCTAGACTCTTCCGGTCCCACCCTAGGCGCTCCTTTCCCAGCCATCTCCCATCGGTCTCGGGGTGGGGGTGCTGATGTGGGACTCCCTCGGGCAGCTTCGAATGCCCGGCCACGACCCCTGGCGGAAGCCCCCAGGAAATCAGTGAGCAATGCCCCGGAGCACAGCACCGTGGAGCCGAGCCCTGCTGCCAGGAGACGACCCAGCTCCTGCGGGGGCCTCCAGAGGCCAGCCTCACGCCTCCTGGGCTCTAGCGCCACCCCTTTGTCCTCCCCAGCCCGCTCCCCGGCCTCGCTGGGTGGAACACCCCGGGCTCTGGGGCACTCCTCGCAGGCCAAGTCGAAAGGGCTGCAGGCTCTGCGCCCCCCACAGGCCCCACCCTCAAGGAAGGGCGCAGCCATCCTGCAGAGCCTTTCTCCCCCTTTGGCCACTTCATCGCCACGGGTTCAGAGCGCACAACTGGAACCGCCTGTCCTTATCACAGCCACTACTCTGCGGGACACACCCCTTACATCTCCACCCGCCACGCCTCCTTCGCAGGCCCTTACGGGTCCTCTGGCCACGTCCGTTCCACTAGCTCCTCCTCCCTCTGCTTCACTCTCTCTGCAGAACCTCCCATCTCCGCCAGCCACACTCCCTTTGCATGCTCCACTCATACACCTGAGTACATCCTTTCCAGAGGCACCCGCCTCTCCCACGGCCACTCTTCTAGCTCCAGTCTCTCCTTCAGGTTCACCTCCTCTGCAGAGTACGTCCCCTACCCAGGTTTCTCCGGCTTTGCCCTCTCTTCCGACTCTCCCCTCTCCCTTGACCACACCACCTTCGTCAGCTGGTCTGCCACCAGCCACGCCCCCTCCACGAGTCCCTCTTTCTCCGTCAAGGTCTCTGCGGAACTTACCCTCTCCCTTAGCCACAGCCCCTCTGCAGGACTTTTCTGCGCTGACCACTCCCCCCGCACTGGCCAGTCCTCTGTCTCCGCCCCATCTTCAGCCCTCGGCCTATACACTGGCCATACCTCCCACGCAGGACCCTCTTCTAGCCACATCCCCTCCGCAGGCTCCTCCTTCTTCACTGGCCACGCCCCCAATGCAGACCCCACCTCTGGTCACGTCCCCTCTTCAGGCCGCTCCCTCTTTGGTCCTGCCTCTTCTACAGGCCCCACATTTTCTGGCCTCACCAGCTTTTCAAGCCCCTCCCCTGAACACGCCCCCTCCACAGAGTCCCTCTTCTCTGGACACACTTTCTCTACAGGTCTCTCCCTCTTCTCAGACCCTGTCCCCTCTACAGGTCTCACTTTCTCTGGCCTCACCGCCTTTGCAGGCTACTCCTGTTCCGTCCAATCCTTTCTTGGCTATGGCCCCTGTGCAAACCCAAACTCTGGCCTTGCCTTCTCTGCAAGACCCTCCCCCTCCAATGGCCACGCCCCCTCCTCTGGCTCCACGTTCTCTAGTCTTGTCCCCTCTGCAGGCCCTTCCCTCTCCCCCTGCCTCACCCCCTCTTCAGACTCCACGCCGCCCGCCAACCCCGGGTCCCGATGCCCCGATCCCGGGCCCACGGTTGACCCTGGCGCTGGCCTCGGCCCCGCCGCCACCGCCCTCGCGCAGCCCGTCCAGTACTCTGAGCGGCCCGGACCTGGCGGGCCACAGCAGCAGCGCCACGAGCACCCCGGAGGAGCTGCGCGGCTACGACAGCGGGCCTGAGGGCGCCGCAGCCTCCCCACCCGCCGACGCGGAGCTCGCCGCCTGCCATCCGGCCGCCTGGAGCCGAGGGCCCGCTCCGCCGCTGGCCGCCCGCCGCACCCCGGGTGAGCAGCCTCTGGGACCTGGCGGAGCTGTGGGAGGGGCAAGGCACTGGAATGTAGATGGGCGGGTGGAAGGCGAGGCTTCGCCGCTCGGGGCGGGCAGTTGGGGCCGGGGCGGAGCTGAGGGCCGGGGCGGGGCGGGGCTTATCGCTCCCTCTGGCTAGTTTGGCTCTTCCCGCTGCAGGAGTGCCCCTGCCTTGGCCTCCAGCTGCTGGGCCTGGCTCTGCTGACGGCCTGTGCACAATCTACGAGGCTGAAAGGCCTGAGTCGGCGACCGCCGCCCAAGGAGCGCTGGATCCCGGGCCCGGACCCGGCGCGGGTGGTGGGAAGGTGGCGGCCGGGACAGGGACGCGGGTGGCCTCGCGCGGCGTGAAGCCAGCGCGCCTGGGCGAGCTGCCACTGGGGGCTCTGCAGGCGAGCGTCGTGCAGCACCTGCTGAGCCGGACGCTGCTGTTAGCGGCGACAGAAGGTGCCACAGGCGACAGCGGCTGTGGCCCCGGGAGCGCTGGGGGTGGTGGCAGCGCGGGCGGCGCCCGGACTGCGCTCAGCGATGCTGAACTGGGTCGCTGGGCCGAACTGTTGTCTCCTCTGGACGAGTCCCGCGCCAGTATCACTTCTGTCACCAGCTTCTCCCCGGATGACGTGGCTTCCCCGCAGGGTGACTGGACCGTCGTGGAGGTGGAGACCTTCCACTGAGTCAGATTCTTCTAACTCCGCCCACCACACTCCACCCCCGCCTTAGCATCTGACCCTCCCGGTACACCTCTTGGTCTTAGACCCTGGTCTCCTCCTTCTGGAATCCAGGTCTCCGTAAAATTTTGGCCCAAATTCGCGATCCACTCACACCTTTTGCCAAGGCCCTCCCCTCGAGCTTCGCCCCTTTGGCCTGGGACACGCTCCCCAGGAGCCCCGCTTCCTCCCTCATTCCATGTGTATAGTTTGCAATAAAGCCGGGACACTGCCGCCTGTGGGTCTTTGTCGCTGCGGGGGGGGGGGGGGGGGGGGGTCGAGGCTGAGGCTGCGGTGGGACTGGGCGATGCCGAGTGTGGTCTAGCCAGGCACACCCACCCATGTGCGTGAATGTAGGTTTTTTTCCCTGTCTGACTTCGGTTGGAAACTTTAGGAGGGTCCCAAGGGTGAACTAGTGCGTTCAAGCTCTTCCCACACTGGGCCAGGGGAGCCAGCAACTCCTGGAAGAGGGGGAAGACACGTGGGAGGGCCCCTCCTCCTAGTGTGCACCCCCTTACCTTACATGCCCTGGTGTGTTGGAGGGAGAGGGGGATTGCTTTGTTTCCTCTGGGGACTCCCTACTCAGGGCACACTGCCCTCTGCTTACCCAGGAGGCTGCAGTGCAGGGGCCTCCTCAAAAGGACCTCCTATAGGGAGCAGGACCCTCCTGGGACAGTATGGGGAAGTGCCTGTAGGGCAACCTCTTCCAACGCTGGGTGGGAGACCAGGGAGTCTTCACCATGCCCCTTTATGGCTCACAACCCAGGGACCTCACTTATCCTCCCAACTTAGGGTATTTTCCCCAAACCAGGGGTCCTCACTAGAGCCAACCAATATCTTCATTTGTCTCCCCTGATCATAATTCCTTGCCCTTCCTCCCATAACCCAGTCACCCTGACCCTGGATTCCTCAAGCCCCAGCCCAGGCCTTCTTCCTAAGTGCTCCTTCAGGAAACACTCCCAGGCCTTTCCTCCTTCCATAAGGGTTTCCTGCTTCACACCAAGAATGATGGAGGCCTGGCAAGGACCACAATCCCCAGGGCAGGTAAAAGGACAGAGCAGGACTCCTTGTTGGGTCCTCAGACCTTTTTGTGCCCATAGACCCAGTCCTCATAGTCCACCCTGCAGCCAGGCTCCTGTCAGACACAGATCACCCAGTTCTGCCTGTCCCCACCCCAGATATGGTGACCTCCCAACCTAGGGTCTGAGGAGAAATGGGCCCTATCCCAGCAGGACCCTACCACCTCCACCCCTGAGAGTCAACATGTTGTTTGAGGGCACATAGCATGCTCCCTCATTCAAGGTCGAGTTCCATGGCAAAACAGAGGTTCTCTTTCTAGCTGAGCCCTGGCAAGGACCCATGAGTCTTTCCTTCCAGAATGAGAGACAAACCCAAAGGTGGGTGCTGGTTCCGTACCTACTGTGCAGTCAGGACCTCAGGGCCAGCCCCAAGAGGGAGCAGGGCAGAACCTCAGTTTCCCCTGGGGCCCTACCCCACCTGGGAAGCCAGTGGGGTGGAATTATCCTATGAAAGCAGGAAACAGAGTAACTGTTGGGGGTCTCAGTGTTAATTCTGTATGATGGGAATGGTGCATGGGCCCACAGGAGCTGTTTGTTAAGTGATGGGACAATATACGGAACTTGGCTGTCCCAGTGCATCACAGCATCCTGCCCTGCTCCTCAGCAGTCCCGGTTCCTTGAGGGGAGCTCGTATTCTCTCTCCCCACTGCCCGACTCAGTTTGGTCTTTGTCCTGGCCTCCTCACTGATCCCCAACACTATGGTCCATCTGATGGTGTTCCCCCCACCTAAGCTCTCCATAGCTCCCCACTGCCCTCAGTTCAAATAGCAAACTTGGCTTCTGACTAGAGGAACCACTTCCTGGTCTGGCCATGCCAACTCTCTCCTGTTCCTTCTATCATGTGCTTCCTGCTAGTCCCTGCCATGTCTTGCCTTTATGCTTTTGCCCTTGGAACTGACTGTGGCACCCTCCTCCAGTAAGCCTTCCCTGATCTTCCTGCTCATTCATCTACTGATCACTTGTCACATCAGCATGAAGGCTCAACTCCTTTTCTCACACCAGTGTTTGTCACCTCCACTATCCTGGGGATCCCTTAGAGCCAGACACGGGGCAGAGCACCAGGAGGGCCTCAGGAATTATGGCTTAATGAACACAATCAGATTCCGAGACCCCAAATTGCTCCACATCTCTCAGGAGAGGCCCAAGCTGGGTCACCCAGGAGGGAAATCATGCCCCTTGTCCTCACCATCTCGAGCCACCCTTGTGAAAATACCAGGCTATCAGGGTCCATCTGTGAGCCTGACATCCAAGTCCTCTGTGACCTGTTCCCCATACTAACCATCTCTCCCAAACCTCACACAGTTGCTCACTCTGAACCAGCAAGTGCTCCTTCCTCTTCATGCTGCACCCCAACCCGGGCACTTCTTTGGCACCCCTGCTATTCTGCTATAACCTCTACCTTTCTGGGAGGCTCCCAAGGACAAGGATAGCCTGCTCCTCTCCCTATTGTTTTAAGCTGGGCAAGGGGTTGTGGCCCTCAGGCTGTTTGCAGTCTCCTTACTCAGTGTCCCTTGTTTGTGACTGTGTAAATACACTTTATTTTCTATCCCCTCCTGGGCGACATGTGGAGTGTGAACAGGCAGTGTGCAAAATGGTGGTGGGCAGTGTGAGAGGCACATGGAAGAGCCCCGCGATGCCCACCCTGGTCCCCAGGCTTTGTAACACTGAGAAGTGGGCAGGTGGGAAGGGGTGGGGGGCTGAGCATGAATCCCCATTCCAGGAGGCGCCGAGGAGGCCGCTTCAGGCTCCAGGAGCCCCAAGAGTCAAAAGGCCCTGAAAGGGAAGGGGTCTGGGGGAGCATTGTTGGACTTTGGCACCATTCTTGGCTCTGACTGCAGAGACCACAGGACCATCATGAGGAAGGAGGCATGGGGATGCCACTCCTCTGGGCAGCCTCCTCTCCTGGGGCTTGGACCTGGCAAAAGGGTGGGGCTGGGGAACCCAGGGAAGGAAGGGAAGTGGAGGCTGGGGACCCCTGGAGAGGAGGCTAGCCTGGGTGGCGGAGCCCTTCCATCACTGGTCAAGATGGGGTGATGGGGTGCTTCACAGAGGAAGATGTAGGGGCACTGGCGACCTGGGTCTCATGACATCCTTTCAGCTGCTCTGGCCCCCTCCTCCCAAGAAGCAGGGACAGGCACTGCCCTGGCCTGGTTCCTGCTGGCTGTGCATACCCCAGGTGACCCTGTACACAGTAAGCGGGACTTTGGTTTCTGCTTGGGCCATGAGGCCTGCATCAGGCAGGAAAGCCCAGCTTGGCCATCTGTCCCTGTAAGCCAGGGATCCCCAGGAACATTGTGAGGTGTTGACATCCAGCCCAGAGTGGCCCCTTCTTCCTCAGGCCTCCTCCAGTTCGTTGGCCCTTCCCAGCAGGGCTACCCTCCTGTTACCCAGGCCTGGTGGGAGGAGGGAGCTTTCTGTTACCAGTCCTGGGACCTCTGTGTCCTCTCGTGCCCTTTCTGTTAAGAGGGGCAGATTTCCAGGCAACTGGGCCTAGAGGGGTACTGACCAAGATGGTTAAACAGTGCTGGGGAGGGTGGGTATGACAGGTACCCTGAGGATCCTCAGGCTCCAGCTCTACCCTCTGCATCCTGCTGTGTCCCTTGGAGTGGGTTTGGAGTTTAAGTGTGGCCCTGGAGGCCCTCCCCCACTCCCAGCTCTAGGCTCAAGGGCAGGGCCTCAGTTGTCCAGGCCCTGACTGTAGGGTGTGGCCAGCTCCTCGGCATCGCTGTCTGAGCTGCCTTCACTGTCCTTGGCTGGCCGCTCCAGACTGCGGAGGAAGCGAGCGTCTTGGGGGGACAGCGGGTAGAGTGTATCCTGCAGTGCTGCGCCCACGCCCATGCCCAGCAGCTCCTCATCGGACGATGGCAGCGAGTCCTCATCCAGGTGCCGTGTCAGATGTAGCCCGTCAAAGGCCAGTGGGTCCTCGAAGGATGGCGGGCCCTTCAGTAGTCGCACCTGGGGCCGGACGGCACACTGGATGTGTGGACCCACCTGTCCCTGGGCACCCTCCTCTCCCGCACCCCAGGCAGACACTGACTTCTGGCTGGACACCAAATGAGGACACGCAGGGCTCTCAGGTCTCTCCCGCGCTCACCTCGGCCTTCAGCTCCTCTATCTGGTCCTTGAGCTCCCGGATGTACTGCGAAGAGTCTGAGTGGTTCAGCTGGCCCTGGATGCGGCCCTCCTCCCTCTGTGGGTGAGCCAGGTTACAGGGGGTCAGGCAGCATCCAGGCCTGGAGCATGCTTCACCCCACCCGACCCCTCACCTGGATCTCCAGCTCTGCAATGCGTTGCCGCATTTCAGCCACCGCAGCCATGCTGTCTGCCTCTCGCAGGCGTACCGCCATCACCTCCTCCTTGCTCTGAGGGCAGTGGGAAGAAGGCTGGTCAAGACCGAGGCAGGCAGGGGTTGGGGTGGGAAGGCAGGATCCGGGAAGGGGGCACCTTGCACTCGGCCTCTGCCTGCTTGCGGCGGCTTTCACTCAGCTGTGTCTGCAGCCCCTTGTTCTGCGCAGCCAAATACTGCAGCTTCTCTTGCAAAGCCGCGCGTTCTGCCTCTACGCGGTTCAGAAGGTTGCGGTGGATGTGGTCCTGGAGGAGAGAGGACGTGCGGGCGGGGGTTATGGCCTACCCAAGGAAGCAGCCATGAACACCAAGACCCTGAGAGGGCGGCTGCGGCCCACCTGCGTCTCGAGTTCCACCACGCGCTGCCTCAGCTCTCGGCCCTCGGCCAGAGCCTGGGCCTCGCGCAGACGCACGCTCATCAGTTCATCCTGCAGCTCGCCCAGGACCAGCTTCCGTGGGGACTCCTTCCAGCGGCCCCCGCGGGACAGATGGGCCTGCCAAGAGAGGCTGGTGGTCAGCCAGGGGCTCTTAAGCATGGAGGGTGGCCGACCTCCTGGTTGCACCGCAGTTTCCTGTCCATTGGCGAGGGCCTCACCTGCCAGGTGTCCGAGAGCTCCTGCAGCTGCAGCTTCAGCTCCCTTGCAGAGGCCACCGCCTGGCCCTCCCGCACCTTGAGTGCCTTGAGCTCCTCCTGTAGCTGGGCCACGTTGTTCTCATCAGGCAGTGAACTGTTCCTCTGAGGGGGACAGGAGCGGTCAGAGCCTAGGGCAGCTAGTAGCCATGCATCCCCTTCCTGTAGGCCAAGATGCCTTCCCTTATTTCTTGTGGGCTCTACTTGGGGTAGCCCAGCTGGGAGAGGCCCATGGGAGCAGATCCACCTCTGTGGCCCCCGCTGTAGATTCTCACCTATAAAATGGCTGCCAGAGCCCTGGCCGGTGTGGCTCATTTGGTTGGAGCATCATCCCGTACACCAAAAGGTGGTGGGTTCGATTCCTGGTCAGGGCACATACCCAGGTTGCAGATCCAACCCCAGTTGGGGTACATGCAACAGATTGATCTTTCTTTTTTAAAAGTATTACAGATGTTCCCCCTTTTTTCCTCATTGACTCCCTCCACCTGCACCCCCCATAGATTTTTCTCTTATGTCAATGTTTGTCTCTCTCCCTCCCCACCTTCCTCTCTCTAAAATCAATAAAAATAAAATGGCTATAAAAACAGTACCTGCTCTCTCACAGGACTGGCTTAGGGCAACAGCATAAATCTTACTGCTGAGGACACCAGGCAGGCTGGGTTTGGGACCAGTGCCTTCCCACCTGGGAATCTCAGATCCACTCATATGGGGCCAGAGCCAGGACCTGCCCCAGCAGAAGCTGAGAAGACTGGACTTTGGCACCTTGTACCCACTCCTTCCCAGGTAGCCCCTCTTCCTGGGAACCCACTTAGGGTCAGCCCAGGCCCTGTCTTGGCTTCCCAAGGGTCAGGGATGAGAGATTTGTGTTCTGGCCTTTGGGAACAAAATCCAGTTTGCCACCCTAGGACCTCACTGACCCTTGTTTGGGTCAGAATCAGGGGAGAGAGCCAGGATCTACTGGGTACACATTTCCCTCCAATGTGGAGGGAAGCCCAGCTCTTGGATAGCTGATGGGGATTGAGGGCTGTGGCAGAGACACCTGGGAGGCACCCAGAATAGTGCAGGCTCCAGTGGGTGGGCGGCTTCTGCCAGAGTGACTATGTCCTGCTGCCTGCCCTCTTTTGGCAGCTTTGTAGAAGCTGAGTCAATAGTCAGTGTGAAAGCAGCTGGGGATTGACCTAGGAGGCCTGGGGTCCCCTTCAGGGTTGCAGGCAGGAGAGGGTGGCCCCTAATTTCCCCCTTGGTGAAGTCTCCATGGAGGTTCAGGTGGGGTGAGCAGCTCTGCTGGACCTGGGATTTCCCTTCCCCTCCTTCCCTCCTGGAACCTAGGGCCTGAGGCGGGGGGGGGGGGGGGGGGGGGGGGAGAGGGGGGGCATGAAAGCCAGGAAGCCCATGAAAGCCAGTACACTGCTTTCTCTACCTGGTGCATGATGGTGGGCGTGCCCTGATATGTGTGTGTCTCTCTCTCTGTGTGTGTGTGTGTGTGTGTGTGTGCCTCTAGGACTTGGGAAGGTCCTAGGGGTGAGCGGCCCACTTCCTATCTGCCCAGACCCTCCCGTAGAGACCATGGGGGAAGCAGTCTTGGGTTCCTTGGGACTGCTGAAGCAGGAGGATCTGATCCCAGGACACTCCCCCATGGTTCCCCTGGCAGCCCCTTTTCCTTGTTCAGGACTGATTATGTACCTCCTTAAGTGCATGCATCACCCCACCTTCCCTCCCCCAGAGTCTCCCAAACACCAGATTGCCCAGCTGCACCTTCTCCATGTCTAGAACCTTGTCCTGCATCTCCCGTAGGGCCCCTAATGTCTCCATCTCCCGCAGCCTTGACTGTTCCAGCTCAGTCTCCAGGTGGGCCACAAAGTCCTCGGTGAGGCGAGGGTTACCCTGGGGACAGATGGAGAGCTGCATCAGTTCCCAGGCTGCAGCTGGAGGGTGGGCAGCCTTCCTGCCAGCTGGCTGTGAGCTCAGGACTTGCCTCCCACTCTCCAGAGTCCCAGGGCTGGGAGGGGGCTCAGGCTGTGGGTAGAGTGAGGAATCAGGAGAAAAACTGGATCCTCTTCCTGTGCCTTCTGCCTTCATGGGAAGAGAGTGGAACCCCATCATGGGGACCCTGATGACCAGGCCTAGTCTCCTTCCTGAGAAAGTCACACAGAGGGAACCTACTGAAGGGGACCTTCCATGGTCTCAGGATACTCCCTGAGAGATGATAATGGCTGGTTCCCAGGATTGCTGGGTGGGTGTGGAGAGGGTGGGGCTCAGGGCTATGGCACTCTGGGCCCTCTTTCTTCACCTCTCTCCTCTCTCTTCCCCCATATCTAAACAGGAAAGGATGGGAAAAGAGTTTGCTGGGTCCCCATTTCACTGCCCTGGTGGCCTGGCAGGGCATTCTCTGGAAGGTGGCCCCTCCCCTCTACTACCACCCCCCACCCCCTCCACTGGCCTTCTGTCCAGCTACCCAGGCCTGCTTGCTGCCCCCGACCACTTTGGGCCTCTGACATCCATGGGTGCCAGTGGCCCTCCCTTGGCCCAGGCGGGCTTCAGGCCTCATACCAAGCTCCAGCCCTGCCAGGCTGACCCTCTGCTCACACCCAAGGAGATGGTGCTCAAGGGCCAGTGTCTATGGCACTACCTGCCTCACCCATCTCTGCATCCCCCAAAGGACAGAGTTCAGGAGTGGCAGGTGTCTCTTTAGCCTGAAAGAGGGCATCCCAGTGGTGGGATGAGTCCAGCCCCAGTTTCCCCATTGGCCCAGCTGCTTCAGAGCAAGTTGGGGGCCACAGCACTGGCAGGTGAGGGGTGGGAGGTGGACACAGGTGAGAAATGGTGAAGCTCTCTGTCCCTGTCTCCAGGGACAAAGAATCAACTTAAATTCCTGAACTAAAGCCTGAGCCAAGGTCTCCAGGCCTGGGTGAGAGGTCCTCCCAGGGAACTACCCTTCCTTCTCTCCACCCATTGTTTCTTGACACCTGAGGTTTCTCCAAATCAGGGAGCCCACTTCACTGCCAGGCTTTGTTGGGATCAGGTCTGGATTGTAGTGTAGGGGCCCAGGGAACCTACAGCATCTTTCTCTGTCCGTCCAGGGCATGTGTGCACATGTGCATTCTGAACTTGGGGGCTGCAGCTGCTGGCAGGTCAATAGATAAGGAAGAAGCCTGCTGGGTAAATCTGAAGGAAGGTTCTGCAGATCTTTGCACAGTGCTCTAGCCTGTGAGCCCTTCCCACCACTGAGTTCAAGACCCCATAACAGACTTGCACTGCCCACTCATGCCAACCCTGCCAGTTCAGCGTAGTGGGCATAGACCAGAATCTCCTCTGAGAGGGCAAAGTCCTGGGTACTGGAGAAGGGAGCCCCCTCCCTTGTCCCTCATCCTAGCTCCTACCCTTCATGGTTGACCCCTGGGGAAGCCCAATAGCTCCGAAGACCTTGAGGAGACACCAAGGAATCACAGGCCCATCAGTCAAGGTTGAATGCCTGTGCCAGGAAGAGGGTCCTGCCAAGCATCCCCGAGGGTGGTGGAACATGGAAACCATAGAATTCTCCCTCGGGTCAAGGGTTGATTGCTGAGGGTGGGGCTGGGGGAGAGTATGCACTGAGCTTTGAGTGCTCTCCCCACCCAAGCAGGGGGTTGGAGTGTGGCCTCACCACGGTGGCCTGCTGGTACCTGCTGCTCCTGCAGCTGCCGGATGGTGCTCTGCGCTTTCTGCAGGTCTTCTGCTGCTGAGCTGCACTGCTGCCGCACCACCGCCAGCTCCCGCTTGATGACATAATTTTCCTCGGCCTCCTGCGCCCGTGTCACCTGTCCCTGAGCCGATGGAGGATAGGGCATGACTCTCTGCTCACACGCCAGGCCCTGCCTCAGGCCCACCTTAGAGTGAGTCCCAAGGAGGGCAGAGGAGTAGTGGGAGAGGGGTGAGGCCTCCTTCACTCAGAGTCTGGGATGGGGCGCCCACGGGACCTCGGAACAAGGGTGAGGGGTAGGCAGGTACAGGACACCAGGAGGAGCCTGGAGGAAGACACCGGTTCTCAACCCGGGGTCCAAGCTCTGTGGCGCTTAAATGAAGACGGGGCCACAGGCTGGGGCTGCTGACAGCTTTGTCCCCTCCTGACTTCTGGCTGTTGACCTCTGTCCCAGGGGAGGAGAAGCAAGTCCTTATCCAGGGTGATGGCACACCAGAGCTCAGGCTCTGCTGGTGAGGGTGGGGCAGCTGAGGCCTGGCTCCCCAGGGCAGGGTTGGGAGGTGGAATATGCCTCTCCCCTGGCCTTCCTCATTTCTGATCTACCCCACCCAGCCTCATCCCCTCACCCCATCCAATGTGGGTCCCCCCATTCCATGCTTGGAGCCACCAGGTGGCAGGCAGAAGCTTCCAGATAAAGCCATTCAAGATAAGGCAGCAGCAGAAGCAGGTGAATGAGAGAAGATGGCAGGCCTTGCAGGTGGAAGCAGAGAGTGTGAAAGGCCAGAAGGGATGGTGTGTATGTGTGGGTGGGGGAGGCTCAGCAATGCACACACTAAGGCCTGCTGTTGATGCACCCTCAGGCTCCCTGAGCCCTCCTGGTCCCCACCGTATCCCCTGGAGGGAGGAAACGTTGTGTCCCTGTGTGTGTACACACACTCACAGACACAGAGACATACCCTCGGTTGCCACGTTTGCACACGCACAGCCACCTCCTTTAGATGGAACCTCTGTTTTCCTGAGAAGCAGTCCCCAGCCACCCCCATGCATGGTGCCAGGCCTGTCCCCCTCACCCATGGCAGCAACCAGGGAGGAGGCAGTATTGGCTGTCATGTGTAGAGACTAGGAAGGAAACAGGAGAGTCAGAAGAAAAGCTACAGTACCTGGATTAACCTATCAGCCAGAGCAGCGCTCTCCTACCAGGCGAGGGAGTTCCCAGCAACAGGGGGAGGAGGCAGAGCAGAAGGTGCGGGGACAGGAGAAGGGGAGAGACAGACAAGAACCACTTGTCACTAACGCAGTGAACTATGTCTAGAAGCAGGGGAGACAGGAGTGAAACCTGAGAACCAGAAAACCAGCAGGACAGGACCTGGAGGAAGACCAATGCCAGAGCCAGTTCCTTCCAGGAGAGGGGTCTGTGTGTGAGCTGAGTGGGAAGTCAGGGGGGCTCACGACTGGGACCAACTAAGGTCAACTGGGAAAACTCAGCAACTTTGATTTGGAGGCTGAACAAGAATGGAGGCTTTGGGGCAAGGGCAATAAAATCCTGTGGACAACCTGTGGTCCATGCAGGGTCAAGTGAAAATGAGGGTAGAGCAGAAAGAGGGGCCTCCAACTCTACTTTCATTTTTAAAACAAGATTGGGGCCATGGTCAAGGTTGTGGCACCCCATCATGGATCCAGTGGCAAGACCACCCCCTATTCCTTCACTCCCATCTCCTTCCTTTTGAGGGCAAGGCTTTCAAATTACAGGGTGGGGTGTCTTGTGGCCCAGTTCCAGGCACCTCAGTCAAAGTAGCAGTTCTACCTCCTCCTCTCCACCCAGACAGCCCTGGAGGGTACCGGACACAAATGGGTTGTGGTGATTGCAGTTAACTAGGTTATCACTCAACCTCCAGCTCCAAGCTAATTTCCCCCAAGGTCAGATTATATGGCAGCTCAAATATCAGTGGGGTTCATGGTAAGGCCTAGGGCAGGAGGCTTGCTGGCCCTCTGGCTGTTGGGTCCTGCTTGGGGCCTGGAGAGTTCAGGGTCTGACAGGCAGGTGGCATACCCCTCACCTTCTCCAGGGTCTCAATCCGCTGTTTCAGAAGTCGGTTCTCTGTTCGAAGCCTCTATATGGGGAGAGGGGAGAGCATATAAGATCCTGCCTTCCACTTCTATACAGAGGTCTGTCCCCCATGGGGCCAGGCCAACTCCCAGAAGGACAGAGCTAGAGGCTTACATTTTGGGTCAGTGATCCCAAAAAACAGGGCCAATTCCCATTCAGAACGGCCCATTAAATTTTTAAAAAAATATATTTTTACTGATTCAGAAAGGGAGAGGGAGAGAGAGATAGAAACATCAATGATGAGAGAATCACTGATCAGCTGTCTCCTGCAGCTCCCGCAATGGGGATTGAGTCCACAACCTGGGCATGTGCCCTAACTGGGAATCGAACTGTAACCTCCTGGTTCATAGGTCGATGATCAACCACTGAGCCATGCCAGTTGGGTAGATTTTTTTTTTTTTTTAAATAAGCCTTAGTTCAGTAAAAATAATGTGAGCACTTTTGTGGATACACAATGCGTGTGAGGTGGGTGGTCTGTACCCATGCCCTCCTTGGGAATCTGCTAGTACTCCATGCTCGGGCCTGTCCACTTCCCACAGGGCAAAGGCTTCTGCATTTTGGGGGAAGCTGCTATCAGACAGGCCCCATCCTTCACTGCTTTGCCTCCAGCCTCAGAGTTCAATTTTCAGTTGACAAACTCCTCTCAGAATTTGGGTCCAGGGTAGGAGGTCTTGCTGAACACCCATACTTCCTTCGGCTCGACAACTACATCTTTGTGACCCACTGACAGCCAGCTAGCTGTGCCCAACAATCGTTAATTCCCCCCAGCCAGGGGGAGGCCATCTCCCTTGCTTTTGTCTTCCATCCTGTGCTCGTGGATTCTGGTTAGATATTTGTGGTTTTAGGTTTTCCTATGAAGCAACTGCTCGGAGAGATGGCAGACTTGATTGATGACCTTTGATTTATATCATGGATGGGAAAACTGAGTTGGAATGAGGCAGTGTTTTGCCTGAGCCTCCCAAGCTGTTTCAGAGGGTAGGTCTCTGTCCCTCAAAGTGATCTGGAACCCAGAGTCTTGACCCATGACCTTGGATTTCTTTGGCATAAACACAGCCATCCTTGGAGGAGCTGGATGTGCCCTGCAGACAACTCACCTCTCTCCTGCTTACTCCAAAGGGAAAGTGTGTGTGTGTGTGTGTGTGTGTGTGTGTGTGTGAGAGAGAGAGAGAGAGAGAGAGAGAGCGAGAGAGAGAGAGAGAGAGAGAGAGAAAGAAAGAGAGAGAGAGAGAGAGAGAGAGAGAAAGAGAGAGTGTGCAAAAACTATGGGGGGCTATGTACTAGTAAGAGCTTAACATTTTTTTCTGTATTTTTGATGCTTGGACATCCTTAGGCCTTGCTAATCCTGGAGAGACTGCCCCTCCCAGGATTTAGCTAATTCCTACAGATAGTAAACAACCTGCTTGACAAGGCAAACCAGCCAATCCAGTGTGCCCCCTCCCCACCCCTCCACCTTTCTTATCTAATTCTCACATATAAGCCAATATTTCCCTTCTGAAATCGTCACAGGACAACTAGGGACCACTCCTATAGCCCCTGAAATTATTCAAACTAGTCAATCCTAAACTTGCTCAAACTTGCCCACCCTGCTTTGCCCATTCCTTTGCTTGAAAACCACAATAAAGGCTCTGGCCCCTATTTTTCCCCTTGATCTCTCTGCCTCCTGACCAACCCTGATGCTTCCCCATATGGCCTTTCATGGCCTGGTGTGCCCTGCCTCTTTGAAACTGTAATAAACTCTTCTTTCAAAGGCAGTTAAAACAAATCCCAGGTATATTTTAAGACAGGCTAAAGGTGAAAGAGCAAAGGACAGGGCTAAGGGAGAAGGCACGTGCCTGAATCCTTTAAGACCTCCTCTCATGGGAAATTTCCAAGCTGAACATGTGGTCCAATGGTCTCCTGTATACCTACCTAATGCTGAGCCCTCATAGTCACCAGATGGGAGCAGGCCTTGTCTGTGTATGAGTAAGACACCACACACACACACACACACACACACACACACACCCCCCACACACACACACCACACACACACACACCCCACACACCACACACACACACACACACACACACACACAGCTTGGACTAGTGCATCAGTCAGGGTGCCACTTCTGAGAAACAGAGATGCTAAAAAATTCAAGACACAAAACTATTTCTGGAAATCCTACAACCAGGGACAGAACAATGATGCTCTCTTTCCCACTCAGGAATGGGTGGCAGGATTGGATTCTAATCTAGGTTTTGCCTTTGCCTTTCAGAGGACGTGGGGATGAGGGGATGATGATGATAGTGGTGGTGGTGGTGATAATAATAAATTGAACAGTAGAGTAAGTATCATTTCCATTTTGCAGAAAGGGACACTGAGAGGATCAGAGAGGTGAATTCATTTTCCCGGGTCACACAGCTGGTCTGTGGTAGAGCTGGCATTTGAACCCTGGTCTGCGGGACTCCAGTCTCAGCCACTGTGGTAGTCTGCCAGTCTATAGACAGAGGACAGAGCCAGGCTGTGTTGGGGTTTGTGTTTATGTCTGTCCCCCTACCCCCACTGGACTGAGGACCCTCACTCTCTGCTGTGATTGGCACAAAGTAGGTGCTCAATAAATTTTTGTTGAATGAATAACTAAAATCACGTGTGGAGGGATGAAAGCAGGGGGAGAGGAGGGAAGACTGGGTTCAGAGACTCTGCACACTCAAAAAACCCCCTTATGATATGATTTACAGTAAAAAATATATATTTGGTCTTTCATCCAGTCCTGGCACAGAGCACCTAAAACCCTGGGGATTTTCTAAGTGAGGAGAGAGATAAAGGTGTCTTTTGTTATGTTAATGAGGACTTTTGGAAAGTCCCTTGGCCACCTAAGGATGGGGGCTGGTTCCCAGGGAATCCAACCATGTGTCAGAGAGTTGGAACTTTCAGTCCTATCCCCAGATCTCTAGAGAGAGGAGATGGGTTGGAGGTTGAACAAATTGCTGATGGCAAATGATGTAATCAATCATGCCTGTGTAATGAGATCCCATAAAACCCCACAGTATGGGGTTTGGAGAGCTTCCAGGTTGATGAACGGTTGGAGGTTCTGTGAGTGTGGTATAAATGGAAAGGGCAGGGAGCTCTGTGCCCTGTCCCCAAACCTGTTCCTATGCATCTCTTCCATCTGGCTGTTCTTGAGCTAAATCCTTTATAACACACCAGTGATCTAGTAGTAATATTTCTCTGAATTCTGTGAGCCACTCTAGCAAATTAATCGAACCCGAGAAGGGAATCACAGGAACCTGTGATCTACAGCCAGCTGGCCAGAAGCATAGGTGACAATCTGGACTTGAGATTGGCTTCTGAAGGGGGAGTGGCAGTCTTGTGAGACAATGCCCTTAACCTGTGGGATCTGACATCATCTCCAAGTAGATGGTGTCAGAATTGAGCTGAATTGTAGGACACTCAGCTGGCATTGGAAAATTGCTTGGTGGTGTGGGGAAAAACCCCACATATTGGAGTTGGTGACAGAATTGTACCCCCAAACCTAGTAGGGCTGGCTGGCCAGGCACCAGGGGGGGCCAGGGGCCATGAGTGCAGTACACTGGCCTATCCTCCCTGCATATGGCCCTCGCCTACCTTGGGGCTCCCCCTTACTCCTGACCTCGGGGCTCCCACCACTGAGGGCAGCATTCCTGATGTTCCTCTAGCCCCTCAGGCCTCTGGCTGCTTGGGCCTTTAGCACTCAGTTCCCTGGACCTGCAGCAATCTCCCCTACACATTTTATCCAGAGTTCTTTCTAGAGTTCATACTCTATACTTATTGGTTCACTGACTGTCTTCTCACTGCAATGGGAGCCCCACAAGGCCAGGTCCACCTTGTCCACCTCTGTGTCCCCAGCGCCAGGTGAGCCCTCGCTCACACAGTCAACCCCTCAGAGCCTAAGGGCAGTCTGGTGTGCCTCATGTGCTGGGCAGGGCTGCCCCCTAGTGGCCACCCACTTCTTGCCTTGGGATGGAAGCTCCCAAGGTCCTCTGGTCCCTGTCCCCCTTCCCTAGGAACTCACTTTGATTTCGATCTGCTCCTCCATCTCTTTACTCTTCATGGCTGCGTATTCCTTCTCGAGCCTGCAGAGGAGAAGGCTGACACGGTCACTATCCCACCACCAGGGACCTCTTTTCCACCAGCGCCCTGGCTGCTGGGTACTGACCTCTTCATCTTCTTAGGATTGTACTTGACCTGGTAAGCCTTGAGGATCAGCTTATCCGGGCAGCTGTCGAACTGATGGGGTATCACCTTTTGGAAGTACTGTGGAAACACAGGCAGCCACTGATTATAAGGGTGTAGGGGGGCGCCTGAGCCCCTCTGTGTCTGCTGTGCCCATTGCCCTGGAGGAGGGAGGGAGGGCAGAAGCAGATCTGCCTGGGATGTCACCATGTACCCAGTGCAGTGCCTGGCCTGCCTGTTGTGGGTGCTCCATCATTGTGGAGCAAGTAAGTGAGTGTGAGAAGGCATCTGGAGAGAAGCTGCCAGCAGCCAGGACTTCAGTTTGCAGGGGGAAAGCAGGCTGCAGGAGCAAAGGCCTGGGGGTGGGTTGAGGTAGGGTCTGAGCACAGGGGACCTTCTTAGAGGAAGGGGGAGGCGTGCTGCACCCAGGGCGGTGAGAGGATACTGAAAAGGTTGTAGAATTGGGACAGCTAGGAGCAACCTGGAGGGAAGACCCCTCAGTGGGTCTGCTCGCCTGGGGCCTCTACAAAGGGTTAAGTGTGAGCCACTGGTGGACACAGCTTGCTGTTGGTTGGGGCCAGGCTGGCTCCTGCTCCCCAGCCCAGCTGGCCCGCTCTAGCAGCTGCAGACAATGAACATTCGTGTCTGTGGACACAACTGTGGCCTTTGTGTATTCTTCTCTGAAGTACCAGCTGGAAGACACTGGGAGGGGGCAGGGGCCTGCATGGTTGGGACATGGCAGTGAGAAGCAGGGAAGCCAGGGTTGGGTAGGCCAGTGAGGCTGCCCAGACCCCTCACTCCCTCCTTTGTCCTCACCTGGCCCAGTTCCTAGGCCAAAAACCACACCCAAGGCCCCGTGGTTTGGCTAGTATAATCATTTACCACAAAGATTTTGGGGGACACAAAGCTGGGGACAAAAGAAAGGGGAGTGAAACCTCCCAGAGCCAGGGCCTGGGCCATCCTCTCTCCCCACTGCCAGGCTGCTGGCCCTGGATTGTGTCTGGAGCTCCTTAGTGCCCAGCCTGGTTCTCCAGGGAGGCCTCAGGGGTCACAGGGGATAGAAAAGGATCAGGCTGCTCAGGAACTCCAAGCATCTCACTTCACCTACCCTGGGTGGGGGGCAATCCCACCCTTCCTGGGCCCCTGGCCCACCTGGGACATGCCCTCCATGTCCAGCTGCATCAGCTCCACCTGGTTCACCTGCAGCAGGGCGAGGCCTACCCGGAACACGATCTCCAGGCCCTGCAAAGGCAGTGGGGACAGTGCTTCTCGGATCCCTCCCCAAACCCTGGCCCTTCCTTGGTTGAAATTTATTTCCAGTGTGGGGCCTTTGGGAGAGCAAGAGGGTGAAGGGGTCCTGACCTCATACATGAAAATGTCGAAGACACGAGTGGCGACAGGCAGTGGGAAGGTGGTCAGGAAGAGTGTGAGGAACCAGGACGAGGCATACATGGACGTGTGGAAGCTCTGGGAGCGGAAGTGAGTGTTCAGGTCCGGGAGCTGCTCCTGAGGGGTCAGAGGAGGAGGCCCAGCACTGAGAAGGAGCCTGTGGGCACCAGGCACAGCTGTCTGTGCCCACAGGCTCCTTCCACCTGGAAGTGCTGAGTCTCGGTGCTTCTGTCTCCAGGAAGCCTTCTCTGGTCTGCCCTTGGGTCCCTTCCTCTGTGTGCCCTCAGCACTGTGTTTGGGTGAGGCTGAAATATTCCAGAACTCTGAGTAGCATGAGGTGGGGACATAGGCAGGGGTGACAGGAATAGCAGCAGCTCATGGGTGCAGGATGTGCACCTTGGGTAGGAAGTGGCCCATCTGCTCTCCTTTCTGCTCATAGGATCCTCATGATCAGCCTGACAGGGAGCTTCTGAGGCTTGGGGTGGGTTTACTTAACTACTCAAGGTCACTCAGAGAGTGAGCGGTGGGGTGCAGTGTAAACCTACTGCTGGTCAACCTGTATTCCTTGACTTGCCAGTCGTTGTGTCTCCCCACTGCCCCCTCATGATGCTCTGTGCCCAGGAATGCTCAGGAGATGCCGGTCTGATTGGCCTGAACTTCAGATTGCTGAAAAGTGACAGAAACTGGGGAAATAAGCTGGGGAAAGTATTAGGACCCCCTTGATGTCATTTACTAGAAGAAGGGACCCTGGTACCCCTTCCTGCAACCTGCCCTAGGCTTCCTTGCAGACCCAGGAGCTCCCTGGCACTGTCCGGCTACTGTGCTGTAGGGGCTCTCAGCTACTCAGCCTGGGCAGGGCCACTTCTTCTCTGCAGGCCCTGGCCCCTTGCTTGTTGGCACTACCAGGTCCCCTTGACCAACAGCACCTCCCAGTTTTCCAGGCCTGAGGAATGGGGCTTTTATGACCAGGCTTATCCCAGGGCCTACCTCCCATTCCCCCTTCAACTCTCATCCCCAACTGCTGTGCAGTTTCACAGCCCCATCTGTGACAGACTTCTGGAGCAGGCCGTGTGTGTGTGTGTGTGTGTGTGTGTGTGTGTGTGTGTGTTCTTCCCTTGCAAGCACAGGGAAATTGTCTGCCAGCCAAGAGTGGCCCCTGTGCCCTGTGGGGACTGCTATTTATAAACAGAAAGGTCTGCGGCTCTCCTGTAATCATCAAAGGCAGGCAGACAACACTTTCCCTCCTTCTGCCATACCACGCTAGGAGCAGACAGTGAGGGCGTTATGGGTGTGTCTGGCAAAAGACACCTTGACCCCTCTGCCCTTGGACTCTGGAAGCCCAGAGCTCTCAGGAGCCCCCACTATAAATGCCTGGCTCTGTCCTATCCCTGGAAGTGTGCTTGGGGGCAATGCCACATGGCTCCCTGGGGACTAGAGCCCTTTTCTGAGCTGGGACCTCTGGATATGATTTCTCAGCCCTGGAATTTTCAGTTAAATAGACCCACTGGGATGGCTGTGGGCTGCAGAGGAGTGGGTGGTGATGGGCCACCCCGGCCCCACTCACCTGCAGCATGTACTCAAACTGGTAGATGCAGAGCCCCAGCTCAGCCATGCTGGGCTTGAAGAGCTCCCGAAGGCGATACTCCTGCATCAGCCGCACAAACACACAGAAAGCCTCTTCCTCCGGCATCTGAGGGATGGGCAGGTGGGCAGGGGGCTGAGTGTGGGCAGGGTAGGAAGGGGATGCTTACTGCTCTTCCTTTGGACCTGGACTACTGTGCTAGGCCTGTTTCTGCTCTATTTAAGTTTAATGAACGTGGACTGTGTGGGTTGTCTGAACTCTCACAATGAACCTCTGGTCACTCTTGTTTACTGATGGAAAATCTCCTGAGGCTGAAGTCACCTACCAAAGGCCACCTGGCAGGTACTTGATCCCCAGGTCTGGCCACCTCCAGAGCCCATGGTTGGGACACCAACTGGTCCACTCTCAGTGTCTCTGTTCTCCTCTTCCTAAGCCTGCTGAATTCTCTGGACAAAACCCCAGCCCCCATAAACTCCACACTGGCTAACTTAAGCTCTCTGTTGGAATTCCCTGTCCAACCCTGGGAGATGACTGAGTAGGACGGCCTGCCCCTCTAGACCTTGGACAGTACAGTGGACATAACAGGCAGTCAGCCCCTCTGTGTTCACCCACTGGGGGCTCGGCCTGGGGACTGTCAGAGGTCACAGTTGGATGCAGGGGTAGACTCTGACAGTAGAACACTGGATAGAGGGTTACATTCTGCTTTTGTCCACCTCCTGGAAGCAGAGCTTAGATGGGCTGGGCCCTGCCATAAGCCTGGCCCCAGGCCACCTACCTGCATTAGGAGCAGGCCCACGATGAAGGCACTGCCCTGGCAGTAGCCCACCTCCCGGTCCACCAGAGAGTATGCCTGTAAGGGAACGTGAGTGTCAGGGCAGGGTCCTGCCAGGCTCAGTGACAGCAGGCAATGTGGACAGTGCTTCTTCATGTAGGGTTGGGGGGTCTCAGCAGTGGGGGCCTCACCTTCATGACATTGAAGAGGACCTCCTGGCCTAGGCTGTCCTGGCCCTTGAAGAACTCGTGCTCTGGGTAGGTGCGGGCGATGTCCCTGCGGATCAGCTTCTCGCATGGCGAGGACATCTTGAGCAGCTCTGAGTACTGGTTCTTGACTGGCATGTTTGTAGCGCTGCACAGGAGCTGCCACACAATGGCCCGGAAGTGGTGCGGGATGCCCTTGTGGATAAGCTCCTGGGGACGGGGTGGGCAGCAGGAGGCCAGACTGGATGCTGGCCCAGTGCAGTCTCCCCAGGGTTACCTAGTCCAGCCCCCAAGATGGGGCTTGCCTATGCCATGCATGTGGCTCAGAGCTCCGCAGAGCCTTTGCACTGCAGACGGAGACCACACTGCATAATGTACTTCCCCCAGTTTGTCACAGAACATAGTGGGGCAGGAAACAAATAGGTGCCTGAGACGTCAGTGTGACAGCTACTTACCTGGCCAGCCCCATTCACACTCTCTTCCCTCCCTCCCCCTGACCTGGCAAGGCCCCCTGAAAGTGCCTGCACAACTCCACTTCTGTCCCTTTGCCCGTGCTGGGGCCCTGGTGCTGGCGGAGTGTGACCTGCTGTCTGTCCCTGTTGGCCCTCCCACCGCCCACCCACCTCCACCATCCCTGCCACCTTAAGCAGCTTTTCCTTCCTACGCCGCCACTCTTCCCACTCATTGGCGATTCGGCCCCATAGGATCCATGTGTCCTCCTCCAGGTGGCTCAGGTTAGAGGAGGCGGAGGAGCTGGATACGAGAGAGGAGCCGCTGTTTCGCCGGGAGCCATTCATGGAGCGCATTGATTTGGAGTCGGCTTCCAGGAGCCTAGGTAGGGAGGGCAGGTAGAGGCAGTTCTGGGCTGCAGGCACCGCCCACCCTGGTCCCTGGGCTTCAGTGACTCCTTGGGAACAGGTAGCTGCTGAGGAGCCTGGCACCTCTTCTCAGGGATTCCAGAGGCCACCAGGGATTTGGTCTAATTGTTCTTGCCGAGTGACCTCGGCCAGAGCCCTAACCTCTCTGAGCTATGGTCCATTTCCCTGGGTCACTGCAGAGGCTGCATTTGTTTGTCTCAATCTGTGCCTTGTACTGGGCTGAGAAACATATGGATTAGCTCACTGAGTCTTGTACCACCCATGAAGGGCAGGTTTTGTGAAGAATCATGTTTTATGGATGAGGGTCAGAGAGGGTGAGCAGGTGGCTGGGAGTACTCAGCCTATGAGAAGCTTTATGAAACCTGGGTTTCTGATGCTTTGACAGCGAGGTCCTGGCTGACTCTAGAGGGCCTGTCCCTCCCAGGCCTAGCTAATTCCTAGAGTTAGTGAAGGACTCACCTGTTAGTGCATCTTTCATGTGCAAATCAATGAATCCAGAACCCACAAACCCACCAAGTCTCCATTACCAGGCTCTCACACTCAGGGCTACTATGTGTCCTGATCACCACAGGCCACCCCTATGCCCCAAAGCAGGCTGAAATGATTCAAACTAGCCCAACACAGGCCTGCTTACCCTGCCTTGCCCATTCCTTCTTTCAGAAACCACAGTAGAAGTACTTGCCTGCATTTCCCCCTGGCTCCCTCTGCCTCCTGACTGACCCTCGTGCCTCCCTGAGTGGCCCTGCATGGTGTGCCCTGCCTCCTGCTTCTGTCTTCTCAGTGGCAGTCCTCTCCTGATCTGTTGGCTTTGTCATAGCTGAATGATAATAAATCTACATTTTATTTTATTTTTTAATAATATTTGAAAAATATTTTTTTAAAATTCAAAGCTATACTTCTGGAAAAAAGGGGTAAGTTTTAAAAATAAGAAAACATAACTGATTAAAATTTCAATCACAATTAAATTAATACAGTAACTTTTTTACAAACTTATCTTGTTATAAAACATTGTTGCCCTGGCTGATGTAGCTCAGTGGTTATAGCGTTAGTCTGTGAACTAAAGGGTCTTGTGTTCAATTCCCAGTCAAGGGCACATACTTGGGTTGTAGGTTTGATCCCTGGCCGGGTCAGGGCGCATGCAGGAGGCAACCAATCAGTATGTTTCTCTCCCAGCGATGTTTTTCGTTTGTTTGTTTGTTTTTCTCTCTCTCTTCTCTCTCTCTCTCTCTCTCTCTCTCTCTCTTCTCCCTCCCTCATTCCCTCCCTCCCTTCCACACTCTTTAAAAATCAATGGAAGAAATATCCTCTGGTAAGGATTAACAGCAACAACAAAAAATACATTGTTTATGAAAAAGGAGAGGTCAGCCCTGGCCAATGTGGCTCAGTTGGTTGGGTGTTGTCCTATGGACCAAAAGGTTGCTGGCTTAATTCTTGATCAGGGCACATACCCAGATTGTGGGCTTGATCCCAGGGAGGGGGCATGCAGGAGGCAGCTGATTGATGTTTTACTATCATATTGATGTTTCTCTCTCTAAAAATCAATAAAAAATCTTAAAAAAGAAGTAATATAACAGGTTCATTTCAAAAGCTCAAGAACCATTATTTAAAAGTAGTTTCAATTGTTGCCTCTGTTCCAGAAAAGTTCACTAAGCACACACTGAGAAAGTGTTACTATTTTAGTCACCTTTCATTTAATAAATACTCATACTCATGAATGTAATTATTCTTCTTCTACAACTCTATGGAAAATTAAAAGTACTTACATGTCAAAGGAGGAAAGCCAGAGCAGATTTAAAGGGCTTCAAGGAGTACTTGTCTGCTAAGCATCAATTTGACTCCCTTTTTAAAAAATTTTAATTTTTTCAATTACAGTTTATATTCAACATTATTTTATATTAATTTCAGGTGTACAGCATAGTGATTAGACAATCATATACTTTAGAAAGTGTATGGCTGGTGTGGCTCAGCTGTTGAGGATTGACCTAGGAACCAAGAGGTCACCAGTTAGATTCCTGGTCAGGGCACATACCCGGGTTGCGGGCTCAGCCCCCAGTAGGGGCCATGTAGGAGGCAGCTGACCGAAGATGTTCCTCTCTCATTGATGTTTCTATCTCTCTATCCCTCTCCCTTCCTCTCTCTCTAAAACTCAATAAAAACATAATTAAAAATGAGTTTATTTATTTTTAATTTTTTTCTTTAATAAAGTATTACATATGTGTCTTTATCCCCCCATTTCCCCCCCAAATAGTTTTTTTTTAAAAAGAAAGTGTTCCCACCAATATTTCCAGTACCCACCTGGTACCATACATAGTTATTACAATACTAGAGGCCTGGTGCACGACATTCGTGCACTGGGGGTTGTGGGGGTCCCTCAGCCTGAACCTGTACCCTCTCCAATCTGGGAGCCCTCAGGGAAACCCTCTCCAATCTGGGAGTTTCTGTCTGTCTTTGCAATCATATGAGCGAATTGTCTGAGACCCCAACTCAGTTTGGTTTGTTGCTCACAGAATAATAGAGGCATTTTTTTTCTTTGCTTCATTGGTGGAGATTTCCTGGAAGTTTTAGGATATCTTCCCTTTAATTTTTCCTAGACACTCTGGTTTTACTTATGTCTCTCACCTTTGCTTTTCCTCCATCCCCCACCGCAACAGTAACTTGCTCCAGGCTCACTTTGCTCTAGTGCAGCGGTTCTCAACCTGTGGTTCGCGACCCTTTTGGGGGTCGAACGACCCTTTCACAGGGGTCGCCTAAGACCATCAGAAAACACATATATAATTACATATTGTTTTTGTGATTAATCACTATGCTTTAATTATGTTCAATTTGTAACAATGAAAATACATCCTGCATATCAGACATTTACATTATGATTCATAACAGTAGCAAAATTAGTTATGAAGTAGCAACGAAAATAATTTTATGGTTGTGGGTCACCACAACATGAGGAACTGTATTAAAGGGTCGCGGCATTAGGAAGGTTGAGAACCACTGCTCTAGTGTCTAGGAGATCCATCTGCCACCAGAACTATGATTCCCAGCATTCCTGGTGCTCCCCATGCTCTGGGCTTCCACTTCTGGTCCTGGGGCTGCCACCAAAACTACTATTCCCAGAATTCCTGGTGCTCCCGGCAATCTTGGTTTTCCCTTCCTGCTGTCTCGGTCCCATGGCCTCCCACTCTGCCAAGCTCTCCCTCTCTGCTCTCTGTCTGGCAGCTTGGGGAGCCAATTTCCCCAAGCCGCTCCACTCTTCGCCAGCTCTCCCGCTCTGCTCTCCACCTGGTGCCTGTGTATGCAAATTAACCTGCCATCTTTGTCAGGTTAATTTGCATACCCACTCCTGATTGGCTGGTGAGCAATGTGGAGGGATGGTCAATTTACATGTTTCTCTTTTATTATATAGGATTATTGACCCAAATCCTTATGCTATACTTTACATCCCCATGACTATTTTGTAACAATCAATCTGTGCTTCTCAATCTTTTTACCTTTTTCACCCAGTCCCCATTCCCCTCCCTGTAGTAACCATCAGTCTGTTCTCTGTATCTATGAGTCTGTTTCTGTTTTGTTTGTTTACATTGTTCTTCAGATTCCACATATAAGTGAAATCATATGGTATTTGTCTTTTTCTGATCAACTTTAATTTCACTTAGCATAATACCCTCTAGGTCCATCCATGCTATCGAAAATGGTAAGGTTTCATTCTTTTTATATATATCACAGCTTTTTTAAAATATATATTTTCATTGATTTCACAAAGGAACGGAGACGGAGAGAGAGATAGAAACATCAATGAGAGAGAATCATTGATCGGCTGCCTCCTGCATGCCCCCTACTGGGGATAGAGCCCGCAACCTGGGTATGTGCCCTTGACCAGAATCGAACCCAGGACCCTTCAGTCCGCAGACCGATGCTCTATCCACTGAGCCAAACTGGCTGAGACATGTGTCACAGCTTTTTTATCCATTTGTCTATTGATGGGAACTTGAGTTGCTTCCATATCTTGGCTATTGTAAATAACCATGCAATGAACATAGGGGTGCATATATTCTTTCCAATTAGTAGGGAATAAACCTACATTTTAAACAAGGGGAGGGCCAGAAAAAAAAGGTGGGAAGGCCTGACTCCAGAGTCAGAGGCTTTACTCTTCTGTCTAACAATGGCTTGAGAAACACAGCCAGGTTCCAAGATCCACTCTGCTTCTAGAAACCTTGGTCTTCTCATCTGAATGGGGAACTGTCTGTTTACTCAGGGTTAGGAGGATGACATTGCCTCTGGTGGGAGCTATTACTTTGCCCAGGACCAGACTCAGGCATGAGTGTGAGGGAGCATCCAGGAGCTTCTGTTTGGGGCCCAAGCTGTACCCTGCACACCCTCCTCCTACGCCAGGCCCCAACTCACCGGTTCTGCTCTTCCAGCTTGGCTAGCAGCTCCAGCTCATTGGGGCTGAGGTTCTCAGAGTCAGAGGTGGGGGAGCAGGTGGGGGCTGACAGGGCCTCCTGGGATGAGGAGTCAGGGCTCAGAGTGGGGCTTGCCATGGTGGGCAGGCTCATCAACTGCAAGCAGGGCCAGGTCACAGCTCTGTCTGGGGGCCAGAGACATACATGGTTAGCATTGGGTTGGGTTTCCACCTCATTCTGCCAGCTCTGGGCCAGCTGAGCCTGCTGTTCACCTGTGCACATTTCCTCACTCTGGGCTCCCACTTCTGCTCTGTACACTTGGTGTACCCCTCATCCCCATGCACCCCAGTTCAGGTGATGGCCATGCCAGCACCTTCTATTCCAGATGCTGACTACCAGGACCCCTGCCAGTGTGCTCCAGATGCCTGGACAGATACAATAGGACCACGGCAGGGCCCAAGCTGTCCTGTTGTCCATGGGCATGAAGGCCAAGGCTCATCTCTACACCCCGGAGTCTTCAGCAGAGCCTGAGGCCAAGACTTCCGTCACTCAAGATCCCTGCTGGGACGTTGAGGTGCAGGAGCCCCTACTTTGGTGGCCCTTTCTGATAGCCTTGGTCCTTGTCTCCTGCTGTGGTCTGCCCTGGGAGGCCTGCCTCAGCATCTGATCTTCCTTGTCTCATCAACCAAAGTGGGCTGCTAGCACAGCCAGAAGCAATTATTCTTTATTGTTAATTGTCTGGTGCTGCCAATTGCCAGAAGAGTTGACTACATTTGGGTTGGGAAGCCAGGGATGCATCAAAGTTCTGGGAGTCTGTGCCCTGGTGGATATAGAGTAAGAGCTTTAAGTTCTGATGGGTATCCTGATCTTGGCTTGCCGTGTGCCATGCAGATGTCAGGCCATCTCTCCTATTTTTCCTGGGGATGGTCTGGCCCCACCCTCCTGGGGGGCTCCAAGGACATTGGCCTCTCACCTTCTGCCAGTGTCATGAGAGGCAGCTGAGCACCATACCCAAAGCTATGGCTCCAGACTCAGATAGACGTGTGCCTAAAGCGTGGCACCCTCTCAACCAGCTGTGTAGGCTTCTCTGAGTCTCACAGGCCTCAGAGGGTGACTGTGAGAACTGAGTATGCTATGCACGTGGTGTGTGAGAACAGTGCCTGATATTTAGTGATCATTCCATAAACATTCTATTATTATCTATCCTTGGGCCAAGGTTGAGGGCTAGCTGGGAACCAGGGCTTCGGGGTTCCGCTATGCCTGTTGTGGGACATCCGTGGGGGTTGGCATCACCTTATAGGAGGTTCTAGTCATCAGGAATGGCTAGGAAAGGGAAGGCTGCTAGGAGCTGGGGATAGTGTTCCTTTTACTCAGTCATTCTGCTTCTGGTGAGCCCACGTTAGCTCAAAGGGTCTAAGAAAATAGTGATCCCCAGGGTCATGGTGGCAGGAAGAAAATCCTGCTCCCGTACTGCCACTGTGGGCAGTCCCTTCATGCCCACCCATTCTCCTGCATGCTCTGTACCAGGAGTCCACTATGTGCTCTTGGGCCCCACCTGACCTGGCTCTGACAGCTCTGCCTGCATAGGGGCCCTTGCCTGGTCTCTGGCGAGGTGGGAACTGGTCCCCTGGGCAGCAGGGGATAGTGACAGAATGAACTATCACACCTGCCTGGCCACCTCAGGTCACTGGGCACCTTCCTGCAGTCTAAGCTTAGCCCGCAGCCAACACCCAAGGGCTCAGGGGTTGGCTGGACTTGATCCTAGCCATGCACTTGATTCTGGCTGCCTTCCCTCATGCTGCCCTGTCACGGGGGTACTATTCTGCTTTCACCTTAAGGGGGTGGGCAAGAACCCTCCCTCCCCAGGACTCTGAGACTCCCCAGGGCCACTGGTTCTGCCTCTGGTTCCTGAGAGCTCCCCTAGCCTGTTGGGTACTAAGGGCTCTGACTTTCGGTGAGTGGTATGAACTCTAGGTCCTGGCAGAACCGGCTGGCCAGGGACCACCTGCTCCAAAGATCAAGCAACATGTACCACCTAGCTAGGAGTTAATCATTCCTGACAGAGGAACAGTGGGGGCTGCACCAAGGCCTCCTGCAGAGTCAAAGTCTGTGGACAAGAAGTGCTGACCTAGAAGGATCTCTCTGTGAAGGAAGGGGCTGGGAAGGCTGCATGGGTTTCCCAGCTTCAGAGTTGGGAGATAGGGAGGAGCCTCAAAAGCACACCTGGATTTATGGAGCAGTGGGGGCCACAGAGAAAGAGACTACATGTAGTTAGGGTCATGACCTGGGACACTCTCTCAGTCATGCCTCTTCCTTGCTGAGCCCAGAGCATAATTGGCCCACCCTCTCCCCTAAAGAGCCTGAGAAAATGATTCAGGTCTGAGTTTCTGTTAAAAATTAAAAACCACACCAGGAACCATCCACCAGGAGAGTGTGTTCAGCAATTTATCATATAGTAATGTGTATTTCATTCAGAAAATAAAGTTGACTCAATGCATAGGGCTGAAATTTGCAGTCCAAAAGGTAGAAACTAATGATCCCTCAGGAACTTTCTTTTGACTCATCCCTGGACTCTCTAAACACTGCTTTGCCCTGGAAGCCATCTCCTGGTGAATGTACATACATACACTCAGACACATACTCATATAGGCAGATATACACACTCACACACAATCTCACACTTATATGTAACTCACACTTGATATACAGGTAGACACACACTCATACACATTCACTTTCACATGCACACACTATCTCATACCCATGCATACTCTTGCACGCACACAGGCATGCATGCTTTCTGCACTGACAAGACCTTGCCACCCTTGGAATTGAGTAGATTCAGATGGACACTGGCTTGCTGCCATCCTAGCTTTGTGAGCAACCTCACCTCCCTCCCCAGAGTGCCATGACTCTTATTGTTTCAACCATTCCTTTCCTGGCCCTTACTGAGGGCCAGGCGCTGTTCTAGGCATTGAGTGGAACAAGGTGACGAGAACACAACTCCACAGGGTATGCAGCCATTTCTACCTTGCTAAATGGGCTCAGAGATGCAGAGACAAGGCAGGTCCCCTCTAGGGCCAAGGGGCCATACCTCTAAAATCCACACACAGGTTCCCTCTACGTCTGGGGTCCCAACTTCAATGCCATTTGCCCCTACTCTAACTCAGCCACCTGAAGGGGGGTCCTGGCTCCTGCAGAGTAGGCAATGAGCCACCTAACCCTGCTCCTGCTGGCACCACCATCCACATTGCTCCCATGGCTTAGAAAGCTGAGCCAAGCAAGAGGGGTGGGAAGAAGACTCTGCTGGTGAGCTGGGCAGAGAGCGTGGGGACAGAGAAGTCCAGTTGCCAGACATCTCCCTCCTTCTTTTCCCTCTCCCTCTTAGGGAACTTTGGACACTGTCAGTCATTCCTCTTCCTTCTTGAAGTCCTCTCCCATCTAGTTTCCAAGAGGCTGGGCTCCTGGGTCTCCTGCTTCTTTGCCCGTTTTAGCTTCCCACATGGTGCCTCTTCCTCCATAGGCTCTGCCTGGGCCATTGTCCCTTCATGTTGTTGGTGATCTCACTCTTACGGCTTAAATGACTGAATATATGTCAGTGATTGTGACACCTCCATTCCCAGATTTTCCTTTCTCTTGAGAACCAGCCAGATTGCCAAATGACTCCTGAACATCTCCATCAGACCCCTGGCCAGGGCAGGAATTGTCATTGTCTGGGTCCCTGCTACTGGAGTGTCCCCCGCTGGACGTGGTACAACCTAAGAGTTGATAAATATTTGAGGAATTGAACCAACCTGCTCAACCACCAATATTTACTGGATGTCTACCAGGTGCTAGGTACTATGCTGAGGACTGAAGGCTGGTGGGCAAAGAGACACAGCCCCTGCCCACCCAGAGCATACAGGGGAAGAGACTAAGAAATGGCCACCCAAACTTCCTACTACAGATGGAGACAAATGCTTGGAATAAAAGATAAGGTAGACTGGAAAACAGTCTGGCAGTTCCTCAAAAAGTTCAACAAGAGTTACCACATGACCCAGCAATTCTACTCCTAGACACACATCCACATGTGAACTTGTCCATGACTATTCATAGCAGCATTATTCCTAATAGCCAACAAGTGGAAATAATCCAAGTGTCCATTGGCAGATGAATGGATATATAAAATGTGGTCCATCCATATAATGGAATATTAAAAGAAAGGAAGCTCTGATACGTATGAACATCGAAGACATCATGCAGAGTGAAAGAAGTCAGACACAAAAGACCATAAGTGACATGATGCCATTTATATGAAATGTCCAGAATAGGTAAATCCTTAGAGACAGAAAGTCAATTAGTGGTTGCCAGGAACTAGAGCCTAGGAGTGGGAGGAATGGGGTGGGGAAGAAACTGTTTATGGGATTTTTTTGGAGTAATAAAGTGTTCTAGAATTAGTGGTGGAGGTTGCACAACTTTGTGAATATACTAAGATCCACTGAATTGTTCATTTTAAAAGGGTGAATTTTATCATATGTGAATTATACTCCAGTTAAGAGAAGGTAAGGGATGGGGTAGGCTGGCAGAGGGACCTGGTGCAGAAGCAGTGGGGGAGGGGTGGGTGCAACTCAAGAAGTGACTAGGCAGGGGCCAGAACCCCACAGGGCATTGTGGACCAAGGCAGCAACCTGACTGGGCTTGCACTTTAGGAAATCTCTCCTGACCTGCAGTGTGAAGATGCTCCTCCAAGCCAACTCTCTCCTGACTAAAGCCAGCCCCTCCTCCTGCTGCAGGTTGGCCTACCTGGGTCCCTGATGCTGCCGCCCAATGGCTCAGGCAAGGCCTGGTACTACCCTCCTGGTGCTTGCTCTAAACCCTTTAGCCACTCCCTAATATGACTTGGAATATTGGAATCTTGGAATCCCAACATTTTTGCATGGTGCACACACCCCTGCCAACCTCACCTCCTCCCATATCACAGTCCCTCCGCACTTAACCCACAAGGAGCACCTACTTCTTCCTGCCTGTCTTTGCACATGCTGTTCCCTTTGACTGGAAAGGAATTCTCCAAGACTTGGTTTGAGTTTTTTTCTGTGAAATATTTCCTGCCCAAACCCCGCCTCTCGTGTCCTGGTTCATTTCTCTCTTTTCTCTCCCTGAAAATACCTACTCCCTATACCCCAGCCCAAGACATATTCTATGGCAATTACTTCTATATATGCCTGCCTGCCCTACTGGGTCATTCTGAGTATAAGGCCTGTTTTCTTAATTTTCTACTCCAAGCCCATAATGCAGCAACTGACATTTAGTTAGGTGCTCAATAAAGGTCTGCTGAATAAATGAAGATAAAAATATCTGTGCTGCTCAGGCAGCGGATCAAGGTCAACATCAACAGTAATAAGTCATGTTAAGAACATGTACCCTTGATATAATGAGATGAGAAGGGCACTTCACCCCTATGTCTTTCTCCCCAGAAAACATCACCCAATTTAACTATGAGAAAAACTGGTGGCAAATCCTGATTAGGCAACATTTTAGAAAATTCTGACTAGTCCTCAAAATTTTCAAGGTCATAAAAAACAAGGGAAGTCTGAGAAACTGTTCCAGTCAGGAGAAGCCTAAGATATGATGATGAAATGTGTGGGATTCAGGATAGGGTTCTGGAACAGAAAAAGGATATTAGGAAAAAACTAAGGAGATCTGAATAAAGTGTGGGGTATAGTTAATGATAACAAATCAATATTGGTCCATTAATTATAACAAAGGTACCAGACTAACCTGGGATGTTACTAATAGGGGAAACTGGGTATGGAGTCTTCAGGAACTCTCTGGACTATCTTTTGACTTTTTCTGTAAATCTTAAACTGTTCTAAAATATAAAGTCTATTTTAAAGATAAAAAAGTGACTATATACCAGTGTAGACAGAAAAGTAAAGGACAGGTCTAACACATGAGAGGTGTCACCTTGAGAGAAGGTCATTCAAAAGGTCCCTTAACTAGGCTGTAGGGGAAGAAAAATTCACACTTGGATTTCTGACTCCCGAGCCTCTGCCCTATATTGATCTGCTGTGCTGCCAATCTCTCCGCATTCTTTTACTTTAGAAATAATATACATGAAGCACTGAGTGTAGTGGGCAGTAATTATTATTACTACTACAGGCCGGGTGCACGAAAATTCGTGCACTCAGGAGTCCCTCAGCCTGGCATGCACTCTCTCAGAATCCGGGACCCCTTGGGTAGGGTCCCTAGGCCTGGCCTGAGATCAAGGCCTATCAGGGTCCCCCCCCCCCCCCCTCGGCTGCAGGCAGCTGGCCCCACCCCCGCCATTGCCACTGCTTGCCATCTGTGCAGCGCTGCTCCCCCCTCCCCTGCCACTGGTAGCCTCCCTCTGCAAGGGACAGGCAAGGGGTGTGATGGCTTGGCTGGCCTGGGCCTCCCTCTTTCTTTGCTGGGGGGCGGGGCCAGCCCTGCAAGGGGATGTCTGCCTACCTGATTGCCCCTAACTGCTTGCTTGGGGACGGGGCCAGCCCGGCGAGGGGCCGTAGTCGGTCTGGTCTCTGGTCATTCTGGTCGTTATGCTTTTGGTGGCTGGCCTTTTATTATATAGGATTACTGGTTTTGTTAATCCTCACCCGAGGATATTTTTCCATTGATTTTTAGGGAGAGTGGAAGAGAGAGGCAAAAACAGAAAGAAACATCGATGTGAGAGAAACACATCAACTGGTTGCCTCCTGCATACGCCCCAACCAGGGCCCTGGCCAGGGAGGAACCTGAAACCAAGAATACATGCCTTTGACTGGAATTGAACCTAGGACCTTTTTTAAAAGATTCAATCTTTCTTTCTTTTTATTGATTTCAGAGAGGGAGGGAGAGAGAGAGAGAGAGAGAGAAAGAGAGAGAGAGAGAGATAGAGGGGGAGAAATGATGAGAGAGAATCATGGATTGGCTGTCTCCTGCACACCCCCTACTGGGGTTGGAGACCACAACCTGGGCATGTGCCCTTGACTGGAATCGAACCTGGAACCCTTCAGTCCGCAGGTCGATATTCTATCTACTGAGCCAAACCGGCCAGGGCCACAGTCACTACTTTTTAACAGGGAAAGCTACTGAGTGTGTATGCACCATCTTTCAGGGGCTGGTATTTTCAGAGGCAGGAATAAAGGCCTCAAGTGTCCTTTAATTTTGGCTCCCTTCTCCTCTCCCCCTGGCTTCTGATCCTCCACCTCTAATGATTATGGGGACACAAAATCATTTCTGAATCTGAAGCCTTGAAAGATGACAGCTGACTCCATTTGTCCAGCAGACCATCATGGCCCTGCCTGGCTCCAACTTTGGGGGAAATGTCCTGGTGTCTCAGGTCCTATTCCTTGGCAAGGAGTAGGCAACTGATGGGCCAGCTGCCCCCCTAGGTAACATGGAGAGTAGCTAGAATTCAAAAGCAAGTGTTTAGAGAAGAATGACAGCTCTAAACCAACCAGTCACTTACTGAGTATCTGCTATGTGCCCTAGAATCGCCTGGAACTCAACTGTGAGCAAATACGAGCCCTGCTCTTGTGGGTCTCATGGGCTGGTATGGGAGAGAGACACAGATGAGACAATCTCACAAACATATGTGGTGCACTGTAAAGTGGAAGAAAAGTGTAGTGAGTCATGCCAACAGGGCCTTGGAAATTTTCCCAGTAGGGTTCAATCTCTTCCTAGCTCTGGTGGGTTAGTTCTCCTAACTAAACCTCCTTCCTTCCACTGTGTTCGTTTGGCTTCTAGAGCATGTGTACTGCAGGCTCCCCCAGGCAGGTGGATTTTGCTGCCTTTCCGATTCTTCCAACTATGATTGCTCTGATCAGGGAGTTTCCATAGTGTGTGTCTCATGGATCACCTTTGAAACATGAAGGCTTATAGGATGAGGCCCACCAAACGAGGTACGCTTCCCTGAATGCATCATGTTTGCTCCTGCTTCCTGGGCCTCTGTCCAAACACTCTGGCTGCCTAGAATGCTCCATATATCATACTTGCTCCACCTTCCCTAACACCCCAGAAATGCTCAGGGCCCTTTTCTGCACTCCCCCAGCAGCACACCGTACATAATTCTGTCTCAAGTTTCCACACAGGAGATAGCAGGATGTGATGTTAAGGGCATAGTGCCGAAATCCCAGTTTCTCCAGGTTGCCTGGAAGGTTAAATGAGATACTATGTAAATGGCGCTTGGCACAGGGCCTAGGACAGTGATGGCGAACCTTTTGAGTTTGGTGTGTCAGCATTTTGAAAAGCCCTAACTTAACTCTGGTGCCGTGTCACATATAGAAATTTTTTGATATTTGCAACCATAGTAAAACAAAGACTTATATTTTTGATATTTATTTTATATATTTAAATGCCATTTAACAAAGAAAAATCAACCAAAAAAATGAGTTCGGGTGTCACCTCTGACACACGTGTCATAGGTTTGCCATCACTGGCCTAGGACATGGCATGGGCGTGATCAGTGTGCACTAGTGGTTCTACCTCTTGTCTTGAGTTGTAGAGAGGGTCTTTAGATGCAGAGCAGGGACCACCTTTGACATTCCTTCAGACCCCAATATCTGACTCAACTTCCAGGATGGGGCTTCCCCCAGAATGATCAGTATCTATATTCTGCATAAGAAAGTTGAGATCATGTTCCCCCTTGGCCCCTGTACCCATCAAAGCACATACACAAAAACATAGACCTGTATTCCAGTCTAGGGTAAAAGTGCATTGCTGTTGTCCACAAGCCCTCCCTGGGAGCCTTATGACCTCACTGCCTCCACACAAGGTCCCACCCTGGGGAGCCTGTGGGGTTCATTTCTTGTGTACCTCATGACCTTCAGCAGTCTTTTCATTCACTTTCTCCCTTCAGCAAGTGGGTAGAACAAACTTCTCCCTACCCAGCATCAGGGGTCCATGTAGGGGGTGGGGGTGGGCACTGCCAGCAAGCAGGCCTCCTACTGCCCTCTGTCCCCCAACACAGTAGACTATTTCTCAGCCCTGATTCAAGCTGGCTTCCTGAGGGGCAGCATGGCCACAGAGATATTCATTAGTGAGGCATCAACTAATTACAACCAGGAAACCAGGGTGGCTAGTGCTTCTGTTAGCACCCATAGATGGGTGACTGCCCTCCTGAACTCCATTGACTCCTTCCACACCGTGCCCAGAGACAGTCAAAGCCACATCCTAACCTCACTGGCTCCCATGCAGTACAAACTACTGTTCTAAGGATTTATCTCCCCATTTTCCAGGTGGAGAAGTTGAAGTCCCAAGCCAAGATGTGCTTTTTTCTAGGCCATCCAGAATACACTGGTGAACACCCACAAAGAAGCCTGGTCCTGTTTACTTGGGATTGTCTAGGGATGCTTATGTAGCTTGAAGAAACTTCGATGGGCAATGCTAGGGCTGGACTGATCTGGAAATTTGCATGGGGGGAGGCCCGGGTCCCCTCCTTACTCCCTGCAGACTGGCCATGCCAGCTTGCCAGTTCTGTAATCTCCTGTCTTCTCTATCTCACCTCATTCTTGTGCCAGGGCCAAGCCACCTGCAGTTTTTCAAACCACCAGCAGTTAACCGCAGAAGCTCAGGGGAACCCACAGGTTGGACCCAAGGGCGAGGGTGGTGGGGTGGCAGAACAGACAGGAAGAGACAACACAACCCAGAAAGACACAGGCACAGGGGCTTTTAGCTCCATCACAGCCTAGCTGAGGAAAAAAAAACAGCCCATTTCCCCCTTCTGAAAATATTCCTTAACAAAGAGCTGTCTGATTCTGACAGGCCCAAACCCAGACACGCGGGGTCCCAGATGCCAGGAGAGGAGGAAGCTGTTTCATTTTGGCATAACATACTGGTTGTGGGTGAAAGAACTCACAGGGACTGTCCATCTCCCATTCTCAGCACTCCTGGGGTCCTGTGGGTGAAAGAACTCACAGGGACTGTCCATCTCCTACTCTCAGCACTCCTGGGGTCCTGTGGGTGAAAGAACTCACAGGACTGTCCATCTCCTACTCTCAGCACTCCTGGGGTCCTGTGGGTGAAAAAACTCACAGGGACTGTCAGGGGCTGGGCTGCCCCTGGGCACCAGCACTGGCCCTGCCATCTGCGTAGGTGGGTGTGATGGGGTCAGCATGCTGGTCCTACCAGTCTGGTCAGACTTCAGGACCAGGAACAGTCTGAACTCCTCTTCCTCGCCAGGGGGTGGGGATAAATTAGGGGCCAGGCAGCGGTTCTTTTAGGGGGACGGGTGTAGGAGAGAGAGTGAGTGTCCTTCCCTTGGAAGAAGGGCAAAGTGGGGAGAGACAGATAAAGGGGAAGAAGCCTGCAGCAGGTGTCCACTGGGTTGGGAGATTCTGGGTCACCCAACCACCTCCAGGGTTCCAGTGGGGATGCTCCTCAGGTAGGTTGGTGTGGCTGGACAGACTGGCTGCCTGGGGCAGGGCAGTCAGCTCACACATCTGAGTCTCTGCCAGAGCTGGGAGCACTGGGGACTCCAGGAGGACCTGTGAAGGGAAGGCCCGAGAAGGGGTGTTGAAGAGCCCTGTGTGAGAGAGAGAGTGTGTGTGTGTGTGTGTGAGTGTGTGTGTGTGTGTGTGTGTGTGAGTGTGTGTGAGTGTGTGTGTGTGAGAGTGTGTGTGAGTGTGTGTGTGTGTGTGAGAGTGTGTGTGTGTGTGTGTGTGTGTGGTACCAATTGCCTGGTCTGTGTTGGAGGTCTGAGTTTCTCTGTGTATGTTGGGGATCCAAGTGTCTGATGTGTGCCTGAATGTTTTTTGGAGGGTGGGTGGGAGGGGTTTCATGGGTATTCTCTGTTTGGGAACTGTTGGCAGTATGTGTGTGCTGTGCGTGGCTCTCAGAACAACTGGGGGGGAGTGCTGAGCATGAGGTGAGGGTGGACTTCCAGGAAACAGGGATCAAGATGAGTCAAGATCAGGGGTATGTGTGGAGCTCCTGGAGTGTGCAGGGAGGACCCCAGGAGTGCTGAGAGTAGGAGATGGCCAGCAGGCTGAGGTGAGGCCTGTGGGCAGGAATCCTAATTTACAGAGGCTAGGCAAGTGTCCTGTGGGTCAGAAGGGAAGGGCAGGGAGGACTCTGAGGCTGGTATCCCTGAGGATGGGGGTGGGTCTAGGCCCAGAGAGAGGATGGGAAGTGAGAGGAGGGGCAGGGTGGTAAGGGGTCTGCAGATGGGAGAGATCCTAAGGGGTGGGTGGTGTCCTGGGCGCGCAGGGGGAAGGTCTGCGGGGGTCGGGGCTGGGGAGGCCATGCAAGGTCCTGGGAGGGGTCCTGAAGGTCAGTAAAGAGGGTGGGCGGGGGTCACGGGCCTGGGGCACTCCCTGGGCGGGGCGGGTGGAGGTGGGAGGCGCCCGAAAGGGTCCGAGGAAGGGCCCTGAGAAGTCGGGAAGCGTCGGGAACGAGAGTGGGTGGAGGTCCGGCCCGAGGCTGACAACCAGGGTCCGTGCTGGGAGTGCAGAGGGTTCCCAGCGCGGCTTCTGGGGCGAGGCAGCCCGACTCCCGGTCTTGCCTGGCCCCGGCGGGCCGCAGCGAGAAGCCACTTGCCTGTGAAGGGGCCCGGGAGGCCCGGGCCACCCCGCCTCCCTACCTGCGCCGAGCGCGCCGCCATCGCCGTGCCGAGCCTTGCCGTCCCGTTAGCCCCACAGCTGCCAGCCCCGCAGCCCTGGCCCAGCTCCCTTAGCCGCCCCCCGGGACCGCTGCCCCGGCCGGTTCGCAGCTGCCATTTCACCCGCTGACAGGAGCCGCTGCCCCGCCCCCAAAGCCCAGTCAACCAATTCACCGCCCCCAGTTACCATGGCTCCGCCCACAGGCCAGGAGTGACGGTATATTTGGCCATTCCGTAAGGAAGGCCCTGACTACGGCCAGAAGGTTGCCGCCTCTGAGGAGAGAAGCGAATCGAAATTAGGGAAGTAGTGAAGGATGGGTGCTTTTGCCTATCGGAATGTGTAATCCTGTTGATCAACACCTGTCGTGGCCAATAGCGAGAAAAGAGGGGTGTGTCTCTGAGAGAAGGCTGTGGCCCTGAGGAACCCCCTACTGAGAGGCAGTCAAGCTTTTGGTACTAAGCCCCGCCCATAACCGGCTTTCGCCCAATAAAGAGACGTCCTGATATGTCCATTATCGTCTGTCCCTCAAACCAAGCCTTGGCAACTGTTGGGACTATATAAAGAAGATTGACAACTGAAGGAGGGCGATGAAGTAACACTCTGTGACCAATGGGATCGTGAGATTGGTGTGCGGCTAACCTCTGGGCGGTGGGACTTGAAACCTACATTGAATGACATAGGGGAGGGACTTGGGGGCGTGGCTAGACAACGATGGGGCGGGGCCAGATAAGGGAGGGGCTATGGGTTGCGTCTGAGGAGAGGCCTTGCCCGAAATCCCTGAAGGGGAGATGATGGGATGCATCTTCCTGGAGCCGGACCCTGTGCTGGGGGCGGGGCGGTAGGGGGTGGGTCACACGGAAGATTCAGGCTGGTCCCCTGCCCAAGTCTATTTTGGCCGGGTCAAGTATCTTCTCTGAGGCTTACACTGCCTTATGTTCCCCGAGGCTGTGCTGTCACTGCTGCACTCCTCCCATCCCCCACCCTCCCCAGACTGATGGCTGCGGGGGTTGGGGGGGGTGGCGATTAGGGGACATGTAGGGCCTAAGTCAGGTCTCACTGTTGAGCAGGGGCCTGGCACATGGGAACTGCTTATAAATGTTTGATGAATGAATGATTAAATGAATAGCGGGCCCAAGACAGGGAAGGGAAGAGCGGGGGTGGGGTGGGGGTGGGAGGGATCACTCAGCTGGGGAGGATATGTAGGGACAGTCACTGACAGAAGGCAAGACTTAGCAAAAAGGACATATATTTCACCCCAAGATGCAGGGATGGGCCTTGCAAGGGTGAGGCAGGGAATGACCCTGTCATAAGAGGGTGACATCATAAATTCAGAATGGAGACTGATAATTGGAAACAGGAGGACTGGGACCAGAGTGGGACGTTCCAGGACCTTCTAAGGTCTAGATCTCAACCTTCTAAATAGTAGGACGTTCTGTCTGGTTTGGGGAGCAATGACTGACATCCTTTGCTCCCTGTCCCTGACCATCTTTCTACACTCTGTCCCATCTACATTTTGTTTCTGTCTACACTTTCTCTGCTGCTGTCTCTACTCTTCCTTTGCCTCTTTATACCTTTCCTGTCTCCCTCTCTCTTACTACCTACATTGTATCTATGAAAATTCTGGAACTGTTAAGAAAAGCCCCAAAACATATTTCTAAAAACTCAGGTGGTAAAAATAAATATGCATTCTGTCTCCCTCACAAGCCCATAGCTCCCTCCCTCATTTTCTTTCTTCTTCTTCCTTTTTTTTTCCCCCTGAAAGAACAGATCTTTACCTCCTTCCTTTAAAAGTCAGCTTTTGTGTTGGGCATTCTATAGTCCTGACAGTTACAAGGTGACTTTGGATTTAGTAAGTTTGAAGTTGAAATGAATTTATGGACATTGTCTCCTGATTTCTGGGTGGGCCTAGGAGAGGGGGTCACAGATCCCCATGGACATGGTTGGAAATGGGACAAGGGTGTTGAGTCAGGAGGGCAAGGGTGACATCAGGATGTGGTGGGGGCCAAGTAACTAGGGAAGGACAATCCCTGAGCGTGGAAGACTGAGGAGCCATCATGAGGGCCAAAGTCTCAGGGTTTGCCCTTGTTCCCAAAGGTTGTCTCTCAGGAAAGAACAGTTTGGTATGAGACACAACTGTAGAGGAACAGAGAAACCTGGACTGGTAGCCAAGATGTGGGAACTGCAGAGATACAAGGGCCCCCCAGAAAGAGGTCATAACCAGTTTGTTCTGGGGCCTTGCCTGGGAGATAGGGACATCTAGTGGCTAGGAGATAAAATCAAACACCAGCCTGGCTGGTGTGGCTCAATGCTTGAGTGTCAAACTATGAAACAGGAGGTCACAGTTCGATTTCCGGTGGGGTTACCCGGGTTGTATTCTCAATCCCATGGGTGTGCAGGAGGCAGCCCATCAATGAATCTCTCTCATCATTGATGTTTCTATCTCTCTCTTTCTCTCTGAAATCAATAAAAATATATTTTGAAAAGTCGAACACCAGGAAGATGCACAGGATATTTAACCCTCTCATTTTTATACTGCCATTTCCACACAAAGGATAGTTTAATTCTGGGGACAATTTGATTCCAGTTTAATAAGCATAATGGAAAAAAAATCCAGCAAATTTTTGTTGGAAAATACTTTTGAATCATAAATTGCACTTAGCCAATTAGATTCCTAGATCACTTTTCTATTCAGTGCAGTTAAACCCTTCCCAAATTTTTCTCAAAGTTCATTTTTACTTGATTGAAATAATTTGATGAGGAACATTTTTTTCATGTGATTTTTTTTAAAGTATTATTATTTTTAGCCCTGATATTCTCTAGGCCTTTATTTTATTTATTTATTTATTTATTTATTTATTTATTTTTAAAATATATTTTATTGATTTTTTACAGAGAGGAAGGGAGAGAGATAGAGAGTTAGAAACATCGATGAGAGAGAAACATCGATCAGCTGCCTCCTGCACATCTCCCACTGGGGATGTGCCCGCAACCCAGGTACATGCCCTTGACCGGAATCGAACCTGGGACCTTTCAGTCCGCAGGCCGACGCTCTATCCACTGAGCCAAACCGGTTTCGGCTCATGTGATTTTTTAAGTAAACATTTGATTCATCAAGCAGTCTCCTTTGTCCAATTTTTACCAACTGTTGATTCTATCACTGTGATTTTTTGTGTAATTGTCATTTCCTCAGAGTCAAGTTTTGCATATTTAAATTTATTGAAATACTTTCTCTCTCTCTCAGTATTCAGCCATAACAAATTTTAGCACAATCAAAAATTTTTTCTGGGTTAAACTTTCTGGACTCAATTCATTTGTTGTAAATATTGATTAATGTGAGTTGCACCTCATGCTTGTTGCATAGAGAGCAAATTAGGCTATAATTTAAAAAATATATTTTTATTGATTTCAGAGAGGAAGGGAGAGAGAGAGAGAGAGAGAGAGAGATCAATGATGACAGAGAATCATTGATCAGCTGCTTCCCTCACACCCTCTATTGGGGATCAAGCCCACAGCCCCTGCATGTGCCCTGACTGATAATCGAACTGTGACCTCCTGGTTCATAGGTCGATGCTCAACCACTGAGCCACGCTGGCCAGGCCATTTTTATTTTTTTGAGATAATTCCATATTGCTTTCCACAGTGGCTGTATCAATCTGCATTCCCACCAAGACAGTTCCCCTTTCTCCATGTCCTGGACAACACTTGTTATTTGTTGATTTATTGATAATAGTCATTCTGACAGGTGTGGGGTGATATTATTGTGGCTTTGATTTGCATTTCTCTGATGATTAGGGACATTGAACATCTTTTCATATATCTATTGGCCATCTGTATGTCCTCTTTGGAGAAGTTTTTATTTAGTTCCTTTGCCCATTTAAAAAATTGGATTGTTTGTTTTTTTGCTGTTGAGTTTTATAAGTTCTTTATAAATTGTGGATAGTAATCCTTTATCAGATGTATCATTGGCAAATATGTTCTCCCAGTCAGTGGGTTGGTTGTCTCTTCATTTAGTTGATAGTTTCTTTTGCTGTGCCAAAACTTTTTAGTTTGATGTAGTCTCATTTTTTTCATGTTTTCTTTTGTTTCACTTGACCAGGAAGATATATCAGAAAAAATATTGCTATAAGAAATGTCCAAGATTTTACTGTATATATATATTGTGTGTATATATATATATATATATATATATATATTATTTCTTGAAATTGGAAAGCGTGAGTTCTCTGACTTTGTTTTTCTTTTTTAAGAAATATGATGTTAGCTGTCAGGCAGAAGAGCCTGTGAAAGAGGTGGAGCGGGAGCAGCCTGGAAGGTAGGAAGAGTCCTAGGTGAGAGTAGGGCTCAAGCAAGGAGAAGGGAATGGCTGTCCCTATCAGGGTAGGACCAAGACAAAAATGGATCTGTTGGTTTGTTCAGGGGGAAGGTAAATTCTGTCATTGGTCATTTTTGGAGAGTGGTGGGAGGTAGAGCAGCCAGGAGAAGGAAAGAGAGAGGAGGTGATGGCAGGAATGAGGACAACCCTTTTCTGAGTTGTTTGGTGACACCTAGAGGACTGGGGAGGTTTTTCCCCAAAGATGAGAGAAGCATAACCAAGTTCCTAGAAGTCTCCTTGTTCCAGTATGCGGGGCACAGTGCATCTGCAACACAAGGAATGGAGCCTTTGGGGCTGAAAACAGCAGCTGACCCAGGAGCCAACTACTGCAGGGCAGGTGTCTGGGCATACCCTCCTTCCCAGGGCTCTCCAGGGCAACAGTGACCAGGAGGGGCTAAGGAGCAAGGTGAGGGAAATGAGCAAATCTGGAGGACCGTGACATCACTCTCAAGAACAGGTAAAATGTCGGAGAGGTGGGAGAAGGGCGGCATGCCAGGCAGAGGTTCTAGCGGCTCTAGCCACTGCTAAGGCAAGGAGGTAGGAAAGTTTGGTATCTGTTCTGTAAACATGTGTTGAAGCCACCTCAAACCTCTGGGTGGCGCTGTCTAGCCTGGCGAGACACCCGAACAAGCTGCCTGTTTTTAAATTTATTTTTCCTGAACAGGTTTTATTACACACAGAGGGGATGGGGCTCAGTCCTTGGTTGCTGCTTTCCTCATGGCAAGGACATTGCTCAGCTCTTCTCTTCCTCTTGACATAGATGTGTGTCCCCTTTTCTTTCTTTCTTTCTTTTTTAAATTTTATTTCAGAGAGGAAGGGAGAGGGAGAGAGAGAAGAAACATCATTGATGAGAAAGAATCATTGATCGGATGCCTCCTGCACGCCCCACTGGGGATTGAGCCTGCAACCAGGGCATATGCCCTGACTGGGAATCGAACCTTGATCTCCTGGTTCATAGGTCGATGCTCAACCAGTGAGCTTTGCCGGTAGGGCATGTGTCCCCTTTTCTTGACACATTTCAGGGCTCTCTTGTCCTTAACCTTGAGCAGCTCCATAGTGTGCCTATCATGGGGGGCAATGTCACACACACACACCTCTTGGATCATTTCCTGCACCAACTTGGTGTGTTTGGTGAGGTGCGTGCAGTGGTGGCTGTGCCTCTGCTGTGCCTCAGCTTGCTCATGTTTTTGGTCACCATGTGGCCCTTGTTGAGGCCCAAGGCCATTGGGTAGCACAAAGCCATGGCTTCTGCTCCTCAATGGCTGCCACGGTGAAAGGGCTGGCACCGCTGCTGTCCTGTTTTTTGATTCCTGTGCACAGCCCCACGGGGGTCTCTTTCTGATCAGTGGATATTAGCTGAGGTTCTGTAATTCCATTGTGGGCAAGTTTCTGAGAGGCCAGCCCAGCCTGTCTCACATTTCAAAGAAGGAGAGACATACCTCTAAAGGAGCAGGTGGCTTGTGTCTAAGAATTGAGGAGTTAAGTGCGGTCTTGTAACCAGATAACCGAGGAGTTCAGACTGCCTGTCACTACTTGAGCCAATTACGCAGAGTCAGGGTTGAATGATATATGAGCGTTTATTCCAAAAATGGGGCAGTATGGGAGAGCAGCAGGTCATCCACAAAATTCTGCTCTGCCTCCCCCTGTAAGCCAGATGGTTATATTGGGTAGAAGTACAATGATTACACAGGAAAGTAGGAATTACAGGCCTGGGAAAGTAGGCACAGTATAATCATTACAGGTTACAAGCCATGTGGGCTGGTGGGGGTCGCAGAGGGCAGGCACCTCTGGGACTAGACTCTTTCAGCCACGAGGTTGTAAGTCTCTCCATAATTATAGGCAGTTCTTGGGACAGGAGGATGGACTGTATTCTGATGTTAGCTCCCATGTCCCAGGGCGTACAACTCTCAACCAGGTGAGAATGTGCTTTCCCTAATCAGAACAGAACCATCATGGTTAATAGAGCATGATTAATATTTCTTATAATTATAGTTAGTCCCCAATAGTCTATTTCTGCCCTTAACAGTTTGACTTGGGGAAAAACTCCTGCTGCCAATCAAAGTTTACAGGGTGTGACAGAGTCTGTGCAGCTCAACTAGTTTGGAAAAGAACTCCAAGTGGATAGGGAAGGAAGCCTTTCTGGAGGAGGTGGTATTAAAAGATGTGTCTGGGCCCTGGCCAGGTAGCCCAATTGGTTTGATCCTTGGTCAGTGCACATGCAAGAATCAATCAATGGATGCATAAATAAGTGGAACAACAAAAAATTTGATTTTTTCCTTTCTCTCTCTCTCTCTCAAATCAATAAATAAAAAAATTTAAAAAAGATGTGTCTGTATATAATGTAGAAGTTAACTGGACAGTGGAATGAGCCAACATTTGCTCACTCACTTCATTTGTTCACTAGACATTTGTTGAACTCAGTTTCTCCATGTGGAACTCACAGTCTAGAGGGGGAGATAGATGTTAAAGCATGGGGTTTCATTCTTTTTTAAAAAAAATATTTTTATTGATTTCAGAGAGGAAGGGAGAGGGAGAGAAAGGTAGAAACATCAATGATGAGAGAGAATCGTTGACCGATTGCCTCCTGCACAACCCACACTGGGAATTGAGCCCGCAATCTGGGCATGTGCCCTGACCGGGAATCGAACTGTGACCTGGTTCATAGGTTGACATTCAACCACTGAGCCACACTGACAGGGCATAAGAAGTCTTTTTTGATCACACCAGAGTTTATGCTAATGAGATGACTCAGAGTAGGGCCACTTTATAGTCTTAGGTTGGTCAAGTGATTACAGGGTTGGAGATTAAGCTCTACAAAAACTCTTGAAATATGAGTTGATGAGCTGGCTGGTGAGGCATCCCAGTTCCACAGACACAGAGCTCTTGTGCTTGGGATCCTTCTGGACCTCATCCTATGTACCTCTTCATCGGGCTGTTTATCTGTATTCGTTAGCATGTCCTTTGTAATAAACTAGTAAGCCTGGCTGGTGTGGCTCAGTGGTTGAGTGTTGACCTATGAACCAGGAAGTCATGTTTCGATTCCTAGTCAGGACACATGCCGGGGTTTTTTTTTTTTTTAATTTTTTTTTTTTTATTTTTCGCTAAAAGTATTACAAAGGGTGTTACATAAGTGTCCTTTTTTCCCCCCCACCCTTGACAAGCCCCTGCCCTCCCTTACCCCCCAGTGTCTTATGTCCATTAGTTATGGTTATATGGATCATGCCGGGGTTTTTGACTCAATCCCTAGTAGGGAGTGTGAGGAGGCAATCAAGCAATGATTCTCTCTCATTGATGTTTCTAGCTCTCTTCCTTCCTCTCTGAAATAAATAAAAATACATTAAAAAACAAAAGAAGTAAGACCAATTATTTGCCTGGCCGATGTGGTTCAGTGGGTTGCACTTGGTCATCCCACAGACCAAGAGATCACTGGTTTGATTCTGGGTCAGGGCACATGCCTGGGTTTAGGGCTCGAGCCCCAGTAGGGGACATGCAGGATGGATGTTTCTCTCTCATTGATGTTTCTATCTCTCCCTCTTCCTTCCTCTCTATCTAAAAATCAATTAAAAACATTAAAAAAAACATAGTAAACATAAGTTTAGTTAATGTTTCCTGGAGTTTTATGAGTTGTTCTAACAAATTATTGGACTGAGGAGGGTGACATGACAACCTCTGATTTATAGCCAGTCCATCAGAAATATGGGTGGCCTGGACTTTCAATTGGTGTCTGAAATTGGGGACAGTCTTGTGGGACTGAGGGATCTGTTAAAAACAAGACAACAGACCCCAAATGGAGTCGCTTATGCTAAGCTCTATGTCACCAAACTGAGACTTAAGTTAATGACAGTTTCGTCTCTCCCAGAAATGGAATCTTAACCAAGAATCGCCAGATCAGCACTAGCCATCCCCTGTAGGGAAAGTAACCTTGCAATAACCAACCCACTTTTTCTGCATTGTACAACTTCCTTGTTTCTGTTCCCCTCTCTCTAAAATCTCTTGCTTTGCATAGCTCTTCAGAGCTCTAACTGCTAGATTGGATGCCATTTGATTCACAAATCATTGAATAAAGCCAATAAGATCATTAAAATTCACTCAGTGGAACTTTTTTTTAAATCCTCACCCGAGGATATTTTTCCATTGATTTTTAGAGAGAGTGGAAGAGGAAAAGACAGAGAGAAATATTGATGTGAAAGAAACACATCGATTGGTTGCCTCCTGCATGCACCCTGACCAGGACCCAGGCCATGGAGAAGCCTGCGACCAAGGTACATGCCCTTGACCAGAATCGAACCTAGTATCCTTTGGTCCACAGGTTGACACTATCCACTGAGCCAAACCGGCTAGGGCTCAGTTGAATTTTTAAAATAGCTCTGATGCTATAACCAGGTTGATAATGTCCGAATTGACTTAAATTTGTAGGACATCCAGTCAGGGATGGCCAAGAATTTTAGAATTGCTTGGTGATATAGGAAAACATGCCAGAACTTCCAGAAGGTTACATTCTAGGGTAAGGGTTACATTCTGAAGAATGAAGTGTTGAAATGGGGTGGAGGAAGGAGTGTTTCTGTTAGAGTGGTCAGCACCTGCAAAGATTAGGAAATGAAAGAGAACGTGACTCCCTAGAGGAACTGAAAGTTTTCAGCAGGACTCTAGGGCCTTAGGAAGAAAAACTAGATGGCTAGTTTGGGATCTAATTACAAGGTATGGAATACCAGGCAGAAGGGTTAATAATGAATTTGGTAGGAATAGTACACCCAAGAGAGAGTATCATCTTTGGCCTTCCTGAGGGATTGATGTTCCAGTTTTGCTGATGTGCCTCTGGAGATGGAAAAGCCACCACCTCCCAGGAAGTTTTGCCGAGCACAAAGAGTATGCCAAATCAGACAGACCTGGCTGGGGACTCTAGCTCTGCCTCACGCCATGCAGCCAGGAGCAGGTCTTCTCAACTCTCTGAGCCTTAGTTTCCCCAGTGTAATATGGGACACAGACTGTCTTAATCCATTCAGGCTGCTATAACAAAACACCATAGACTAGGTGGCTTAAATAACCAACATTTAGTTTGTACAGTTTTGGAGGCTGCAAGTCTGAGATTAAGGCACTGGCAGATTCCATTTGTGGTGAGAATCCTCTTCCTGGTTCATAGACAGCCATCTCATTCATGACCTAGTCACTTCCAAATGCCCCACCCCCAAATACTATCACATTGGGGATTAGGTTTCATCATAGGAATTCTGGGAGGACACAAACATTTAGTCTTTGGCATAAAACTACCTCATAGGGCTGTCATGAGAAAGAACAGGTCCTTAGCACCAAACAGATGCCAAATAAAAATTGTTTCTTTCCCTCTTCTTAAAGGAATAAAACTCCTCCAGAAGACCTGTAACATATTTCCAAGTTGGATCTTGCAATGTCTGTTCAACAAATCCACCAGCACCACTCACTCTGGTCATGTCACCTTTTCTCCACCAACAACATACAAACAAAAATAATTTGTTTAGTCATTCATTTAACAAACACTGATGGAGTGCCTACTATGTGGTGGGCAGTGTTCTTTACATTGGGGGTATAGCAGTGAAGAAAATAGACCCAGTCTCTTCCTTCTGAACAGCCAGTCCCCAGCTCTTTTTATAAAAACAGTTGATCCTTGAACAACACAGAGGTTAAGGGTGCTGACACCCTACATAGTCAAAATCCACGGGTAACTTTGACTTTCCCAAAACTTCTAAGTTGCACCTAGATATCCATGGGGTTGGTTTCAAGATCCTTTGTGGATACCAAAATCCACAGATCCTCTAGTCTCTTATATAAAACTAGAGGCCCAGTGCATGAAATTTGTGCGTGTGTGTGTGTGTGTGTGTGTGTGTCTCCCAGCCTGACCTGCACCCTGTCCAATCTGGGAGCCCTAAGGGGATGTCCTACTGATGGCTTAGGCCTGCTCCCAGTGGTTCTCTGCTCTCTGCGGGGCCTGTCTGCTCCACACCACAGCGACTGCCAAGCAGGCCATGCTGGGTGCTGCCTGTAGTCGGTGCTTGCCTGCTCCCAGGTCACCACAGCAATGGCCAAGCAGGCTGTGCTGGGAGCTGCCTCCTCCCTGCTGTCAGTCTCCACAGAGGAGATGAGGTTAATTTGCATACTCACTCCTGATTGGCTGGTGGGTATCATGAAGATATGGTCAATTTGCATCTTTCTCTTTTATTAGTGTAGATGACATAGATCACCCTGGCCAGTGTGGCTTAGTTTGTGGGAGCATTACCCAATTCACCAAAAGGTGGTAGGTTCGGTTCCTGGTCAGGGCACATACCCAGGTTTTGGATTCAATCCCTGGTCAGGGCACGTTTGGGAGGCAACTGATTGTGTTGTATTGAAATTCAGCAAGACACCACAGCCAGAGGGTCGAATTTTGGAGCTTTTATTTCAAAACTGACACACCGGGACCACAAAGGGCTTTTTGCCACTCTAAACCTCACAATCCCAAACAGAAGTTAGGGGTAAGCTTATAAAGGCAAAAAGAGGGGAAAAACTCTAGGATTGGTGCTATGAGATCCTATTTCAAGGCCTGGCCTGGTGCCAGCCCTGACAACTCCGTCTGAATTTTAGTTTATGGCCTTTTCAATATGATTAAGCAAACAGGTCCTCCAAGATAGACAATTTAAGAGGGAGCAGTGAGCAGACCATAAACTGATAAGAATGTACACCAGATTCCCGCCATAGGCTCAGATTTCCAGCCCCCTCGCCTTTTATTTTCCCATTATTCAAGCAAGCATATTTACAGAAGCTAGAAATAGCTTACTTATCTGGTTTAGTTATACCCTGGAATTAACAGGTTAATGGACCATCTGTGCCTGAAAGTCAGTCCTAACAAAATTTATGGGAATAAAATGGGATGTCTATAGTTTAGATAGAGGGCAAGGGGATGGGACGGAGTCAGTTCTTTCAAGGTCCATTCTTCAATTGATTCTCTCTCTCTCTCTCTCTCTCTCTCTCTCTCTCTCTCTCTTCATTCCTCTCTCTAAAATCAATTAAAAAATGACCTAATAAAAATAATGGCATAGATCATTGCATACTGTCATTCCTCTGCCCCTGTGAACTCCCAACTGTTGATAAAAAACAGTACAGGTATTTATTGAAAAAAAATCCATGTATAAGTGGACCCGTGCAGTCAAGCCCAAATTATTCAAAGGCCAACTGTAATTTAGTGAAACATACCCCTGTTCATTCACTGATATATCATCCGTGGTGTTTTCATGTTATAGTGGCAGAGTTGAGTAGATGTGACAGAAACTTTATGGCCCACAAGGCCAAAAAATATTTGTTATCTGGTTCTTTTCAGAAAATGTTTGTCAACCCTTGGTCTAGACCAGTGGTCGGCAAACTCATTAGTCTACAGAGCCAAATATCAACAGTACAATGATTGAAATTTCTTTTGAGAGCCAAATTTTTTTAAACTTAAACTATATAGGTAGGTACATTGTTATTAACTTAATTAGGGTACTCCTAAGGCTTAGGAAGAGCCACACTCAAGGGGCCAAAGAGCTGCATGTGGCTCAGGAGCCGCAGTTTGCCGACCACGGGTCTAGACGGTTGCATTGTGGGGGACAGATAGTAAACAGATAAATTTTAAGCCTGAATTTGGGCGCTTCCCTCTCTTTCTTGGACTTCCCAAATATGAGAGACAATACTATCAGCCTCTACCCCCACTTTATTTTGAACTGGTTTGAGTTGGGGGCAGAGAGGTGAATGAAAAACAATGTGCGTTCATGGTTTGAATCCATCTGTAGCATTTATAAGCTGATGGACTATGGGCAGGTGAAGTAATCTTTGAGCCTGTTTGCTCATAGGTACAATGAGGACACTAATAGCTGTGTTATGGGGATTAACTGAAATCATGTCCAAAAAATATTCAGCACAAAAGAAGTGCTCGAGGAATGCTGGTAGGATTTCTGCCTCTGGTTAGATACAGCCGTGGGCAAACTACGGCCTGCGGGCTGGATCCGGCCCGTCTGAAATGAATAAAACAACAACAACAAAAAGACCGTACCCTTTTATGTAATGATGTTTACTTTGAATTTATATTAGTTCACACAAACACTCCATCCATGCTTTTGTTCCGGCCCTCTGGTCCAGTTTAAGAACCCACTGTGGCCCTCGAGTCAAAAAGTTTGCCCACCCCTGGAATGCAGAAGGACCACAAAGACCCTCACTTCCATGGTGACAAGTAGAAAAAACCAGAGGAAAATCCATGCTTTACATCAGGGCTAGTTAAGATGATGAATGCAAGGAAGCCTTAATGAGATGGATTTCAGAGATAAAATGAGCCAAGAACAGTGGCAGCTTCCATACCAAGAAACAGGCGGACTCTGGCTCTGAGTATGGGTGGGCTTGCATGGATGGAGAGACCATTAGGGTTAGAGTAAATAAGTGTTCACAATGGTATTGGAGTCCAGTTCTTGTGAGGAGAGCATCCACATGAGAGGATGGTCTACTACTATGGGCTGTGAGATCACAAATGAGGTAAGAAGGATAACAGTATGGGGGTCGTCTGCCTAGTGGGAGAGCGAAATGTCCAAGCACAGTGAGGTGGTATCCACACAAGGTAGGGGATGGTGATGAAAAAGGAGATTGGTTATATACAGGGGGATTGATTCAGGATTTTCACCATTAGAGAAGGATGTTACAAAGATGAATAGAGAAAAAATTACAATGAACTCTATTGTATTTAATTGAAAGTGTTGGTGTAAACTCATGCTCTTAAACATATATAGAGAGATAACTAATGAAATTGAAGCAGTAATAAAAAAACTCCCAGCAAACAAAAGTTCTGTATCGGACGGATTTACAGGCAAGTTTTACCAAACATTCAAAGAAGAGCTAACACCTATCTTCCTCAAACTATTAAAAAATCAAAGCTCTTTTTAGGAGGCCAGCATTATCCTAATTCCAAAACCAGATGAAGATACTACAAAGAAAGAGAATTACAGACCAATATCCCTGATGAACATAGATGCTAAAATCCTCAACGAAATATTAGCAAATCACATCCAGCAATATATGAAAAAGATCATATACCATGACCAAGTGGGATTTATTCTGAGAATGCAAGGCTGGTGCAATATTCACAAATCAATAAATGTGATACATCACATAAACAAAATGAAGGATAAAAGTCACACAATAATATCAATAGATGTAGAAAAAGCATTTGAGAAAATCCAAGACCCATTTTTGATAAAAACTTTCAGCAAAGTGGAAACAGAGGGATCATACCTCAATATAATGACAAACCTACAGCCAACATCATACTCAATGGGCAAAAACTAAAACAATTACCCCTAAGAACTGGAACAAGAGAGGAATGTCCACTTTCATCACTCTTATTCAACATAGTACTGGATGTTCTAGCCACAGTGAGCAGATAAGAAAAAAACATAAAAGGCATCCAAATTGAAAAGAAGGAAGTAAAACTGATATTATACATAGGAAACCCTAAAAACTCCACCAAAAAAAAAAAAACCCTACTAGATCTAATAATTGAATTTGACAAAGTAGCAGGATACATAATTAATATTCAGAAATAGGTTATTTTTACACACCAATAACTCTCAGAAATAGAAACTAAAAACAAAACAAACCCCACTTACCATTGCAACAACAACAAAAAGATACCTAGAAATAAACTTAGCCAAGTAGATAAAAGACCTGTACTTGGAAAACTATAGGAAATTGAAAAAATAAATAAAGGAAGATATAAACAAATGGAAGCATATACCCTCAAAATGAAAAGGGAACCCACTGTATGGGGGAACATATTTGCCAATGATACATCTAATAAGGGGTTAATTTCCAAAATAAACAGAACTCATACAACTCAACACCAGGGAGACAAACGATTTAAAAAATGGGCAAAGGGCTTGAATAGATGCTTCTCCGAAGAGGACATAGAGATGGCCAATAGACATATGAAACAATGCTCAACATCACTAATCATCAGAAAGATACAAATCAAAACCACAATAAGATATCACCGCACACCTGCCAGAATGGCTACTATCAATAAATCAACAAAAAAATAAATGCTGATGAGGATATGGGGGAAAGGGAACCCTAGTACACTGCTGGTAGGAATACAGACTGGTGCAGCCACTATGGAAACAGTATGGAGATTCCTCAAAAAATTAAATATAGAACTGCTGTTTGATCTAGTGATCCTACTTCTGGGAATATATCCTAAAAATCCCAAAACACCAATTAGAAAGAATATATGTACCCCTATGTTCCTAGCAGCGTTATTTACAATAGCTAAGATCTGGAAACAGCCCTAGTGCCCATCAGTAGATGAGTGGATAAAAAAACTGTGTTACATTTACACGATGGAATACTATGTAGCTGTAAAAAGATGGATCTCATCCTTTGAGACAGCATGGAGGGACCTGGAGAGTATTATGCTAAGTGAAATAAGCCAGTCAGAGAAAGATAAGTGTCATATGATCTCACTCATATGTGGAATATAATAAACAAAATAAAATAGATCCAGAGACATAGAAATTTGGACCAGACTGATGAATTTCAGAGGGCAGGTGGATGTGGATGGATGGATGGGGAGAGATTAACCAAAGAATTTATATGCATAGCCCATGGACACAGACAATAGTGTTATGAAGGCTTGGGGTGGGACAGGAACCAGGTGGAGGAGGGCAAAGGGGAGAAAATAGGGGACATTTGTAATACTCTCTGTTAGGCTCACCGAAGGAGGAACGCATGAGGCCAAAAGGGATAAAGAATTATGAATTTATTAGGTCCTCTGGAAAGCCTGATGGGCTGAGCCCCAAAACGGCCCCAGCACCCAGGGACAGGGACTCAGAGATTTTAAAGGACTCTAGGCAGGCTTTTTCTGGGTGGAGAATTCTCTGGGCAGGTCCTGAGGGGAAAGATAATGGTCTTAGCAAGTGGAATGTGGTCTTAGCAAGTGCTAAGCAAAAGGGAATGTCGGTTCTGAAGTGATATAAAGGTCAGTTCCCAGGGGAGGGTGTGTCCCTTCAATTATTTGATCAGACCTAACACACTCAACAATAAAAACAAATAAAATATGCTAGAAAAAAACTATAGAGAAATATTTGTGTGTGTGTGTCTGTGTGTTCCCATTTATCTACGAGAGGTCCTGGTGTTACTGGAAAGGGAATCTGCTCCTGAATGGGTCTACCTAGGGCCAGCCTGTAGTGTGTGGGTTCTTGACTTATTGCAGGAAAAATTTCATGAGTCCAGGTGAATTTTAGATGACGTTTATTAAAGCTGATGACAGTGAAACAAGAAAGGGCTGGGGAAATGAGGCTAGTAGACTGATCTGCTTGGCTTTCTGGGAAGTCAGAGAAAAGGGGCCTTGGGGACAGGTTCAGGGGGTTTATCTGGGATGAACTGCTGTTTCCCATTGCTGCCCAGGTTACAAACCTCGTGGGGTCCCTTAGAGTTTAGGAGATGCATGCCTGTGGGGGAAGATGGGGTGGGAGGAGGTGTGGGCATGCTCCTGGAAGGAGAGCACAACTGGGTCCTTTGTCTTGAGGTTTTTATGTCTCTTGCAGGCAGGAATCTTAGGGGAGGCCTTAGGGGAGGGTTTCAGCAGAACATTCATCAGTTTTCTAGGTGTGCTCCTTCAGGGTTGTGGTCTCCACTGATTGGTGGGGTTGTTAGTCATTGCAGCTGGTCTTGGTGTCACCCATCTGTTTTGCTGCTTTTCTAGGCCTAGACTGGTTGGTTTTTGTTTTTGTTTTTGTTTTTTAAACAAATCCAAGCATACTGGAAATTTTATTTCATGCAGACTTGACACAGCAGATCATTGTGGAGCAGTTAAACAATTCAATAAATGTTGCTGGGACAGTTGTAGATTTATATGGAAAAAATGAATTAAATCACGATCACACCACATACCCTGGTTGGTTTTAAGTATAGTATGGAATTCAGAAACCAAGACCTGGATGTTCAGTGTGTTTATTATTATTTAGGTATCACTAGTCCCAGCGAGACAGACCAGTTCAGAGCCTGATGACCCTCCATGTTCTAGTTTTGCTTTCTTCTTCTTCGATGATGATGATGTTGATGACTCAGAAGATACTGAACATACTACAAAAGTGGAAAGTGCTCGTTTTTTTGAACAGCTCTTGTTCTCTCAAAAAGCTTGGCTCCATAATGCTGAGCAAGGAGGGCCACCCCACGCGACCTCTGCCTCTGCCAGCCACTCACGCCGGCGTGGCTGCTGCTCCCAGCTCCTGGTCAGTGCACCCGCAGGCCCTAATGCTCACCCAGCATTGCCCCGCCAGGCCAGGGTCTGTGGACTGGCGGCAAAGGGGGAGGGAACTCAGCCCTGATCCTTCATTCTTTTCCCACTCTCACTATTCTGGTAATTCTGCTTGTAATTGTGTGGAGGACCCCTGCAACATGGACAGCATCTATAATGGTTACAGTCTGCTGCATATTTATTGCCTTGCACTGGAACTCCACCAAGGCTTGTAACATTTGCTGCCTCCACAACCTTTTCTCCTTCAACAAATCCTCTACATCTTCTACACTGCAATGGTAATTCCTGGGTTCATTCTTCTTTATGGCAGTCTGGTACACAAATATATCTTCCTTGGTGTCATTCCTGTTGATGAAACCACATCTGTTTCTTACATTAAACCATTTTACTGTTCCTCAAACCTTCTTTGTGATGACCCTTTTTTCCCTGTCCACAGGTGTGCTGATGTGAGGTCTCCCAGGCCACCGCTCTCTGTGCTGCTGCCTGTGGTGCTGGGCTGGTGTTGGCAGCACTGAGGGTCAGGGCGGTAAGCAGCTGTTGGATATTGGTCTTGCTGCTCATGGTTGTGGTGATGGTGACTGGGGCCAGCTGCAACAGCTGTGGCTTCTCCAAGGGTGTGATGGTTACTAGGTCAGCAGTGGTGGTGGGGCTGCTCAGGGCCTTAAAGGAAATCTTTTCTAAAGAATTAAAGAAAAGTCTGAGAACAATGTCACCAAATAGAGAATATCAATAAAGAGAGAAATTATAAAAATAAACCATATAGAAATTCTGGAGTTGTACAATAACTGAAAATTTTTTTTACTAGAGTCCAAAAGATTTGTTCAGGCAGAAGAAAGAACCAGTAAAATTTTTTAAATTTATTTTTATTTTTTTAATCTTTAATTTCTTTATTGGTTAAGGTATTACAAGTGTGTCCTCATCCCCCCCATTAACCCCCAACCTCCCCCACCCCCCACTCATGCTCTCATCACCCTGTTGTCCATGTCCATTGGTTTGGCTTATATGCACGCATACAAGTCCTTTGGTTGATCTCTTCCCCTTACCCCCACCCTCCCCTACTTTCCCTCTGGGGATTGATAGTCTGATCGCTGTTTCTCTGTCTTTGGATCTGTCCCTGTTCATCAGTCTATGTTGTTCTCTATATTCCACAAATGAGTGAGATCATGTGGTATTTATCTTTCTCTGGCTGGCTTATTTAACTTAGCATAATACTCTCCAGTTCCATCCATGCTGTTGCAAATGGCAAGAGTTCCTTCTTTTTTTACCGCAGCATAGTATTCAATTGTGTAGATGTACCATGGTTTTTTAATCCACTCTTCTGCTGATGGGCACTTAGGCTGTTTCCAAATCTTAGCTATGGTGAATTGTGCTGCTATGAACATAGGGGTGCATATATCCTTTATGATTGGTGTTTCTGGCTTCTTGGGATATATTCCTAGAAGTGGGATCATTGGGTCAAATGGGAGTTCCATTTTTAGTTTTTTGAGGAAACTCCATACTGTTCTCCACAGTGGCTGCACCAGTCTGCATTCCCACCAGCAGTGCAGAAGGGTTCCTTTTTCTCCACATCCTCTCCAACACTTGTTTATTGATTTGTTGATGATAGCCATTCTGACATGTGTGAGATGATACCGCATTGTCGTTTTGATTTGCATCTCTTGTATAATTAATGACTTTGAGCATGTTTTCATATGTCTTTTGGCCTTCTGTATGTCCTCTTTCGAAAAGTGTCTATCTAGGTCCATTGCCCATTTTTTGATTGGCTTGTTTATCTTCCTATTGTTAAGTTGCATAAGTTCCCTGTAAATGTTGGAGATTAAACCCTTATCGGTAATATCATTGGCAAATATGTTCTCCCATGCAGTGGGCCTTCTTGTTGTTTTGTTGATGGCTTCCTTTGCTGTGCAAAAGCTTTTTATTTTGATGTAGTCCCATTTATTTATTTATTTTTCTCTTTAGTTTCCATTGCCCTAGGAGCAGTATCAGAGAAGAAATTTCTTCGGCATATGTTTGTGATTTCGCTGTCTGTGGATTCCTCTAGTATTTTTATGGTTTCCCGTCTTACGTTTGTCTTTTATCCATTTTGAGTTTATTTTTGTGTGTGGTGTAAGTTGGTGGTCTAGTTTCATCTTTTTGCATGTATCTGTCCAATTTTCCCAACACCATTTATTGAAGAGACTGTCTTGACTCCATTGTATGCTCTTGCCTCCTTTGTCAAATATTAATTGGGCATAGTGGTTTGGGTCGATTTCTGGGTTCTCTATTCTGTTCCATTGATCTATATGTCTGTTCTTGTGCCAGTACCAAGCTGTTTTAAGAACAGTGGCTTTGTAATACAGTTTGATATCTGGTATTGATCCCACCTACTTTGTTCTTCTATCTCAGTATTGCTGCAGCTATTCGAGGTCTATTTTTTATTCCAGATGAATTTTTGGAATCTTCGTTTTAGATCTGTGAAATATGCCATTGGTAATTTGATGGGGATTGCATTGAATCTATAGATTGCTTTGGGTAGTATGGACATTTTGATGATGTTAATTCTACCAATCCATGAGCACAGTATGTTCTTCCATCTGTTTTTGTCTTTCTCTATCTCTTTTTTCAGTGTCCTGTAGTTTTTCACATATAAGTCTTTTACCTCCTTGGTTAAGTTTATTCCTAGGTATCTTAATTTTTTTGGTGCGATGGTAAATGGGATTGCTTTCTTAGTCCACTTTCTGTAAGTTCACTATTGGTGTAAAGAAATGCCATAGATTTCTTGGCTTTAATTTTGTATCCTGCTACATTGCTGAATTCATTTATTAAGTCTAATAATTTTTTGATAGAGTCTTTAGGGTTCTCTATGTACAGTATCATGTCATCTGCAAATAATGACAGTTTTACTTCTTCTTTTCCAATTTGGATGCCTTTTATTTCTTCTTCTTGTCTGATCGCAACAGCCAGTACTCCCAATACTATGTTGAACAGGAGTGGTGAGAGGGGGCATCCCTGTCTTGTTCCTGTTCTTAGGGGAAATGGTTTTAGTTTTTGCCCATTGATTATGATGTTGGCTGTGGGTTTGTCATATATTGCTTTTATTATGTTGAGGTATGATCCTTCTATTCCTACCTTGCTGAGAGTTTTATCAAGAAAGGGTGTTGGATTTTGTCAAATGCTTTTTCTGCATCAATTGATATGACTATGTGGTTTTTATCTTTCAATTTGTTTATGTGATGTATTACGTTCATTGATTTGCAGATATTGTACCATCCTTGCATCCCTGGGATAAAACCTACTTGGTCATGGTGTATGATCTTTCTGATATATTGCTGGATCCGATTTGCTAGGATTTTGTTGAGGATTTTGGCATCTATGTTCATGAGGGATATTGGCCTGTAATTCCCTTTCATTGTGTTGTCTTTATCTGGTTTTGGTATTAGGGTGATGCTGGCTTCATAGAATGAGCTTGGAAGTGTTCCTTCCTCTTGAATTTTTTGGAATAGTCTGAGGAGGATAGGTTTTAGTTCTTCCTTGAATGTTTGGTAAAACTCCCCTGTGAAGCCATCTGGCTCCGGGCTTTTGTTTGCTGGAAGCTTTTTGATGACTGCTTCAATTTCTTCCATAGTTATTGGCCTATTGAGATTTTTAGATTCTTCCTGATTGAGTTTTGGAAGGTTGTATTTTTCTAGGAATATGTCCATTTCCTCCAGGTTGTCTAGTTTGTTGGAGTAGAGTTGTTCATAGTATTTTTTTAACAATCCTTTGTATTTCTGTGGGGTCCGTTGTTATTTCTCCTCTTTCATTTCTGATTTTGTTTATTTGGGTCCTCTCTCTTTGATTCTTGGTGAGCCTGGCTAGAGGTTCATCAATCTTGTTTATCCTTTCAAAGAACCAGCTCTTGGTTTTGTTGATCTTTTGTATTGTTTTTTTGGTCTCTATGTCATTTATTTCTGCTCTGATCTTTATTATTTCCTTCCTTCTGCTCACACTGGGCTTTTCTTGTTGCTCTCTTTCTAGCTCTTTGAGTTTTAGAGTTAGGTAATTTATTATCATTGTTTCTTGTTTTTTTGCAGTAGGCTTGTAAAGCTATGAACTTCCCTCTCAAGACTGCTTTCGCTGTGTCCCATAGGTTTTGGATTGTTGTGTTTTCATTGTCGTTTGTTGCCATGATGTTTTTTTATTTCTTCTTTAATCTCTCTGGTAACCCAGTCATTGTTTAATGTTGATTTTTTGGATTGTTTTTATTGTAGTTGATTTCCAGTTTTATGCCATTGTGATCTGAGAAGATGATTGATATGATTTCTATCTTCTTGAATTTAAAAAGACTTTGCCTGTGACCCAATATATGGTCTATCTTTGAAAATGACCCATGTGCACTTGAGAAGAATGTATATTCTGTGGCTTTGGGGTGAAATGTTCTGAAGATGTTGATGAATTCCATCTGATCTAGTGAGTCATTTAGGATTGATGTTTCTTTGCTGATTTTTTGTTTAGAGGATTTGTCCAATGGTGATAGTGGGGTGTTAAAGTCCCCTACTATGATTGTATTGCTGTCAATCTCTCCCTTGATCTCCTCCAGAAGTTTTCTTATGTATTTGGGTGCTCCTATATTGGGTGCGTATGTTTACCAGAGTTATTTCTTCTTGTTGGATTGCTCCCTTTAGTATTATGAAGTGGCCTTCCTTATCTCTTTTTATGTCCTTCAATTTGAGATCTAATTTGTCAGATATAAGTATTGCTACCCCAGCTTTTTTTCCGTTTCCATTCGCCTGAAAAACCTTTGTCCATCCCTTCACCATCAGTCTGTGTGCATCTTTTTTTTTTTTTGAGGTGGGTTTCCTGTAGACAGCAGATATATGGATCATGTTTTCTTATCCACTCAGTTACCCTATGTCTTTTGATTGGGGCATTTAATCCATTTACATTTAAAGTTATTATTGATAGATACTTGTTTGTCGCCATTTTTATTCTTTTTTTAAATTAAATCTTTATTGTTCAGATGATTACATTTGTTCCTCTTTTTCCCCCCATAACTCCCCTCCTCTCAGTTCCCACCCCACCCTCCGCCCTCACTCCCCACCCACTGTCCTCATCCATAGGTGCACGATTTTTGTCCAGTCTCTTCCCACATCTCCCACACCCCTTTCCCCCCCAAGAATAGTCAGTCCATTCCCTTTCTATGTCCCTGATTCTATTATAATCACCAGTTTATTCTGTACATCATATTATTTATTCACTTGATTCTTAGATTCACTTGTTGATAGATGCATGTTTGTTGTTCATAATTTGTATCTTTACCTTTTTCTTCTTCTTCCTCTTTTTAAAGGATACCTCTCAGCATTTCGTATAATACTGGTTTGGTGGTGATGAACTCCTTTAGCTTTTCCTTATCTGTGAAGCTCTTTATCTGACCTTCAATTCTGAATGATAGCTTTTCTGGATAGAGTAATCTTGGTTGTAGGTTCTTGGTATTCATCACTTTGAATATTTCTTGCCATTCCCTTCTGGCCTGCAAAGTTTCTGTTGAGAAATCAGCTGACAGTCGTATGGGTATTCCCTTGTAGGTAATTGACTTTCTTTCTCTTGCTGCTTTTAAGATTCCCTCTTTGTCTTTTGCTCTTGGCATTTTAATTATGATGTGTCTTGGTGTGGTCCTCTTTGGATTCCTTTGTTTGGGGTTCTCTGCGCTTCTTGGACCTGTAAGTCCATTTCTTTCACCAGGCAGGGGAAGTTTTCTGTCATTATTTCTTCAAATAGGTTTTCAATGTTTTGCTGTCTCTCATCTTCTGGCACCCTTATAATTCTGATGTTTGTACGCTTGAAGGTGTCCCAGAGGCTCCTTACACTATCTTCATATTTTTGGATTCTTTTTTCATTTTGCTTTTCCGGTTGGGTGTTTTTTGCTTCTTCACATTTCAAATCTTTGACTTGATTCTTGCGCTCCTCTGGTCTGCTGTTCGGTGTCTGTATAATATCCTTTATTTCAGTCAGTGTATGCTTAATTTCTAGTTGGTTCTTTATCACAACAACGAGGGTCTCATTAGTTTTCTTGAGGCTCTCATCAAGTTTATCGGCAGTTTCTAGAAAATTATTGAAAGCCCTTAAAAGTGCATTTTTTAGCTCTATATCCTCCATTTCTGTCATGTTTTTTTGTCTCCTCATTATTATGCTTTCTTGGTGCACCCCCTTGTGGTCTTTGTGCGCAGTCTTGTTGTAGTTAAGCCTTGATTGTTGTCGGCAGTACTGGGGGTGAATTGACCTCCAGGCTAACTGGCTATGAGAGTCAGCTGTGTCTGCAGTGGGAGAGCTTCTGTGCTGAATCTCTAGGGCGGTGCTAATCTAGCCTTTGCCTGAGGCTATCCGGCAAATGCCTCTGTGCAGGGCTTGGGTGAGGCGGGTCCCGAGGGGATCTACAGGGCGGGCGGAGCGAGCAGTTATGGCTGCTCTCAGTTCCGTCTCCAGCGGCTCTGCAACCGCTGCAAACCTCGGAGAGAAAGCTGCCTTCCCGCTTCTCCCGTTTGAGTCTGGGTCCCTAGAGACTCGCCCAGATCTGGAGCTCAGAGTCTGAAACTCCCTCCCGACTGAAAACAACAACCACGCCCTCCGCCGCCGGCCCGCTCCACATGCACTCCGCACCTTAGTATTTCACTTCAGCACTGCGCCTCCTCTGAGTCTCGTATGGTTTCCTCTTTCCTCCTAGTTGTAGAACTTCCACTCAGCCAGCCTTCCTGTGGTTCTGGATGATGTCCGCTCTGTCTTTTAGTTATATTTTTGAAGTGGTTGTTCGAGGCAGCAAACTCCGGCGTTAACCTATGCCACCATCTTGGTTCTCTCCACCATTTTTATTCTTTACCCCTGTTTTTTTTCTTTGTTTCCTGTTTCTTCTTTTTACAGCAGACCCTTTAGCATTTCTTGCATTGCTGGTTTGGTGGTAATAAACTCCCTTATTCCTTTTTTGTCTGTGAAGCTCCTGATTTCATCCTCAATTTTGATTGATAGCCTTGCTGGGTACAGTATTCTTGGATTCAGACCCTTCTTTTGCATGACTTTGTATATTTCATTCCATTCCCTTCTTGCCTGATGTGTTTCTGTTGAGAAATCAGTCACTAGTCTGATGCGGGATATTTTGTAGGTAACTTTCTGTCTCTCTCTGGCTGTTTTTAAGATTCTTGCTTTGTCATTGCTGTTTGCCAATTTAATTATAATGTGCCTTGGCATCGGTCTTTTGGGGTTCATTTTGTTTGGGACTCTGTGAGCTTCTTGGATTTGTGTGAGTTTTTTCTTCCCTATATCAGGGAAGTTTTCTGTCATTATTTTTTCAAACAGGTTTTCTATTCCTTGCTCAGTTTCCTCTCCTTCTGGCACCCCTATTATGCAGATGTTGTTTTGTTTTGTGTTGTCCCAAAGTTCTCTTAGGCTCTCCTCCTGCTTTTTAATTCTTTTTTCTAGAAGCTGCTCTGCTTGGGTATTTTTTCCTACCTTGTCTTCTAACTCACTGATGTGGTCCTCTGCTTCTTCTAGTCTACTGTTGATGCTTTCTATTGAGTTCTTTATAGCAGTGATGTCATTTTTCATTTCTTCTTGGTTCTTCTTCATTTCCTCTTGGTTCTTACACATATTGTTGAATTTGTATTCCATTCTTTTCATCCACCTTATGACCATTTCTCTGAGTTCTTTTTCTGACAGGTTGCTTGCCTCCATTGCCTCCATTTCATTTACTTCCTTTTCTGGTGATTCCTGTTTTTCTTTCATATGCGGGCTGTTTCTTCGTCTCCCCATGATCTCTCTTCTCCAGGTGTTTGGTTATGTAGTTCTCTTTCTGCTGTGTTGATTTAAAGGCACAAAATACAACACAACAAGGCACAATGCACTGAACACAAATGTATTCACGATACTAACAACCCCAAATAAAGGTGACCACCAGAGCAAAGAGAATTAGGGGATAAGGAAGAAAGAAGAGAAAAAGAAAAAAAAAGGAGTGCAAAAATGAAATTGGGAAAAGGAAAAAAAAGTAAGAGAGAAAGGAAAGGGAAGGAAATAGAAGAGGGGAAGAAACTATTTATATGGGGAGAAAACTCCAATAGAACAGCCACTAATCCCAACAAATTCTAGCAACAGATCCCTGGAGATGAATACATTCTACAAACAACAACTAATATTAAGTGAGGCGAGGGAAAACAGGAGCAAAAAAATAACCGGGAAAAAAACCCAACAAACAAATAAAAAGAAAAAGCAAAACAATCTCACAAACAAGCATAAAAAAACCCAATATACTCAACAATCAAGCAAACAACAACAAAATGATAGAAAAAAATTTGGATAATGAAGAAAGATAAGAGAGAGGTGTATATGGACTTAGAGCAGGGGATTGGAAATTAGATATATAAGTAGGGTGAAATTTTAACAGGGGGTAAAAAGAAGGAATAGGGAAAATCTAAAGCAGGAATAAGGTAAGAGAAATAGGACAACAAAAGGGGAAAAGTGAGGAAGAGAGTTTTGGCAGAAAGGTAAAGTTGAAGTAGAGGAAAATGATGCTAAAGGAAAGATGAAAATAGAATGTAGAACACTATTCCCAAAATAAAATAAAGAGAAAATAAAATGACACTTAAAAAAAGGTAAAATGGTAGTAGTAATAATACTGGTTAAAAAGAAATATGTAGTAATTAAAAAGGTAAAATCAGGTGATAAAAAAGAAGAAAAATTAGTTTCTTAATTAAAAGGTGAAAATAAAAATAAAAATGTGTAGTAGTGAAGGTCCTTCACTTCTATTCTTCTGTCTGGCATGCCTTAGTTCTGTCAGGTATTCACGAGAATGTTGAAGTTCCCTGCGATACACTGTTCCTCTGTGTTGTAAACCACAGTCCTGATTTTAAAGCAGGCTGTATTTCTTTCCCAGACTGCCTTTATTTGTGTTTACAGAAGAGACAGTTTGTGGTTCAGCCCCTGGGTGGCAGTGTTTCTGGATTGACCTCCGAGGCTATAAGTCCTCTCTAGCCAGTAGTTAGGTTTTTGTGTTCCCTATCGCACTTAATACTGATTTGGGAGAGTCAATTGCCCAGAGCTGGTTCTTTGATCATTACTCCCTGCTCTGTTTCCCAGGTTCCACAAAAACAATTTTCCCCTGCAGTCTCTGTGAGTGACCCCAATTGGGCGATCCTATGTATTGGGTTTAATAATCAAATACAAAGATTTAAGGGGGAGAGAAAAAAAGAAGAGCCTGAGAAGGTGTGCGAATTCGCAACCCTCCACTGTCCAGCTCTGTGTGCAGTCTCTTCCGCATGTCCTCTCTCCCCTGGCACTAAGCAGCCGGCCTTTTTGCATCCAGTCCAGCTATGGGCTTATTTTTAGAGTTCCCTTCTGCCAGCAGCCCTGTGGGGCCCATTCCACACTCGCGGATCACGCTGGCCCCAACGGTCCGCGGACTTTGTGGGGCGCAAACTACCCCCGTGTGCATTCCTCTCTCCAACTTGAATTGCAAACCGCATCTTTATCTAGGCGAAATCTGACCTTTCTGTGAGGAGGAGCAGGGCTCCTCTGAGTCCACGTGTTCGCGCTGCTTGAGATCTGGTGTTTCTGAGTTAGTAGCTAATCCCTGGATGCCGTGGTTGCAGGATTTCTGGATGTATACGCTTCCGATAACAACCACTCAAGATGGCGTGGTCTCCACGGCTGAGCCAGCATTCCGGGAGAGATTTCAGCAGCAGTGGAGGCTGCCCGGTTAGGGGAGTCTGATCCGGCAGTCTCCAACAGTCCCCTTTCTCCGGGAGGCCTCTGCCTTTCCCGGCTGCAAACTGTCTCCCAGCTGAGTCTACTCTGCCTATTCGGGCTGGATGTTCCTTGTTTCAGCTGCTCACCCTATCTGCTCCAGGACAAGGCACGGACAGGTCCGTCTATACCGCCGCCATTTTAGCTCTCAAGAACCAGTAAAAATTGAACATAGTTCCATTGAGATGATCCAGTCTGAGGAACAGAAAAAGAAAATAAAGAAAAATTAGCAGAGATTCAGAGACTTGAAAGACACCATCAAGCATATCAACATATGCATAATGTGAGTATCAGAAGGAGAGGAGGAATGAAAAGAGAAAGACAGAATACTTGAAGAAGTAATGGCTGAAAACTGAAAATTTGATGAAAGTGTTAGGCTACAAAGAATTTCAAGTAGGATAAACTGAAAAGGGTCTACACTTAGATACCTAATCATCAAAGACAAAGAAAGAATCTTGAAAGCAGCAAGAGACAAGTGTCTCATCATGTACAAGTGATCCTTAACAAGATTAACAGCTTATTTTATACTGAGGAAACTGAGGCTTTGATAAGGTGGGGCCGAAGTTCCCAGGATTAGGTGGGGGTTGGAGCAGTGCCTTCTGACACTAGCATAGACGTCAAGCTTCAGCCCCCACCCTAAATGACTTCTCTCATAGCTGTGTCAGGTATTTCATCTCTACCCCAATTTTCTGAGAGGAAGTGGTGTCCCCACATAGCTTCTCATTCTTCTTCCTAAGTTTGGGGGAATGGACCTGAGGAGGGGCTGCTGAGGGCAATACATGAGATTATAAAAACCATAGTCCAGGGAGGAGCTGGACAGAAGAACAGAGAGGAGAAGAGGATGGTAGAGATGTGTGTCCCCAAGTGTTAGAAACAAGGTGAGTCCTCAAATTCAGGGGTCCTGGTAGAACACAAAGCACACTCGGGAGCCAGGCAGCAAGGCAAATATATCTTTACTCCTGCAGGAGGGTGCGCACGCACATGGTTTGGAAGCACCACACACTGAACAGGCAGTCTGCTCGGCTTTATAAACCTGATGCACGTGAGCTGTCCCTTACTCTTTTTTATTTATTTTTTATTTTTTTGATAAAAAAACATATTTTTATTGCTTTCAGAGAGGAAAGGAGAGGAAGTGAGAGAGATAGAAACATCAATGATGAGAGTCATTGATCGGCTGCCTCCTGCATGCTCCCTACCAGGGACCTAGCCCGCAACCCAGTCATGTGCCCTTGACCGGAATTGAACCTGGGACTCTTCAGTCCACAGGCTGATGCTCTATCCACTGAGCCAAACTGGCTAGGGCTTTTTTAAAAAAAATATTTTTATTGATTTCAGAGAGGGAGAGAGAGATAGAAACACCAGTGATGAGAAAAAAATCGTTGATCAGCTGCCTCCTGCACGCCTCACACTTGAAATCAAGCTGGCAACCCGGGCATGTACCCTGACTGGAAATAGAACCGTGACCTCCTGGTTCACAGGTTGATGCTCAAACACTGGCCACACTGGCTGGGCGAGTCCCTTACTCTATTTTTTTCTCAAAGTATCAATTTATTAGTTTTAGTAAAAACACACTTAATAGAATAACCACATAGAGGCACCAGATGTATGATGATACTGTAATGAAGATGAAGAAACTACATAGCAATAACTCTCACTTTGCTCTTCCAAAAGTTTAAGATGACACAAGAAAAAGAAATGACTTGATATCTATCTCTCTTCACCAGCATTCTCCAACACCCCTAGGAGGATCTATTAGTGCAATAGCAATTTCAGCATTAAAATGCAATCCATGAACTTTCTGTACCTAAGAAATACGTGTAAGTCTCACAGCAGCCAAATCAAATAAAAAACATAGAAAAACAGATTACTGTATACCTGATGGTTCTAGATAAGGAGTAAACACTAATCAAAAGATGTCTTGGATCAATAAAGAAAAAAAATTTAAAAAAGCTGTCTTGGGCATATTTGATTCAGCCTTTTCTAGCATTAAGTTATGGGTCATGTATACAGGGCACAGAGGCAAATGGTAGTGGGAAATGTCTGAGTTTGGTTGAAGGTCAGGGGACCCAGTTACTAATACCCCTCAAACCCTGCCCCTGGCCCACCTTCTAGGAGGCTGTTTCTGATTTATCAAAAGGAGTAACACAGCCCAAATGATGCATATATCACCACAATTACAATTATTTGTCAATCTGTAAGTTTTCTTTTGTGCTTTTGCTTGTAGAAATTTGGAGGTTTGTCATAAAACTATGTTGTATGCGACATTTGATTTGAGTACCACTGCTGTAACTTCCTGGTTCCATGAGATGGAATGAGAGAGGATAGAGAGCATGCAGCTGCAGGAGAAATCACAGAGTGCCTCTAAGAAGACTATGCTCTTTTCTTCTCTGAGCAACATGGCTGTGCATGGCTGCATCAGTAAACTGTGGAAGTGGAGTGAAGTCCTGGCATAGTGGAGATGCATCCAGGGTGTGTCTGAGGGATCAGGACGGCTCAGAGAGTCCCGGGCAAGCTGGAAAGACTGGGTTTTTGTTTCTGGAAGATAACGTTCAGGGGTGGAAATTCAGCAGAGAAAATTGCCTATTGCCTGACTCTTTCTCTTCTCTCCCAGACTCAATTGACAGTCAATTACAGAGAATGTTTGGTGAGATTTTCAGTTTTAAGCAAATTTGGTACTTCTTGTTTTTGACCCCAAAAGTGAAGAGGAAATCTTATTTTCTTTTTATTTATTTATTTATTTTTAATTTTGTTTTATTGCTTAAAGTATTACAAAGAGTATTACATATGTCTCTCCCCCCCCCCCGCCCCCCGCCCCCAGTCCCTTACTCTTGATTGGAGCTCAGGCTCACAGTCTTTCACAATTGGCTAATTCAAAGGAAGGGGTTGACCTTTGACATTTCAAGATGGCGGCCCCCAGGGGAGCTGCAAGTCATTCGGCCAACATGGTGGCTGCCAAGTCACGTGAGCCAAAATGGCAGCTCTCTAAACTTCTTTGACAGAAAAGATCACTTGTTTATTCTCACACAAGGAACCAGGTGGCTCTGATGAGGCTGAGCCCTCATTCTGGGGTGATGGGGAGGGCAGGGCTCTAGAGTCCTGGGGGAGTCCAGGTCTGGCCTCCAGCCTGCAAGGTGGGAAGAGGGTCTGGTCTCCAGTAGGGCTCAGAGGCCAGAAGGCAGTGAGTGGGAAGACATATATGAAATGCTGAAAGAAAAAAACTGTCAACCAAGAATTTCATATCCAGAAAAATGACATTATTCAGCCATAGAAAGGAATAAAGTACTGTGACAACATTGATGAACCTTGAAAACACTATGCTAAATGAAAGAAGCCAGACACAAAAGGTATTGTATGATTCCATTTGTATGAAATATACAAAATAAGTCAATTGGTAGAGACAAAACACAGATTAGGTTTTTAGACTCTGGAGGAAGGTGAGAATGTGGAGTAACTGCTTAAATGATATGAGGTTTCCTTTTGGGGTGATGAAAATGTTCTGGAACTAGCTAGTGATGGCTGCACAACATTTACAACCATATGAATCTACTAAATGCTACTGAACTGTATAGTTTAAATGGTAAGTTTTATGTTATGTGTATTTTACCAATAAAAGAAATGAATGGAGTCTTTCAGGATGAAATCTGAATCTAGACAATAATGCAAATCTACATGAAGAAATATAAAGTACCAATAAAGGTAACTACACAGGTAAATATAAAACATTTTTGTTTGTTATTCCTTCCTCCCCCATATGATTTAAAAGACAACTGTATAATGCAATAATTAGAAACCAAAGTTCATGAGCACACATGTATAAAGATGTAATTTGTGATAAAAGCAGCATAAAGGGCGGGGAGAAATGAAACTATATAGGAGCAAAGTTTTGCATACTATTAAAAGTAAGTTGTTATTAATATTAACTAGATTGTTATAAATTAAGATGTTAAAAGTAATCCCAGGACAAACCCTAAGGAAATAATTAAAAAGTATATAGTAAAAGAAATAAGAGAATTTAAATGACACACTAGAAAATATCTATTTAATACAAAAAAAGATAGTAATGGAGGAACTGAAGAAGAAAAAGATATCTATATACATAAAAGCCTAATATGCAAATTGTCCCGTTGGGAATTTGACTGGGAGACTAGGAGTTCGATCACTCGCTATGACTTGCACTAGGGGATGGCATAGAAGAAAGGAAGGCCCGGGCCAGCAGCTGGCAGCCAGAAGGCCTCAATCGCCTCTGATCGCCGGCCAGGTCTAGGACCCTACCCATGCACGAATTTCATGCACGGGGCCTCTAGTAGGGGATATAAAAACCAAATAGCAAAATGGCAGATATAAACCTTTCCTTATCAGTAATTACATTAAATATAAATGGATTAAACTCTCCAATTCAAAGGCAGAGATTGACAGAATGGATAAAAATGATCTAATTATATGCTGTCTATAGAGTACATAGATTTAGATGTGAACAAAACCAACTCCATCTCTGCATCCAGATTTCATTTCATTTTTAAGTTTCATGCTGTGATCAACTTCACTATCCTTAACAAGCACATCAAAGCCTTCTAGTTGATGATTATATGTGTTCTTTAAAATGTAGCCATAAAATTTTGTTAGTAGTGGCCACAATGGCATGACAACAGATAAATATCAAACTGGTGATAGTACTGATTTAAGAAATCACCTGTCACAAGACCATCAGGAGGTATGCACTACTGCATTCTTTGTCCCTTTGTCTTGTCAATCATCAGTACCTGAGTTATACTATAAAAAAGTACTGTGAAAGGGGTCTGGTAGTAAAGAATATATTTTTCTTAAATATATTTTATTGATTTTTTACAGAGAGAAAGGGAGAGGGATAGAGAGTTAGAAACATCGATGAGAGAGAAACATTGACCAGCCGCCTCCTGCACACCTCCTACTGGCGATGTGCCTGCAACCAAGGTACATGCCCTTGACCGGAATCGAACCTGGGACCTTTCAGTCTGCAGGCTGACCCTCCATCCACTGAGCCAAACTGGTTAGGGCTAAAGAATAATTTAAAAAATATATTTTTTATTGATTTTTTACAGAGAGAAAGGGAGAAGGATAAAGAGTTAGAAACATTGATGAGAGAGAAACACCAATCAGCTGCCTCCTGCACACCTCCTACTGGGGATGTGCCCACAACTAAAGTACATGTCCTTGACCGGAATCGAACCTGGAACCTTTCAGTCCGCAGGCAGACGCTCTATCCACTGAGCCAAACCGGTTAGGACATAAAGAATAATTTGCACAGACTGCTGGGTTGTCTGCTCTGCTCCAGCCTAATCTCCCTGTAAGTAAATAATCCTATAATAAATTGTTATTTCTATGGAGTTGCCTGCTGTGTTCTTTGGTCTGAAGAGAACTTCTCCTTATAGTAGCCATTACACCTTTGCCCCACTATTGGACAAAGAAATTCACTTTAGATTAAAATTAAAGATAGTGTCCAGCTGATTTGACTCAATGGTTGAGCATCAACCTATGAACCTGGAGGTCATGATTCGATTCCCCGTCAAGGCACATGCCCGGATTGTGGGCTCGATCCCCAGAGTGGGGCATGCAGGAGGTAGCCTATCAATGATATTCTCTCATCCTTGATGTTTCTATCTCCCTCTCCCTTCCTCTCTGAAATCAATAATAAAAGTATACTTAAAAAATTAAAGATAGTAACATAAAACTGACTGAGTCAGATAGGAAATCAGGAGTCCATACATAAATAAATTTGAAACTTGATACACATAGTTTCAAAGAAACTCTCTACAAGACAGTAATTACAAAATGGAAAGAGTACCTGCTCCGTGCAGTGGTTAAGCAGGGACTCAGAAGTCCACCTGCCTGGTTCTAACTCCCAGCCCATCACTTATAGGCGGTGTGACCTCAGGCAGTTTCTGCCCTTTCTATTTCTGTCCTCATCTCTAAAGCAGGATAATAACTACCTTTTTCTGTCAGTGCTCCTCAACCAAAGACCACCAGGAGCACACCTGTGGTTTCTTATTTGTTGCAGCAAGGTAGAATGGACAGCACAGGGTTCTGGGGTGTGTATGTGCTAAGTGCCATTACTACTGAGTATTTATCATTGAGATAGGAAATTTATAACCATTACTAGTGCACTGTATTAAACTTCACATTAACAGTATGAAGCAGAGTAATTGTCCCATTTTACAGATGAGGAAACAGGCTCTGATAAGGTGGGGCCGAAGTTCCCAGGATTGGGTGGGGGTTGGAGCAGTGCCTTTTGACACTAGCATTGACCTCAAGCTTCTGCCCCACCCTAAATGACTTCTCTCATAGCTGTGTCAGGCATTTCATCTCTACCCGAAACTTTTCCAAGAGGAAGTGGTGTCCCCACATAGTTCCTCATTCTTCTTCCTGACTTTGGGAGGAATAGCCCCTGGAGGGGCTGCTGAGGAAATTCATGAGGTTATAAAAACCATAGTCCAGGGAGGAGCTGGACAGAAGAACAGAGAGGAGAAGAGGATGGCAGAGATGTGTGTCCCCAAGGAACCAGGTGGCCCTGATGAGGCTGAGCCCCCATTATGGGGTAATGGTGGGGAGGCCAGGGATCCAGGGTCCTGGGGGAGTCCAGGTCTGTCCTCCAGCCTGCAAGGAGGGAAGAGGGTATGGTCTCCATTAGGGCTTTGAAGCTCAGATGAATACATTCTGTCTTGTTCAGAGGAGAGGGAGATATTTCAAGGCCAGAGATCATCTGAGAAAGACCCTGGGCTGTTGAGGAGCTCAAGAAGTTTGCCAGGTACAGGGATGGGTGGTTCAGGAGCAAGCACTTGGGGAAGGGGGCAGCTGGGAGGCCACCTCCAGCATGGGTGGGTTGAGGCAGGTTCTGTCCCTAGCTCCCAGCTCTGCCCATTCCGTCACAGAGTGTCTAACCCGGGCCCCTCTGCTTCTGATACTGCTCCTCATCTCTTTGGGTCTCTTCATGCTCATGCTGATCACCCTGATTCAAGGTGAGTTTGGGGCTAGAGGCTGCGAGTCCTGAGCCTCTTGGGGTTTTCCCTCTGGGTTGGACTTTTCCCTTTTCCACAGTCCTCAAAACCACTAGGGCTGGGATATTTGGACTCTTTGTCATCTCCTGTGTGACTGTGGGCTGGTTACTACCTCTCTCTGAGCCTTTTTCCTTATCTGTGAAATGCAGCTCATTTTCCTCCAGGTGGGTTTGTGGGGTGAGGGTTAAGTTCTCAGATCTTGAAACCAAAGGTGGCACAGGATCAGACATACTGTAGACACTCAATTAAGGGGAATTCTCTGCTCTTTTGTAGTCTCCAGGATCCAACAATCCCTGCCAAGAGAGGTGGATGATCAGGAGAGCCACAGCCCGGGTGAGGGGTTGGAGGCTGGGTTCTGGAATGGGGAGGGCTCTGAGTTGCGTGACCTTGGACGAGCCACCGCTGTGAGGTAGAGGGCAGGCAGGAGTGGGGGAGGAGACTGGATCCCTGTGTGCGGTCCCGGGGGCCAGGATGTTGGGAAGTCACTGCCTAAGGCTCACTTTTCTTGTTTGTATAATGGGCTGTTGCGGTTACCATGAGATGCAGAAATCACGGGGCCCTCTCTGCACCGAGCACACAGTAGGTGCTTAATAACTGAAGTCTTCTTCTTCCAGTGGTTGTTTTGCAATCAGACCTGGAGGAGATCCTCCATCAGCTGAGCAGGATGAATGCCACCCTGAGTAAGGTTCAGACATCAAGGTCAGGAGGGAGGTGGGGGGTCATAGGTGGGGCTGAGGCTCACCTCCCGTGGCTGCCATTCTGAAAATGGCAGGGCAGAATGGGGTCTTTCTCATGGGTTTCTTGGAGACTGAGCTGATAGCTGGACAAAGGGGCCTGGCCCTGGATTTCCCATATCTGATGCCTGTGTTGGGGGCCTGGGAGCCTAGCAACCTGTCTCCCCAACTGTCCCAACCTCGTCCCTGCTCCCCAGCTGGCCTGTGCCGTCGCTGCCCCTGGAATTGGGACTTCTTCCAGGGAAGCTGTTATATCTTCTCCAAGATTCAGAGCACCTGGGATGCTTCTGTCTCTGCCTGTGAGGACATGAGGGCCCAGCTAGTGGTCATTAACAATGCTGAGGAGCAGGTATGCCAGGCAAGGTTCCTGTCTGGGCTGGGCCAGGTCAACAAAAAGCCTTCTGCCACTCTCTTCTGCCCTTCGAGAGATGGAGGTTTGGGGGGTGATGCAGTCAGGGAAGGCTTCCTAGAGGAGAAACCATGATGGACTTGGGAAGGTCATGTAAAAGTGCTGTCTATGTATGTAAAGAAAGGAAACTCAGAGTAATTTCTCCCTTGACACATAAGTGAATTGAGAAATAAATTAATACATTTCCACACATCCACAGCATTAATGCACATGTGAATGCATACAACTTAAGTAGGGGATGCAGTCTAGGACACAGAAAGACTTCTGTGGGAGGCAGGGGACCATGAGAATGTGGGCAGACATGGGATGGGTGGCCTTCACTAATCTTCCTCCTGATACCCCATCCCTCCCCCACCCCTAGAAATTCCTGAAATCTTGGGATATCAGAAATGATAAAAGCACCTGGATCGGCCTCAGTGACAAACACAATGAAGGGTCCTGGCAATGGGTGGACAACACCCACTTACATCTCAGGTGACTTGCCAGCAACAATGGCCTGGGAGTGGGAAGGTAGGGAAGAGACCTGCACCTAAAGCCAGGGTTGCTCAGACTCTGGGGTTGGAAAGTATCACCCGAAAAAGTGGGTTGAGATGCAGAGTCCTGAGTCCACCATGGTGGGGTGGGGGATTTGATTCTCTAAGTCTATGTATGGGCCCAGGAATCTGTATTTTTATTTTGCTAGCACTGATTGAGGGAGGTGGTATTTGAACCCACATTTTGAAAACCCTGTCTCTGAATTCACCATCCTTTCTAGCTGATTCTTAGAAATTTGTTACCAAAGGCCATGGACCAGCTGGTCTAAGGGTGGGTTGGGGAGTTGGCTTTGGGTCGGGGAGGGAACTCATAGCTTTGATGGTGTTCACAGCTTCTGGAAAAGAGGGGAACCTAACAATCAAGGAGAGGAGGACTGTGTGGAACTGTCCGGTGATGGCTGGAATGATAACAGATGTAGTGAAGAACTCTTCTGGATCTGCGAGAAGCCCTCTGCTCTGTGCCCAGGCCTCTGAGGGCCACTGTCCCCCACTCTCACCCCTGCCCCCTGTTCAGTCCCCAGGATCAGGCAATTTGGCCATGCCCTTTGCTAGATCCTCTCTGGTCCCACCCACTTTTGTTTTTATTCCTCCTGAACTGAAATCTTTGAGATCTTGAGATTCTAAGAACCCTTTCTCCCTCCAAAAGCTATAGACCATCTCTCTTCTATTGATAGTCTTAGTGCCCCCAGTCAGCCCCCACGACATCCTCTTAATAAAGTCACACATTGCATTATGCCTGCATTGAATTTACTCGCCAATGTTTTAGTTACTACAGTTCTATAATATAGTTGATTTACACCACAACATTGTCTTCTCTCAATGTTTCTTTCTACTACTGCGCATTTTATTTCCTAGATACAATTCTGAATCAGTCTGCAATTTTGCTGGGGGATATACATGTGTATGTATATGTCTGACTGTCTATTTACTCATTCATTCATGAACCAGTTATTTATTCAGGTACCTTTAAAATATTATTCAGCAAAATTTTATGATTTTCTTCATATGCATTTTGAAAAAACATTATTTCAGGTATGTGCATTCGTTTTCAATTGATACTGTACCAAATCACCACAAACTTACTGACATAAGACAATTCAAATTCATTATCTTATAGTTCTGGAAGTCAGACCCAAACAAGTCTGATAATGTTGAAATCAAGGTGTTGACAGGGCTGTGTTTCTTTCTGGAGGTTCTGGGGACAATTTGTTTTCTTGCTTTTCCCAGCTTCTTGAGGCGGCCTGCGCTACTTGGCTGGTGGCCCCTTCCAACACCTTCAAAGCCAACAACGACATGGATCTTTCTTACTTTGCACTGACCCTTTGCCTCCTCTTCCACATTTAAGGGACCTTTGCTATTACATTGGGGCCACTGGATAATTTCATATGACCTTACTATTTTAAGGTCAGTGGATTAGGAACCCTAATTCTATTGAAGTATAGTCACCTCCATCTTGGGTAAAAATTGCTGTTTAAAATTTTAACCCTGCTACTTTGTAAACATTTGATTGCTTAAATAATAGGTAAAATAAGACTACTCCCCACTCCAGAGAGGCCATAAAATATGCCCCAGACAGAGTTGTCAGTGCTGGCGCCAGGCCAGGCCTTGAGATATGGTCTCACAGCTCTGTCCCAGCAAACAGGACTTTTTCTCAGAAGGTCCGGAAGTCTCATTCCAAATTTGGAAAACAAAGAGCTGAAAAACATATAAATGGAAAAGACTTCCACTATATTGGGTCCCAGAATTTGAGAAGCAAGAGTTCCTCTGGGCCCGCTAGGGCTAGCAAAAATGAATAGGACTCCAAATAAATTTGGCTTATTGATTAAGGCATCTTCTGATTTACAGTATAACACTATCTGCAACCTTCACTCTCATTTTTCCATGTAGCTAACACATCCACAGGTTCTGGGGATTAGGACATGGGCATCTTTAGGGGGACATTATTCTGCTCACCATATTGTGTTATTATTGTTGTGCTGAATGGGATACATCTCAATGACAGATGTGAATTAGGGGACAAGAACCCAACAGTCTCTGCTCTTGACCTAGAAAACTCCGAGGCATGTTCCACATGATTGCCCCAGATGCCTTTAGCAGTCACCTGCTCAATAATGCCAATTCTTTCTTATGGTGTCCTTCTCTTCCCTGTGTCACTTTCCCACTTCCCTCCTGGTGTTGTCTGAGGATGATACAGCTTGCATTGAAATCCTTGTCTTCAGTATCCAGGGGAACTGAAGTAAATTCAGGTTGTGTTTATGTGTTTATGTGGGCTAGAACCATGCCTGATGAATGGATGGGCAGAGACTGGATGAACTATGTCATTTCCAGACTGGGATAGCTATCTAACTATCTATCTATCTATCTATCTATCTATCTATCTATCTATCATCTATCTATCTATAATCTATTATCTATCATCTATCTATCATCTATCACAGTGATGGTGAACCTATGACACTCGAACTCATTTTTTTGGTTGATTTTTCTTTGTTAAATGGCATTTAAATATATAAAATAAATATCAAAAATATAAATCTTCGTTTTACTATGGTTGCAAATATAAAAAAAATTCTATATGTGACACGGCACCAGAGTTAAGTTAGGGTTTTTCAAAATGCTGACACGCCGAGCTCAAAAGGTTTGCCATCACTGATTTATCATCTATCTATTTTTATTTATTTTTATTAAAAAAATATATTTTATTGATTTTTTACAGAGAAGAAGGGAGAGGGATAGAGAGTTAGAAACATCGATGAGAGAGATCAATCAGCTGCCTCCTGCACGCCCCCCACTGGGGATGTGCCCGCAACCAGGGTACATGCCCTTGACCGGAATCGAACCTGGGACCCTTGAGTCCGCAGGCTGACGCTCTATCCACTGAGCCAAACCGGTTCAGCATCTATCTATTTTTATGGCTCTTTTTAGCTTATTGCATGAAGGAGTTACACTAGTCCAAGTTAAAAGCAGACCCAAAATGGTTACATTATACAAACTGTGAGTTTTTAAACTTTTGACAAGGGACAGAAGGGAAATGCTACTCATTGCAAGGAAACCTTCACTTAAGCTTCAGTGAGCCAAAAGCACTTAAAACCCAGGAACCTTCAGCTGGTGTCCTTAGCCAGTCCAATCTCTATGAGGAACTGGCATATGTTCTTACACTGGTCACCCTGTAGCTGAATTACTTCTCCATATTCTATATGCTCAATTACAGTACCATTGAAGGCAATTTTCTTCTTAAATGTCTCAACTAGTTTCTTTTGATTGTAATCATCAGTGAGCCCTTGGACAATAGTAAGGGTCTTCTGCGATTTCTCTGTTGAATTCTTTTTTTTTTTTTTTTTGAGGATTTCTTAAGAGTTTATTCGAGCCAAACTGATGACATATGCTGGGGAGCAAGATCTCAAATGCTCCTGTTGAATTCTTGAACGAGTATAATCCTCAGGGCTGGCTGGAAGTTCTGGAACAAAAGCAGTAACTTGGGTGTATCGCCCTACTTGCATCAGCAAAGGGGTTGAAAGAGTGGAGGTTCTGGATAGCGGACATATGACATGATTTCTTTTCCTTGGTAGAACAGCTGGTGGAAGGCTGAAGTAGAGGGTGTGTGTGTGTGTGTGTGTGTGTGTGTGTGTGAAGGAGCAGGCAGAACGTGAGGGGGGCGCAGGGGAAGGTTGCTGAGTTCTCAGCAGTGGCTCAGTGACTGGGGCCCAGATTGGGACATTTAAGAGTGACTAATCATGTCCTTGTACTCTCTTCTCCCCGACCTCCTCCTGAAGTTCTGGAACAACAGCAGTTACTTGGGTGCAAGATAGTGTGGCCACATACTAAACTTGTCAACCTCAAGGGAGGCCTGCATGGCGGCCTTACAAACTCAATGACCTAAAGTAACCAATACGATGGCTTTGTTACAGGCAGCTCAGAGACTCTAGAAAGGGTGTCATTGGACAGCCGCCTGAGTCAGAGGGAGAGGGCTATCCCCTTCCTGTTGTTGTCTTCTTGAATAAATGAATTTAAATAATAGACTCTGATTGTGCTGTGATAATGCCAACTTATTAAAGCAAGCAATTTACTAAAGAGGGAAGGCAAGTGAATCTATTTCATTTCATCCGGCTTGGAGTGTAGATAGGTATCATTCAGCTAATCTGAGGAGCGAGTTGGGTGGGGATTCAAGGCATTATATACCCTCCTGTCTATAGGTATCAAAATTCCCCTGTTGAATATCTTGGTATAGATTAATTCTCAAGTTCCCTTTTTACTTTGTTGTGGCATTCCCAGAATTAATGAAAAGCACTTTGAGACGGCTGGCTTATTTGTTAAGGGAGTAAAAAAAAAAAATACAACTGCCTTTCCCCCTCTTCACCTTCTCCAAAAAATCCAAGAGGAAGGAACACTTCCAAGTTCTTTTTATGAGACCAGCATGACCTCAATTCCAAAACCAGATAAAGACACTACAAAGAAAGAGAATTACAGGCCAATATCCTGATGAACATAAATGCTAAAATCCTCAACAAAATATTAGCAAAATGAATCCAGCAATATATTAAAAAGATCATACATCATGACCAAGTGGGCTTTATTCAGGGGATGCAAGGCTGGTGCAATATTCATAAACCAATAAATGTGATACATCACATAAACAAATTGAAAGACAAAAATCACATGATCATATCAATAAACACAGAAAAAGCATTAGACAAAATCCAACACCCATGTTTAAAATTTTTGTTTTGTTTTTTTCTTTACACATGTCCCCTCCCCAAAACATTGATCCTCTCCAGGCTGCCCCCGCACCCCTTCCGGCCTTTAGCACCCTATTGTCTGTGTCCATGGGCTATGCATATATGCATACAAGGTCTTTGGTTGAGTACCCCCCATCTGCCCATCCTCCCCTACTTTCCCTCCAAGATTCCGCACTCTGTTCCATGCTTCCATGTTTCTGGACCCACTCCATTTATCAGTTTATTTTGTTACTTAGATTTCACATATGAGTGTGATCATGTGATACTTGTCTTTCTTTGACTGACCTATTTCACTTATCATGATACTTTCCAGGTCCCTCCATGCTGTCTCAAAGGGCAAGAGAGTCTTCTTTTTTATTGCTGCTAAGTATTCCATGGTATAAATGTACCACAACTTTTTTATCCACTTATCTACTGATGGGCACGTGGGCTGTTTCCAGATCTTAGCCATTGTAAACTGTGCTGCTATGAACATAGGGGTGCATACATTCTTTCTGATTGGTGTTTTGGGTTTCTTAGGATATATTCCTAGGAGTGGGATCATTGGGTCAAATGGCAGTTCCATATTTAATTTTTTGAGAAAACTCCAAAAATTATTTCAACAGTGGCTGCACCAGTCTGCATCCCCACCAGCAGTGTACTAGGGTTCCCTTTTCTCCACATCCTCGCCAGCACTTGTCATTTGTTGGTTTGTTGATGGTAGCCATTCTGACTGGTGTGAAGTGATATCTCATTGTAGTTTTAATTTGCATCTCTCTGATGATCAATGACTTTGAGCATTTTTTCATAAGTCTCTTGGCCATCTCTATGTCCTCTTTGGAGAAGTGTCTATTTAGGTCCTTTACCCATTTTTGTTCTTCCTTTTGTTAAGTTGTATGAGTTTCTTATATATTTTGGATATTAACCCTTTATCAAATGTATCATTGCCAAATATGATCTCCCATATAACAGGCTCCCTTTTCTTTTTGTTGATGGCTTTTTTTTTTTTTTTTTGCAATGCAGAAGCATTTTATTTTGATGTAGTCCATTTGTTTATTTTCTCCTTAGTTTCCTTTGCCCTAGGGCAGTGGTCGGCAAACTGTGGCCCCTTGAGTGTGGCTCTTCCACAAAATACCACGTGCGGGCAAGCACGTACAGTGCAATTGAAACTTCGTGGCCACACTCAAAGGGCCAAAGAGCAGCATGTGGCTCGAGAGCCACGGTTTGCCGACCACGGCCCTAGGGGATGTATCCATAAACATATTGCTACAAGAGATGTCTGAGATTTTGCTGCTTGAATCCAGCAATATATTAAAAAGATATATTTAAGCCTTTTACCCATTTTGAGTTTATTTTGTGTATGGTGTAAGTTGGTGGTCTAGTTTCATTTTTTTGGTCTAATTTTTCCAACACCATTTATTGAAGAGACTCTCTTGACTCCATTGTATGCTCTTGCCTCCTTTGTCAAATATTAATTGAGCATATTGGCTTGGGTTGATTTCTGGGGTCTCTGTTCTGTTCCATTGATCTATATGCCTGTTCTTGTGCCAGGATCAGGCTGTTTTGATTATGGTGGCTTTGTGGTATAACTTGATATCTGGTATTTTGATTTCTCCAACTTTGTTCTTCTTTTTCAAGATTGCTGCAGCTATTCCAGGTCTTTTTTGATTCCATACAGATTTTTGGAGTATTTGTTCTAGCTCTGTGAAATATGCCATTGGTATTTTAATAAGGATTGTGTTGAATCTGTAGATTGTCTCGGTAGTACGGACATTTTAATGATGTTAATTCTACAAATCCATTACACTTGGTATATTTTTCACCTGTTTATATCTTCCTCTATTTTTTTATCCTTTTTAAAAAAATATTTTTATTGATTTCAGAGAGGAAGGGAGAGGGAGAGAGAGAAACATCAATGATGAGAGAGAATCATTGATTGGCTGCCTCCTGCATTCTCCACACTAGAGATTGAGCCCACAACTCGGGCATGTGCCCTGGCTGGGAATTGAATGGTGATCTCCAGGTTCATAGGTTGATGCTCAACCACTGAACCACGCCAGTCTGGCTTAATCACTTTTTTCACTGTCCTGTAGTTTTCTGTGTACAAGTCTTTACCTCCTTGGTTAAGTTTATTCCTAAGTATCATAATTTTTTGTTGCAATGGTAAATGGGATTGTTTGTTTAGTTTCTCTCTGAAAATTTATTATTGGTGTATAAAAAAGCCATAGATTTTGGGTGCTGATTTTGTATCCTGCTACATTGCCAAATTCATTTATTAAATCTAGTAGTTTTTGGGGGAGTCTTTAGGGTTTTCTATGTACAATATCATGTCATCTGTGAATAATGAAAGTTTTATTTCCTCCTTTCCAATTTGGATGCCTTTAATTTCTTCTTCTTGTCTGATTGCTGTGGCTAGGACTTTCAGTGCTATGTTGAATAAGAGTAGTGAAAGCAGACATCCCTGTCTTGTTCCTGTTCTTAGGGGAAATGGTTTTAGATTTTGTACATTGAGTATGATGTTTGCTGTAGGTGTGTCATATATGGCCTTTATCATGTTAAGATGTGCTCCCTCTATTCCCACTTTGCTGAGAGTTTTTATCAAAAATGAGTATTGGATTTTGTTGAATGCTTTCTATGCATCTATTGATATGATCATGTGATTTTTGTCTTTCAATTTGTTTATGTGATGTATCACGTTTATTGATTTGCGAATATTGTAACAGCCTTGCATTCTGGGAATAAATCCCACTTGATCATGGTGTATGATCTTTTAAATATATTGTTTGATGTGATTTGCTAATATTTTGTTGAGGATTTTTGCATCTATGTTCATCAGGGATATTGGCCTGTAATTCTCTTTCTTTGTAGTGCCTTTATCTGGTTTTGGAATTAGGATCATGCTGGCCTCATGAAAAGAACTTGGAAGTGTTCCTTTTTCTTGAATTTTCTGTAATAGTTTGAGGAGTATAGATGTTAGTTCTTGTTTGAATGTTTGATAAAATTCCCCTGTGAAGCCTTCTGGACCTGGGCTTTTGTTTGGTGGGAGTTTTTTTGGTTACTGCGTCTATTTCATCAGTTGTTATTGGCCTATTCAGGTTTTCTGATTCCTCCTGATACAGTTTTGGGAGATTATATTTTTCTAGGAATTTGTCTATTTCATCCACATTGTCCAGCTTGTTGGCATATAGTTGAGTTGTTCATAGTATTTTCTTACAATCATTTGTATTTCTGTGATGTCAGTGGTTACTTCTCCACTTTGTTTCTGATTTTATTTATTTGGGTCCTCTTGAGAAGGCTAACCCCTTTTTTGTAAAACTACTATTTGGAATTCTTTGCTATTCTTTAGACAGCCTCTTATTCTAAAAAATAACTTTGCTCTCTAGCCTGCTTGAATAATGAGGAAGATAAACTTAGCTGTCTGACCTTGTAGGCCAGAGACTAGATGCGCCCAGTGCCATGCCAGGTGCATTTTTTAATTGGATAGAACTATGTAGTTTTCAAGGCCACCAGCGAGATAACCACTAAGTGCACATAGGGCTGGCTCTTTCATAAAAAGGGAAGTTCTGCTTGTAGCTCTGCTTAGAATTTGAATTCATTTTCTCTAAGCCCACCGCAGTGAATAAAGTGTAACTCCAAACTCTCTGAGCGTTGCTTGGTTCTTCTCCGGTTTTTCTGTAACACTCTCTCTTTGTTTCTTTAAAAAAATATATTTATTGATTTCAGAGAGGAAGGGAGAGGGAGAGAGATAGAAACATCAATGAAAGAGAATCATTGATTGGCTGCCTCCTGCATGCCCCCTACTGGGGATTGAGCTTACAACCCGGGCATGTGCCTTTGACGAGAATTGAACCTGGGACCCTTCAGTCCACAAGCCAAGGCTCTATCCACTGAGCCAAACCAGCTAGGGCTCTCTTTGTTTCTTGATGAGTCTGGCTGATGGTTTATCGATTTTATTTATCCTTTCAAAGAACCAGCTCTTGGTTTCATTGGTTTTTTTGTATACTTTTTAGTCTCTATGTTATTTATTTCTGCTCTAATTTTTATTATTTCCTTCCCTCTACTTATTCTGGGATTTTCTTGTTGTTCTCTTTCTAGTTCTTTAAGTTGTAGGGTTAAATAGTATATTGCTGATTTTTCTTGTTTTTTTGAGGTATTCCTGTAGTGCTATGAACTTCCCTCTCAGGACTGCTTTAGCTGTGTCCCAGGGATTTTTGGTTGTTGTGTGTTCATTTTCATTTGTTTCTAAGGAAGTTTTTGATTTCTTTCTTGATCTCCTTGGTAACCCATTCAATCCTATTTAATAAAAGCCTAATATGCAAATTGTCCCCTCAGGTGGTCGTTTGATCACTCACTATGACATGCACTGACCAACAGGGGGTGACAAGGAACATGGTGGGCATCGGTGACGTGGCACTGGCAGTGGGCAGCAGTGAAAGTGCTGCTGGCTCCGATGGGCCCCAACGACAGCGGGACAACAGCGGATTGGTGGAGCAGGTGAGTGGGTGGCAACAGGCTAAGTCGGATGCAAGCAGGGGCCTGATCACCCTGCAGATGGCGAGCAGTGGTGGGGGGCGGGGCTGCCTCCAGCTCCCAGGCACTGAGGGAGCCAGGCAAGGAGCCTGGCCTCACTCAATTGCCCTACAGGCGGGATGGTGGTGCAGGTGAGGGGGCAGCACCAGGCCATGGTGGGGTTCCAAGCAGGGGTGTGGGGCTGCAAGGAAGGAGGTGCAAGGATGGGCTGCGAGCCTGGGGTGCACACTGGGGCCCAATCCCTGCAGGTCACCCCAAGGGACTCCACCCATGCATGAATTCGTGCACTGAGCTTCTAGTGTTTAATAGCATGCTATTTATTCTCCTTGTGTTTGAATGTTTTTGGGTGTTTTTTACTGTAGTTGATTTCTAATTTCACTCCATTGTGATCTGAGAAGATGCTTGATATGATTTCAGTCTTTTTGAACTTGTAGAGACTTGTTTTGTGTCCTAACATGTGGTCTATCTTTGTGAATGATCCATGTGCACTTGGGAAGAATATATATTCTGCTGCTTTGGGGTGAAATGGTCTATAAATGTCAATTAAATCCAGCTGATCCAGTGTATCATTTAGAATCTCTGTTTCCTTGTTAAGTTTTTGTCTGTATGATCTATCCAGTGAAGTCAGAGGGGTGTTCAAGTCCCCAACTATGACTGTATTGTTGTCGATCTCTTTGTTAAAATCTTCTAGAAGTTTTTTTTTTATATATTTAGGTGCTCCTATGCTGGATGCATATATGTTTACCAGGGTTATATCCTCTTGTTGGATCAATCCCTTTAGTATTATGTAGTGATCTTTGTGATGGCCTTCATTTTAAAGCCTATTTTTTTGGATATGAGTATTGCTACTCCAGCTTTTTTTTCTTTTCCATTTGCATGGGAAATTTTTTTCCATTCCTCCACTCTCATCCACTGTGTGTCTTTTGTTTTGAGGTGGGTCCTTTGTAGACAGAATATAGCTGGGTCATGTTTTTGTATCCATTCAGCTACCTTATGTGTTTTGATTGGAGGATTTAGTAATCGATTTACATTTAGGGTTATTATTGATAGGTACTTACTTATTGCCATTTTAATTCTGTATGCCTAGGTTTCTCTCTGTTTCTTCTTCTCGCTACAGCAGTCCCTTTAGTATTTCTTGTAATGCTGGCTTGGTGGTGATGAACTCCTTTAGCCTTTTTTTTTTTTTTTTTGACTGGGAAGCTCTTTATTTGACAGTCTATTTTGAATGAGAGCCTTGCTGGATATAGTAAGCTTGGTGTCAGATCCTTGCTTTCCATTACCTTGAGTACTTCATACCATTCCCTTCTGGCCTGTAGAGTTTCTGATGAGAAATCAGGTGTCAGCCTTATGGGAGTTCCTTTGTAGGTAACAGTTTTCTTTTCTCTTGCAGATTCTCTCTTTGTCTTTAATTTTTGGCATTTTAATTATGATGTGTCTGGGTGTGGGTCTGTTTGGGTTCTTCTTGCTTGGGGTTCTCTGTGCCTCTTGAACTTGTGGGACTGTTTCTTTTACCAGATTAAGGAAGTTTTCTGTCACTATTTCTTCAAACACTTTCACTATTCCTTTCTTCCTTTCTGCCTCTTCTGCCACACCTGCTATTCTAATATTGTTATGTTTCACATTGTCCCACAGCTTCCTTAAGCTGTCCTCATGTTTTTTAATTGTTTTTTCTTTTTGGTTTTTGATTGAGTGATATTTTCAACTCTGTCTTCTAATTCACTGATTTGAGCCTCAGCTTCCCCTAATCTGCTGTGTATTCCTTCCAATGTGTTCTTTATTTGTGTTATGTCATTCTTTATCTCATATTATGATTTTTTCATAGTTACTATATCTTTTTTTTCATGCTGTTGAGCACATTTACCATCATTAATCTGAACTCTGTTTCAGATAAATTTTTGATCTCCGCTTCATTTATCTCTTCATCAGGAGAATTCTAGTTATTTCATTTGGGGGTTATTTGTCTCCTTATTTGGCTGTCTTTTTGAGTTTGTGACTATGTATTAGGTAGATCTGCTATGCCTCTCAATCTCTAGTGCAGGACTGTGTTAAAGGCTGTTTCTGACTATTTAGATCAGGCAAAGACTCAAAGCCTGTAGAGACTGCCTCTGCCTCAGACTGATAGGATTCTGACTTGAATTACCCCAGGCAATCATCCTCAGGTGTGGTGAGAGTTTTTTTCAACAGGGTGGGACAGTTGCTTCTGCCTGGAGGCTAATTGTTATTTTTAATTGCTTAAGTGGCCTCAGGGCAATGCAACTTTTGACAAAAACTCTTAGCAAAGTGGGAATAGAGGGATCATAACTCAACATAATAAAAGCTATATATGACAAACCTACAGTTAACATTATACTCAAAGGGCAGAAACTAAAACCATTTCCCTTAGGAACAGGCACAAGACAGGGATGTCTACTTTCAGCACTCTTATTCAAATTGTACTGGAAATCCTAGCCACAGCAAATCATACATGAAGAAAACATAAAATGCATCCAAATTGGCAAGGAGGAGACAAAACTGTCATTATATGCAGATGACATGATATTGTACATAGGAAATCCTAAATATTCTACCAAAAAACTACTATATCTAATAATTGAATTTGGCAAAGTAGTAGGATACAAAATTAATATTCAGAAATAGGTTGTATTTTTATACATCAATAATGAATTCTCAGAAAGAGAAACTATAAAAAAAATTCCACTTACCACTGCAACAAAAAATTTAGATACCTAGGAGACTTTACTAAGGAGGAAAAAAGACCTGTACTCAGAAAACTAGAGGACATTGAAAAAAGAGATAAAGGAAGCTAAAAAAAGTGGAAGAATATATCATGTTCATGGATTGCTAAAATTAAGATAATTGAAATGTCCTTACTACCCAAAGCAATCTATAGATTTGATGCAATCCCTATTAAAATACCAATGGCATATTTCACAGATCTAGAAAAAATACTCCAAAAATTTGTATGGAACCAAAAAAGATCCCAAATAGCCACAGCAGTCCTATGAAAGAAGAACAAAGTTGGAGGGATATCAAGTTATACTGCAAAGCCACTATAACCAAAACAGCCTCATACTAGCATAAGGAAAGGCCTATATATTAATGGAACAGAACAGAGAACTGAGAAATAGACCCAAGCCATTATGCTCAATTAATATTTTATGAAGGAGGCAAGGGCATTCAATGGAAGAAAGACAGTTTCTTTAATAAATGGTGTTGGGAAAATTGGACAGGTACATAAAAAAAAAAAGAAAAAGAAACTAGACCACCAACTTACACTATACAAAAGAATAAACTCAAAATGTATAAAAGACTTAAGTGTAAATCATGAAACCATAAAAATACTAGAAGAAACCATAGGCAGCAAAATCTCAGACATCTCAGGTAGCAATATGTTTGCTAATACATCTCCTAGGGCTGCCATGGTCGGCAAACCGTGGCTCGCGAGCCACATGGGGCTCTTTGGCCCCTTGAGTGTGGCTCTTCCACAAAATACCACGTGAGGGCGCGCACATACAGTGCGATAGAAACTTCGTGGCCCATGCGCAGAAGTTGGTATTTTGTGGAAAAGCCGGTATTTTGTGGAAGAGCCACACTCAAGAGGCCAAAGAGCCACATGTGGCTCGCAAGCTGCGGTTTCCCAAGCCGCAGTTTGCTGACTACTGTCCTAGGGCAAAGGAAACTAAGAAGAAAATAAACAAGTGGACTACAACAAAATAAAAAACTTTTGCACAGCAAACAAAAACATCTACACTAATAAAAGAGAAACATGCAAATTAACCATCACTCCACCACTCTGCTACACCCACAAACCATGCTCACCAGCCAATCAGGAGCAAGTATGCAAGTTAACCCAACCAAGATGGTGACGGCCATGGAGCTGGAGCGAGCAGGAGGCTTAGGCTGCCCCTGGCGACGGCGGAAGCCAAACATCCCGCCTGCTCTGGCCGGCCCTGGGCTCCACTCAAGGCTACAAAGTTTCAATTATAGAAGATAAATAAATCCTAGATACCTGCTTCCCTCCACTCAAGGAGGTGCTGAAAAAAAAAAAAGAAAAAAAGGAGGTGCCTGGAGCTTGGGTTGCCAGGGGCCATGGCCAGCCTGCAAACAGCCATAAGCCCCTCACCCAGGCTGGCCACACCCCCCCGAGTGGGAACCCTCACCCCATGGGGGTGTGGCTGGCCTGAAAACCACCATAGGCCCCTCGCCCAGGCTGCCTCATGCCCCAAGAGAATCCTCACCCTAATCCGGGACACCCTTCAGGGCAAACCAGCTAGCCCCTACCCATGCACCAGGCCTCTATCTATACTAATAAAAGGGTAATATGCTAATTAGACTGGGAGACCTTCCAGGAGACCTTCCAGACGTTCTTCTGGACAAAGCCATGGTGGCTGGGCCGAGGTAGAGGCGGTTAGAGGCCAAGAGGGAGGGCAGTTGTGAGTGATTAGGCTGGTGGGGGGCGGGGCCATTGGGGGTAAGCAAACCAGCAGGGGGGCCAGTTGGGGGCAAGCAGGCCGTCAGTGGGGGTCAGTTGGAGGTGATCAGGACAGCGGGGGGCGGCAGTTTGGAGTGAGCAGGCCAGCAGGGGGGCAGTTGGGGGAGAGCAGAGTAGTGGGGAGGGGAGGTGGGGGTGAGCAGGCCAACAGGGGAGGCAGTTGGGGATGAGCAGTCTTGCAGGGGAGGCAGTTGGGGGCAAGCACAATGGCACAGGGGCAATTGGGGGTGATCAGGCTGGCAGGGGAGCATTTGGGGCAAGCAGGCCAGCGGCGGGGGGCTGTTGGGGGCGAGCAGGCTGGCAGGCAGAGTGGTTAGGGGCAATCAGGCAGGCAGGTGAGCGGTTAGGAGCCAGCAGTCCCAGATTGCGAGAGGGATGTCCAACTGCTGGTTTAGGTCCAATCCCTGTAAACTGGCAGTAGGACATCCTTTGAGGGGTCCCAGATTGGAGAGGGTGCAGGCCGGGCTGAGGAACACCCTCCTCCCCCATGCATGAATTTTGTGCACAGGGCCACTAGTTCTATATAATAAAAGCCTAATATGCAAATTGTTTGACCGGGAGTTTGATCGCTCGCTATGATGTGTGCTGGCCACCAGGGGGCGGCACAGAACATGGTGGGCGTTAGAGATGCAGCACTGGCAGTGGGTGGCAGTGGAGGCACTGCCAGCCCTGATGGGCCCCGACCAGAGCAGGACTGCGGCGGAATGGTGGAGCAGGTGAACGGGTAGTGCCAGGCCAAGGCAGGTGCGAGTGGGAGGCCAATCGTCCTGCAGACAATGACCAGTGGGGGGCAGGGCCACCACCCGGCTCCCAGGCACTGAGGGAGTCGGGCGGGGTCGGGGGGGTTCTGGCCCCGATCAATTGTCCCACAGGCGGAATGGTGGAGCAGGTGAGGGGGCGGCACCAGGCCACAGCGGGGTGCCAGGCAGGGCTGTGGGGCTGCAGGGATGGGGGCGCAAGCTGGGGCCCAATCCCCGCTGGCCACCCCGAGGGACTCCACCGGTGCACGAATTCGTGCACCAGGCCTCTAGTCAATAAAATAAAAAGGGAGCCCATTGTATGGGAGAACATATATTTGCCAATGATATCTGATAAGGTGTTCATATCGAAAATATATAAGGAACTCATACAACTTAACGAAAGGAAGACAAACAGTCCAATTAAAAAGTGGTCAAAGGAACTAAATAGATCTCCAAAGTGGACATACAGATGGCCAAGAGACATATGAAAAAATGCTCAAAGTCACTAATCATCAGAGAGATGCTAATTAAAATGACAATGAGACCTCACACCCACCAGAATAGTTGCCATTAACAAATCGACAAATGACAAGTGATGGTGAGGATGTAGACAAAAGGGATCCCTAGTACACTACTGGTGGAACGAAGAATGGTGCAGCCATGGTGGAAAACAGTATGAAGTTTCCTCAAAAAATTAAAAATGGAACTCCCATTTGACCCAGTAATCCCACTTCTAGGAATATATCCCAAGAAACCAGAAACACCAATCAGAAAGAATTTATGCACTCCTATGTTCATAGCAGCACAATTTACAATAGCTAAGATTTGGAAACAGCCTAAGTACCCATCAGCAGATGAGTGGATTAAAAAACTGTGGTATGCCCTCACCGGTTTGGCTCAGTGGATAGAGGGTCAGCTTGTGGACTGAAGGGTCCCAGGTTCGATTCCGGTCAAGGGCATGTACTTGGTTGTGGGCACATCCCCAGTAGGGGTGTGCAGGAGGCAGCTGATCGATTTTTCTCTCTCATCGATGTTTCTAACTCTCTATCTCTCTCCCTTCCTCTTTGTAAAAAATCAATAAAATATATTTAAAAAATAAAAGACTGCATACCATGCCGAAACCGGTTTGGCTCAGTGGATAGAGCGTCGGCCTGCGGACTGAAAGGTCCCAGGTTCGATTCCGGTCAAGGGCATGTACCTGGGTTGCGGGCACATCCCCAGTGGGAGATGTGCAGGAGGCAGCTGATCGATGTTTCTCTCTCATCGATGTTTCTAACTCTCTATCTCTCTCCCTTCCTCTCTGTAAAAAATCAATAAAATATATTAAAAAAAAAAGACTGCATACCAACTGTACTTAAATAAAAATAAATTTTAAAAAATGTGGTATATCTACACAATGGAATACTACACTGCTATAAAAAAGCATGGATGGGTCTGGAGAGCATTATGCTAAGCGAAATAAGCCAGTTGGAGAAGATAAATATCACATGATCTCACTCATTTGTGGAATATAATGAACAACATAAACTGATGAACAAAAATAGATCCAGAGACATAGAAGAATTGAACAGACCATCCAACCTCAGAGGGAAGGCAGGGAAGGGGGGAGGTAAGAGATCAACCAAAGGACTTGTATGCATGCATATAGACATAACCCATGGACACAGACAGTAGAGGGGTGAGAGCATGTGTTGGGGGGTGGGAACATGTGGGGAGAGGTTCATGGGGTGTGGTGGGCTGTTTCTGTTTCCCGCGACCCGCACGGGAAAATGACAGGTTCTTGAGCGGAGGAGCTGGGGATTAAGAAATTAAAGAAACACCAAGATGCAGAAATAGATTTTAAGCTGGGGCCAGGTGGGCGCCATCCTCTCTGATGGAGAGGCGGCAAAGCGGCTGAGCCACACAGCAGGTTTATTTTTAAGGCCTAGATTTACATATCTAGTTCCGCCCCTGCCTGATTAACATGTCCAGCCTTATTGGGGAAGCATGTTCCCAGGGCGTAGCTGCCTATGCTCTGAATTCAGCTGACAATAATAAGAAAATGCCTAGGTGCCTCCCCGGCGGCCCTCTACATCTCCCCCGTTTTTGTTTTTTAAGCTACTATAATAAAGTAAAATTTTAAATGTTAATAGTAGGGCTCTAGAATTAAAACAATTGTAAACAATGCAAATGCAAAAACTAAACTACATACATGTTATCATTTTCAAAATTTGAACGTTAAGAACAAAACTGGCTATTAAATAAAACAAAACAATGCCAATGCAAAACAACAATATGAGAAATCAGAACTATGGACATATTAACATTTTTGCTACTAAATGAAAAGAAAAGTCTCTTTTGCTGCTGGTGTATATTTACTCAGAGTCCTTGGACTTGGCCATGCAAGACTTTGCAGAAGATTGGCAGCTAACAGATGCCAATCTGTTGCGCTTCAGTCGTTAACTTCTTCAGATGACTCCTTATTGGCACAACAGTCCCTTGGGTCTTTCAGTTTTCTTCTCCTTCCCCTTTGCTGAGATTAGAGCAGTACTTAGTCCTTTTGAGTGAATGGACACAGGAGCTTGTCTGAGTCCATTGTGGTGACGGATGTAACGCTCTGGCACCCAAATTGGCTGCATTACTCCTTCTTCTTTGCTCTTGGTCCTGGGCAACCTGCAGCAATGGACAGGTGCTGGCTGCTATCATGACAAGGCGTCCTCACCATCTCCATCTTTGAACTGTCTCTCCTGTCTTTGTGACTGTAGCAATCTGATCAGTTGGGATCTTTTGTTGCAGGAATCCACATGGTCTGGGAGCTGTTCTTCTGAAAATATACAAACATATTCTCGACCAAAGGTTAATAAAGAAACCCTTACTTGGGGTTTTTTCTTTGAAATGATCTTCTCCTGGCTTTCCCTGATCTCATGTGTTTTTTCTGGGTGTCTTGCTGTTAGCATTAAATGAAAAATTTTATCTAAATGTAATTTAGTTATAGGATATTTTTCTTTACATGGTATTTTTCCACTATCCCCCCTTTTTTATTTAATTATTAGGAGGATTTTTGGAAAATTTACAATGCAGTCTAGATAACTTTAAATTCCAACTTTTTGCACAAAAATATGACTGCTTTAGGTTCATAGCATGTTAAGCAATTTTATCACGAAATGAAAATTTTGGTTAATACCTTTTGAATAATTACTTATTTCAAATTAGCCAAATTTAATTTGAAAACTTGACAACTATTTTACTGTCAAATTTAATATTTTAACAATAATCTTAATTTGCACTGTGAATATTAATTGAAAGGATCACTTTACGTCCTTGAGGAGGCTTAAGCATTCCTGTTGTTAGGCTAGATTTAAATTTAGAGTCTGTTAACTAAGCCTTCTGTTTTTCTGGGTACCATTTTCAGCTGGACCAAGTCTCTTCTGTTATTTGGTTCCTGATCTGGGCTGGGCATGGGAAGCAAGAAGCAGCCATGGGGACAGGAGACCTTCCTCAGAAGGGGCGAGTGTTCAAGCCCCTGCACCATTGGGGGGGTGAGGATCTGTGCCCCACCTTTGTTGCACCCCAAGTTTTCTCTTACTGGCCCCCCGACTGTGCCTGTCTTAGGTCGCCCCACCCTGTGGGGTCTTACCCGTCTTTGACTACCAGCCATACTCTCTGGGCCAAGTAGGGTGATGTGAGGTTCAGTTCTGTCTCCTTGTTAACCTGTGTCCCTCTGGCCTCCATGCCCAGCAATTGCCTTTGGATCCCCCCTTGCCTGCTGGTGGGCCCCGGCATTGATCATAGGGAACCCAGGTTTCTTCTCCAGAGAGGGCCCAGCTTACACCATTGGGCAAGAGACAGATCCATGGTACCAGCTTTTCATGATCTCAGTTTGAACGAAGAGCTCAGATAACAGCTGTAGACAATTGGAATCCTCTTGGCAAAAAAAGATCAAGAGAGGTCAACACAGAATGCTTAAGTGCCTTCCCAGGAGGGAATAAATACTTTTATGTCCTTAAATATTAAATTGCTGCCAAACATTTAAAGAACTAATTTGTAAGTTTGTTTGGGATAAATGCACAATATACTGTTGTAAAGCATCAAAATTATTAATGAAACTTGTAGAATAATACCATGTAAGAATATTCTTTGCTCTAGGTCATGACAACTTAATTTTAAACTCAAGGTTTGGAATGAGGAACTTAGTTTTCAAAAAAAAAGGCAATTTACAGCCAAATTACAGTTTTGAGTAAACACATTATCCAGAGTCCTTGGGTAACTTAGGTTAAACTTAGCCATGTTATCTAAATTACAGTTTTGAGTCTAGAACCCTTGGGTGACCTGGGTTAAACTTAGGCACTTTATCTAAATTACAGTTTTGGGTATCCAGAACACTGAGTTGACACATTAACTGGAGCCCTCTAACCTTGGGATAGCTGTGCTGTCCTTCCCAGGTAAAGAAAAATGTGCCTTTTACTAGGATTCAATTGCTTACAAGGATAGTAATTTAAGTAAGTATTTTTTTTTTTAAAAAGGCAAAGCAAGTAAATCTAGTATTTAGTATACTCCTGATTCACAAGGGGCAAATGCTGCCCCACCTCTAGCCTAATTTTAAAATGCAGCAGCAAGGAGCTTTTGTTATTTCAAATTATGTCTTAAAATTCCACTGCTGTATTTTAAGAAATATTAAACAAAATAACTTGTTTTGCCCTTTCTCAGAGGCAAAAACTTAAAATGTATATTTATTAATTTTTATTTGATAAAGTTTTCCACGTGATTTCAAGTATATTAAATTTGGTTAAATTAAAAAAAAATCCTTTAAAGAGAGAATAAACTTTTGAAAACATTTCAGGGTCCGTGAAATTTCTTAAAGTCATTCCTTGGTTATAGTTTTGAAATCCAACTTGAAAGACCATCAAATATATATGATTTTAAAATTATATACTTCTTATAACTATTAGGAGATATCAATTAAATTTAAACTGGTTTTAAAATTTCGGTTGGGATCACAGAAATTGGATTACTGCTATCAGTCCCTTTTAAATACTTTGACATAATCTATTTAACTTTTGTTTAGGGAGGGAACATATAACCTTTAATTGTCCTTAGTTTAAGGAAAGTAGGGTTTTCTAGATTTAAGAGATTAGAAAAATGACTTAGCCTTTTAAAGGAATACAAGCTCTATTGTCGGCCCTTAATGAGTCAACTGCTTAAAACATTGGTCTATCATATCACTTAAATTATATTAAGACCATGATTGCTAACTTTATTAAGCATTAAAAATATCTTCTTAAAAATAGTATTAAATAAATCTGAGACAAGCATACTTTATGCCTCATTCGCATTTTTGTAGTAAAACACCGCCTTAAAGCTCCACCCCAGAAATTCCAGCGTGCCTCAGTGAGCAGACACTCCTTCTGTGATTGACTAAATCAGAGGGAGGGGCCTTTGCTGTTTCAAGATGGCGGCCCCCAGGGGAGTGACAAATCATGTGGCTGACATGGCGGCCGCCAAGTCACGGAGCCCCAAATGGTGGCTGTCTACACTGTTCTTTGACAGAGCAAACCAAAATCCCTAAAAGATAGATGACCAACATTATATTGTAGACAAACAGAAATCTCATTAGCTGTTTATACCCTTTATAATTATCTTAAAGAATATCAATCAAATTTAAACTGGTTTTTGTATTAAAAAATTTTCAGTTGAGATCATAAAATTAATCCTACCTTTTAAATCAGACCAAGAAGTAACATATTTTGAATTTCTAATTATTTAAGAGAAAACACATTTTATTTTTAAAAAACAAGTTATACTTTAGATATTTAATTAATTTCTCCTGATTCAATTTGCACTTTAAACTTTCAGAGCTTACAAGTCAAATATTAGCAGTTCTTTGATTAACTACACTTTTATATTTTTAAGAATAAATTTTAAAATCTAATAATTAACTTTAAACCGTGTTTTTTCTGCCCAGGGAAACTGAGAAGCAAACTTGCAGGAATTAAAAATGACTACTGCCAGAAAGCTGATTTTAAAGGAGCCACCTTTTGGCCGCTTGACCTTTTCTGGGAAGGTCAGCTAGCAAAAGGTGTAGCCATTAAAATGCAAATTAACATTCCTAAAGATGGCTGCTAAATTTCAAAATGGTCAGTTTTCCTGCTGGGGAAGTCAAGAAGCGAATCCATAGCTATTCACATGTAAACTTGACTATCAACTTCCTGGTGGTACTTGCCTCAGGGCGGGAAATTTCAAAAGAGCTATTTTAAATCACCTTGGGAAACCAGCCTGTATTTCTTTCTCAGGTTCATCTCCTCCATCTTTAAGGCCAAAACAGTCTCGGGTTTTTATTCTGTACACAGCAAAAGGTCAAGTTCAGCTCAAAACTATGCGCACTCGTTTTTAAACTGGCCTTTTCCCTTTACATGTGCACAGAAATCCCAGATACATTTATGAATTTGTAAAAGCTTTAAGTCATTAGCTGGAAAAAGGATAAAGATGGCGAAGATGAGGCGAAGAAGTGGCTTTCTTGGGGAGTGGCGTCCATATTGGATGGCCACGTGGGCTTCCCCCACCTCCTTGTTTCTTAGGGGGAAGATTCAGTAATGGTCTGGCATTTACTCTTTTTATTTTATTTATTTTTCAATTTTTATTTATTTTTATTTTTTCAAGGAAAGAAAAGATTTTTTAAGATAAAGAATCATTGGCAGTTACTGAGAAATTCCTTTAATCCTTTTCTACTTGGTTACAAGTAGTTTACATGTGGAGGCAGAGGAGGTGCAGATGGTATTCTTAGAGACTCGCACCCTTCCACTCCAGGCTGTAAGGCCGTGGCTGCACCCCACTTAGACATTTTTAAACTCTCCTGTGCTGAATCAAGGCCATCGCCAGTTAAAATAGGAATTTTCTCTGGACTTTTTGCTGAGTATTGGTCACACAACTGCTTTCTAACCTTTTCCCAGGTTTCATCAACAAAGCTTAAGAAAGAAATCAAGAATATGACTACAATTAACAGAGCATAGTTTAAAGCATACTTATAAGTATTTAAGAGTAGAGATCTCTTTCCCGAGACTCTGAATTACCCATATTTTACACCTGGTTGATTCAATTCACACAATACACTCCTTACCTTCAATCTGTCGTGTGCACACTTCTAGGAGTGACCCCCTCGCTTTATTCTCTTGCCTCCTTACTCAATCCCTGTTCGGCGCGCCAAATGTGGTGGGCTGTTTCTGTTTCCTGCGACCCGCACGGGAAAATGACAGGTTCTTGAGCGGAGGAGCTGGGGATTAAGAAGTTAAAGAAACACCAAGATGCAGAAATAGATTTTAAGCTGGGGCCAGGTGGGCGCCATCCTCTCTGATGGAGAGGCGGCAAAGCGGCTGAGCCACACAGCAGGTTTATTTTTAAGGCCTAGATTTACATATCTAGTTCCGCCCCTGCCTGATTAACATGTCCAGCCTTATTGGGGAAGCATGTTCCCAGGGCGTAGCTGCCTATGCTCTGAGTTCAGCTGACAATAAGAAAATGCCTAGGTGCCTCCCCGGCAGCCCTCTACAATGGGGGAAAAAGAAGACATATGTAATACTTTAAACAATAAAGAATTTTAAAAAACCTGAGGTACATATACACAATGGAATACTATGCAGCAATAAAAAAAGAATCTCTTGCCCTTTGAGACAGCATGGAGGGACCTGGAGGGTATTATGCTAAGTGACATAAGCCAGTCAAAGAAAGATAAGTGTCACATGATCTCACTCATATGTGGAATTTAATTAACAAAATAAACTGATGAACAAAATAGATCCAAAGACATGGAAGCATGGAACAGACTGATGAATCTCAGAGGGAAGGAGGGGGTGAGTGGGTGGGTAGAGACTAACCAAAGACCTTATATGCATAACCCATGGACACAGATAAAAGTCTTGTGAAGGCCTGGTGGGGGGACAGGAGTGGGGTGGGGGGATCAATGTGGGGAAAAAGGGAACATTTGCAGTACTTTCAACAATAAAGGTAAATTTTAAAAAATTATTTTTATTGTTGGTACTGTTACATGCACATTCCTTTTTTCACCTGGCAATAAAATTTGGAAATTATTCCAAACGAATATCTACAGATCTGCCTCATTCTACTCTAGCACATGGTTATTACACAGTTTAATTCACTGCTATTCCCTTAATGGACACTTGAGTTATCTTGGATCCTTTGTTATCATTGGTGATGGTAAAATATATTCTAGATAATGTACTGTACATACCCTGTATACAGATATAAAAGTGTTTGTAGGAGAAATTCCTAGACATGGGCATTAATAGATTAACTGAAATATGCATTTTCAATCTTGACACATATTTTGCCTAAAAGCCCCTAAAGACAATGTATGTGAATGGCCATTTCTCTATACCATCACAAAAAGGAAATCGCCAAACTCTGATATTTGCTAGTCTGACAGGTGTTTTGTTATTTTATTATTATTACTAGGGGCCCAGTGCATGAATTCGTGCACCTTGAAGGGAACTGTGCGCCAGTGAGGCTGTGGTGGGCACAGGGGCAGGTCTCAGCCCGTCCTCTGCTCCCCTGCCTGGCCCCTCCCACTGCAGCTCCCAGTACCCTGTCTGCTAGCAGCCCTGCTCCTGCTGCTGCCCTCCCACGTGCGGATGGCACAGGCCCCTGCTCGCACTGCACTGCTGACGGTGTGGAGAGACTGGGGTTGGCGCTAGCAACAGGTTCGAAAGGGCCGGTGCCATCAGTGGGTGCGAGCAGCAACTGCTGTCGTGATCGCCTCTCAGGAGCAGGGGGAGGTGGAGAAGCCCTCAGGGGCGATTGAGGCCAGCAGCCGCTGCTCACATCCACTGATGGTGCGGTGTGATTGGAGCCAGCGCCAGGCGCTGGCAGTGGGTACAAGCAGTGGCTCCAGCGCTGGCTGTGGGTGTGAGTGGGGCTGGCACTGGCAGTGGGTAAGATGGTGGCTCTGGCGCCGGCAATGGGTGCGAGTGGAGCCGTCGCGGCAGGGGGTGCAAGAGGCGGCTGCCGGCCCCAATCGCCCCTCAGGAGCAGGGGGAGGTGGAGAAGCCCTGAGGGGCGATCAGGGCGGGCAGCCACTGCTCGCACCCACTACAGCCCCAAAAGATTGGGCCTGGCGCTGGGCACCAACAGCGGGTGCGAGCAGTGGCTCCAGTGCTGGCAGCAGATGTGAGTGGGGCCGGTGCTGGGAGCAGGTGTGAGTGCCTGGTGGGACCTCAGTATGTGGGAACAAAAAATTTTCAGTAACCACCAGAGGCTCGCCTTGATGACAGCAACCGGTGCCCCGCCTTGGTCTGGCATCCCCGCTCACCTGCTCCCCTATCCTGCTGTGGCCGATGCCCGCCATGTTCTGCACATGCCCCCTGGTGGTCAGCGTACGTCATAGCGACCGGTTGTTTGGCTGTTCTGCTGTTTGGTCTATATGCATATTAGGGATATATATATATATATATATATATATATATATATATATATATATTCATTGTTTAACAAATAATTTTAAGTTAACAGTAAGCAGTAAAAGTACAATTACATGAAAAGCCTCATATTTTACATGTTTAAATTGTTTATTGTCTTCACTTGTAAGGTGTTGAAGGTGGAACCCACTCCTGAATCTTCTTTCTAGTGGTAGAATAAGGTACATATTGCTTTGGAGTGCCACTCAGGTTGAATTCATGGTTGGTCCAAATCAACTTACAAGCAGTAGGTGGTTTTGTTGTTGGAGGATCGTCAGTCATACAGTGAATTCAACGGTGCTTTAAATTTTTTAGCAAAATTTTCTAAACTAGAAAGGATCTCCCCAATTTATTGTATACCAAACAAATGGTATTATTTCAGCAACCATTCATGGTTCCATCTACATCCCAGTATGTGTTTTTGTCATTCATTTCAGTAGTATATATAACCCATCAGTGACGGCCAAAAAACTGCTGTTGTCTTCATAGTATTTGTTTCCATATTTATCTTCCCCCACTAATGTACCAACCCTCATGTCATTTGCCTTGAAGAGCATTCGTAGACAGATAGCCTCAGAGGCCGTGGTGGCCGCTGACCTGCTGCAGTCCTTGCCTCAAGACCTGCAGCAACTCCATCTTGCCCCACAGGCCCCTGTTATTTTATTATTTTGTAACTTTATTTTTATTGTTGACACTATTACAGATGTCCCCATACTCCCTTTGACCACCTCATTCAGTCCCCACTCCCCTTCTCTCTGACAGCTGTCAGTCTGTTCCATGTATCCATGCTTCTGTTATCTGTGTCTATGGCTTAAGCATATACATGTTCTTTGGCTGATTCCTTCCCTTCTTTCATCCAGTCCCTCCTCCCTCTCCCCCTATCAGCTGTGAGTCTGTTCCATGTATCCATGCTTCTGGTTCTATCTTTGTTCTTTGGTTTATTTTGTTCATTAGATTCCATATATAAGTGAAATTATATGGTATTTGTGTTTCTCCAACTGGCATTTTTTACTTAGCATAATAATCTCCAGGTTCATCCATGCTGTGGCACAAGGTAAGAGTTCCTTCTTTTTTATGGCAGCATAGTGTTTCATTTTGTAAAAGTAACACAGCTTTTTTATCCACTCATTTACTGATGGGCATTTGGGCTGTTTCCAGATTTGGATATTGTAAATAACATAGGGGTACATATGGATACATATATGCTTTCTGATTAGTGTTTTGGTATTCTTAGGATATATTCCCAGAAGTGCGATTGCTGGGTCAAAAGGCAGTTCCATTTTTAATTTTTGTGTGGAAACTCCATACTGCTTTCCACAGGCTGCACCAGTCTTCATTCCTATCAACACTGCACTAGGGTTCTCTTTTCTCCATATCCTTGCTAGCACTTGTTGTTTCTTGATTTATTGATGGTAGCCATTCTGGAAAGTGTGAGGTGCTATCTCATTGTGGTTTTGATTTGCATCTCTCTGATGATTAGTGATGTTGAACATTTTTTCATAGGTCCTATTGTCCATCTGTATGTCCTCTTTGGAGAAGTTTCTGTTGAGGTCTTTTGCCCATTTTAAAAAAACAAATTTTTATTGATTTCAGAGAGAAAGGGAGAGGGAGAGATAGAAACATCAATGATGAGAGAGAATCACTGATTGGCTGCCTCCTGCACGCCCCACACTGGGGATCGAGCCCACAACCCAGGCATGTGCCCTGACCAGGAACTGAACCATGACCTTCTGGTTCATAGGTTGATGCTCAACCACTGAGCCACACTGGCCAGGTCCTTTGCCATTTTTTAAATTGGGTTGTTTGTCTTCCTGGTGAGTTGTATAAGTTTATATATTTTGGAAATTAACCGCTTATCAGACGTATCATTGGCAAATATTTTCTCCCACATATTTTCTTTTCATTTTGAGGATGGTTTCTTTTGCTCTGCAGAAGCCTTTTATTTTGTTGTAGTCCCACTTGTTTATTTTTTCCTTTTTTCTCTTGCCCTAGGAGATATATCAGCAAAACTATTGATACATGAGATGTCAGAGATTTTGCTGCCTATGGTTTCTTCTAGGATTTTTATGGTTTTGGGACTTACATTTAAGTCTTTTTTTTTCATTTTGAGTTTATTACAAATCAATAATGTAAATATTTACTGAAAATGAGAGAACAGCATGACAGGGAAAGAGGGTTCTTTTTTCCTCACCTGAAACCCAACCTCTGTTAATATTTTCTCTGTCACTCTCAGGAATTCAATAAAAGAAAAGTGTTGGTATATTTTAGTTTTAAGAGCTCAAAGAGCCCTACCGGTTTGGCTCAGTGGATAGAGCGTCGGCCTGCGGACTCAAGGGTCCCAGGTTCGATTCTGGTCAAGGGCCTGTACCTTGGTTGCGGGCACATCCCCAGTACGGGGTGTGCAGGAGGCAGCTGATCGATGTTCCTCTCTTATCGATGTTTCTAACTCTCTATCCCTCTCCCTTCCTCTCTGTAAAAAATCAATTAAAAAAAATTTAAAAAAAGAGCTCAAAGAAAGACAACATTAAGGACACTTCAAAGACATTAATAAAGTGTCAAACTCCATTTCATCTGAACTATCTTCTCTTTGTTTTCACAGTATGTTTTAGGATGTCTTTCCTGATCCCTCACTTTCTCTTCTTCACCGCAAGTCTTAGATCAATGCTATCACCAATCTCTCTCTTGCCACTTTCCTTTCCTTTCTTAATTCCTGATATCTTTCTCAGTCACCAGCAATTGCAGATGAGTTGTGGGATATCCAGATCATCTTCTGGAATCATCTCTGCCCATTCTAAAGACTGGGGCAAGAGTGGGGATGGGGCTTCAGTGAGGACCATCAACCTAAATGGTCATTCATATGCACAGATTAATTCAGAAAACATGTACCCACCACAAATTCCTGATTTCCAGTTCTTACTCAAACACTCATAAAATAGATACCGGCTCTTCAGTATTGGAAGCGATGCCAGATCACCATACCCTAACCTTAATCCTCTCTTCTTATTCCTATTAATCCAGGAGTTACATGGAATTACAAAAAGGATGGGAGGGTCTCAGCAGCAAGTGAATTCAGGATATCATGGTGTTCAATTTGGGTGCTAATTTTCTGGCTGTGGGTCTGGGGCTGGCACTGCAGTACAGGGAGAGAGAAAAACCAGACCCAGGAAAGAGAGGGAATAAGGAATCCCTTCACAGTGGACTTGTGAGAAAAATTCAGCCTGGAAGACATAGCCATGTGTCTGGGGTCACCACAATGTGTTGCATCTGCACCAGACCAAGTAGACAGCCCATTCTCATGGACTCACTTTGTCTAAATAGGACCCCAAGAAGCAGGAAATAATTTCATGCTCTTCACAGCTGAGATCCTTGAGGGTACAGACTCTGAAAGGCCACACTGAGGTGACATTTACTGTCACCAGAATGACAAGTGTAAGCCACTGTGCATGTGTCTGGAACAGTGTCAGAAAGAAGGTGCCACTGGTGCAGACTCACAAGGAAATGCGATTAGAAAGGCTTTCAGTGTGGCTGGGAGGAGCCTGGGAAGGGAGGGCAGGGTAGAGAGGAGGATGGGAGGGCCAGATCCTGGTGTCCGGTAACTGTGATACTTTCTGTTTCTTTCTGGCAACATTCCTCTAAACCCTTGCACCTAGAGAGTAAAAATATTTAACATCTCTCAGTTTCATTGAGCCAGGAATCCAGGCAGATTTAGTTGAGTACTTCTGTCTCAAGGTGTCTCACAGGCTGGGGTTGAGGTCTCAACTGAGGCTTGATTGGAGGCAGGTTCACTCCCACTCACTCACATGGGTATTGTCAGGACTCAGTTGAGACTGAGAGATGGAGTTTCATTCTGTCTTTTAGACTGGGCACTCCCTGGGTTCTCTCCTGTGGGGCCTCTACATGGAGCTCAAAACAATGGTGCTTATTCTCTCACTAGAGGCCCAGTGCATGAAATTCGTGCACTGGGGTGGGGGTGGGGGTCCCTCAGGCCGGCTTGTGTCCTCTCACAGTCTGGGACCCCTCGCTCCTTACTGCCCCCCTGCTTGCTGCTCCCTACTGTTCAGCTCGCTGCTCCTTAGTGCTGCCGCAGAGGCTCCTGCCACCACCGCTGCACTTGCCAGCTGTGAGCCCAACTCCTGGCTGAGCAGTGCTCCCCCTGTTGGAGCACATGGACCACCAGGGGGCAGCTCCTACGTTGAGCATCTGCCCCCTGGTGGTCAGTTCATAGCGACCAGTCATTCCACCATTTGGTCAATTTGCATATTAGGGTTTTATTATATAGGATTTCCAGATAAATAAGAGGAGCGAGTTAGAGAGCTAGAGATAGATGAGAGTAAGAGACAGAAAGAGAGAGAGAGAGAGAGAGATTAGAACACAGAGACAGAGAAAGAGGGGACTCAAGAAAGTAGGAGGGAAGTGACAAACTTTTTGTAAATAAAACTTGAACATGACATCCCATCACTTTGACTTTATTGTGTGGTCAGACATGAGTTACTAACCACTTAGTGGTGACATTAGGGTGTGCATAGCAGGAGGCAGGGCCCCGGAAGTCACTGTGGAGGCTGCACACCAGGGAGGCAACAGGAGGCACAGGATCTGATTCCAAGTCTAATGGGAGACCACGGAAGGTTTTATGGCAGTAAACTAGTGGCCCGTTGCAATAGGCCTAGATTCGCACAATAGGCCTTCCTTCCCCTGGCTGGCAGCACCGGCTTTCCTCTGGCACCCAGGACCCAGGCCTTTGGTCTGGCCGCAGCAGCGAGGCTTGGCTTCTCTGCTCCAGCTGCTCCCAGCCCCTCCTTTTTTTTCAGCTCCTCGAGTGGAGCCCAGGCCCCCAGCCACTCCTTGAGCGGAGTCCAGGGCCGGCAGGAAGCTTGGCTTCCTCTGTCACTGGGAGCAACCCAAGCCTCCTGCTCGCTTCAGCTCCGTGGCCGCCGCCATCTTCAGTCATCTTCAGTCTTCGCTCCATGCCTGCATATGCAAATTAACCGCCATCTTTGTTGGGTTAATTTGCATAGGCACTCCGATTGGCTGGTGGGTGTAGAGGAGTGGTGGGGTGATGGAGTGATGGTTAATTTACATGTTTCTCTTTTATTAGTGTAGATGATAACATCTAAATTTCCTTCATTTCAACCTCTTACCAAATGTGCAGACATTAAAACGTGTCTCAGAGAGGTCTGACATTCCCAAGCTCACACGGTGAAACCCAGGCCTGTTTTAAGTAGTGTCCCATGCTCCATCCCACCCTGTCTTGAAATTCTCCCATCTTTGAGCTTTTGCATCAGACACATGTGACACCATCCCACAGGTGTAGGTTTTATGTCACATGCACCTGATAATGTCTCTATGAAGTAGTTTCTAGCATGATCCTCATTGCATCTTGGGAGACTGAAAAGGCCCACAGAGACACGATGGCTTTTCCGGGACACAAAACTGGTCAGAAGAAAGCAGGTCTGAATTCAGCTCTGTCTCTGCCAAGTTGGGCCCCTGGTTCCATTCCCAGGGAGCTGTGTGTGGGGGGGGGTTGTGTTGGACATCTGTGTACAGTTATGGAGGTGACATGGGTGAGGAGGTGAGCAGAGCAGTGACATACTCAGGGGGGCTTTGGGGTGGGTGATTAAGGAAGGGGCCGAGGTCATGGGACCCTGATGAAGTGACCTCACTTCCTCTGTGACAACACAACAGAAGTTTCTCTGGTCACCAGGCCCCTTGACAGCTCACACAACTTGAGACAGCTGTGAGAGGAGGATGTTTTCTAGTTGTCTTGCGAGTCTGAGAGAGTGCTGCTGCTGGAGAGCCAACAATAAAAGCATTTTCACATGCTGGAGACAGTGACTCCAGCTTCACCTTCCATACTGCAGGCCCTTCAGCAAGGTGTTCCCTCAGATAACTCAGGACAGATCAGGGCAGGCTAGTCCAGGTCAGACCACAACTGTGATCCCATGGGGGCAGTCCCCCTGCCCCTTCTCATGTGTGTGGTGAGGTGGGTGAAAGGTATGGAGTGGGGGGACTTCCTGGGTGGAGCAGGTTGTTAGGTGTTGGAAGCCTGGTGAGTCTGTGAAGTGTACACCCCAGGTCATGGCTAGCAGGATGAGAAGGTGAGTGCTGGGGACCAAGCTCACTGACCCATTTGTTTATCCTAGGCCTTCCAGGTGTCATTTTGTTCCCTCTCTGTCTGGATCAGATGCCTTTCTGTTTCTGATCAGGGGAGCAGAATTTATTGTGGGTTCCCCCGTGGTGGTGTCCAGGCAGGTCCCTGATGTTTTCTAGCCTAGATACCAGACACTCTCTTTGCAGAGCTCTACCCAGGAGACCAGAGAGAAGCTGGTGGATGGGGACAACTTCTCTGTCTCCCTGAACAGAGGCAGGTGCACCAGGCCAGCAACAGCCAGAGGCAGTATGAGGTGAGAGTGGGTGCAGACCCTGAGATGACCTGGGCGGCCCAGAACCCAGTTTCAAATCTGGGGGCTCCTCCAGGCCTTCCCAGGGCTTTCCCACTAGAGTGTAATCTTGTCCCAGTCTAAAGGAATCTGGACCTCCCCTCCCACCAACACTAGCTTCATGGGAGGGGAGAAAGTCAGTCCTCACATATTTGTAGGAATATTAGAGAAAACTGTATGTTGTTTTACTTTACACTGGGCCATAATATCTTTTCATTTTGCTATTGTTTTTTTAAATTCACATTTTATTTAGGTTGATATAAACTATACAAAATTGATTTTCTTCACCAAAAATAACGACAATATTTTGTGTATTATTCCTAGGTAAACCACAAAACACACTTTTGTAGGTTTTCCAGGTTTTGCTTATAAATCAAGATGAGGCAGTAGGTATAGTCATGGACAAAGACAGACAGACTAGAACAGACAAATCAATTGTTAGTATTCATGGCCTCTGATCCATGACACTTAAAAGTGTTCAACACATACCTGCTAAGAAGCATATGAAGATAGAAGCTCAATAAAGGAATGTAAACAGCAACAACCAGCTGTGGAAAAATGGCAGGCTCTTCCACTCAAGTTGTAACTTGTTTCTTTAAGATCGTTGAATACAGACAAAATTTACACTGACATTCTTGTTTGGCAAGCTCACATGTTTCTTTCACTATCTGGTAATTCCTTGAATTGTCCATTACAGATATTTAACATACTTAAAACTCCTGCTACATTGTAATATTTTATAAAATGTATTCCTTCCTCCCAAACCTTCTCAAAATTTATTTCTTCCAAGAACTAACTTAATACTAGATCCACAGTGATAATAGGTGTCATGGAAAAAAATGACTTAACTAGCCTGGCTGGTGTGGCTCTGGATTGAGCGTTGACCCATGCACCAAGAGGCTACCTGCTGATTCCCGGTCAGGGCACATGCCCTGGCTGCAGAATTGATCCCCAGTAGGGGACTTGCAGGAAGCAGCCGATGGGTGTTCCTCTCACATTGATGTTTCTCTCTCTCTTTTGCTCCCCCTTTATGTCTCTCTAAAATCAATAAAAACATTAAAAAATGACTTAACTAAAACAATTACAAAGTGCCATCAGCAGAGACCATGCAGAAGGGTAAGAACACTTTCAGTGCTATCTTCTGAAAGAACAGTCAGGTCTCCCAAGCATGTGAGTCAGACAAGGGCCAATTAAACAGATTATCAGGGGCTAATGTACTCAAAGGGAGGCCTATAGGTCAGTGATAAAATGGCCTGTATACATCTTACAGCTTTTCTAGATGTTTTCAAATTTCTTAGATAATTTTCAAATATCTATCCTATCTAGTAAAAGACAAAAGGGTAATTAACCGTACCTCTGCTACACTTCCCATTGGCTAATCAGCAAGATATGCAACTTAACTGCCAACAAAGATGGCGGCCGGCAGTCACGCAGCTGAAGCAAGCAGGAGGCTTGCTTGCTTGCTCCAGCGATGGAGGCAAGGTTCCCCACCTGCCACGGCCTGCTCTAAGCTCCGAAAGCAACAGCTCCAAAAGCAACAAAGTTTCAATTATAGAAGCCAAACAAACCCCAGATACCTGCTTTCAGCCAGCCATGGCCTCAGAGCTGGGAGAGCCAGTGACGGCAACAGAGTTTCAATTATAGAAGGTAAATAAATCCCAGAATAAAAAAAAAGAAAAAAAGGAGAGGCTGGAAGCTTCAGTTGCCGGCCAGCCTGAAAACAGCCCTCAGCCCCTCACCCAGACTGGCCAGGCACCCCAGTGGGGACCCCCACCCTGAAGGGGGTGTGACCAGCTGCAAACAGCCATCAGCCCCTCACCCAGGCTGGCGAGGCACCCAAGCGGGACCCCCACCCTGATCCAGGACACCCTTCAGGGCAAACCAGCCGGCCCCCACCCGTGCACCAGGCCTCTATCCTATATAGTAAAAGGGTAATATGCCAACTGACCCTAACAGCAGAAAGACTGGGAATGACTGGTCACTATGACACACACTGACCACCAGGGGGCAGACGCTCAATGCAGGAGCTGCCCCCTGGTGGGCAGTTCGCTCCCACAGGGGGAGCTCTGCTCAGCCACAAGCCAGGCTGATGGCTGCCAGTACAGTGGTGGTGGTGGGAGCCTCTCCTGCCTCCTCAGCAGCGCTAAGGATGTCCGACTGCAGCCTAGGTCTGCACCCTGCTGGCAAGTGGTCATCCCCCGAGGGCTGCCGGGCTGCCAGAGGGATGTCTGATTGCCAGCTTAGGCCCAATCCCCCTGGGGAGCAGGCCTAAGCCAGCAGGTGGTCATCCCCCAAGGGGTCCCAGACTGCGAGAGGGCACAGGCCGGGCTGAGGGAACCCCCCACCCCGAGTGCACAAATTTTTGTGCACCGGGCCTCTAGTATATATATATAAAGTGTCCCTCCAACTGACCAGTCACTATGACATGCACTGACCACCAGGGGGCAGACACTCAACACAGGAGCTGCCGTGACATGCACTGGCCATTTCCAAAGAAACAGCACCATGGACCTGGTGCTGGTGGGGGACACAGGCCCCCACCACCGTCCTGGAGCAACACCTTACTAAATCGCAGCCAGTGCTGCCAAGACCCCATGGCACAAAATGCAGCCCACAGTCCAGCCCAGCCTGGAAATGATCGCTGTGGGTGCCGGGTAATGATGTCACATAGCAATGCCCAGCTTCCTCTCCTTAGCGACTAGCCTGCTTGGAGTTTCTTCAGCCCAGGAACACCACTTGCTTTATAGCCAGGTGCAAACATTTTACAATTTAACCAAATGTTTGTGAAGTGTTTTCACGTGCCTTATCTCATTTGATCCTTACAGAAATCCTGGAGTAGGTAGATAGGAGACTCAGTGGAATCCTATTTTCTTTTCATTAGCAAGATGCAAATAGTGATATTAAAATATTTCTTCTAATTAATTTCCTTTCAATGTTTATGAATCCGTGCACTGGGACACTAGTCAAATATAAAAGGAAGCCCATTTTAAAAGTCTCTTAGGTATTTTTCATGGTTTTTAAATTATTTGTTGGAAGCTCTTACTTAATTGTATAGAGTTAGATATATGTGTCTACCATTAAATCAAAATCATGTTGTTAGTTAGGTAAGACATTTGAACAATGTTTTACTATTTTCATACTTTCAAAATCATGTTTTTAATCAAAATTTATGTTAAACAAAGCTAAGCTACTTGACCTTGACCTTTGGTGTTCCATTCCTCAGGTATGCTTGGAGATACTTTCACTATTTTCATAGAGCTTATTCCTACCTTCATCACAGGAAGAACACATAAAACCTTCAGCAATGCATCAACATTAGGACAAAACTTGATGTCTGGCAGGTGGAGTGCTTCATAAATGTTGGGTGGAAGCTCTGTATCTTTCCCTCAGTGTTTCCACTTGATTCTCCAACAATGCAGCTGAGCTGAGAGTGTGTCAGGACCGGGTATGTCACCTCTGTGCACATCAGCATGGTGTTCATCCAGTGTACTGAATTTGAGCTGTCCCATGACAGAGGGTGCCAGAGATCAGCATTGAAGCGCTCTGAGGTGCTGTTCTGGGAATATATTTTTCAGTTCCTGAATAACGTGTTCTGCTGTTGGAACACTTAGAGCTTCTTAGCAGGAACTCTCAGAGGTTAGCTGAGATCCCAGGTTACCTTGCTGTGCTCTGTGAAATTTCCCAGGGAGCTCCATCTGAATATCAAGTTTGGTTGCCAAATTGGTGGTTTCTTGAAATCAAAATTCATGACAAACTTCAATATTTTCCATCATTTCACTCAGTGAATGCAGCACTGCAATCAAGCTACTGGCTGCAAAGACGACATAAGAGGCTTGCCCCTGGAGATTTTCCCAAAAGCTCTTGTAAAAGGTAGAGCATATTTAAGAACAATAGCAACAATGAAATCAAACTTGGTTACTGCACTACAGAGTACAAATGGTCCGCCTGCTGTACAGTTATTCCATCCCATAGTTGTGCCACTATTTATACCATCAAAACATAAGACCAATGCTTGTAGGTCACTAAAATTTTAGAAAACATCATGCCTGCCTGTCCACCGAGAATAGCAATTTTCCTTCCCCTCCCTCCCTCCCTCCCTCCCTCCCTTCCTTCCTAGGAAGGGAGAGACAGAGATAGATGGAAACATCAATGATGAGAATCATCAATTGGCTGCCTCCTGCACGCCCCCTACTGGGGATCCAGCCTGAAACATGAAACCTGGGCATGTGCCCTGACCAGGAATCAAACTGTGATCTCCTGGTTCATAGATTGACGCTCAACCACTGTGCCACACTGGCCGGGCTCCTTTAGTTCTTTAACCCCTTCTTTATTGTTCTGAAAAAGGACAGAGGTTACTCTGTCAAGCTCTAAAGGCAGTTGTGGTGATCGATGGAAAAAAGAACCAACTTCCTCAATTGTTCCTAATGCAACAGATACTCCCATACAGGCATGGATTTTGCCAACCATGTGTTTAAGGCAGGTGTGCAGATAGCTTGGGGATATTTCTCTAAAAGTCTAAATTACCAACCTGTATTTTGGAAGAAAATCCACGGGACACAGTGTAAGCGTGGCCATGACAATACTCCGTGTTTAATCCACACTTCTCAGTTATCATAGTGTGAAATTCTATATCAGCATCAGCCCCCTAAGGCAGGAAGCCTACACATTCCTCTCCCAGGTTGTGAGCTTCATCAACAAACCTCACCAACACAGCAGGAGCTCTTCCTCTGCTCTCTCCACTGCCTCCTCAGTGATAATGAAAAATAATTGAGAGTCTCACTTCCCTGAGGGTTTCTTCCCCGATGCAACTCCCCAGATTTCTAGTGCTGGTTTCTGCTGTTTCTGAAGGCAACAATGCTGTTTCCAATTGCTTTCTCAGAACTTCTTCAGCAGAACTTAAAGGGCACTCAAGCAATGCTTGACAGTTATCAGGAGTAAAGAGACCTCTGGCATTTGATCAGCTTCCTGTCCATCCACTTACACGCTGGAGTCCAACGGTTTGTTTTCCTATAATAATCAAAATTTCAAATGAAGATTTAAATATTCTTTGCTTTCTTTCCTGTCAAAGGTTAAAGGTAAAATGTCTCCATTCTACCCTCCAACCCAGCGGTTCTCAACCTGTGGGTCGCGCCCCCTTTGGCAGGGGTCGCCTAAGACCATCCTGCATATCAGATATTTACATGACGATTCATAACAGTAGCAACATTACAGTTATGAAGTAGCAACGAAAATAATTTTATGGTTGGGTCACAACATGAGGAACTGTATTTAAAGGGCCAGAAGGTTGAGAACCACTGCTCCAACCCCTCCTTCTGCATTGCAATGGGTTCTGAGCATTGCTGTTGTTGATTTTTTTAATGTTATTATTCCTTTTCAGATTTTTTTTTGTTTAGTGTCCTGATTTCATCTTCACTCAGTTATTTTATTTGTTTTCTGTGTCACTATGTGGATTGTTCAAGTGACTGGTAAGATCAAGTATTGTTGGTATTGTCTTATGTGGACTCTCCCTATGACGTCACAAGTATCTGCTTCAATTAATTTTGAGAAATAAAGTAATTCAATTATTCTTTAGTTTTCTTTCTTTTTTTGTTTTTGTTAACCCTCATCTGAGGATATTTTTTCCCATTGATTTTTAGAGAGAGTGGAAGGGAAGTGGGGGCGGGGGGAGAGAAACATTGATGTGAGAGAGAAACATTGGTTGTCTCCCACAAGTGCCCCAACTGGTGGGGCCCAGGATTGAACCTGCAACTCACATACGTGCCCTTGACTGGTAATTGAACCTGAGACCCTTAGGCCCACAGGCAGACGCTCTAAACACTGAGCAACTGGCCAGGACTATTTAATTTTCTGATGCCTCTGCAAAATGTATAGTTCTACAGATCATAGAGGTCTCAAAGTGTTTGGTACACAATCAATAATGTTTATTTAGTTAATCAGGTCTTTTATCTTCTAAGTCTTCTCTCCTACAATCCCCCCTGCCCATTACCCCTTTCTGGCATATGGCCAGATTCCCGGGCTCTGAAGAAGGCTAGATGCAATAGTGTGGGGATGGGGACTAGTGATTGGCCAAGAGAGCTGGTTTTTAAAAAAATATTTTTCTTTTATTGATTTCAGAGAGGAAGGGAGAGGGAGAGAAAGATAGAAACATCAAGGATGAGGGAGAATCATTGATTGGTTGCCTTCTGCATGCCCCACACTGGGGACTGAGCCCGCAACCCAGGCATGTGCCCTGACCGGGAATCGAACAGTGACCTCCTGGTTTCTAGGGCAAGGGAGCTGTTTTTTTTCTTCCTTCCTTCCCCCCTTCCTTCCTCCCTCCCTCCCTCCCTCTCTCCCTCCCTCTCTTCCTCCCGCCTTTCTTTCCTTCCTTCCTTCCTTCCTTCCTTCCTTCCTTCCTTCCTTTCTCTCTCTCTCTCTCTCTCTCTCTCTCTCTCTCTCTCTCTCTCCCTCTCTTTCTTTCTTTCTTTCTTTCTTTCTTTCTTTCTTTCTTTCTTTCTTTCTTTCTTTCTTTCTTTCAATTCTTTATTATTGCAAGTAATGGAGGCCTGGTGCATGAAATTTGTGCATGGAGGCAGGGGGCAGAGGCATTTCCTCAGCCCAGCTTGTGTCCTCACACAGTCTGGGAGCCCTCGCTCCTTACCACTTGCTTGCTCGCTGCTCCTTACCGCTTGGCTCGCTGCTCCTTAGCACTGCTGCAGAGGCAGGAGAGGCTTCCACCACCACTGCTGCACTCACCAGCCATGAGCCCGGCTTCTAGCTGAGCGGCACTCCCCCTGTGGGAGCACACTGACCACTAGGAGGAGCACCAGTGTTGATTGTCTGCCCTGGTGGTCAGTGCGCATCATAGGGACAGGTCGTTTTGGTAGTTCTGTCATAATGGTGGCTTAGGCTTTTATTATATAGACTAGAGGCCCGGTGCACAAAAATTTGTGCACTCGGGGGAGGGAAGGGGGTCCCCCAGCCCGGCCTGTGCCCTCTTGCAGTCTGGGACCCCTCTGGAGATAACGACCTGCTGGCTTAGGCCTGCTCCCGGGTGGCAGCCCCTGATCAGGCTCAGAGCAGGGCCGATTGGGGAGTTGGGGCGCTGCCCCGTCATGCACAGAGCAGGATCGATCAGGGGGTTGGGGAGCTGACCCCTGTCACACACAGAGCAGGGCCGATCAGGGGGTTGAGGAGCTCCCCCCTGTCACTCACAGAGTAGGGCCAATAGGGGAGTTGGGGCACCGCCCCCTGTCACACACAGAGCAGGGCGGATCAGGGGGTTGGGGCGCCTTCCCCTGTCACGAACAGAGCAGGGCAGATAGGGAGGTTGTGGCCCCGCCCCCTGTCACTCACAGAGCTGCAGGGCAATCAGGGGGTTTGGGCACTGCCCCCTGTCACGCTGATCCCGGTGCCAGGAGCCTCGCTGCTCCGCTGATCCCGGTGCTGTGAGGCATATTACCCTTTTACTATATAGGATAGAGGCCTGGTGCACGGGTGGGGGCTGGCTGGTTTTCCCTGAAGGGTGTCCTGTATCAGGGTGGGGGTCCCCACTGGGGTGCCTGACCAGTCTGGCTGAGGGGCTGAGGGCTGTTTTCCGGAAGCAGGTGACTGAATCTCCCAACCGCTCCTCTTTTTCTTTTTCTTTTTTTTATTCTGGGCCAGCTTTAGCTCTGAGGCTTCACTGCTGAAAACATCGATACAATGTTGCGGTCCGGCTGGCTGAAGGCAGGCTGACTGAAAGCTGGTTTCTGGGGTTTTGTTTAGCTTCTATATTTGCAACATAGTACGTAGTTGCTTAGAGTATCAGCTGAGAGGCTGACAAGTCTGGTGGGGAATGTTGGAGTCCACCGTCACTGGAGCAAGCAAGCCTCCCTGCTCGCTTCAGTGCATGGCTGCCAGCTGCCATCTTGGCTGACAGTTAATTTGCATAAGGATATGCTGATTAGCCAATAGGAAGGGTAGCGGTCGTACGCTAATTACCATGTTTCTCTTTTATTAGTGTAGATTATATAATCCCCCATTATCCCCCATTGACCCTCTCCAGTTCATCATCCCCCCCCCCACAGGCCTTCAGCACTCTATTGTCTGTGTCCATGGGTTACGCATATACAAGGTCTTTGGTTGAATACCTCCCACCCACCCACCCTCCCCTGCCTTCCTTCTGAGATTCCACACTGTGTTCCATGCTTCCATGTCTCTGGATCCACTCCGTTCATCAATTTACTTTGTTATTTAGATTCCATATATGAGTGAGATCATGTGATACTTGTCTTTCTCTGACTGACTTATTTCATTTAGCATGATACTCTCCAGGTCCCTCCATGCTGTTTCAAAGTGTAAGAGATTCTTCCTTTTTACTGTTGCATAGTATTCCATGGTATAAATGTACCACAGCTTTTTTTTATCTACTGACTAGAAGCCCAATGCATGAAATTTTTGCATGGGGATGGGGGGGGTCCCCTAAGCCCAGCCTGCACCCTCTCCAATCTGGGACCCCTCGGGGAATGTCTGACTGCCAGTTTAGAACTGCTGGCTCCTAACTGCTCAACTGCCTGCCTTCCAGATCGCCCCTACTGGCCCCCCCTGCCAGCCTGATCACTCCTAACTGCCTCTGCCTGCTGGCCGGGTCACCCCCAATACCACCCCCCCGCCAACCTGGTTGCCCCCAACTGCCCCACCCCTGCCGACCTGGTCACCCCTAACTGCTCCCTCCGCCAGCATGGTTGGCCCTTATTGCCCCCCCTGCTGGCCTGGTCATCCGCAAAGCCCCCCTCTGCTGGCCTGGTTGCCCCTAACTGCCCCTCCCCACCAACCTGGTCACCCCTTACTGTCCCCCCCTGCAGGCCTGATTGCCCCCAACTGCCCTCCCCCCCCCCCCCCCCCCCCCGCCAGCCTGGTCGCCCCACACAGCCTGCTCTTCAGCTGTTTGGCCATCCCTCACTAACCCCCCTGCTGGCCTGGTCGCCCCACAGAGCCTGCTGTTCAGTTATTTGGTCGTCCCTCACTGTCCCCACTGCTGGCCTTGTCACCCCATTGAGCCTGTTTGGTCGTCCATTTGGTTGCGATGGCCCCTGGCTCTTTATATATATACTAGAGGCCCGGTGCACAAAAATTTGTGCACTGGGGGGGGGGGGGGGGGGAGGGGGGTCCCTCAGCCTGGCCTGTGCCCTCTCGCAGTCTGGGACCCCTTGGGAGATAATGACCTGCTGGCTTAGGCCTGCTCCCGGGTGGCAGAGGGCAGGCCCAATCCCTAGGTGCAGCGCCTGGTCGGGCTCAGAGCAGGGCCGATTGGGGAGTTGGGGCGCCGCCCCGTCATGCACAGAGCAGGGCAGATGGGGAGGTTGCGATGCCACCCCTAGTCACGTTCAGGGTAGGGCCGATTGGGGGGTTGGGGCACCGCCCCGTCACACTCAAGGCAGGGTCGATGGGGAGGTTGTGGCGCCACACCCTGCCACGCAAAGAGCAGGGCTGATCAGGGGGTTGGGGCGCTGCCCCCTGTCACACACAGAGCAGGGCCCATCAGGGGTTTGGGGAGCTCCCCCCTGTCACGCACAGAGCAGGGCCGATCAGGGGGTTGAGGAGCTCCCCCCTGTTATGCACAGAGCAGGGCCAATAGGGGAGTTGGGGCACCACCCCCTGTCACACACAGAGCAGGGCCGATCAGGAGGTTGGGGCGCCGCCACTGTCACACTCAGGGCAGGGCCGATGGGGAGGTATGGCTCTACCCCATCTCACATAGAGCAGGGCCCATGGGGGGGGGGTTGGGGCACTGCCCCCTGTCACACACAGAGCTGCAGGGCAATCAGGGGGTTTGGGCGCTGCCCCCTGTCACGCTGATCCCGGTGCCGGGAGGCCTCGCGGCTCTGCTGATCCCACCCGGCAGGGTCACAGATCCGGGTCCCAGACCGCAGACAGCCTTGCCTGCTGCCGCCTGCCTTCAGTATGCAAATTAGCCGCCATCTTGTTGCTTCAGGGTGGGGGTCCCCACTGGGGTGCCTGGCCAGTCTGGGTGAGGGGCTGAGGGCCGTTTTCAGGCTGGCGGGTGACTGGAGCTCCAAACCTCTCCTTTTTTTCTTTTTTTTTAATTCTGGCATTTATTTACCTTCTATGGCTGTCACTGGAGCTGAGAGCCGGCTTTCTCTCTGAGGCTCGGCTGAAAGCAGGTTTCTGGCCTTTGTTTTCTGTATTCGAAACAATGTTGCGACTCCAGCTCTGAGATCCCGGCTGACTGACAGGAGCTTTCTGGAGTTTTGTTTATCTTCTATAAATGTTACTATGTTTCCAACTGAAGCTCAGAGGCCGGCAAGGCAGGCGGGGAACGTTGGAGTTCTCTGTCACTGAAGGAAGCAAGCCTCCTGTTAGCTTCCAGCTGCCTGGCTGCCGGCCGCCATCTTGGCTGACAGTTACTTTGTATATACTCACTGATTAGCCAATGGGAAGGGTAGCGGTCGTACGCCAATTACCATGTTTCTCTTTTATTAGTGTAGACTAGAGGACTGGTGCACAAAAATTTGTGCACTCGGGGGGGGGGGGGAGGGGAGGGGGGTCCCCCAGCCCGGCCTGTGCCCTCTCACAGTCTGGGACCCCTCAGGAGATAACAACCTGCTGGCTTAGGCCTGCTCCTGGGTGGCAGAGGGCAGGCCCAATCCCTAGGTGCAGCCCCTGGTCGGGCTCAGAGCAGGGCTGATTGGGGAGTTGGGGCACCACCCCCTGTCATGCACAGAGCAGGACAGATCAGGAGTTTGCAATGCCACCCTCAGTCACACTCAGGGTGGGGCCAATTGGGGGGTTGGGCACCGCCCCCTGTCACACTCAAGGCAGAGTTGATGGGGAGGTTGCGGCGCCACCCCCTGTCACGCACAGAGCAGGGCCGATCAGGGGGTTGGGGCGCCACCACTGTCACACTCAGGGCAGGGCCGATGGGGAGTTATGGCTCTACCCCATCACACACAGAGCAGGGCCCGTGGTGGGGGGGGGGGGGTTGGGGCACCGCACCCTGTCACACACAGAGCAGGGCCCATCAGGGGGTTGGGGCACCTTCCCCTGTCACGAACAGAGCAGGGCAGATAGGGAGGTTGTGGCCCTGCCCCCTGTCACACACAGAGCTGCAGGGCGATCAGGGGGTTTGGGCGCTGCCCCCTGTCATGCTGATCCTGGTGCTGGGAGGCATATTACCTTTTTACTATATAGGATAGAGGCCTGGGGGCCGGCTGGTTTGCCCTGAAGGGTGTCCTGGATCAGGGTGGGGGTCCCCACTGGGGTGCCTGGCCAGCCTGGATGAGGGGATGATGGCTGTTTGCAGCTGGTCACACACCCTTCAGGGTGGGGGTCCCCACTGGGATGCCTGGCCAGTCTGGGTGAGGGGCTGAGGGCTGCTTTTAGGCTGACTGAAGCTCCCAACTGCTCCTTTTTTTTCTCTTTTCTAATTTTATTCTGGGCCAGCTTTAGCTCTGGCTCTAGCTCTGAGGCTTCATATCTGGTTTGTTTGCCGTTCTATAATCGAAACAATGTATAACTTCAGCTCTGAGATCCCGGCTGGCTGAAAGCTGGTTTCAGCTTCTTATTTGCAACATAGTACATAGTTGCTTAGAGTTGCAACTCAGAGGCCGGCAAGTCAGGCGGGGAACGTTGGAGTCTGCAGTCCCTGGAGCAAGCAAGCCTCATGTTCGCTTCCAGCTGCCTGGCTGCCGGCCGCCATCTTGGCTGACAGTTAATTTGCATAAGGATATGCTGATTAGCCAATGGGAAGGGTAGCGGTCGTACGCTAATTACCATGTTTCTCTTTTATTAGTGTAGATATATATATATGGGCACTTGAGCTCTTTCCAGATCTTAGCCATTGTAAATTGTGCTTCTATGAACATAAGGGTACATACATTCTTCCTGATTGGTGCTTTGGGTTTCTTTTCTTTTTTTTTTTTTAAATATATTTTATTGATTTTTTACAGAGAGGAAGGGAAAGAGATAGAGAGCCAGAAATATCGATGAGAGAGAAACATCAATCAGCTGCCCCCTGCACATCCCCCACTGAGGATGTGCCCGCAACCCAGGTACATGCCCCTGACTGGAATCGAACCCGGGACCCCTCAGTCTGCAGGCCGACGCTCTATCCACTGAGCCAAACCGGTTTTGGCAATGCTTTGGGTTTCTTAAGATATATTCCTAGAAGTGGGGTCACTGGGTAAAATAGAAGTTCCATATTTCATTTTTTGAGGAAACTTCATACTATTTTCCATAATGGCTGCACCAGTCTGCATTCCCACCAGCAGTGTATTAGGGTTTCCATTTCTTTTTTTTTTTTTTATATTTTTATTGATTTTTTACAGAGAGGAAGGGAGAGAGATAGAGAGTTAGAAACATCGATGAGAGAGAAACATCGATCAGCTGCCTCCTGCACATCTCCCACTGGGGATGTGCCCGCAACCCAGGTACATGCCCTTGACCGGAATCGAACCTGGGACCTTTCAGTCCGCAGGCCAACGCTCTACCACTGAGCCAAACCAGTTTTGGCTAGGGTTTCCATTTCTCCACATCTTGGACAGCACTTGTCATTTGTTGATTTGTTGATGGTAGCCATTCTGACAAGGTGTGAAATGGTACCTCATTGTTATTTTGATGTGTACCTCTCTGATGATTAGTGACTTTGAGAATCTATATATATAAAACCCTAATATGCAAATAGACTGAATGGCGGAACAACCGAACAACTGGTTGCTATGACGTGTGCTGACCACCAGGGGCATGCACAGAACATGACGGGCTTTGGCAGTAGGCGGCAGAGCGTGGAATATGGTGGACGTCGGCTGTGGTGGGATGGTGGAGCAGGTGAGCGGGGGCGCCAGACCAAGGTGGGGCCCCAGTCACTATCATTGGGGTGAGCCTCTGGTGGTTACTGAAAATTCTTTGCTCTATCGTGCTGTGGTCCTGCTGGCACTTGCACCTGCTGCCGGTGCCAGCCCTGCTTGCACCTGCTGCAAGCGCTGTAGCTGCCTTTCGCATCCGCTGCCAGTGACGGCCTAGCTCACACCCGCAGCTGGCATCGGAGCTGCCCCTTGCACCCACTGCCAGTGCCCGGTGCCAGTCCCAATTGCTTGGTGCCATCAGAAGGTGCAAGTGGCGGCTGCCAGCCCCGATCACCCCTGAGGGCTTCTCCACCTCCCCCTGCTCCTGAGGGGCAATCAGGGTAGCAACCACTGCTCGCACCCACTGATGGCGCTGGCCCCAATCACTCTGTCATCAGCGGTGCGAGCAGGGCTGGCGCCATTAGCACATGGGAGCAGTGGTGGAGGGAGAGGGACTGCTGGCTGACAGGGACCAGGGGCCGTGGTGGGAGGGGCCAGGCGGGGGCGTGGAGGATGGGCGGAGACCCGCCCCTGTGCCCACCGCAGCCTCACAGTCCACAGTTTCATTCAAGGTGCACGAATTTGTGCACTGGGCTCCTAGTTTTTTCATATGTCTCTTGGCCCTCTGTATGTCCTCTTTGGACAAGTATCTATTTAGGTCCTTTGCTCATTTTTTAATTGGATTGTTTGTCTTCCTTTTGTTAAGTTGTATGAGTTCCTTATATATTTTGGATATTAACCCTTTATCAGATGTTTCATTGACAAATATGTTCTCCAATACAATGGGCTTCCTTTCCATTTTGTTTATGGTTTATTTTGCTGTGCAGAAGCTTTTTATTTTTATGTATTCCCATTTGTTTATTTTCTCCTCAGTTTCCTTTTCCTTAGGAGATGTAGCTGTAAACATATTGCAATAGAGATGACTAAGATTTTGCTGCCTATGGTTTCTTCTAGGCTTTTTATGGTTTCACAATTTACATTTAAGTCTTTTATCCATTTTGAGTTTATTCTTGCATATGGTGTAAGTTGATGGTCTAGTTTCATTTTTTTTGGCATGCATCTGTCCAATTTTCCCAACACCCTTTATTGAAGAGACTCTTGTGACTCCAAATATTAATTGAGTAATGGCTTGGGTCAATTTCTGGGTTCTCAGTTCTATTCCATTGACCTATATGCCTGTTCTTGTGCCAGTACCAATCTGTTTTGATTACAGTGACTTTGTAATATAATTTGATTTCTGGTATTGTGATTCCTCCAACTTTGTTTTTCTTTCTCACAATTGCTGCAGCTATTTGGGGTCTTTTTTGATTCCATATAAATTTTGGAATATTTGTTCTAGCTCTGTGAAATATGCTGCTGGTATTTTAATAGGGATTGCATTGAATCTGTAGATTGCCTTCAGTAGTATGGACATTTTAATGATGTTGATTCTACCAATCCATGAACGCGATATATTTTTCCACCTTTTTATATCTTCTTCTATCTCTTTTTTCAACGTTCTGTAGTTTTCCTAGTATAGTTCTTTTGCCTCTTTAGTTAAATTTATTCGTAAGTAACTTAATTTTTGTTGTTGCAATGGTACATGGGATTGTTTGTTTAGTTTCTCTCTGAGAATTCATTATTTGTGTATTAAAAAGTCATTGATTTTTGGGTGCTGATTTTGTATCCTGCTGCACTGCCAAATTCAATCTAGCAGTTTTTTGGTAGAGTCTTTAGGGTTTTCTATGTACAATATCATGTCATCTGCAAATAATGAGAGTTTTACTTCCTCCTTTCCAATTTGGATTTCTCTTATTTCTTCTTCTTGGTGATCAATATGGCTAGGACTTCCAGTACTATGTTGAATAAGAGTGGTGAAAGCAAACATCCCTGTCTTGTTCCTGTTCTTAGGGGAAATTTTTTAAGTTTTTGCCCATTGAGTATGATGTTTGCTGTAGGTTTGTCATATATGGCCTTTATCATGTTGAGATTTGTTCCCTCTTTTCTCACTTTGCTGAGAGTTTTTATCAAAAATGGGTATTGGATTTTGTTAAGTGCCTTTTCTGCATCTATTGATATGATGATGTGATTTTTGTTTTTCAGTTTGTCTATGTGAGGTATCATGTTTATTGATTTGCAAATATTGTACCAGCCTTGATCCCTGGATTATATCCCACTTGATCATGGTGTATGATATTTTGAATATATTGCTGGATGTGATTTGCTAATATTTTGTTGAGGATTGTTGCATCTATGTTCATCAGGGATATTGGCCTATAATTCTCTTTCTTTGTAGTGTCTTTATCTTGTTTTGGAATTAGGATCATCCTGGCCTCATAAAAAGAACTTGGAAGTGTTCCTTTCTCTTAGATTTTCTGAAATAGTTTGAGGTGTACAGGTGTTAGTTCTTCTTTGAATGTTTGGTAACACTCCCTTGTAAAGCTATTCAGACCTGGGCATTTATTTGCTGGAAATTGCTTCTATTTCATCAGTTATTCAATAATTCAGGTTTTCTGATTCCTCTTGATACAGTTTTGGGAGATTGTATTTTTCTAGGAATTTGTCTATTTCATCCACATTGTCTAGCTTGTTGGCATATAGTTGTTCGTAGTATTTTCTTACAGTCCCTTGTATTTCAGTGGTGTCAGTGGTTACGATTTTATTTATTTGGGTCCTCTCTCTTTATTTCTTGATTAGTCTGGCTGATGGGTTAACAATTTTATTTATCCTTTCAAAGAACCAGCTCTTGGTTTCATTGATTTTTTTGTATTTTTTTTGTCTCTATGTTATTTATTTCTGCTCTAATCTTTATTATTTCCTCCCTTCTACTTACTCTGGGGATTTTCTTGTTGTTCACTTTCTAGTTCTTTAAGTTGTAGGGTTAAATAGTTTATTGTTGATTTTTCTTTAATATTTTATTGATTTTTTACAGAGAAGAAGGGAGAGGGATAGAGAGTTAGAAACATCGATGAGAGAGAAACATTGATCAGCTGCCTCCTGCACACCCCACACTGGGAATGTTCCCGCAACCAAGGTACATGCCCTTGACCGGAATCGAACCTGAGACCCTTCAGTCCAAAGGCCGACGCTCTATCCACTGAGCCAAACCAGTCAGGGCTTTTTCTTGTTTTTTGAGGCATGCCTTTAGTGCTATGAACTTTCTTCTCAGGATTGCTTTTGCTGTGTCCCAGAGATTTTAGGTTGCTTTGTGTTCATTTTCATTTGTTTTCAGGAAGTTTTTTATTTCTTTCTCGATCTCCTTGGTAATCCATTCAATGTTTAATAACATGCTATTTATTCTTCATGTGTTTAAATGTTTTTGGGTGGGCTTGTTTTTTTTTTTTTACTGTAGTTGATTTCTAATTTAATTCCACTGTGATCTGAGAAGATGCTTGATATGATTTCAATCTTCTTGAACTTGTAGAGACTTGTTTTGTGTCCTAACATGTGGTCTATCTTTGTGAATGACCCATGTGCACTTGGGAAGAATGTATATTCTGCTGCTTTGGAGTGAAATGGTCTATAAATGTCAATTAAATCCAGCTGATCCAGTGTATCATTTAGAATCTCTGTTTCCTTGTTAAGTTTTTGTCTGGAAGATCTATCCAGTGAAGTCAGAGGAGTGTTCAAGTCCCCTACTATAACTGTATTGTTGTCGATCTCTCTGTTAAAATCTTCTAGAAGTTTTTTTTTTAAAATATATTTTATTGATTTTTTACAGAGAGGAAGGGAGAGAGATAGAGAGTTAGAAACATCGATGAGAGAGAAACATCGACCAGCTGCCTCCTGCACATCTCCCACCGGGGATGTGCCCTCAACCCAGGTACATGCTCTTGACCGGAATCGAACCTGGGACCTTTCAGTCCGCAGGCCGACACTCTATCCGCTGAGCCAAACCGGTTTCGGCACTTCCAGAAGTTTTTAAAAAATATATATTTAGGTGTTCTTATGTTGCATGTATATATGTTTACTAGGGTTATATCCTCTGTTTTCCAATAGGTTGGGTCAACTCTCCTTCCACAGCCTAGACCGCCTGTAGAGCAAATGTCTGTGTGGGAAAGATGTCCTCTGCTGCATGAGGGAATGACTCAGCACAGGAAACCAGGGGTGTCTGCCTTCTGAGCTCTAACCCCTGAGTCCCTGGTCCTGGCTTCTGCTTGCACAGCTCCAGTTCAGGTGGCTCCACAGGGAATTTTTTGTGTTAGCCCTTTAAGAGGGTGCCTGAATTTCCAGCCATCTCTCCCTGGCAGATAGCATCTCTGCTGCTTTTCACAGCCAGATGTTATGTGGGCACCCTTCTCAGTTCTGGTGCTCTCTGCTGGGAGACCCAGCTTGAGGATTATATCCCAAGGTTCTCATTGGCAACCTCCACAGCTGAGATATCTCTCCAGAACTTCAGTTGCTGTTTGTGGATTCCTGGCCAGCCCTTTCCCACCTCTATTTGTCCTACCAGTCTATGAGGTCTCCACCTTCGGTCCTTGGTTATCAGGGTTCTCTCCAGTGAGTCTTCTGCTGATTATTCAGGAAGCTTTTCTGTATTTTTTAAAAATATATTTTTTATTGATTAAGATATTACATCTGTGTCCATATCCCCACGTTATCCCTTACCCCCCCCCCCCCCACTCATGCCCTCACCCCCCACCCTGTTGTCCATGTCCATTGGTTAGGCCTATATGCTTGCATATAAGTCCTTTGGTTGATCTCTCCCGCTTACCCCCACCCTCCCCTACCTTCCCTCCAGGGCCCGACAGTCCAATCAATGCCTCTCCGTCTCTGGATCAGTCCTTGTTCATCAGTTTATGTTGTTCATTATAATCCACAAATGAGTGAGATCATGTGGTATTTATCCCTTAAAGAATATCCTTCAGCATTTCATATAATCCTGGTTTGGTGGTGATGAACTCCTTTAGCTTTTCCTTATCTGTGAAGCTCTTTATCTGACCTTTAATTCTGAATGATAGCTTTGCTGGATAAAGTAATCTTGGTTGTAGGTTCTTGGCATTCATCACTTTGAATATTTCTTGCCACTCCCTTCTGGCCTGCATGGTTTCTGTTGAGAAATCAGCTGACAGTCGTATGGGTACTCCCTTGTAGGTAACTAACTGTTTTTCTCTTGCTGCTTTTAAGATTCTCTCTTTGTCTTTAGCCCTTGGCATTTTAATTATGATGTGTCTTGGTGTGGTCCTCTTTGGATTCCTCTTGTTTGGGGTTCTCTGAGCTTCCTGGACTTGTAAGTCTATTTCATCAGGTAGGGGAAGTTTTCTGTCATTATTTCTTCAAATAGGCTTTCAGTATCTTGCTCTCTCTCTTCTTCTGGCACCCCCATAATTCGGATGTTAGTATGTTTGAAGTTGTCCCAGAGGCTCCTTACACTATCTTCATATTTTTGGATTCTTTTTTCGTTTTGCTTTTCCGGATAGGTGTTTTTTGCTTCTTCGTATTTCAGATCTTTGACTTGATTCTTGGGATCCTCTCATCTGCTGTTGGATCTCTGTATATTATTCTTTATTTCAGTCAGTGTATGTTTAATTTCTGACTGGTCCTTTTTCATTTTTTGGCACTCTCATTAACATCCTTGAAGGTCTCACTAAGTTTCTCGGAGGTTCGTAGAAGGTTCTTGAGTAACCTTATAACTGTGGTTCTGAACTCTATGTCCTCCATTAGTTTGCTTTCCTCCATTTCTTTCATTTGTGACATGTTTCTTTGTCTTCGCATTTTTGGCTGACTGCGAGGAGCCACTGTCTGTGCTGGAGACACCCTTATGTGTGTGGGTCCACCCAGCAGGGGCTACAGCAATATCAACAGATTTCTCCTCTTCGTTTGGAGTTTGGAAGTTTTGGAGCTCTCTGATTCACTGCAGTCAGGCTGCAAAAGCGAGGGGATGTATGGGGCGGGGTCTCAGAGAGTTCCCAGGGCGGGGCAAGCAGCAATGGTGTCCTCAGCGACCCCGCGACTCTGACTCCGCGATTCCCCGACTGCCGAGCGCCCCCACAGCCCTGCGAGCAGCTCTGTGAGAAAGTCACCTTCTTCGCTTTCCGACCCGCTGCAAGACAGTCCCGTTTCTCCCTGTAGGAGCCTGGGACCCCAGTGTCTCGCCGTAAATGAGTTCAGTGCGTTCAGAGAGCTTGTCCCCTTCCGATTGAACAAAACCGCACACCGAGGTGCAGCAGCCTCTCCCGCGCCCCTGTACCTCTGTTCTTGGTGCCTCTCCCCTCCTACTCGGTCTCAATGTGTTTTTTTCCTTCCTTCTAGTTGTAGAACTTCCACTTGATCAGCTTTCCCCTGGTTCTGGATGATAGCTGTTTTGTCTTATAGTTGTGGTTTTAATGTTGTTGTGGGGGGCAGCACGTACAGGTTTGTACCTTATGCCACCATCTTGGTTCTCCAGCTTTTCTGTATTTTAATTGTAATTCCAGTTTGTTCCTGGGACCATGTCCGTGCAGCATCCACTTATTCTACTGCCATTTTAAATCTGCAGTTGTATAATTTTTGATTGCATCAGTAGAAAACATGCCAAGCATATGAGACTCTTAGTTGTAGTCCTGATTTCCTTCAGTCTCATTCATCTTACCCTTTCTTAGAGTAGCCAAATCTTGATCATTCCAAGATAAGAATGGGTAGAATTTTGAGATTAATATAAAAAAAACTGCTTTATTGGGGCTGTGGCACAGTTCAGTTAAATATAATGATGGATAATATAGCCAGAACAGATAACAGAATTGCAATTTCAGCTGCTAGAGTTATTTGAGCTCAACAAATGTGTTTAGATTCTCTAGCTTGAGTAGTCCTCAGCAACAGGATTGTTTGATTATTTGCTTGCAGCTGATAATTCTTGCTGAAGTAAAGCCAGGGTGATCACCTGGGGAATGGAGGATATGTGATTCTGGCTAAAATGACTTAGCAGGATTCTTGTTCAAATTGGATAATGTCGAAATGAATCCAGGAATCCAAAAGTCAAGGCCTAGTTGAAAAATGGTTCAGAGGCTTCCACAGTATGACCAGTCTCTATTTCCAAATTGACTTGTTCAATTTTCACTTACACACACACACACACACACACACACACACAAGCCAGAAAAATTTTATTAATTTTTTATAAAAAAAGTGAATGTAAAATAATGCTAACCCCTCCCCAACCTCCCCAAAAAGGAGGGAACCTGAAACAGCTGGAAAAATCTGCAACAGTGGCAGGAAAAGAGATTTAATTTAGTTGATTTTCTGTGATTATTGGCTGTTTGCTAGTCTCACAGTGATGGAGGTTGTACATTTTTTTGAAGGGACGAAAAGTTACTAGAGGTTTGGTTCTACAGGCAGCAACCCAATGCAAATCTCACCAACTCAAGATCCAATTGGGACATACTTTTGAAGGATGTGCAATGTTCAACCATAAGTGTAATAAAAATTACAAGCAGGAAGCTTATGTACTCAGTGAGACTAGCAAATTTGTCTCCAGGAGAGGTTTCATGTGGTACCACCCTCTTGGTGAAAGCACTGGTTCCCCTGTTGAAACTCGCTGGGGTTACAGTGGGTTTGACTCAATTCAAAGCTTCTTTTATTCTTTTTTAAAAATATTTTATTGATTTTCTACAGAGAAGAAGGGAGAGGGATAGAGAGCCAGAAACATCGATGAGAGAGAAACATTGATCAGCTGCCTCCTGCACAACCCCTACTGGGGATGTGCCCACAACCAAGGTACATGCCCTTGACCGGAATCGAACCTGGGACCCTTGAGTCCGCAGGCCGATGCTCTATCCACTGAGCCAAACCGGTTCGGCACTTCTTTTATTCTTGTAAGAATGTCATGAAGCCTTCTCACCAAGGGTACCCACATCAGAATTTCCAGGAAGAAATAGTTTCTTAATGCAGTTTTCCCAAACGGAGCAGCATATTGTATGGAATGTATGAATTCTGACTGTTGGTACTTGTATACGTTGGATTTCCCAGAGAGTAATCAGTCAGCCAGATCAAACCCTGGAAATTCTGATGAGTGAGCTTGACTCAGCAGTTATGGACCAGTTCTACATGAAAGATGGTGTTACTGCAAAGAATGTCACTCGTGAAAGTGGACTTCATGACCTGATACCAGGTCCTGTCATTGGTGCCACAATGTTCAATCCTTATGGGTATTCAACGAATGGCATATAATCAGATGGAACTTACTGGACCATCACATCACTCCAGAACCAGAATTTTCTTATGTTATTTGTAACAAACTTAAGTCAGACCTCCTATGATGATGATCAGGAAAGTTGTGGAAGTTTTCCAGACAGGAAAATGTGTGACCACTTTGTTTGTAAACCAGAGTTCTAAATATTGTACAGTGCTTTCTTTGCCCCAGAAGATTGAAGGTTTTAAACTCTTTAAAAAAATATATATATTTTATTGACTTTTTTACAGAGAGGAAGGGAGAGGGATAGAGAGAGTCAGAAACATCGATGAGAGAGAAACATCGATCAGCTGCCTCCTGCACACTGCCCACTGGGGATGTGCCCGCAACCGAGGTACATGCCCTTGACCGGAATCGAACCTGGGGCCCTTGAGTCCGCAGGCCGACGCTCTATCTACTGAGCCAAACTGGTTAGGGTAGGTTTTAAACTCTTGATAGCCAGTGTCAATGTTCAATGATTACAACTTTGTTTTTACCAGTTTTCCCAAGAAGCAGCAACCACAGCAGAATTAAGAAAAAACGCAAAAAGGAAACACGTAAAAGAAGGTGATGGCTCCTTTTTAGATATTGCTACCAGGGGCCATGCTTACCATAACCACCACCTTGTAGTTGCAGAAAGCCCCAGATGTAATGATAGTGTAATCATTTTGAATTGTATGCATTATTATATGAAGGAGTTAGATATCTTGCTCTCTTCTGTGTTTAGGTGTCCTGTGCCACTCTTGCTGTGAAATTGAAGTGGACATAGAAAAAAAACATTTACTATATGAAACTTCACACTAGTGACAACAATTCGATTTGGTTATGCACAGTGTAGTATTTCTCCAAAGTTCCTCACAGAAAAAGCTTTCATCCGCATTAGGAGTTGGCTTCAGCCTAACCATCTGGGACTGTTCTATTAAATTGCTGCCAGGATGTTACAATTTCTAGAATGTATTCTCTACTAATGTTACTGAAACCAATTTCTACTTCCTACAGGTGTATTTTGCAATGACAATTAAAATTTTTCTTCCATGGGTTGAGTCCTCTTAAGGAAGTGATTGCAGTTAACCATTTTGTGTACAACTATTTTAACATTATTACTTCCTGAGCGTGTATTCCTTTTATTGATTTTGCTCCTCACCATTGTGTCTCCCCTCCCAACCTCACCCCAATAAAGCAGCACTGTTACACTGGGTTTATGCCAATCTTATACCCCAGAGGGGCCAGGAGGGTGGACCCTAGGCTTTAATTTTCTTTTAAGGTCAAGGGAAATTGACTTCTTTTTTATTGGCATTGGCTCTTTTAGAAGATTGTGACAAAAACAAACTTCCAGTGTTGATTAGCAAGGAAGACACACAGGTTAATATTAGAATATACTGGCAGAACTACATGGGAACTGTATGCCATTCTGTGCTTTCCAGTAAATAAGATTAGCTTATCATGAAGACCATGTCTTTACTAACTTGCTAAATAGTAGTATAAAAAATTTTATCACTAAATTTATTAGCAATTTATTTCAGACTAGTGGCCCGGTGCACAAAATTCATGCACGGGGGAGGGTGTGTTCCTCAGCCTGGCCTGCACCCTCTCCAATTTGGGACCCCTTGAAAAATGTCCTGCCAGTTTACAGGGATCGGGCCTAAACCAGCAGTCCGACATCCCTCTCGTAATCCGGGACTGTTGGCTCCTAACCGCTCACCTGCCTGCCTGCCTGCCTGATTGCCTCTAACCACTCTGCCTGCCGGCCTGCTCGCCCCCAACTGCCCCCGCCCCCGCTGCCGGCCTGCTTGCCCCCAAATGACCCCCGTCAGCTTGATCACCCCAAACTGCCCCCCCTGCTGGCCTGCTCGCCCCTACCTTCCCTCCCCACTGGCCTGCTCATCCCCAACTGTCCCCCTGCTGGCCTGCTCACCCCAAACTGCACCCCCGCTGTCCTGATCACCTCCAACTGACCCCCACTGATGGCCTGCTTGCCCCCAACTGGCCCCCCTGCTTGTCTACTTGCCCCCAATGGCCCCACCCCCCACCAGCCTGATCACCCACAACTGCCCTCCCCTCTTGGCCTCTAACCGCCTCTACCTCAGCCTCGCCACCATGGCTTTGTCCAGAAGAACATCTGGAAGGTCTCCTGGAAGGTCTCCCAGTCTAATTAGCATATTACTCTTTTATTAGTATAGACTAGAGGCCCGGTGCACAAAAATTTGTGCACTGGCGGGGAGGGGGCGTGTCCCTCAGCCCCACTTGTGCCCTCTCACAGTCTGGGACCCCTCAGGAGATAACAACATGCTGGCTTAGGCCCGCTCCCGGGTGCCAGAGGGCAGGCCCAATCCCTAGGTGCAGCCCCTGGTCGGGCTCAGAGCAGGGCCGATTGGGGAGTTGGGGTGCCGCCCCCTGTCATGCACAGAGCAGGGCGGATTGGGAGGTTTCAATGCCACCCCCAGTCACGCTCAGGGTAGAGCCAATTGGGAGGTTGGGGCGCCGCCCCCTGTTACACTCAAGGCAGGGTCGATGGGGAGGTTGCGGCGCCACCCCCTGTCACGCACAGAGTAGGGCCGATCAGGGGGTTGGGGCATTGCCCCCTGTCACGCACAGAGCAGGGCCCATCAGGGGGGTTGGGGCTCTGTACCCTGTCACACACAGAGCAGGGCCGATCAGGGGGTTGGGGAGCTTCCCCCTGTCATGCACAGAGCAGGGCCGATCAGGGGGTTGGGGCGCCGGCCCCTTTCACCCACAGAGCAGGGCCGATCAGGGGGTTGGGGCACTCCCCCCTGTCACACTCAGGGCAGGGCCGATGGGGAGGTTGCGGCTCCACCCGTCACACAAAGAACAGGGCCCATGGGGGGATTGGGGGCGCCTTCCCCTGTCACGAACAGAGCCGTAGGGCGATCAGGGGGTTTGGGTGCTGCCCCCTGTCACACTGCTCCAGGGGCCAGGAGGCCTCGCTGCTCCGCTGATCCCGGTGCTGGGAGGCCTTGCTGCTCCGCTGATCCCGGTGCTGGGAGGCCTCGCTGCTCCACTGATCCTGGTGCTGGGAGGCCTCGCTGCTCTGCTGATCCCGGTGCTGGGAGGCTCCGCTGATCCCGGTGCCAGGAGGCCTCGTGGCTCCGCTGATTCCAGTGACAGGAGGCCTCGCGGCTCCGCTGATCCCGGTGCTGGGAGGCATATTACCCTTTTACTATATAGGATAGAGGCCTGGTGCATGGGTGGGGGCCAGCTGGTTTGCCCTGAAGTGTGTCCTGGATCAGGCTGGGGGTCCTCCTTGGGTGCCTGGCCAGCCTGGATGAGGGGACGATGGCTGTTTGCAGCTGGTCACACCCCCTTCAGGGTGGGGGTCCCCACTGGGGTGCCTGGCCAGCCTGAATGAGGGGACCATGGCTCTTTGCAGCTGGTCACATCCCCTTCAGGGTGGGGGTCCCCACTGGGGTGCCTGGCCAGCCTGGATGAGGGGACCATGGCTGTTTGAAGCTGGTCACACCCTCTTCAGGGTGAGGGTCCCCACTGGGGTGCCTGGCCAATCTGGGTGAGGAGCTGAGGGCCGTTTTCAGGCTGGCGGGTGACTGAAGCTCCCAACCTCTCCTTTTTTTCTTTCTTTTTTTTTTTATTCTGGGATTTATTTACCTTCTATGGCTCTCACTGGAGCTGAGAACCAGCTTTAGCTCTGAGGATTGGCTCCAGCTCTGAGACCTCAGTTTGTTTGGCTTCTATAATTGAAACACTGTTGCAACTCCAGCTCAGGCTGGCTGGCTGAAAGCATGGGGTTTGTTTAGCTTCTATAATTGCAACATTGTTTCTTAGACTGCAGCTCAGAGCCCAGCAGCGGCAGGCGAGGAACCTTGGCTTCCTCCTTCACTGGAGCAAGCAAGCCTCCTGTTCGCTTCAGCTGCCTGGCTGCCGGCCGCCATCTTGGTTGGCAGTTAATTTGCATATTGCCCTGATTAGCCAATGGGAAGCGTGTTGGAGGTACGGATAATTACCATTTTTGACTATTATTAGATAGGATATATTTGTCTGTAAATATGATTATGATTGCAGATATGAGTAGGACCAGGTAAAATTTTATAGAATGGGCCTTTTATTACTGATGGTTTGCCATGTATGCATTTTTTCTAAAGAAGTAAAAATTACTTTAAAAAATGTTTCAGGAAGACTTTGAGAAATTGACAGTATCTGCTTTTCTTCCAAGAAAGTTGTCACTTTTATGCCAGAGTGAGAATTATTTGTATGCTTTGTATGTCAGCATTGGGCCACTGTGACTGGGGGGCACTTAGCTTGACTTGAGAGTAATTATCTTGCTCACTGGCTGGGAGGGAGGGTGTGTGGCAGAGGAGATAAATACTGGGTTCTGGATTATTCATAGATTGCTGACTTTCTGGATTGATTGTGCAAGCCCCTCCTTTTATTGATGTCCACCTTCTGTTGACAGACATCTACCCTGGGAGAGAAATGAGATGAAACTCTCTTTCTTGTCATTGTAAAAAGCATTTGAATTCCTAAGGTGTGATAAGGCCACCCAGCCATCCACAGTCAAGGTACACATTTTCATGGAGGATGTTCCCACTCTTGAATAAATTAAAACAATTTTTTCTTTTAATTTAAACTTTCTTCTATAACTGTTTTCTTGTTACTTAAAAGCTAGTTTTTCTGTATATGTCCTTGGAATGAATTTATAAATAAGAATTGAGCCCGGTGGGTGTGACTCAGTGGTTTAGCATCGACCTATGAACCAGGAAGTCACAGTTTGATTTCAGGTCAGGCCACATGCCCAGGTTTTGGCCTGATCCCCATTACGGGTGTGTAGGAGGCAGCCGATCAATGATTCTCTCATCATTGATGTTTTTATCTCTCTCTCTCCCCTTCCTCTCTGAATCAGTAAGAATATATTTTAAAGAGAGAAAGAGAGAGAGAGAGAGAGAGAGAGAAGAGTGTATATGCTTGTAAATAAGAAAACATGTATTTGATGCTCTTAGAAAGTCTTATTTTCTTTCATTAAAACTTGTGCAGTATAGGGAACTCCATAGATTCTCTTAATTTGAAGAAAGTTAGAGGGAAAGGTACTAATTCAGAGTTCCTTGGGAAAATGTATCACATATATTTTTTTATGTTTATTTTTTTAAATAAAAAACTGAAATATTTTCTATTTAGAAAATATATTTGGATCTAAATATCTTCTATAATTTTAACCCTAAAATATCAATTTAAATATTTTAAAAATTGTTGGGATGTTTGTTTTTTTAAATAAGTTAGGTTACTGGAGTTCTACATGTTACTGGATCACCTGGGGTAATTTTCTGATTGGAAAATTAAGAATTATAGTCAGAGGGAAGGACATTAGAATTTTAAAAGAAGATATTCAGTTTACTTTAGAAGCCGAACCTCTCCTATCATGTGACTTGTTTTATATGTTTGTTAAACTATATTATCACATAAGCATTGCTGCTATTGGGACAAACAGTGACAGTTGATTCAGGTCATTTGAATGTCCACTGTCTGTTTTAATTTGTATGTTCATTTTGACTCTGTCATATGCTCAATCTTCAATGGAAGTCCTGAGAACCTATTATTATTATTATTTTTTAAAATATTTTATTGATTTTTCACAGAGAGAAAGGGAGAGGGATAGAGAGCTAGAAACATCGATCAGCTGCCTCTTGCACACCCCCCACTGGGGACTGAGCCCGCAACCAAGGTACATGCCCTTGACCAGAATTGAACCTGGGACCCTTCAGTCCGCAGGCCGACGCTCTATCCACTGAGCCATACCGGTCAGGGCGAGAACCTATTATTTTTGCCTGCTCCCTCCTTTGTTGGAAATATTCTTTTTTACCCAGAGGGACCTTAACTTTGATGTAAGGGATTGTTTCCATCGCCAACTTTTTTCTTCCTTGCCAAGTAAGACAGTTGTGAACTCTTCAGTGATGCCTTCCCCAGGATATTTGCAGATGTGGTTGGGAAAAGTCATTTCATCCCCGACCTTTGCATGTCAGGTGCTGGGGTGCCCGGGTGCCACCTGGCCTGTGCCCCGGCTCTCTCTCCCTCTGATCGCCATGGCGATCACAGGCGCAGGCAGCCGGCAACCCCGGCCCTGGGGGTCCGGGGTTGCCGCCTGGCCTGCGCCCCGGCTTTCTGATGGTGATCACTGGCTGGGGGGTGGGCAAAGGCGGCCTTTGCCCGCCCCCCAGCTCTTGCCTGCCACCTGGGTTTCTGATCACCCTTCTTCCGTCTTTCACCTCCCATCATTGCGCGTATGCAAATTAACCGCCATCTTTGTTGGTGGTTAACCGCCATCTTTGTTGGGAGTTAATTTGCATATCGCCCTGATTAGCCAATGGGAAGCGTAGCAGAGGCACGGTTAATTACCCTTTTTGTCTTTTATTAGATAGGATAAAGGTTGTACTGGTTTCAGTAAGTCAAATAAAATCATTCACCTTAATTTTTATTTTAGCAGCCATTTCCACTATTTGCCATTAATAATATACCATAAACTTTACTTCAGAGTGGCATCAATGTATTTGCCATCTTGTGCTTGAAGTTCTGTGACTTTGTGATGCAGTGTTCTGATTTTATGTGTTCCTCTTATTGGTGGTGTTTCTTTCACCATGATTTCAGAGGATCACGTGAATGACCAGAATGAGAACTGTTCAGGTTATTCAGACATACACAGTGAGGTAGAATGCTGTCCATAAAACAAAACATACACAACTCCAAATTGGTCAGTGGGAAATGACTAGAAATAAAGGCTTTCCAAAGTTGGCATTTTTAGCTATCTTTGCAAATACTATGAGATTTAAGCAGATTAGAAAACAGCAAAGTTGACTAAATTTTATATTCTTGTCCTCAAATTTTTTTTGATTTTTTGTGGCTTGATGCAGTGATGTTTTCCTTCCTTCTATATTTGTAAATGAAACACTTTTTTTTTTTAGTGTTTCTAAACATAACCTCTACTTGGTTTGAAATCAAGTGGTTGGATCACTTTTGTTTTTTATTTTAAGTGCATTCTTTTTTTAAAAAGATATATTTTATTTATTTTTTACAGAGAGGGGGAGAGGGATAGAGAGTTAGGAATATCGGTGAGAAAGAATCATCGATCAGCTGCCTCCTGCACACCCCCTACTGGAGATGTGCCCGCAACCAAGGTACATGCCCTTAACTGGAATTGTACCTGGGACTCTTCAGTTAGAAGGCTGACGCTCTATCCACTGAGCCAAACTGGTTAGGGCTTAAGTGCATTCTTGATTCAAAGTTTCATTGAAGAAGCTTTCAATCAATGGACCAGTTTGATTTTGTAATTAGTACACAGTATCTACTGTTTTGGTGTTTTTTTGAGGACCAAGTCTCAAAGTGGATTTTCTTGAACAGTATCCTAGTAGATTTGATGATATATGTGTTGGTTTGAGGTCTAATTTTTTTCTAATACATTTAAGATTTCTATCTAATGTTGAAAAACTACACAAATTTGTATGAAACAAATCTAGAAAAATAAAAACTGTAGATTAAATAGTAATTTAAATTAATCCTATTATATTATGATAGAGGAGGATAAACTTTTGGTGCCATAATTTCTCTCTTCATGATGGTGTTGGACTTAAATAATGTGAAATGTATTTTTGTACCACAATTTAAGCTTCAATAAAAGTTTGTTTGATTTTTTTAAAAAAAAAAAAAAAGAAAGAAAAATTGCTCAGAGGAGCCTGCCTAGAGTTTGGTGGAGAGAATTTGAGAAATAGAGAAAGCATATTTTATTCAGTACTATTGCCAACAGAGGAGAGAAACTTCAGTAAAATCAAACTCAACTCCCAAAACTACAAAGACAGATGGGGATTTATAGCAAACGAACAAATTAGGAGGGTCAGTGGGTGGAAACTACCAAAAGTATCAAGTTTGGGGGGATTTTTGCTAAATAAAGGCATTTTAAAAAAATGTCTAAGAATATGGTCTATGATACCAATTCTTTGAAATGTATTGAGACCACTTTATAGGCTAGCATGAGGTCATTTTCTCCCCCCCCCCCCCACCCCAAACCCAAGCAAAAGTTTATTTAGAAAGTCACAGAGCCTTGACCGGTTTGGCTCAGTGGATAGAGCATCAGCCTGTGGACCGAAGGGTCTTGGGTTCGATTCTGGTCAAGGGCATGTACCTTGGTTGCAGGCACATCCCCAGTAGGGGGTGTGCAGGAGGCAGCTGATCGATGTTTCTAACTCTCTAACCCTCTTCCTTCCTTTCTGTAAAAAATCAATAAAATATATTATATAAAAAAAAGAAAGTCACAGAGAAGCCCAGCTGGTGTGGCTCACTGGTTGAGCATTGACCCATGTATGGTTCGATTCCTGTCAGGGCAAATGCCTGGGTTGGGTTGTGGGCTGGACCCCCAGTAGGGGGTGTGCAGGAGGCAACTGAACAATGATTCTCATCATTGATGTTTCTATTCTCTCTCCCTCTCCCTTCCTCTCTGAAATCAATAAAAAAAAAATATATATATATATTAAAAGTCACAGAGGTAGAAGTGAGCCAGCTGGGTTGCATAGGCTTAGGAAACAAGTTACAGAGGCCAAAGAAAAAGAAAAAGTTTAGGAGAAAGAAAGCTTTTAGGGAAGAAAGGGGGAGGAAAGGCGCAAACATGCTGGAGAGTGCCCCATGAGGTAATTTTTAAATTACCTTCTCTATATCTAACAATATTTTTTGTCTTAACTTTTTAAAATCTAAATATCACTATAATAAATTTTCTGTGGTTAATATCAGAAATATATCCAACTTTCTAATTTCAAGATTTGTATATCCTTGTTTTAGCATATAGCCAGATTTTTAAGAGATCTAGTTGGACAGTATTTTTCTTTTATTTGGAAAGTTCAGTCCATGTGTATATGTAGTGATTACTGATAGACTGATTTATTGCTAACATTTCATTATGTACTTTTTATTTGTCTGAATTGTTGTTTCTGGGTTGTTGGGTTTTTTATTTGTTTATTTGTTTCCTTCTCCCCTTTCCCTACTTTCTGCCTACTTGTTGTGAGTGTTATCAAGGACCATTTCTCTACCAAAACAACTCATTATAGTTATTATATAATTATATAGATATATAACTTCTATTGTAAGAATGCCCTTGTAATCCTGGAAAAATTGTTTGGTTCAAGGTATTTGCTGTAGTGCAGTGATATATATTTTTAAATATAGTTTATTTGGTATCTGGGTTACCTAAGCTTTAAATGAATTGTGAAGAGTTTCATATTTTTCAATATTTTGAAATAGTTCAGACAGTTCTCAAAGAGAAATAGAGAAAGCATATTTTATTCAGTACTATTGCCAACAGAGGAGAGAAGCTTCAGTAAAATCAAACTCAACTCCCAAAACAACAAAGACAGATGGGGATTTATAGCAAAAGAAAAAAATTAAGAGGGTCAGTGGATGGAAACTACCAAAAGTATCAAGTTTGGGGGGATTTTTGCTAAATAAAGGCAGGCTAAGGACTTAGACATCAAGAGTAGGGGAATGGGAATTGGATTAGATATTAAGAATGGGGATTCTACCTAGGCTCATTTAGCAGGATTCTTGCTAAAACTGAGCTCCACAGGCCAAGGACAGGGCCCAAGAACCAGGGCTAGTAGAAAAGAGGGCTCAGAGGAACCTGTCTAAAGTTTGGTCAAGGGTAGCGTCTTTGTCACAGCAATAGAAACAGGCAGAGGTTATTTTTAGAAAACCAAGTATTACACTCTATCATACTGATCTGCTCTCAAAGTCATGTACTTCTCCAAGTTCCAGCAGCAGAATTAGCTGAAACTAACTCTGGCCACATATTTAATTGAAGATTTTGTCTGCATTGTGCACAGTGATAATTTTGAAGCCCTTAGAGCAGGCTAGGGGAGGGGGCACAGTAACCACCATTCATGGAGTGCCCGCTATTACTCCAGACGTTACTACCTCTTCTCATTCTTCTGACAACTGCAAGAGACTCTTTTGGGCTCCCCTTACTGCAGAGGGGAAAGTGAGGCTTAGCCAAGCTGTCTCCTTCTCCCCTCCCAGGGATTAGAAACCCTCCGGCTCTAACGAAGGGCTCCTTTAGGGTAGTCGGGATACGGTCTCGGTACAGACCTCTCCAGGCCATGCGAGCCGCAATCCCATCGTGGGAACCAACGCGGTCCGTCAGTCCCTCCAACGGCTGGAACCGCCCCTTCCCTTCCGCCCCACCCTCGGGCCTGCGCTTGGCGCACTCCGATGCCGTCCACTGCCCAGCTGCCTTGTGGGAAATGTAGTTCGGCGTCCCGGGGAGGCGGCGGGCGGGACGGCGTTCGGCAGAGGCAGCTCCCACTCAAGCTGGGTGAGGGTGAGGGTGAGTGCGGGGCAGCGGCTGCACGCGCCGAGTCTGGCCGGGTGGCGGGCGCTGGGCGGAGGCCCGGATGGGACGAGCCCTGGACGTCGCGCCAGGTGAGGTCGGCGCGGATGGGCTGGGGCCGCTTCTTGCGGGTCCTTGCGCAGCGCCGGGCCGCTGGTTCCAGGTGCGCCCCATCTCGCCCCGGGAGCCGAGCCGGGCTGGGGGAGGGGGGCACCCAGCCGAGGGTCACCGGACGCAGTCCTTCCCCACCTGTCTCAGAAGCGGCGAGTGCGGGCGTGGCGCGGCGGCCACGGTCCGAGGGCCAATCCGGGTCCCTGCCTGCGTTCCTCCCGCCTCGGCGTTCCCCGGGACCCGCTCGGCAGTTGGGGGGATGCTGCCCTCTTGCGGGAGCTCCAGGCTCCAGCATCGGCCCTTTGTGTAAACCGCACCTCAGTGCGCGCCCACTGATTTCCGATTCGAGGAGCGCGGCGTGGTCTCTCTTGGACCCGCTTCTTCCTAAGAACGGGCGGTCAACCCTGTGCAGGTTCTTTACCTCAGAGAATCCTTTTCTCTTTCATTTTTATTTAAGCATTTTTTTAATCTTACAAAGAAAAACAAATATTCACAACCAGAAAACTCAAAGGAGCAAAAGGGAAAAATTATTTGCAAACTGTCAAAATTTGCATGTCGACGTATATATGTGTTTGAACATAGAAACTCTGTTCTTAAAGCTATGGCTATTAATATCCTTTTCTCCATGAGTCGTGAAATACATTTGGTGTGGGATTTAAAATGTACAAATCTTAAGCTCCATGGCTTTTATATTTTTGTTCATGTAAGTACCACTCAATCAACATGGAGAATAAATTTTAAAAGAAGTGAATACTGAAAACATTACTTATACCAATTTTTAAAAATAGCTAAGCTGTCATTTTTATTATTTTTTTTACAGGGAGGAAGGGAAAGGGATAGAGAGTTAGAAACATCGATGAGAGAGAAACATCGATCAGCTGCCTCCTGCACACCTCCCACTGGGGATGTGCCCGCAACCAAGGTACATGCCCTTGACCGGAATCGAACCCGGGACCCTTGAGTCCGCAGGTTGACGCTCTATCCACTGAGCCAAACCGGTTAGGGCAGCTAAGCTGTCATTTTAATGAGTGTGAGGAAAAGTATGTCTGTGCCATACTTAATCCTTCCTTTAGGCCTTTCTGTTATTAGGTGTTGTTTTGTTTCAGTATTATAAACAACACGGGCCACCTGGCTACATATTTGCATTCTTGTCTCATTCTATAAATCCCTTAAAGTGAAATTTCTGGGTCTTTATAATATATATGTATTTATATATATTTTAATTGATTTTAGAGAGGAAGGGAGAGGAGAGAGAGATGGAAACATCAGTGATGAGAGAGAATCATTGATCAGCTGCCTCTTGCATGCCCCCTACTGGGGATGGAGCCCCCAGCCCAGTCATGTGCCTTGACTCAGAATATAACTGTGACCCCTCCTGGTTCATGGGTCTATGTTCCACCACTGAGGCATGGTGCCTGGGGTTTTTGTTACCTCCTGTCTTATTTTCTCCAGAAAAGTAGCAGTTTAAAAAATTTGCAATGTAATTGAGCCAGAATGATCCACCCCAAACCTGGGTATTACTTAACTATTCTCTAACTTTTGGAGACGTGCAAATGATAGGGTTGTTTAAATTTGCATTTTGAATATTAATGATTATTTTATGCAATTTGCTTTTTGTCTTAAAATTTTCTATCTGATGCACAAGTGTTTCCTTACTATGCACATATGTCATATTTTCATGTGGTCAGACAAGAAAACCTTCCCTTCATGTTTGGGCCTTTGGCATCATTAGGCCACCTAGTCCTTTATCATCACAAAACTCACCTGCATTGTCTTCTAGTTCTTTAGTTGCATTTTTATGTGCAAATTTTTTTCTTTTCCAAACGTTAAGCCCTTATTCCAAGTTACTGAGTAATCCATCTTTCTTCACTGACCTGAATTTCACTTTTTTCTTATCCTGAATTCTTATATGTAATTTTTTTTCTGAATTATTTATGTTGGTAGGATTTCTATTTGTTCCATTGACTCTTTTCCCCATCTACACTAATAAAAGAGAAAGATGCAAATTGACCGTACCTTCACAATGCCCAACAGCCAATCAGGAGTGAGTATGCAAATTAACCCAACAAAGATGGCGGGTTAATTTCCATAGCAGGCCCCGAGCGGCTGGCGGCAGGGTGGGACGCCAGCATTCCTCACTGCCCCAGCCGCTCCGGGCCTCTGGGCAGTGTGGGAAGGTAGAAAGGTGGCTCCGGCTCCGGGCGAAGGTGGAAAAGCGGCTCCGGCCGGAGCGAAGGCGGTGCTGGCAGCCAGGGGAAGGAAGACCCATTCTTGCATGAATCTTCCTGCATCAGGCTACTAGTTAAATTATAACATCCAGGAGAGCAGAGAGATTTCCATTTTGTTTGCAACTGTATTCTCCTCTCTCCCCCTTCACACTTATATACATAGACACAGGAATGGTGCCTGGTCAACAGTATATTTAGTAAATGAGTGATTCTGACATTCAGTAACATTATATTCTACTAGGGGCCCAGTGCACGAATTTGTGCACCTTGAAAGGAACTGTGGGCAGTGAGGCTGTGGTGGGCACAGAGGTGGGTCTCGGCCCATCCTCTGTGCCCCCGCCTGGCCCCCACTGTGCCCCCTGGTCCCCTTTCTGCTGGCAGCCCTGCTCCTGCCACTGCTGCTCCCATGCGCTTATGGTGCCAGCCCTGCTCGCACCTGCTGACGGCACGGAGCGATTGGGGCCAGCGCCTGCAGTGGGTGCAAGCGGTGGCTACTGCCCCAATCACCCCTCAAAAGCAGGGGAAGGTGGAGAAGCCCTCAGGGGCGATCGGGGCTGGCAGCCCCCACTTGTACCCGCTGACAGTGCTGAGTGATCGGGGCTGGCACTGGGCTCCGGCTGTGGCACCGGCAACGGTGAAAGTGGGGCCAGCGCCGGCAGCAGGTGCGAGTGCCCAGTGGGACCATGGCACGTGGGAGCAAAGAATTTTCGGTAACCACCAGAGGCTAGCCTCGATGACAGCGACCTGTGCCCTGCCTTGGTCTGGTGCTCCCGCTCACCTGCTCCACCATACCGCCGCGGCCCATGCCCGCCATGTTCCATGCACTGCTGCCTGCTGCCAATACCTGCCATGTTCCATGCGTGCCCCCTGGTGGTTAGTGCATGTCATAGCAACCGGTTGTTCGGTTGTTCTGCTGTTCGGTCTATTTGCATATTAGGGTTATATATATATAGACTAGAGGCCTGGTGCACAAAAATTTGTGCACTGGCGGCGGGGGGGTGTCCCTCAGCCCCACTTGTGCCCTCTCACAGTCTGGGACCCCTCGGGAGATAACGACCTGCTGGCTTAGGCCTGCTCCTGGGTGGCAGAGGGCAGGCCCAATCCCTAGGTGCAGCCACTGGTCGGGCTCAGAGCAGGGCTGATTGGGGAGTTGGGGTGCCGCCCCCTGTCATGCACAAAGCAGGACAGATTGGGAGGTTGCGATGCCACCCCCAGTCACGCTCAGGGTAGGGCTGATTGGGGGGTTGGGGCACCGCCCCGTCACACTCAAGGCAGGGTTGATGGGGAGGTTGCAGCGCAACCCCCTGTCACGCACAGAGCAGGGCCCATTAGGGGGGTTGGGGCGCTGCCTTCTGTCACGCACAGAGCAGGGCCCATTAGGGGGGTTGGGGCTCTGTACCCTGTCACGCACAGAGCAGGGCCCATCGGGGTGGAGGAGCTCCCCCCTGTCACGCACCGAGCAGGGCCAATCAGGGGGTTGGGGCGCTGCCCCCGTCACACACAGAGCAGGGCGGATCAGGGGGTTGGGGCACCGACCCCTGTCACTCACAGAGTAGGGCCGATAGGGGAGTTGGGGCACTGACCCCTGTCACACACAGAGCAGGGCGGATCAGGGGGTTGGGGCGCCGCTGCTGTCACACTCAGGGCAGGGCCGATGGGGAGGTTGCGGCTCCACCCCGTCACACACAGAGCAGGGCCCATGGGGTGGTTGGGGTGCCTTCCCCTGTCACATACAAAGCAGGGCCAATCAGGGGGTTGGGGAGCTCCCCCCATCAGGCACAGAGCAGGGCCGATCAGAGGGTTGGGGCGCCTTCCCCTTTCACGAACAGAGCAGGGCGGATAGGGAGGTTGTGGCCCTACCCCCGTCACACACAGAGCCGCAGGGCGATCAGGGGGTTTGGGCGCCGCCCCCTGTCACCCACAGAGCAGGGCCGATCAGGGGGTTGGGGCACTCCCCCCTGTCACACTCAGGGCAGGGCCGATGGGGAGGTTGCGGCTCCACCCCGTCACACAAAGAGCAGGGCCCATGGTGGGGTTGGGGCGCTGCACCCTGTCACACACAGAGCGGGGCCAATCAGGGGGTTGGGGCACTCCCCCCTATCACACTCAGGGCAGGGCCGATAGGGAGGTTGCGGCTCCACCCCGTCACACACAGAGCAGGGCCCATGGGGGGGGTTGGGGCGCCACACTCTGTCACACACAGAGCAGGGCCCATCAGGGGTTTGGGGAGCTCCCCGCTATCAGGCACAGAGCAGGGCCGATCAGAGGGTTGGGGCGCCTTCCCCTGTCATGAACAGAGCAGGGCGGATAGGGAGGTTGTGGCCCTACCCCCTGTCACACACAGAGCCGCAGGGCGATCAGGGGGTTTGGGCGCTGCCCCCTGTCACTCTGCTCCAGGGCCAGGAGGCCTCATGGCTCCGCTGATCCTGGGTTCGGGAGTCCGCGTGGCTCCGCTGATCCTGGGTTCGGGAGGCCTCGCAACTCCGCTGATCCTGGGTTTGGGAGGCCTTGCGGCTCTGCTGATCCCGGTGCTGGGAGGCATATTACCCTTTTACTATATAGGATAGAGGCCTGGTGCACGGGTGGGGGCTGGCTGGTTTGCCCTGAAGGGTGTCCCGGATCAGGATGGGGGTCCTGCTTGGGTGCTTGGCCAGCCTGGATGAGGGGATGACAGCTCTTTGCAGCTGGTCACACCCCCTTCAGGGTGGGGGTCCCCACTGGGGTGCCTGGCCAGTCTGGGTGAGGGGCTGAGGGCCGTTTTCAGGCTGGCGGGCGACTGAAGCTCCCAACCTCTCCTTTTTTTCTTTCTTTTTTTTTATTCTGGGATTTATTTACCTTCTATAGCTGTCATTGGAGCTGAGAGCCGGCTTTAGCTCTGAGGCCGGCTCCAGCTTGAGGCCTCGGCTGCTGAAAGCAGGGATCTGGATTTGTTTGGGTTCTATAATTGTAACACTGTTTTGGTCCTGCTCGCTCTAGCTCTGACGGCTGAAAGCAGGTTTCTGGAGTTTTGTTTAGCTTCTATATTTGCAACAATGTTTCTTAGAGAGCAAGCTCAGAGGCCGGCAAGGCAGGCGGGGAACCTTGGCTTCCTCCGTCACTGGAGCAAGCTAGCCTCCTGTTCACTTCAGCTGCCTGGCAGCCGGCCGCCATCTAGGTTGGCAGTTAATTTGCATATCGCCCTGATTAGCCAATGGGAAGGGTAGCGAAGTTATGGTTAATTACCATGTTTCTCTTTTATTAGATAGGATTATCATAGCTTCATAGTATTTGGTGGGCAAGTTTTTGCTCATTACCATTCTCTTTTAGAAATTTCCTGGCTGTTGCTATACCAGTACAACATAGTTAACTTTTAAAAAAATAATCGTTTTCATAATTAACTTTAAAATATTATTAATTTGGTATAATTTGATTTGGAATGTGTTAACTTTATAAATTACTTTAAAAGAAGTGACAAATTATTGTGACATCCTACCCAGGAATATGGTATGTCTCTCACTGTTCATCTTTTTTCATATATAAGTCAAATAAGCTTAGTAAAATAAACAATAAAAATCATAGTTTTATGTAAATTGTGTGAACATGTCGTATTTGCTTTATCTATAGGTATTTTATTTTTTGTTGTTGTGGAAGTCTCCTTTCTCATGGCTTCTTTTCCTCCTATCAGCTCTGCCTCCTCTCCCCACCCATCTCCTAGGAAGGACCCCACAGGAAGGAAGAAGGCAGTGGATGCTGGGCCTCTACCATTGGGAACTCAGGTGAGGTTTTTCAATCTCAAACCTCTCTCCTTTACCCCTTATTCCTATACTGTATATGGGATTCACTGCAGAGGACAGGGCTATTGAGATCTCTGAATGTTGGATATTTTTCACAAAGCTACCTTCAGTTTCCCTCAGCTCTGTTCTTGGCTGTCACTTCCTCATTCAGCTGGCCTATTGAGCTCTTGGTGCTGTTCAAGGGTCAGAAAAGGAACAAACATTATATGAGAGAAGGTCCTGGTGCTTACAGGGCTATGGACTCTCAGGGAACATAAAAAGTTACATCTCTACAAGGTACAGTCACAATGATTGTACATGAATCTGATAATAAGAATGAGTATGGTTAGGTACCCAGATTGTTAGTGTTCTAAGACCTGGAGAAGGAGAAGATCAGTGTGGCAGCCAGGAGAAGTAGGGTTGGATAGGGATAATGGGAGAGGATTTGCTGTAATGGAGTCAGAATGTCCCAAGTTTACTACTAAATCCTAACTTGACCATTTAATATCTGTGTTGTCTTGGGTAGGTGACTTGAGTTCCCTGAAGCATCAGTTCCTCATGGTCATGATAGAAATAACAGAATTAACCAAATGTTTGCCACATACTTGACTTTGGTAACAATTTCACATGGCTTATTTCATTTAATAATACCTATTTCATAGGTTTGTTGAAAGTTCAAATGAAGTAATGTAAAAAAAAAGTGCCTAACATTGTTCCTGAGATGTTAAAGGCACTAGGTAAGTGTAGGCACCCTCTGCACCATTCCAGCCAAGTGCTTGGTATTTACTAGTAGAGTTTAGAGGTAGAGCAGATGTAGCATTGACTGGTAGTGAGGAGTTAGTTACAAAGTTTGGAGTCAAGTGCCAGGAATAAGGAGTTTGTTGGTGAGGTGGTAGGCATGGGGTGGAGGAAGAGTCACAGAAGTTTTGATAAAGGAATTGGCATAAGAATTTTTCTAGAAAGAAGCAGTGTCCGTCAGCTAGAGGAAATCATGGGACAAAAACAGTGAATGAGGAGCCTTGGCTTTTTTTGCACTGATTACTTTAAAATGGAAGCTGTGCCCTGGCCAGCATGCTCAGTGGTTACAGCATTGGCCTGCTCACTGGAAGGTCATGGGTTCAATTCCCAGTCAAGAGCATGTACCTGGGTTGTAGTTTCGATCCCCGTCCCTAGTTGGGGAGCATGTGGGAGGCAACCAATCAATGTGTCTCTCTCACATCAGTGTTTCTCTCTCCCTTCTCCCCCCTGCCTTCCACTCTCTGAAAAAAATCAATGGCAGAAATGTCCTCACTTCTCTAGTGAGGTTTAAAAATAAAATAAAATAAAATGGAAGCTGCTAGTTTTTACTAGAACCTGGAGTTATTGCTTCTCTGGAAAAGGATATAAGACATCAGGCGGACTTGGCTCAGGAAGCACTAAGTTTTGTTTTATATTTTTCTTTTTTAAGGTTAGGCTTACATAACTTTATAGTCCTGAAGGACTTGCGGTGTTTTCCTCATTCATTAGATCATGTGTTAGGCTTCTCTTAAATGTGTCACTTATTTAGCGAAGGAGCTAGTTTTTTAAAAATTGATTTTAGAGAGAGGTAGGGAAGGAGAAACATCCATTGGTTGCCTGGAGCCCACCATCTTCTGGTGTATGGGATGATGCTCCAATCAACTGAGCCACACCCGCCAGGACCCAAAGGAACCAGTTTTAAGAAGACTTCATGAAGACAAGTATAACTGTTATGATTTCTGTTTGTACTACTTCCTCACCTTGATATTATCAAGCTTAGTTCTAAAAGTCAGCATAACTCATAGTTATTATAGAAAGGGAGTTTCTAGAAGAGGGGAAGGTTTGAAGAGGGAGCATTCAAAAGATTTTGGTTGATGAAGGTTGTGGTTTGGTTGTCACTAGCCTTGATTGGTTTTATTTAAAATAGTGTTAATTATGTTTTTAAGTCAGCATTCTTTTCAGGTATAATTTATAAAAAATAACCTATTTTGAGCTTATAATTAATTGAGTTTTGCCAAATATATGCACCACTTCAGTGAAGTTGCAGAACATTTTCATCACTCCAGGTGTTCTTACCTCTTTCCAGTCCACATTCCCCATTCCAGGCATCCACTGGTTTACATACCAAAATACAAAGATCAAAAGGACGAAACAATGATATAGTACTGTTACCTAATCTACAAATCTTACTCATATTTTGCCACAGATGTCCTTTATCTGGTTGGATCTAATCCACATCACAACTGAAACTTAGCTGTCCTGTCTCCTTAGTCTCCCTTGATCTAGAACAGTTCCTCAAGTCTTTGTTTTTGGTGACTTTGATACTTTTGAAGAATACAGTGACTGATTTGGGATGCATTGGTGCAGCATTAGAGCTATTTTCCTTTCTTCATCTTTCCTCCTATTTATCAGCCAGTGATGTGACTCTGAGTTGCCAAGTATGACTTATATTTGCCTATAAGTTATATCTTCTTTTTCTGAATATAAATATTGGGCATATAATTGTAAAAAAATTTCTGAAGCTATAATGTATACTCCCAAGTTTCAAACCCTCAAAAATAACTATGGATATAAATTTTTTAAATATCTCTCACATCTTTTGCCAATTTTAATAGTGGGTTGTTTATATGTAAAAAAAGCCTTTCCTGTAATGTGAATATTAATCCTTTGCCATAAGTTGCCAATACTGTTCCCTGTCATTTTTCTTTTAAATTTGTTTATAACATCTTTTGTTACAGATAAGTTTTGAAGTTTTATTCAGTTAACTGTCCTTTTTCTTTGTTTGGCTTTGGAATCATGCTGTGAAAAACTTTCTGTACCCTAAGATTACATATAAATATATTTCTATGTTTTCTATTTGTTTTATCATTTTAATTTTAAATCCTAGCTATCTGGAATTTACTTACTGTATATTATATGAGGTTGCAAGCTAACTTCATTTAACATGGTGAGGTGAGGCAGGTATAATTTATATAAAACTAGATGCCCGGTGCATGAGTTTGTGCACGGGTGGGGTCCCTTGGCCTGGTTGGCGATTAGGGCCATCGGGGCCATCAGGGCCCTCTCACTCAGTCCGGGGGTAGGGACTGCGGGAGGTTAGCTGTGGGAGTTCCTGACCACCAGGGGGCAGCTCCTTGTTGAGTGTCTACCCCCTGGTGGTCAGTGCATGTCATAGTGACCGGCAACTGGTCGTTTGGTCGACTGGTTGTAACGGTCGCTTAGGCTTTTATATATATAGGTAACTTATTCAGGTATAATTTCATTATCATCCATCCATTCATTAAACAGATAGTTAGCACCTGCCTATCATATGCTAAGCTGTGTTTCGAATGCTGGGAAGATAACAGTGAATGAGCCAGGCAAAGTCCTTCTCTTCTAGATCTTATCTTCTGAAAAGGGGAGGCAGCAATGGAGAAGAGACATTACTGAAGACATTGCTAAGGTGTGCTGGCCACACAGCAGGTTGGTATGGTCAACTGTGACATGGGAAGGATGGAGACTGTTTAGACAGCCGGAGTGGCCCCACAGTTTCTGCTGTAGTACCACAGACATTCTGTTTATTTAGAATTTATTATTTCACAAAGCAAATTCCCCTAATTTTTCTTTTCAAAGTTTTGGTTACTGTATTTTTCTTATACATTTATCCTTATAATTAAATTTTAATAACTATCCAGTTTTATTAACTTTATCAAGTTTTATTAACTTTATCAAGTTCTAAAGGTAATATGCAATTTTGATTTGCATTTCATTAAATATATATTAATTTGAGGAATACTACCATATTTACAATGTTCATTTTTACTATTGAGTAAAAAAATTACCCTTCATGTTATTCAGATCTTTCATTATGGCTTCTGTTAACTTTGATCATGAGGATCTTGCATATTTCTATTAAGTGTATTTTGCCATGTTTCATTTTTTTGTTGCTATTGTGATTGTGATTTAACCATGATTGGGATTTTGTAGAAAGAAAAAAGATTGCTAAGAATTCTATCTGAAGACATTTTGCTGTTGTGGTGCCTCAACTTCATCACGATCGTATCTTCTCTATAAATCACACTTCCATCATTTAATGTATCCCTATTTATTTCACTTGCACTCCACCTTTTCAAAGAATAACAATATCAAAAGGCCAGTGTTTTTAGGTTACATGAATGACGTAAGTCCATGAAGCTGCTTTTTTCCAACACCATGAGTCATCCTGTGCTTCATGTATTGCTGAGAGAAAAGGACCCAGACTAAGTGGAAAAGGAGAAAAAGGAAACAAAAACACGTCTTCATGGGTTAACAAGAAATACATTTTATGAACAATAAAGGATTAATACATGTTTTGTGAACAATACTGTTGTACTTTAACCTTTTAAAATGCCTTTCTGTGCTTAACTAAATCAGTGTTTCCTGAGCCCATGGCCAGCACAGGAATCCACAGGACATTTCATGATGAGAGATAAGCTTTGGGGCACGCTGAGGGCTCTGCAATAAGGGGATGAGAGACTAGGGAAGTGGGGAAGACCATATAGTTCATTTGAGTCTGAATTTGGCTTTTTCAGCTAACAAGTCAATTTATTGAAAAAAGTGGATTAATTTTTGGAAAGAGAATGCCACATCTGTTCTCACAAACTAGGAGTTTCTATTTTGTTTCCACATATATTCTACCTTAGATGATATTTCTGTGTTCTCCCTGCTTACTTTTTATTTGCAATTGCCTGCTAGCTCTTATCTCCCCGCCTCCCCGCCCTTTTATTTTAACTTTTTGTTTGTGTTTTAGATCTATCTCTTATATGTGCCATATAATTGGATTTTCAGCCAATTTTAGAGTTTTTGACTTTTAATAGAGAAAGTCAACCCATTTTATGTATCAGGTTTTTTTCTGGTTATTTAATGTTTATGGTTATTATGCTTTCTTGTTTCCTTTTGTTAACGATAGGTTTAGGCTATAATAAAGAATACAGAGTTTATGGGAGCAAAGGAGGGATTGCAATCCATGGCACTGATTCAGGTAGCAACATAAACTGTGTTTCAAAGGGAACAAGGGAAGGCAGGGTTTGTAAAGGGCAGAACCAGCAGAGTTGCTCTCATTAAAGCCTTTGAGTAGATGAAGAGTGTTGGCGAGGTCAGTGGCATTGTCAGGCCCATCATGTCAATGGCTGGGTTCCTTTCAAGGTGAAGCATGCATCCAGGATGTTTGTTGTTCGCCCTTCATCTGAGTGCAGCAACAGATCAGCAACTTAACAGTAGTTCGAAGATTTATCCATGAGCTGTGTATAGGCCTCCAAAACTGTTTTAAGTGACAATCTTAGCAATGCTTATTTCATTTTATTTTCTTCACATCACCTTCTCCTTTCTTTACATTTCTTGAACTGATGACTTTTCTTGGCTCTTTCTTACCTCCCATAAAGTGGAAATAAAATCCTATACTAATAAAAGACAAACATACAAATTGACCGTACTTTTGCTATGCCTTAAGCCACACCCACCAGCCAGTCAGAGCGACTATATGCAAATTAACCCAACCAAGATGGCGGCTGGCAGCCACGGAGCTGGAGCGAGCAGAAGGCTTGCTTGCTCCAGTGATGGAGGAAGCCAAGGTTCCCCGCCTGCCGCGGCTCGGCTCTGAGCTCCACTGAAAGCAACAAAGTTTCAATTATAGATGGTAAACAAACCCCAGATACCTGCTTTCAGACAGCCGTGGCCACGGAGCTGGAGCGAGCAGGAGTGGGTTGCCCCTGGCGATGGAGGAAGCCAAGCTTTCCACAGGCCTCCGCTAAAGGCAACAAAGTTTCAATTATAGAAGGTAAATAAATCCCAGAATAAAAAAGAAAAAAAGGAGAGGCTGGGAGCTTACGTCGCCAGAGTGCTTGGCCAGCCTGAAAACGGCCCTCAGCCCCTCACCCAGACTGGCCAGGCACCCCAGTGGGGACCACCCACCCTAAAGGGGGTGTGGCCAGCCTGAAAACAGCCATCAGCCCTCACCCAGGCTGGCCAAACCTCCAAGGGGTGAGGGTCCCCACTGGGGTGGACATCCTCCTAGGGGTCCCACACTGCAAGAGGGCATAGGCCGGGCTGAGGGACCCCCCCGAGTGCACAAATTTTTGTGCACCGGGCCTCTAGTGTATTTATATCCTAGTAGTTACCTTTGCCTGATAATATTTGTGAGTGATTTTTAACATTTTTTTTGTTATTTTGATATATTGTTTAAATAAATATTAGGAGAAAATAATGAGATAGAAAGATAACGAACTTTGTGCCTCAGTGCTGACACTTTTTCTGGAGTTCATAGCAAGTAGAATGGCAAATACAGAAATTTCTTGGAATTGGTTTCGTCCTATCTCTGGTCTCTTTAGTCCTTTCTCCCCACTAAATTTATCTCTTTTGTCTATTTACATATTACATTCTCTGTCCTTAAATGAAAACCTTTTCTATTTCTTTATTTACATTACCTATTCCTTACTTTCTATATAGTCCTATTACTCTTCTTTTCCACAAAAAGTTTAAAGTAACTTCACCTGGTCGCTTCTGATTTCTTATCTTCCATTTATTCTTTTGTCTACTGCAAGGTGACTCCTGCCTTCACCATTCTGCTGGAATTACCTAATTTTCAAATCAGCAGCTCCCCTTTCAATCATCATTCTGTTTGACCCACTCCAGCTTCTGAGAGTGTTGACCACTCCCTTCTTCTTGAAACTGTCTTTCCCCAACTGTCAATCCGGAATATCCATCCATCTTCCTTTCTGTCTTGCTCTCTCTTGTCTCCTGGGATTGCTAGTGTTCTTTTCTTGGCTTTCTTCTCATCTCACAACACTGGGAGTTGGGTAGCCTTAGTTTTAAGTCCCAGCTATGTGATCTTGGAGAGGTTATTTAACCTTTTGATCAGATTCCTCATCTATAAAATGATGATTCAGTTAGTGTTTCCTCCTTGTATTAGTCAGGATTCTCCAGAGAAACAGAACCAAAAAGATATATGTGAATATGTAGAAAGAGATATGGGGAGTTGACTCATGCAGTGATGGAGGCTGAAACGTTCCCATGAGCTGCCATCTTCAGGTTCAGGAAAGCCAGTACTGTAGTTCCACTCCAAACCTGGAGGCCGGAGGCCTGGGGACCAATGGTAAGTCCTGGTCCAAGCCTGAAGTCTCACAAACTAGGAACACTGATGTCTGAGGCAGGAGAAGATGGCTCTCTCCACTCAAGCATAGAGCAAATTCAGCCTTCCCTGCCTTTTTGTTCTATTCCGGCTCTCAGCAGACTGGATGATGCCCACCCTCATTGGTGAGGGCTTATCTTCTTTACTCAGTCTACCCATTCAAATTCGAGCTCCCTCTACAGATACTACTTTACCAGCTATCTGGGCATGCCTTAGCCTCATCAAGTTGACATAAAAGTAACCACCACACTTAGTAAATAGATACTGAATGCTTACAGTGCTTTATTTCCTAGTCTTAAGGGCTACAGAAAAGGCAGAAATAGACTTACACATCTGAAATGCCAGTCAGGTCAAGCTGGATGTTTTATTGGTTCTCACTCACAGTTTAGATTTGTCCCGCTTGCACTTGCTTTTCTCCCAGTAATGGATTTCCACCTGTATTGTAAGGCCTGTAATTCCATGTGCTGCCTTGGCAACTTTGAGCCTCACAGGGCTGCACAGACCTACCATGAGTTCCCCTTGCCGAATATGCCCCCATCCAGCTGGAAAGGCTCCCTACCCAGCTAATTCCCTTGTTAGCCCCATCAGTTACACCCTTCCCAGGTCTCAATCTAATGGGTTTCACATCCCTACCAATCCACAGAATTGTTCAAATAAACCAAAGATCACCTCACCAGCTTGTCATTGCACAGTCTGCCTCCCACTGCTCCTGCTGGTTCGCAGTTCCTGAGAGCAACTGCATGGCTTGTGTGTCCTCTGCCCAGGGCCAGGTATGGTGTGTTGGGTCATCTTGTGCTATTTGAGGTGGGAATCCCTCCTTCACCAGTGGTGTGGATAGGAGGTGATCAGAACAGTGATAATCCAGAGTAGACTTCATTACTGTCCCCATTGCTCCCTTGTGCCTCTGCTCCTTGTCCTTATATGCCAGAGCACTTCGTTTTATATTTATTTCTGATTATCTATATATATAAAAGCCAAGCAACCAGAACTCCTGAACGATTGGAATGACCAGAACAGCTGGTCGCTATGATGCACACTGTGGCCGGCTAACTGGCCCAATTGGGGGTGGGGGTGGGGGTGGGGGATGGGGCAGCCCCTCCCCCCAGCTGCCCCTGGCTGGATCAGGGGCGGGGCTGGCCAGCCAACCTCCTGTGTCCCCTCACCCCCCCGGCCTGGCCCGATCAGCCCCCATTGGGGCGGGCTGTCTGGACCCCACCTGTGCACGATCTTGTGCACCGGGCCTCTAGTGTCATAATGTTGTAGATGCTTAGTTTCTTTTGGGGGATGACACATTTTTTCTCACAGAGGTCTCTTTATCCTGTCCCTTCTAAGGCTCCTTGTTTTTCCACTTCCCTCAGAGGGTTTTATTGGCGTAATCTTTGTCGAGCAGGAATTTATAGTTTCAGGAATCAGTGACACTCTAGGATGTGTCTGGATTTCACGTGGGAAGAATGGATTCATCTAGATTCTAATCCAAGGAAGTTGTGTGGGAACATGATGCTAGAGAACTACAGGAACTTGGTCTCACTGGGTAAGGACTTCCCCTTGTAACTCACCTTTCCTCACCTATTGACATCTTGTACAACCTCTGGAATTCATGAATTTGGACATGAAATCCTGGATATTTTATGGCATTGTTTTAGGGTAATTGCTTGGTATCCTTTCTTTCCACGTGAAAGGTCTCTTCTGTAGAGAATTGGAAAATGGGAAACTAAAGAAGCCCTGTGTCCCTTTAAGAAGCCCTGAAGGGGAAGGGAAAAGACTTGTGCTGGAAGTAGCTTTTATACTGAGTATAGTACACAAGTTTAATGTCGTTCCTCTGAGCAGGGAATCAGCTTTCCAAACCAAATGTGACTTCTTAGCTGAAACGAGAAGGACTGAGCTTGATGCCAAAAGAACTTCCAGGGTATATCTTTGCAGGTAAAGTGTCAGGACTTGTTAAATGAGTGTGCCACCTGGGCAAGAAGTCACTTCAGAAATCGCTGGGTCTCTTGGGAACATCTGCACATTTGATATATGTCCTCTCAGATGTCTCCCATGATCAATGCCTCTCCTCCTTTCTAGTGTCGCATGTCCTCGCCTCGTGACACATTCTGTAAAGTAAACGGGTTACTGTGTTGTCTGGGATGCACAGAAAATGCAGTAAAGTTAGCGATTGTTTCCTCTTTGTCTATACTTTGAACCCATGCTTTTCTCTCTCCTTATTCTCTTTACTCCCTGTCATTGGTCTTTCTTTTTAGCGATAACCTATATCTACAGTTTCCTTTCCTTTATTCCCTTAAACATTTGTCAGCTTTTAAAAAGTTAACCTTTCTCTTCGCTGCATCGTTTTATAGTCTTCATTTAAAAATAAATGGAAATGACTTCAGCTGTGTTACTAGTAACCTTACATTTTCTATAGTTCCTTTCTCATTTCTAAGTTTGTAATCTGCATTGACTGCCTATTCAGTCCCATTCTCCTGTGAAAACTTAATGCTTTTTACTCTGTATTACTTGGTTTCCAATCCACATCACAATTGAAATTTCTTTTTTGGATATTATTAGCAACTTTTCTCTGAAAAAAATGTGTTTTATACCTTTACTAGAGGCCTGGTGCACGAAATTCGTGCATGGGTGCAGTCCCTAGGCCTGGCCGGCGATGGAAACGCGAGTGTCTGGCGTGGAAGGGCAGGTCCTAGCTGACCACTGGGCCCTGGGAAACACCTGGGCCCCCACTCGCACCCGCCTTGGCCTGGCGCTGCCCACTCACCTGCTCCACCATCCCACTGCGGTCCTGCTCTCGTCGGGGCCTATTGGGGCCAGCAGCACTCCACTGCCAATGCCCGCCATGTTCCACGCCGCCCCCTGGTGGTCAGTGCATGTCAGAACGAGCAGTTGAACTCCCGGTCTCTTGGTTGAACTTCTGGTTGAACAACTGCCCGAGGGGACAATTTTCATATTAGGCTTTTATTATATAGGACATTTCTCTGCTCAGTGTGAAAGTGTTGTTCATACACTTCTTTTCATACTTTTTAAAAATTGTGAAATAGGCAAGTAATTTTTGATCTCTAGTTTAAACCTATTTATATATAATATCCTAAGCGACCATTACAGCTATGAGGTGCACTGACCACCAGGGGGCAGACGCTCAATGCAGGAGCTGCCCCCTGGTGGTCAGTGTGCTCTGACAGCGGGAGTGCTGCTCAGCCAGAAGCTGGGCTCACGGCTGGTGAGCACAGCGGAGGTGGCAGGAACCTCTCCCACCTCCGCGGCAGTGCTAAGGAGCAGTGAGCCGAGCAGTAAGGAGCCTGCCGCTAAGGAGCAGTGAGCTGAGCGGTAAGGAGCGAGCAGGAGGGTGGTAAGGAGCGAGGGATCCCGGACTGCGAGAGGGATCCCGGACTGGGAGGACTGCAAGGAGAAAGAAAATTAATACCGGGTGCATTAGAGGGAAACTACAAAAAATACCAAAAACAAACAAAGGCAGAGAACATCTTAAAAGTAGTCAGAAGAAAACCAGCAGGCAACATTCCCCGAGGAGTCCCGGACTGCGAGAGGGATGTCCGACTGCTGGCTTAGGCAGACATCCCCTGAGGGGTCCTGGACTGCGAGAGGGCACAGGTTGGGCTGAGGGACCTCCTCCCCCCTAGTGCACGATTTTCGTGTACCAGGCCTGTAGTGGATATATAACGCAATAAAATAAATAAGTGAAAGAACATTTTGATATGAAAGAATGATTTGATGAACATTGTTGCTGGTTTTCAGTAAGCTTTTTAAAGTATGGGATTCTAGAAGAATCACTGGGTCAAAGGATACACACATTTTTATGGCTCTTGCTACATACTGCACAAACTTGGGTATTATTTTATGTTTTTAATACTAACTTATTAGGTATAAAATGATCCCTTAATGGCTTTAATTGCAAATTTGTGTGGATTTGATTACTCTTGCTATTTGTACTAGTGTTTATTTTTACGTAAATAACCTCTCTGTTCAACAGATGGTTTGGGAGCACTAGGCTCTGTTCCTAGCACTGCAGACACAGCAATAACCTAAATAGGCAGTTTCCCCATGGAGCTTATAGTCTAGTGAAAGGGACTAAATTACTAAAGAAAGGAGACAGGGAGGGAGAAGGGACAGAAGAGGAAGGAAGGAGGGAGGGAATGAGTATCACAGTGTCATAGTGCTGTGTGGAGAAATAGTGGCATCGGGAACTGGAAGAGTTAACCGTGGACTTTTACAGGGGCAGTCAGGGAGGGCCTTTCCTCTGAGGTGACTGTTGAGTAGCTACTAACCATGATGGGCTGCACGGGGGACACTGGGCACGGGACAGGAGGTGCTGGCATGTTTGAAGGGAAGATTGCAAGGAGATGTGAAGATTTTCTTAAACTTTATCTTTAGTTCTTTGAAAAAATTTGTTTCTACTATCATTTTTGTTTTTAAAATTTCTGTGAGCCTTCTCATTCTCTGCATGTTCCTTCCTTTTTAATTGCTATTTTAATGCATGCCTTAACTTCTCTTGTCTGTATGAGGATATTTAGATTATTATTATTTTTTTGTATGCATGTGTAGCATTCCCCCCCTGTTCCCTAGATTATTCCAGTGGGTTTATATAGGTCTTTGTCATTACCCCACTGTCATTCTGGTGGGCTTTCTGGAGGCAGCAGAAGCAAACACATGTATTCTTGATACTTTGTTGTCTTCTCTAATTTCTTTATCTATCTTCAGACTTCTCCACCGGACTGGATCCTAAAAATTCCTCACTTGTTACCAGGTGCTGTAGGTTTTAAAAAAAAAGATTCTTCACTTGTTTATGACTGCATTTCACACTGTTTTCCTTGTCTCTTTGAATGTCTGTCTAGCCACTAGTATGTAGGTTCACTGAATTGTCATGATTGAGCTTAGTTTTCTTTTCTTTTTCTTTTCTTTTTTTAATTAACTACTTGCCTGGCACTTAGTTAGAGCTTAGTTTTCTTTATATTCTCTGCCTAGCACAATGCCTGCCAGAGAGGTATTTAATATATGTTTGTTGAGTTGAATATTGAATGACATCAAGTAGAATTTTTAGAAATCAGGTGAAAGACAGATTTGGAGAGTTATATGTGTGACATTCATATCAATTTGTCTTATTAAGAAGAATGAATGATCAAGGTAAAGCAGCAAGGATGAAACCCTAAAGCAGTGGTTCTCAACCTGTGGGTCGCGACCGCTTTGGGGGTCGAACGACCCTTTCACAGGGTTTGCCTAAGACCATCGGAAAACACATATATAATTACATATTGTTTTTGTGATTAATCACTATGCTTTAATTATGTTCAATTTGTAACAATGAAAATACATCCTGCATATCAGATATTTACATTACGATTCATAACAGTAGCAAAATTACAGTTATGAAGTAGCAACGAAAATAATTTTATGGTTGGGGGTCAACATAACATGAGGAACTGTATTAAAGGGTCACGGCATTAGGAAGGTTTAGAACCACTGCCCTAAAGAACAATAATGTTGGCCGAAACCGGTTTGGCTCAGTGGATAGAGCGTCGGCCTGCGGACTGATAGGTCCCAGGTTTGATTCCGGTCAAGGGCATGTACCTGGGTTGTGGGCACATCCCCGGTAGGAGATGTGCAGGAGGCAGCTGATCGATGTCTCTCTCATCGATGTTTCTAACTCTCTATCTCTCTCCCTTCCTCTCTGTAAAAAATCAATAAAAAAAAAAAACATATTTAAAAAAAACAACAAAAAACAATAATGTTTGCAGAACCCGTTTGGCTCAGTGGATAGAGTGTTGGCCTGCGGACTGAAGGGTCCCAGGTTCTATTCTGGTCAAGGGCATGTATCTTGGTTGTGGGCACATCCCCAGTGGGGGGCATGCAGGAGGCAGCTGATCGACCTCTCTCATCAATGTTTCTGGCTCTCTATCCCTCTCCCTTCTTTGTAAAAAATCAATAAAATATTTAAAAAAACAAAACAAAACAAAAAACAATAATGTTTGACTGGGAGCCAAAGATACTCTAGCAAAGGGGACAATGAGTGGTCAAAGAAGGAGGAGAGAATTTAGGAGAGCTAAAGGAAGAGAGAAAAGTAGAGGGTGAGTGCAATAGTGCCAAGAAGGTAAAAGTGGTCTGTGACCCAGCGGAGAGCGTTTCTGGTTTGAGGGAAACGCACTGTGGGTTGGAATGTAAACAATTAAAGACTTGGATAACCAAGATGGCGGCATAGGTAAACACTGGAGACTGCTGCCGCAAACAACCACTTCAAAAATACAACTAAAAGACGGAACAGACATCACCCAGAACCACAGGAAAGCTGGCTGAGGAGAGACTCTTCAACTAGAAGGAAAGAGAACAGCATACCGAAGCTCAGAAGAGGCGCAGTGTGGAAAATATAAAGGTACCGAGGTGCGCGCGCAAAGCCGGCTGGTGGCTGAGGGCGCGGTTGTCGTTTTCAATCAGGAGGGAGTCTCAGACTCTGGGCTCCAGATCCGGGCGAGTCTCTAGGGACTCAGACTCAGACGGGAGAAGCGGGATTGTCCGGCATCAGTTGGAATCTGAGGGCAGCCTTCTCTCCGAGGTTTGCAGTGGCGGCCGGGGTTCTGAGAAGCAGAGTCTCTAGGACCGGGACTGAGAGCAGCCATAACTGCTCCCTCCACCAGCCCTGTTGATTCCGCCCCGCCCAAGCCCTGTGCAGAGCCATTTGCTGGATCGCCTCAGGCAAAGGCTAGATTAGCACCTCCCCAGAGGACAGAAGTTTTCCACACAGCTGATTCTCACAGCCAGTCAGCCTGGTGGTCAAATCCCTCTAGTATTAACTACAACAATCAGGGCTTAACTACAACAAGACTGCGCACAAAGACCACTAGGGGGTGTACCAAGAAAGCGTAAAAAATGCGGAGACAAAGAAACAGAACAAAACTATCAAGGGAGGATATTGAGTTCAGAACCACACTTTTGAGGTCTCTCAAGAGGCTTCTAGAGTCTGTCGATAAACTTGATGAGATGTACAGGAAATCTAATGAGACCCTCAATGGTGTGATAAAGGACCATCTAGAAAGTAAGCATACACTGACTGAAATAAAGAATATTATACAGACTCCCAACAGCAGACCAGAGGAGGGCAAGAATCAAGTCAAAGATTTGAAATGCGAAGAAGCGAGAAACACCCAACCAGAAAAGCAAAATGAAAAAAGAACCCAAAAATACGAAGATAGTGTAAGGAGCCTCTGGGACAGCTTCAAACGTACCAACATCAGAATTATAGGGGTACCAGAAGATGAGAGAGAGCAAGATATTGAAAACCTATTTGAAGAAATAATGACAGAAAACTTCCCCCACCTGGTGAAAGAAATAGACTTACAGGTCCAGGAAGCGCAGAGAACCCCAAACAAAAGGAATCCAAAGAGGACCACACCAAGACACATCATAATTAAAATGCCAAGAGCAAAAGACAAAGAGAGAATCTTAAAAGCAGCAAGAGAAAGAAACTCAGTTACCTACAAGGGAATACCCATACGACTGTCAGCTGATTTCTCAACAGAAACTTTGCAGGCCAGAAGGGAGTGGCAAGAAATATTCAAAGTGATGAATGCCAAGAACCTACAACCAAGATTACTTTATCCAGCAAATCTATCATCAGAATTGAAGGTCAGATAAAGAGCTTCACAGATAAGGAAAAGCTAAAGGAGTTCATCACCACTAAACCAGTATTATACGAAATGCTGAAAGGTATCCTTTAAGAAGAGGAAGAAGAAAAAGGTAAAGATACAAATAGTGAACAACAAACATGCATCTATCAACAAGTGAATCTAAGAATCAAGTGAATAAATAATCTGATGTACGGAATGAACTGGTGATTATAATGAATCAGGGACATAGAAAGGGAATGGACAGACTATTCTTGGGGGGGATAGGGGAATGGGAGATGCGGGAAGAGACTGGACAAAAATCGTGCACCTATGGATGAGGACAGTGGGTGGGAAGTGAGGGCGGAAGGTGGGGCGGGAACTGGGAGGAGGGGAGTTATGGGGGGGAAAAAAGAGGAACAAATGTAATCTGAACAATAAAGATTAAAAAAAAAGAAATAACACACACACACACACAAAAACAATTAAAGACTTAAGTATAGACTGTCATTTCTACAAGGTTAACTTTGAGGAAAAAGAAGAAAGGGCAAGAACTGAAAGAATTCAGAGGTTGAGTGCCTCCGATTTGGTTTTTACCAAGGAAGAGACTTGAATGAATTTACAAGAGCAGAGATATCTGTTAGAAAGGAGAAATTAAAAGTGGAGGGAGAGCATGGAGCCTAGGAAACAAGATGATGTGAAAACTCCAGATCTTTGCAGGTTTTCTTCAATGTTGATGCCAAATTAAACTACCATTTAGTCTTATTGTCCTGACCAAAATCAAGACAAGAAAGCATTGCTTGAGTGCTGTGCTTGGCTCTTCCCTGGCTATCATCTGATGTGCTCATCATAACAATCCCACGGGGTGGGTATCATTAGCCCCTTTCATAGTGGAAGTATAAACTCGGAGAGGTGAAATGACATGCCAGAATTTAAACACAGGTTTTTTGTTTTGTTTGTTTTTGTCTTAGAGTTTAATGCTAATTCTAAAAAATCAATCAATCAATCAATCAATCATTATTTTCTTGTCTTGCCTTGCTGTGACTTCTTGTTTCCTAGTATATTTAGTGAAAATAGAACTTCTATATCCTGGCCTAATATTCTTTTTAAAAAAATATATTTTTATTTATTTTGAAGAAAGGAAGGGCGAGGGAGAGAGAGATAGGAACATCAATGATGAGAGTTAATAATTGATTGGCTGCCTTCTGCATGACCCACGCCCCCCCCCCCCCCCCCCTCCCAATGCTGGGATTGAGTCTGCAACCTGGGCATGTGCCCTGACCGGGAATTGAACCGTGACCTCCTGGTTCATAGGTTGACACTCAACCACTGAGTCACACTGGCCGGGCCTGGCCTAATATCTTCTTAGATGATTGTTTTCTGTTTCTATGCTAAAGTTTTTATGTGTACAGTTGTTGAATGCTTTGTTAGGTTTTACTATTTTATCAAAGCTGAGTAGAAAATGTAAATTTAAAAGTGCTGTGTCTGGAGACAGTATTAGCACTAATAAACTTGTTGAAACAAAGATTAGTAACATGGAAAGCAGTGTATTTTTAGTCTTTAATCAGTTGTCAGTTTTGAAGGAAACCAATTAAGAACATGTGTAAAATATTAGAAATATATTATCAAAGATTATGCTTCAAAATAAGGTATAGAGATTATATAACTTTTAAAGCTCTCAGGAGATACTGTTAAACCTGAAAATCTATTTTTTGTGTTTCATACATGATTTTATATCATTCTAGATGTACTGGGTGACTACCTGTGTATACATGTGTTTTTGTGTGTAAATATATATGTATATACACATAAATAGAGAATTTATATACTGTTTCAGAGTCCCTATTTATATCTACTAACTTCATTCTAATGTGAGTCTCAGTAATGTTTGGTACAGACACATGTCTTTGCTTCCATTAGTAGGAAAACTGATGTAAAAGACTATAATAAATATAGGAGTATCCAAAAGTTTGGTCATCCTTACACAGGCAGCCCACCCTTGCCTCAGGGCATCAGCATGGCAGTTCCTTCCATCTGGGGTGCTCTCCCCTCAGTAGGCCTCTTAATCCTCCCCCTTAGTCACCAAAGTCTTTTTTTCTTTTAATAAGTTTTATTTATTTATTTACGTTTTATTTCAGAGAGAAAGGGAGAGGGAGAGAGAGATAGAAACATCAATAATGAGAGAGAATCATTGATTGGCTGCCTCCTGCACACCCCCTACTGGGAATGGAGCCCAAAACCTGGGTACGTGCCCTTGACCGGAATTGAACCCAGGACCCTTCAATCTGCAGGCTTATGGTCTATCCACTGAGCAAAACCAGCTAGGGCACTCCCCAAAGCCTTCACTTCAGTCACTTTTTCAGTGAAACCTTTCTTGAAGATGCTATTTAAAATTACAAACTTTCCCCCTCACTCATTATATTCCCTACTAGAGGCCTGGTGCATGGATTTGTGCACTGGTGGGGCCCCTCGGTCTGGCCTGTGCCCTCTTGCAATCCGGGACCCCTCGGGGGATGTCAGAGAGCTTGTTTCAGCCTGATCCCAACAGGCCAGGCTGAGGGACCCCACTGGTGCATGATCGGGGCTGGGGAGGGACCCTGAGAAGGCTCCAGGGCGTGTCTGGCCTGTCTTTCCCAGTCCCTATCGGCCGGACTCCAGCAGCCAGCTAACCTACGGGTCAGAGCGTTTGTTCCCTGGTGGTCAGTGTGCGTCATAGCGACTGGTCAAATGGTTGAACCAACGGTTGGACACTTAGCATATTAGGCTTTTATTATATAGGACTAGAAGCTCAGTGCACGAAATTTGTGCACTGGTAGGGTCCCTAGTGGCTGCTGGCTGCCAACTGGGTATTCCCTCACTTCCCCTGGCCGACTGTTGCCTCTGGCTGGGGCCTCCCTCCCTTCCCCCAGCTGGCCCTGCCCCTGCCCCCTGGTCAAACTCCCAGAAGACCTCTGGTTGAGGGGACAATTTGCATACTATGCTTTTATTATATAGCATTTCCATTTTATGGCTTTTATTTTATCCATAAGGCATACCACTTAAATACTAAGTATTATACTTGTTTATTATGTTGACTGCCCTTCCTCTCACTAAAATATAAGTTCCCTAAGGGCAGAAATGTATTTTATTCATTGCTATAGCCTTAGCACTTGGAACAGTGCCTGGCTCAATGTACATTTATCCAATCGGTCATATTCAGAAGAGCAGTTTGGCTGCTGCATGGAGACTGCATTATAGGGTAGCAAGAGTGTAAGCCAGAAGTTCAGTCACGTGAGTATTGAAATTGTCTGGTTGTGTGGGAGGAGTAGCTGAAATACTACACAGGGGATGGAAAAAATATAAACAGGGAAAATAAACAAACTTGTCCTAGGAAGAGTGGGCAATACTGCCCAAGCCCCATACCCACTCCAATACTTTGCAGGCTCTCAGCCTCTACCATGGCCGTCCCAGCCATAAATACTGAAAGACCTGTGCTTTCCCAGACCCCACAGTCCTGAGGACTCCTGTTCATGACCTGACAAGTACCAAAAGAATATAAAAATCCTATTCTTTAACTAGGCGGTTTTTAAAATTTATTTTATTTTATTGATTTTTTACAGAGAGGAAGGGAGAGGGATAGAGAGAAACATCGATGAGAGAGAAACATCAATCAGCTGCCTCCTGCACATTCCCTAATGGGTATGTGCCCACAACCAAGGTACATGCTCTTGATCGGAATCGAATCTGGGACCCTTCAGTCCGCAGGCCGACGCTCTATCCACTGAGCCAAACCGGTTAGGGCTAACTAGGCATTTTTAATACAAGAAGGGAGTATGGGCCACTTGAAAGTCCAGTTTAGGAAAAAGGAAAGGAAGAAAGGTATATATTGTGTAACATAAAATAATGGTAATATTAATTGTTAACAATCATTAAACCTTATCATGGCCAAGCATAGTGCTATGTGCAAAACAGAGTTTTTATTTAATAAAATAGCAAAATAGCAAGAAATGCTTCCCAGTCTTGGAAGAGTTAGTTTTTTTACCCTTAGTACTCAAGTTCCAAGCCCACAGTATTTCACTGATTCTTCGTAAAGCCACCCTAACAGTTTTGTTTTCCAGATAGTCATGTAATCAGAAAAATAAAGTTTCCTCCCTTCTCAGTTGTCTAATTTTATTAGTCATACTTTTGGAACAATATTAAATAGTAGCAGTAATAATAAACACCCTTTTCTGGATTCTGTTATTGTGAATTTTTACAGTGTTTTATTTTTATGCTTGACAATGCTAAGATTTTTGGTGTTGAATCAGGATTGGATGTTGGATATTAGCAAATATTTTTTTGAAGCATCTATCTGTTGATCATGTGTCCTTTATCCATGACCTAGTATGATATTAATAGATTCCTAGGAGTGAACCTTCTGGAATTCCTGGATAAATCCTTTGTGTAAATTGCATATTTCATGTAATATTTCAGGAATGCTTTAGAAGTGCTGTAATTACTGAGTCTGTCATATTTAAGAATGTGTTTTGTTTTTCTTTAATAGAGTACTGGCCAAGTTGAATTCTTGAGTCACATCAGCCAGTATTTTAAAAATTTGTAGGCAATCAATTTTTTTGGGGGGGGGGAGCAAGTCTTCAGAATAAATAAATAAATATAAGTACTTATTTAATTAATTGGTTTTTAGAGAGAGAAACATTGATGGGAGAGAAACATCGATCAGCTGCTTCCCGCAACCCGGGCATGTACCCTGACCAGGAATCGAACTGGCAACTCTTTGGTCAAGGGACAACGCCCAACCAACTGAGCCCCAATGGCCAGGGCCAGGAAAACTTTTAAATGAAGTATCTATATTCCATAGAGATAAAATGAATCTTACTGTTAAGTTTTCTGTAATACATAATGATTTTCAAACTTTCATTAGTATTTTCTAAAATAGTATTTTGTTCTTATTTTTTGAAATGTTATATATACAGAAGAATGTGTAAAATATATATTATTTAAGAAAACTGACATACTCTTCTAATATAAATACTATAACTATTAACTAACGTTTGTTCTTACACCAACACTGTGAGAGATAGGGACCATTTAACAGGTGAGAAAAAGAATATAGACATGTTGAGTAACCTGCTCAAGGTCACACAGCTAACTGTGGTGGAACTCAAATTTGAGCCAGGTAGTATGGCTCCAGAGTTGTTGTCTTAGCCATTATGCCATACTGCATCTTTTTATAGTTAATAATGGTAAAGATTAATGAATAATAAAGCAAACACCTAGGCACCAGAACCTAGAGTAAGAAACAGAAAATTACTGGTATCCTTGCCATGATTTGTGTGCTCCTCATTCATACACTCTTAACCTCTCTCTGGGACATAATGACTATTCTCACTTTTGTGATAATTCTCTTCCCTTTTCTTTAAGTATTGTCATCCATAAATGAACCTATGAACAGCATATTTTGTTTTAATCTGTTTTTAAACTTTAAGTGGACTCTTGCTATATGTATTTTTCTGTGACTTTAAATCATTCATTCATATTGATATGTATAGCTATAGTTTATTAATTTTAACTAGTCTTAATTCAGGCTGCTATAACAGGGTACACTATACAGGTAGCTTAAAAGTCAAATAACTTTCTCACTGTTCCAGAGGCTGTAAGTCTGAGATCAGAATGCCAGTGTGGTTGGGTTGTTGGTAAGGGCCCTCATCCTGGTTTAGAGACAACTCCTTCCTGCTGTGTCCTCACATGCTAGAAAGTGGAGAGACAGGAAACAAGCTCTTTCATCTCTCCTTATAAGGGCACTACTCCCATCACCCCTCTGCCCTCATGACCTTTGACCTCCCCCAAATCCCACCTAATACCATTGGGAATTTAGCTTCAACATAGGAATTTTGGGGAGACACAAACATTCACTGTTGTCAATTATTCCATTGTATATATATTTGACAATTTAGTTATTTATCCTATTATTGATACTTGTGTTGCTTCCATTTTTTTTGCTGTTGTGCACTGCTACTTTTAAAATTATGAATGGTATACCTTTGTAAGTTAGATTTACCTAGGTGTGTGTACCTGATAGTGGACTTGCTAAACCATTCATTCAGATTTCCACTTCTTATGTGCCTGTTCAAGTCTTGCTGGTTTTTCTAGTGGGTTTAGTGTTCCATAGATATTGTTTTCCAAGTCTAGGTTCTAGTTCTTTGTGGGTTATTGTTATAGATATCTTTCCCCAGTATGCAACTTTTAAAAAACTTTATGATGTCTTTGGATGGCTGGAAGCATGTAATTATTCTTCCAATATTTGTTTTCCCTTTTGATTTTTATGCTTTTTTCTTCTCATTGTTACATTATTTTAAAACTTTATTTCTTAACCCTCTATGTAGTTTCCAAACTTGGTATTTTCTGTGTATCATTTATCTTTGAATGGAGGTAGTTCTATCTGGACTTTGTCTAACAGGACGAAACCCCCTTTTGCTCTTTATGTTTGCCTGGGTGGCACTTTAAATGTTCTCAAAGAATTTTAGTTGGGTAGCTGGATATGATAGTGAGGTGGGGCAAGTGGCCATCTCTAATTCATGTGTTGCCTGTTATTTTCATACTTGATTGGATAGGTCCTTTCTGTGGTTACTTGGTGGTGTGTTTTGGAGGTGGATTCCACTAGGATGTCCACTTTTTATCTTTTATGTAAGCAGGTCAGGTTGTAAGGAGGAGGTACAGTTAATGCATAACCCTTGCTTCACAGTAAAGCCTCCTGCTCACATGCCAAACTTTGTTGCTTCAGTGTTTATCTCTGCTCTGTTGACTCTGATCAAGCTAACAGATTCGCAGATTATAGTTTCCTGTCCTCTGCCTCTCATTGCCACTAGGTCATTTTGTCTGGAATAAGAAATGGGATCAGAAAATAGAGCCTGAGTGGTCCTTCTTTCAGCTCCTTCTGAAGCAGTTCAACAGATTCTCCCTTGCCTTCCCCCACCACCAGTTCTCATCTTTAAGGAATGGGTATTTAGGAAAGTGTAGGGCCCTTTAGGACTCGCTTAACCTTTGTGAGAAAATTACAGCCTGCTTGAAATTTGTGTGTGGGGAGGGGAAGCTTTTAGATTGTGTTATCCTCCCTTAAGAGTTTGAATTTCAAATATGTTCCAGACAAATATGTTCCCAAAGGGTAGGTTATATACATTATCCTTATCAGATTGTTTTTATCCTCATTTTATAACTGTCAAAACTCAGACCTAGAGAAACAAGTAGCTAGTTAAGATGGTAAGTGTTGAACCGGTTGTCTGATTCAGGGTTGACAGTCTTCATTGTGTCACTCTGTGAACTTTTTGAAGATTTAGTATTAGAATTATAGGTAGGAAGAAATGGCTGGTAAGAACAGTTGGTACAACATGGCAGGGCTTTCTGATCTTCCTCTTGCAATTCCCGGTCTTCTGTATATTTTCCTTTAGTTCCATCTTCATTATTTAGCCTTGTCTAGTGGTCAGTGACTTCAATGTCTATCCCTTCTGCATAGGCTCACTCTTTTTTCTGCTTACCCTGTTTCTAGTTATCTTATTTGTGGACTGGTTTGCTGTTTTTTCCTTTCTTTCCAATTCTCTTCCTAATTGTAGGGACATCTTTAAAAGCTCTCCAAATGTGCCATGTATTCTCAATTTTATTCTCATTCCCACTTTATACAGTTTTCAGTCTCCCAACATAGAAACCAATGTGCATTTGAATTTTTTATTTTTTACAGACCGGGAGGCAAGACTTGAATCCAAAGAGTCAACTCCAGAGCCCATCATTACTGAAGATTTATCCTATTGGGTAATAATGGAAAAGGAAAGTCTCTGGCATTCTTCTTTAAGGGAAACCTGGGAACCTGATAATTGGTTAGAGGGCCAACAGAAAAACCAGGATAGACATCTGGGTCAAGTGGCAGTTACCCATAAGGGAAATCTCACGAAGAGGAGGGTATGTAGAGGTAATGAATTTGAAAGATGTTCCAATCAGGGTTCAATCATTGATATACAACAAAGTACTCTTATGGGAAAAAGGCCCTGTTATCAGAATTCACATGGAAAAGATAAACAAAATTCTGAATTAATTAAGATTCAAAGAATGTTTGTAGGGAAGAAAATGTATGAATGTAATGAATGCAGGAAAGCCTTCAGCCAGAGCTCATCCCTTCTTAAGCACCAGAGGATTCATACTGGGGAGAAGCCCTATAAGTGCAATGTATGTGGGAAGCACTTCACTGAACGTTCCTCTCTTACTGTACATCAAAGAATTCATACTGGAGAGAAACCCTACAAATGTAATGAATGTGGCAAAACCTTCAGTCAAAGCATGAACCTTACTGTTCATCAAAGAACTCATACTGGAGAAAAACCCTATCAGTGTAAAGAGTGTGGAAAAGCGTTCCGAAAGAATTCATCCCTTATTCAACATGAAAGGATTCATACTGGTGAGAAACCCTACAAATGTAATGAATGTGGGAAAGCTTTTACCCAAAGTATGAATCTCACAGTGCATCAAAGAACTCATACAGGAGAAAAACCCTATGAATGTAATGAATGTGGGAAGTCTTTCAGTCAAAGTATGCACCTTATTGTACATCAGAGAAGTCATACAGGAGAGAAACCCTATGAGTGTAGTGAATGTGGAAAAGCCTTCAGTAAGAGCTCAACTCTTACCCTGCATCAACGAAATCACACTGGAGAAAAACCCTACAAATGTAACAAATGTGGGAAATCCTTTAGCCAAAGTACATACCTTATAGAACATCAGAGACTTCATTCTGGAGTAAAACCTTTTGAATGTAATCAGTGTGGAAAAGCTTTCAGTAAGAATTCATCTCTTACTCAGCATCGGAGGATTCATACTGGAGAGAAGCCTTATGAGTGTATCATTTGTGGAAAGCATTTTACTGGACGATCATCGCTTACTGTACATCGGGTTATTCACACTGGAGAGAAACCTTATGAATGCAATGAATGTGGAAAGGCCTTCAGCCAGAGTGCATACCTTATTGAGCATCAAAGAATTCATACTGGTGAGAAACCCTATGAATGTGATCAGTGTGGGAAAGCCTTCATTAAGAATTCATCCCTTGTAGTGCACCAGAGAACTCATACAGGAGAGAAACCCTATCGGTGTAGTGAATGTGGGAAAGCCTTTAGTCGGAGTACAAACCTTACACGGCATCAGAGAACTCATACATGAGGAAAGTTTTCACTGGGCTCGTTATGATGAACTCTTTAGTGATAATCTGATATATCATGTCATGTAGAAACCAATAAATGTAATGATTTTAGGAATCTTTTAGTTGAAGTATATTATACCATATCCTATGATACAGACCACTGCAGAGGAACCATATAAAAGTGGAAAATCTTGATTGAATTAGAAAGTAAAACTTTGCATCTGAAGGCTTAAGTAGCTGATATTCTAAACAATGAGGATTCATGCTGAAGATAAGTTCTGTCATGTCATACTGCAGATTCTCCTTTGGATGTCAGAGATTTCACATCGGAGTGAATATGTGAGAGTGCTTAACTGGACAGCCCAAAGACCTGGTATGTACTCTGATCTGTCACTAACTTAGACAAGTCACCAACTTTCACCAGGTCACAGTGCCCTTATTTGATAAATGAGGGATTTTGGATTTAGAAGATCTCCAGGATCCCTTTTAGCTCTATAAAGCAACAAACCTGTAAATACAATGAATGTTGGGACATCCTTAATCTTTTACCACGTTATGTATGTTATTAGATGCTACTATTTTGCAGTCTGGTTTCTCTGGATGTTGTGAGTTAAAATTCTCTATCTCTACCAAATCCTATTATTCTCCCATGCCTACCCCCTTCTCCTTGCATTATTTTCTCCTCTAAACATAGGCTGGTTGCAAACAGGTGATGGAATAATTGTACAAATCTTAATGCAATGGTATGCTGTTTTGAGTCCTCAATTAACAGTTATTAAATTGTTGTTAAATAAGCTAATTACTTAGAAAATAATATAACTTATAGTCTTTTCCTAGGACTCAAATACATATCTTTGTATCATACTGACAATCGAGTGAAAAGGAAGCTAGCCTGAACACTAATAGAAATAAAAATCTCACATTAACAAAACCTTTGTAATTCAAACATATGTAAAACAATCATGGAGATTTTATAGACCTGTAGTAAAGACAATTTTATTTCACACACATTTAATACGTGCTATAAACATGTGTTAGGCATGATTAGAAAATCAAAATAAATATGATACATTCTTGTTTCCCAAGGTTTAAACTGAGAAAGTGACAGTGAGATGGGAGAGGAAGAATTCAGGCAAAAATGAGACAGAATCTATATCAGTGGTTCTCAATCTTGGCTGCACATTAGAGTCACCTGGGAATCTTTTAAAATCCTGATTTCTGGGCCACATCCTCCAGAAATTCTGTTTCTTTTTTATGGGGTGGGGCCACAACATTAGTAACAAAGAAACAGAATTTCCGAGGGTGAGGCCCAGAAATCAGGATTTTAAAAAGATTCCCAGGTGATTCTAATGTGCAGCCAAGGTTGAGAACCACTGATCTAGATAATGTGGTAACTGATTAAATGTGAGTGCTTGAATTTATTTGGATGTATAGGGATGCCATAACTAAAAATATAAAGTTGACCAATTTGTTGGGCAATGATGAGTTCAGTCTGGGGGCATTTTGATGAGTATGTGGATATCCAAGTGAAGATACATAATAGACTATACACTAAGTAGTAGGGCATTGATTAGAGGGTTCTCTGGGAATATAATAGTTCCCCAAGCCCCAATTCATGGTTTTGCTTTTCTCAGTTTGTTACCCACAGTCAACCTTGGATCCAAAAATATTAAATGGAAAATTCCAAAAGAACCCCCACAATTCATGTTTTAAATTGCGCACCATTCTTTGTAGCATGCTGAATTCCCATGCTACCTCACTTCTTTGTGATCTCATCACATAGCCACTGTATCATGTCACGTCATCACAAGAAGGTTGAGTACAGTGCAATGAGATATTTTGAGAGACCACATTCATGTAACTTATTACAGTATCTTGTTAAAATTGTTCTTAATAGTTACTGTTAATCTTTTACTGTACCTAATTTGTAAATTAAACTTTATCTTATGTATTTATGGGAAAAAACATAGTGTGTGTGTATCTATCTATCTATCTATCTATCTATCTATATAGTTCAGTACAACTTATTGTTTTAGGCATCCACTGGAGGTCTTGGAACATACTTTGGAAACAACAGTTAAGAGAAACACAAAAAACAGAAAAATCAGGAGAACATTGTGGAACAAAAGTAAAAGGAGAACTTTAATGTAGGGATAGAAATCCTATCTAATAAAGAGGGAATATGCTAATTGACCCTCATGCCATTGCAAAGAGGGTGGCACCCACAGCGAATAAGGATGGAATATGCTAATTGACTGCCCTGCCCTCAAAGATGGCGTTGCTCACAGCCAATAAGGAGAGAATATACTAATTGACTGCTCTGCCCTTAAAAATGGTGGAACCCACAGCCAATAAGGAGGGCATATGCTAATTTCCACACCCTCAAAGATGGTGACGCCCACAGCCAATAAGGAGAGAATATGCTAATTAACTGCCATGCCCTCAAAGATGGTGGCACCCACAGCCACAAAATGGAGGCGCCCAGTCCCCTCAGCCCTACTGGGGTGCCTGCCTCCAGAGTTCCCCAGTCCCCTCAGCCCCCAAGGGCCAGCCTGACGTGCAGGCAAGCCTCGAATGGCGACTTCCCAGCCGCCCAGGGCCAGCCGGAGGCACAGGCAAGCCTTGGATGGTGGCTTCCCAGCTGCCCAGGGCCACCCGAGGCTTAGGTAACCAGGGCCAGCTGAGGCTTGTGCTGCTGGCAGTGGCGGCAGCAGAGGTGTGATGGGGGCGTCGCCTTCCCCTGATTGCTGGGTCGCCTCCCACCCCTAAGGGCTCCCGGACTTTGAGAGGGAGCAGGTCGGGCTGAGGGACTCCCCCTCCAGTGCATGAGTTTTCATGCACTGGGCCTCTAGTAGTTAATATTTTCAAATGCTACAGAGGGTTAAAGTAAGATAAAAATATAAATATTGCCCTTAGTTTGGTTGATAATCTATGTAAATTTTAGTAGGTTAAAGAGTGAGTTAAAGGTTGAAAAGGACTTAGTAGCTTGACTAGAAAAGGAGTTTAGAAAGATAACTAGAGGGAGATTGGGGTTGAAAGAACCTCTATCAGAAGAGCTTTTGGTTACATCATTAGAAAGCCCAGTTAACAATGACTTACGAGCAAGTAGGGATTTATTTCCTCATATAATAAATCTGGAGGTGGGTGGGATTGTTCAGAGACAAAATAATTCAATGCCTTGAGTTTCATGGCTTTTCCATCATGGGCACATGGCTGCCACAGCTTCAGGTAAAATATCTAATGCAAGAAGAAATGGAGTGTGTAGCACTAGCAACATCACTACCTTTTATCAGAAAAGGTTTTCCCAGACACCCTTCAGCAGACTACTGCTTACATCTCCTTGACCGCAGCTGTGTTACATGGAGACTAGTAGCAAAGGAGACTGAGAAAATAAGCATTTGCTCTTGGAGCCTCTAGCATGGGACTCTTAATCCCAGGGTCGTGGGTTCGTGCCCCACGTTGGGCGCCAGTTGCTGGGGTCCCCAAAGGTGTGGACTGAGTCAGCGAAGAAGGAATGACACGAAGACAGCCTTCAGTTGATCAGCAGCCTAGTCAGGACCTCTAGCCAGGATCTCCAGTCAAAGTTCTGGTTGGAGTTCTGGTTAGGAGCTGATGAGGATCTGATGAGGATCTGATGTTTATTGTCTTGTTACATCCGTATTTATACCAGCTGATTTTAATCCTGTCAATTTCTATTACAAAGGTTAGGGCGTTTCTTATCTCCATTCCAGGGAGTAAAGATTATGTAGCTTAACTACCCGCCTGGCACTTAATTAAGGGGTTGTATCCCCTCCCTAACCTCAGGGAAAAATCCCCACCTGGGGAAACAACCTTTCTCAGAGAGGTGACCTTGGTTAAAACACATGGCACTAAGGAGAGCAAACATATTAAGAACAATATGCTATATATGCCAGGTCCCTTGAAACATATGCTGTGCAGATGTTTCTTTCCTGCAGCGACTGTGTCAAGCAGCAAGGATGGACCGGCTTCCGGCAGGTAGACAAAGAAAAGGTGGTTTGATAAAGGTGTTGACTTAGCCCACAATCTGCTGAAAATGTGTTTGTATGACTTAAGGTAGAAGAATTGAGCATGTTTATCTCCTAAAAGAGCTGTGGAGTCCAGCCGGTGTGGCTCAGTGGTTGAGCATCGACCTATGAACTAGAAGGTCAGGGTTTAATTCCCGATCGTGGCACATGCCTGAGTTGCAGGCTCAATCCCCAGTAGGGGGTGTGCAGGAGGCAGCTGATCAATGATTCTCCGTCATCATTGATGTCTTTATCTTTCTCTTCCTCTCCCTTCTCTGAAATCAATTTCATATTTTTAAAAATAATAAAAGAGGTATAGAGACTCTAAAGGTGCATAAAGGAGGGGATGTGCATCTCAAAGTGGGAAAATAAGATTTGGAACACAGGTAAAGGATGCAGGAGTCTTTTTCACTGGGAAGGACACTTTCCACTGGAAGAGGTGGTAATCAGTGATGGGTGCAGATGTTTGTGGGTGACAATGGAAGAGGTTCCCTGTGGATTCTCAGTGTTTGGACTTTGGGCAGTTTTAATTCATGGAGTTCGAACATCAAAGACAAAGGAGGAACGGAACACTAAACTGTATCTTCAGAAACTGAGATTTTAAATTTTTCTTCATTTCACCCAGTTTCCTCCTTCCCCTTCACCTATTTTTCTTATACCTCATTCCATCTCAAGAATACAAGTGGACGGGAGGAAAGGCAGTGAAGAAATGGGTAGAAAATAGAAGAAAGTGATTAAGACAGCAGCACATTAAAGGCTCAAAAGGAAGGCACAGGATAAGGGGAAGAAGAAGAATGAAGTTATTGAAGCCTAAGATGGATGCGGTAACTCAAAGTCAGTAAAATATTAACCCATGGAGGGAGCACCAGGACACATGACCCAGATAAATGGAGGTTTCACTACTTTTTCAGGAGTTTTGGAAGTCTTAGACCCTGTATGTCAGTTCTCAGCCATCTTGGGCAACAAGTAATGAGGACTTTGTACCTTTCCTCTTTCAACAGGTGCAGGACTCCTGGTTCCATGCATTAGACATGACACCTTGGGCAAGGCACTTAACCTTGGTGCCTCCCTTTTCTCATTTGTTAATAGTGCAAACCTCACAGCTTTACTAGTAGGTTGCATTAGGTAACTAACGTAAAGTGCTTATAAAAGTGTCCAGCGTGTATTTAGTACCCAACAAATGTTATCACCCTCATGTACCTGAAAACAATAATATCCAAACTCCATAGCATGGCGTCCAGAAACCTTAATTATCTTAGAATGACTATGCTCTCAAAACATACCTTGTAAAAAGGTTTATAAAACTGGGAGTCAGTTCCGCCCTAGCCTGCTGTAATAGCTTACTAACTGGTTTCCCTGTATTCCTTCTAGCCCCACCATAGCGTGTTTTCCACACAACTGACCAGTGATTCTGTCCAAGTATGCTCAGCCATGTCACTATTTTGCTCAAACACCTGTAATGGTTTCCCATCACACACAGATTAAGTCCTGCAATCGTCTTCAAGGGTTCTAGTTACCCTTTGAACTCATCTCCCCCTCTCCCTTGTTCACCAGGCTCTCTCCAGTCATACTGGACTTCTAAGCCTCAAACTCAACCAGGTACCCTTCTCTGGACAGCATGCCTGTTCCCTCCGACTTAGAGGGTTTCCCCCCAGAGAGTCACATGATTTCCTCCCCCACTGTATTCCAGTGTCTGCTCAATATTTTCTGAGAACTTCCTAAAACGCTACTTAAAATAATACCGAACCTCTGTCACACTCTGAAACTTAACCCAGCTTCACTGTCATCAGTATCTGATATTTTATTGACTTCCTCTCCGAATAGAATTACACCTGAATAAGTGCAGGGTTTTCAGCCCCTAGAACAATGCCTCACACATAAGTGCTCCAAGAAGGTATCTATAGAAACCTTCAATAAAACCCCAAACAATGCTGTAGTGTCACGTGAAAGTCACTGATACTGCTCCCTAAGAGGTAGCCAACGGGTTAGTTCCCTGACAAACCTCAGGTCACATACTTGAATTTTTCACCACCTACAAAATTGAAACCCTCTCATCTTTCTGAAAATCCAGATAAATCGCCAAGAGCCAACTCTTCCACCTGCTCTATGCTTCCCAGGCACCGTGCCCGACGCCACCGCCCAGGTCCCGAACCTCCGCGGCAGCCTCCTCACTCATCTGCCATCCTTCGGCCCTCGTCCTCCCGCCTCCGCATCCCATTTCTCGCCGAACCACTCCAGGCCCGACAGCCGGCCACACTGTCAGTGTCGGTTGCGTCCCGGCCGATGCACAGTCTCGGTCTTTGGTCTGGCGCGCGCCTTTCGGCTACTCCGTCCTCCGGGACCGTTCCTGAGCCGCACTCCTCAGCGGACCTGGCGCCGCTCCACCAGATTGACCTGCCTTACCCCAACTTCTCGCTAGTCTCTAGCTTGGGCGTGTTTCAAGGCAGAGACCGAGTCCCAACCTGACCAGAGCGGAATCAAAGCCGCAACTCCCAATGAGCACGCGGGGAGTTATCTGCAAGCTGGACCGGCGACGCCCCGCCGAGGCCTCTGGGAAATGTAGTTTCAGTGTAGAAAGCCTCGGGACCTGGCACAGGGGGGACGGGGAGCGGGCGGAGGGGAGGTAGGAAGTAGGGGGCTGTCTTCTTGGGTGCGCAATATTTTCTTCCGCGCGCCTCGGTGGATTTGCCAGATGGGAAGTGGCCTGGGGAGCAGAACGGCTCAGCCTTCGAATTTGGGGAGTTTCGTCCCTGCGGTTCCCAGGGCAATGCGCAAGCGCAATTCAGACCCAGGCTGCAGACTCCAGCTCTTTGTTCTGCGGCGAAGTGGCGATGGGGATCTCTCACTGCTGGCAGGGTCTCCTCGGCAACCCAGGGTAACCAGGCACCGTAGTCAGAGCCTCGTCTGGAGAGCTGGAGTAGCCGTGCGTGGTTGCGCCCGGGGAGAAGAACGGAGATGAAAGCCCGGGTCATGCTCCGTTCTGGAGGACGCCGATGTGATGCCGCAAACTTCCCAGGATGTATGGCTAAGTTTGATTCCATAGAGAAAAGGGACGACCAGGTATGGGTTCTTGGATTTCGGGCTCGAATCTGCGAGTGCCCTCAGGAGGACGCGGGCAGGGCTTCTGGCGTGCATCTTAGAGCCGACCCCGGGAAGCCCGATTACGCCCAGCGGGCAGATGGTGCTCCCGATGGGGTTGTGACACTATATGTGGAGCCATCCGAGAGGGCAGCAGAGCAGAGGGCGAAGGGTTGTGTGAAGATTCCTAACCCTCTCCCACTTGCTGCCTCCCCCATTTTCCCCAAATACCTGCTTATCTACCTTTCACGCCAGGTGACCCAAACTGGGCCCCGGAAGAGGACAGGCCTGAGGTCAGGGAAGTGCTTGGCTTGAGAGCCTCAACAATGAAGGGGGTGGGGTGGGGGTGGGGGTGGGGGGGGGAGGAGATCTACCCTTCTTTGCTTCCTTTTGGAGGAGAAAGAAGTCGACTCTCCTGCACTTCCTCACTCCACTCCCAGAAGTAGGCAGCTGTCCAGCGAGGAAAGGCTTCTTTAGAGAGACCTCTCGGAGTAACTTAAGGGCAAAGGCCTGGGAGCGGTAGAAAGCGTGAGAGCTGGGGCTGGAGAGTGCTTTCTGCAAAGAGAAGTCAATGTATTTATGATATGGAAGGGGGATGCTAGGGGAAATGTGTGTGCGGGGGTAGCAGAATGGTGAGTGATTCCTTTTACTGTGGGGACCAGCAGAAATGCTCTCAGAAGGAGAGAGAATTGGGAGCAAATAGGGACTAAGAATTGGAGGGCTCCCAGGATGTGAATGTTCACAGCCTCACCCTGGACCGCTGTGTGCTTTCTTCTGATGCAATCCTCTCCTCATAACAGGTGTGTAGAAGTTTCTGCCTGAGGAGTCCTACTCTGCTTGTTCCTAAAAGAGCTCATTAGAGAAGAAATGGCTTTCAGGCACCTGCCAAACATGGTCCAGGTGAGTGGGGGTTGTTGTGGAGCACTCTTCCACACACTGAATTGCATTAGATTTGAATGTAGAGGTTTGGAGAGTGTGGGCATGTTTCTTTTCCCTGACCAGAGGTTTTTCTCCCAGTCCAGTCTCATTCAGAGGACTGATGCAGTCACTACATTCTCCGTCCCCCACCATGTCAGGCTCATCCTAGTGGGTGTCATCCAAGCTAAAGAACTTGCTAAAGGTCACAAAAGTGACAACTGGAACTGGAATCCAGGTTGGTCCAAAATAGAAACCTGCACTCTTTCTACTAGCAAGTAAGATTAGGGATCTAAACTGCCTAAGGCAGGAGTTGAGAGGAGAGATGGGAACAGTTTCTTGAGGAGGTGGGGGTGATCGGGTCGGCATGGGGAGGGCAGTTGGGGGCGATAGGGATGGCAGGGGAGCAGGTAGGCGTAGATCAGGCTGGCAGGCGAGTGGTTAGCGTGTGATCAGGCTGGCAGGGGAGTGGTTAAGGGGTGATCAGGCAGGCAGGCAGAGTGGTTAGGGGCAATCAGGCTGGCAGGCAGGTGAGCGGTTGGGAGCCAGCAGTCCCAGATTGTGAGAAGGATGTCCGACTGCTGGGGTCCCAGAGAGGTCCCAGATTGGAGAGAGTGCAGGCTGGGCTGAGAGACGCCCCCCCCCCCCCCCCCCCCCAGTGCATGAATTTCATGCACCAGGCCTCTAGTATTGTAATAACTATGTATGGTGCCAGGTAAGTACTAAACTTACGGGGGGAATCACTTCATAAGTTATATAAATGTCTAATTACTATGTAATATTGTATGTCAACTATAATCATAAAAATTTTAAAAAAGATTATGCTTTCAATTTTTAATAATTTACTAAAAGGCTTTGAGCAGAGCCAACCTCTAGAGAATAAGGATATGGACTACACTATGAGGGAGATAGCATTCATTTGAGTGTATAAATTCCAATGAGTTTGGTAAAATTGTTCTAACTCCTTCAACATTTAAGCCTGTCTAGGGTAGGAATCTGTGGTAGAAATCATTGCAAGGGATGAACAGCTCCTACTTTCTGAGTTGTCCTTTAGGACCCATCTGATGCACCATTTTTTCTGTGCAACTGGTCTCCATGGTGCCAGTGCACTGGGGTGTTTCTCTTCCATGACCATTTTCTCAAACTCATTGTTGGTGTTATGCAATTATCTTGTGTTTACACTCTGCCTTAATTGGTTTGCCATGTGAAGGAGTAGCTGCCAGTCAACAGGGATGGGCTTGTTGTTACAGGAATCAGTGACCTTCAAGGATGTGGCTGTGCTCTTCACCCAGGATGAGTGGGCACAGCTGAGCCCTGCTCAGAGGGCCTTGTACAGGGATGTGATGCTGGAGAACTACAGCCACCTGGTCTCACTGGGTAAGTGGGGAGCCTCTGAAGGCTTACCTTAACACATGGACATCTCTTGGGACCTTAAACTGGTAGCACAGAGCTGGCATGGGCTGATTGAAGATGTTATTTTTAAGTCTATGACATGCCTACCTTGGTGTCCCAGACACAGGACTCTTTTGGAGCATAGAGTGAGTGGGGGTGGAATCCTCCCTCCCTTTGGCAGAGAGAAGGGCATGGGCATAGGTTGTGTATCAGACCTGAGCCATCTTTTTGTCCTCTGGGAACTCATCTCTATCTTGGACCTTCCCATCAATCACCTTTTCCAGGAAGTTCTGAGGACCAGATCTCTTCCTTGCAATGATTTTTTCTATAGCAGGAACAGATGTGGTCCATTTTTTCCCCCCTTAAAAACAGGGCTCTTAGGACCCAAACCAGATCTGTTTGCCCAGCTTGGAAAAGGGGAAGAATGGACACCAGAAGACACCTCCCGAGGCTTCTGTCTGGGTAAGACCCTGTGTGTGGGAGGCATGGAGAGAAACTCAGCAAATGCAACAGGCTTGTGGACCTAGAAATGAGCATCTTTTCCCCTTTGTTCACCTCAATACTTTATTGTCACCTTTGTCCCTGCATGCATATGTCACTCCTTTCTTTTGGCCATTTGTGCTTCCCTAAATCCTCCTCTCTGGGATTTTTCTTCTCTCCCTATCTGGTATAGATTAATCATCTCTGGTTTGGAAAACACCTCACATGTAATCTGGGCATCTCCCCCACCAGGTTCCATTGTCCCATTCAACATTTGACAGTGCAGTCTCTGTTCCTACTTCTCCAGTGAGGAGGAGCCACGCTGGGTCACACACAGTAGGGTGGCTTCTTCATAGTTATGGACCAGTAACCATGCTCATCCTGAGGCTACTCTTCTAACTAAACATTGCACATTTCTTCAACTGCTTTCCTGTTTGTCCAGATACATGTACATGTATTCAGCCAGCATTTGGTTACTTTCCACCTTCTGCAGTAGCGCACTAATTAAATTATACTCTGCTGTATCACTCACATCCAGCATCCAAATGCGTGGCATCTGGGTGGGTCGCATAGACTTGTTGCTTAGGGATACAGAGAACATGATAGTTTAGTGGTTGTTACTTGTCTTGAGGAGCCCATTGGATCGGTAGCTTAAGAGCAGGAACAGGGGTGCCTCTCCTACCCCTGAATGTGCTAAAGCAGCGGTTGCCACCCGGTGGTCCGCGGACTACTGGTGGTCTGTGAGGTCTGAAAGGTTGGCGACCGCTGTTCTAGAGAGCTTATTGCCTTATCCAGCACTACATTACAACATTTCACTTTTACTATCACACTTGCAGGCTATAAAATACACACACACACACACACACACACACACTCACACTCTAGAGGCCCGGTGCATGAAATTCGTGTACTGGTGGGGTGTTCCCTCAGCCCACCCTGCCCCCTCTCAAGTCCGGGAGCCCTTTCCTCTTTTGGCCTGCGATCGGCCTGGGAGGCTGCGGGCGGCCCGCCCTTTCCTCTCTGGTCCTGCAATCGGCCAAGGAAGCTGCAGGTAGGCTCGCTCTCTCCTCTCCCAGTCTGCTCTCGGCCGCGGCGGCTCGGGCTGGCCCCCATGTCCCTGTCCGTGTCTGCTTCGGCCCCCCATCTCTGTCTCTGCTCAGGGCCTCACCTGCGCACGCAACCTCCTCCTGTCTGGTTGTGACCCATTAGGGCGGGTGTCCCAACCTAATTTGCATATTACATCTCTCTCTCTCTCTCTCTCTCTCTCTCTCTCTATATATATATATATATATTTGAAAACCTTACTGATGTTTCACAGTAGTAGGCAGGAATTTATATCTTACGTTAAAAAACTATATACCTGTAATGTCTAGGACACAATCTCTTACGGAATTTAAATGTATGAACTCCAAAACAGTTATCAAAAACATTTTTTACCCCAATAGCATTCTGAATTTGTATGTTTTATTACAAACAAATAAGGCATCTTAATATTTCATTCTGTATTAAACAAACATTGTTATTACAGACAAGGGGGGGATTATACAAATTCATTCACTGTCCTACCACTCCAGTATCATGAATGCATTCCTCCATTTACTCGTCACTAACACTAGCTCTTTATTGCACTGGTGTGCGAGGAACATGAACATGAAGAAGGACTTTGATGCCGATAAGGGACTCTATAGTCAGGTGTGGGAATGACTTGAAAAACCTGGTGGTTGTGATTCATTTCTTCCCAGATGCCTTTCACAGCCCTCAGATCCAGCACTTCTTTTTTTAATTTATTTTTATTTATTTATTTATTTATTTACTTATTTAAATATATTTTTTATTGATTAAGATATTACATATGTGTCCTTATCCCCACGTTACCCCCTCACCCCTGCCCCCCCGCCCCCCCACTCATGCCCTCACCCCCCCCTTCCCCCCCCCCCGTTGTCCGTGTCCATTGGTTAGACCTATATGCTTGCATGTAAATCCTTTGGTTGATCTTTCCCCATTACCCCCACCCTCCCCTACCTTCCCTCCAAGGCCCGACAGTCCAATCAATGCCTCTCCGTCTCTGGATCAGTCCTTGTTCATCAGTTTATGTTGTTCATTATATTCCACAAATGAGTGAGATCATGTGATATTTATCCTTCTCTGACTGGCTTATTTCACTTAGTATAATGCTCTCTAGTTTCATCCATGCTGTGGCAAATGGTAAGAGTTCCTTTTTCTTCTTCCACTTCTTAAAGAATACCTTTCAACATTTCATATAATGCTGGTTTGGTGGTGATGAACTCCTTTAGCTTTTGCTTATCTGTGAAGCTCTTTATCTGACCTTCAATTCTGAATGATAGCTTTGCTGGATAAAGTAATCTTGGTTGTAGGTTCTTGCTATTCATCACTTTGAATATTTCTTGCCACTCTCTTCTGGCCTGCATGGTTTCTGTTGAGAAATCAGCTGACAGTCGTATGGGTACTCCCTTGTAGGAAACTGACTTTTTTCTCTTGCTGCTTTTAAGATTCTCTCTTTGTCTTTTGCTCTTGGCATTTTAATTATGATGTGTCTTGGTGTGGTCCTCTTTGGATTCCTTTTGTTTGGGGTTCTCTGTGCTTCCTGGACTTGTAAGTCTATTTCTTTCACCAGGTAGGGGAAGTTTTCTGTCATTATTTCTTCAAATAGGTTTTCAATATCTTGCTCTCTCTCTTCTTCTGGCACCCCTATAATTCTGATGTTGGTACACTTGAAGTTGTCCCAGAGGCTCCTTACACTATCTTCATATTTTTGGATTCTTTTTTCTTTTTGCTTTTTCGGTTGGGTATTTTTTGTTTCTTCGTGTTGCAAATCTTTGACTTGATTCTTGGGATCCTCTTGTCTGTTGTTGGTTCTCTGTATATTATTCTTTATTTCAGTCAGTGTATGCTTAATTTCTAGTTGGTCTTTTTTCATATCCTCCAGGGTCTCACTAAATTTATTGGCGGTTTCCAGAAAATTCTTGAAAAACCTTATAAACGTGGTTTTGAACTCTATATCCAGTCGTTTTCTTTCCTCCATTTCTGTCATTTGTGACCTGTTTCTTTGTCTGTGCATTTTTTATGCTTCCCTGTGTTGGTAGAGTGGTTTTGTGCTGGGAGCCGGTCCATCCTTGCTGCTTGACACAGTCGCTGCAGAGAAGAAACATCTGCACAGCATATGTTTCAAGGGACCTGGCGTATATGGCATACTGTTCTTAATATGTTTGCTCCCTTTAGCACTATGTGTTTTAACCAAGGTCACCTCTCCGAGAAAGGTTGTTTTCCCAGGTAGGGATTTTTCCCTGAAGTTAAGGAGGGGATAAAACCTCTTAACTAAGTGCCAGGCAGGTAGTTAATCACTTTAACTACAAACAATCACCCTTAAGCTACATAATCTTTACTCCCTGGAATGAAGATAAGAAACGCCCTAACCTTTGCAATAGAAATTGACAGGATTAAAATCAACTGGTATAAATACAGATGAAACAAGACAACAAGGCAGAGAACCTAGAGAGAGAACCAAGAGACAGGACTTGGCTGGAGATCCTAGACAGAACCTAGCGAGAGAACATGGACAGAGAACCTAGAGAGAACCTGGCGACAGAACCTGGCTGGAGAATTTGGAAACCTTGGCTGGAGAACCTAGCAAGAGAACATGGCTACAGAACTTGGCTGGAGATCCTGCCTAGAGAACCCAACTCTGCTGATGAACTGAACGCTGCCTCCATGTCATTCCTTCTTTGCCGACTCCGTCCACACCTTTGGGGACCCCTGGACCCGCTGGCGATGCACCCCAACAGTTTTGTGTGCTAGGTGTCCTATAGGGCCCAGTGGCTCAGCCTCCCCAGTTACCTGAGGTGGACCCTCTTGGTGCACCCCCTTGTGGGCTTTGTGCACAGTCTTGTTGTAGTTAAGCCTTGATTGTTGTAGGTATCACTGAGAGGAATTGACCTCCAGGCCAACTGGCAGTGAGAATCAGCTGTGTCTGCAGTGGGAGAACTTCTGTGCTGAAGACACCCTTCTGGGGCAAGACTTGCTTCAGTGGGGCTTTGGCGCTCACTGAGTCTGCCCCCTGAGTGTGTCCCTTATGGATCCGAGGAGTTGTAATCTGAATGGTCCCACTCTGACCACTGGGTACACTGGCTCTTGGATCTAAAGAGGTGCTAATTTAGCCTCTGCCTGAGGATACCCAGCAGGAGCTACGAAGAGATCTGCAGATTCCCCTTCCTTTTTTGGAGTTTGGAGGTGCCCAGATGAGGCCCAGCTGTGAAGCAATGCAAGCTGCTGTGGGGTCTTGGGCCTTCTCTTGGAAGTTCTGGGTCTGTCTGGCCCAGCTGCAATTTGTTAGGTAATTTTCAGATTGCAAAAGGCCAGGGCATTCATATGCAAAAGCCTCTGCGGCAGCCTGGGTGGGGCGGGGTCTAGGAATCAACAGGGCGGAGCAAGCAGCTATGGTTGTTCCTCAGCCCTGCCATAAGAGGCCGCGAGTCTCAGTGTCCAGGTAATTGCTGCAAGCACCTCTGAGGGAAAGCCACCCTCAAGTTCCGAGTTCTGCCTGCTGCCAGACAGTCCAGTTTCTCCCCTTATGAGCCCTGGGTCCCCAGAGACTTCCTGGAACCGGAGTTCAGAGCAGTCGGGAGCTTGTGACTCACTCCTGATTCAAAAAGACAGCCTCGTCCTCAGGTACCAGCCCCTTTCCGCGCACGCACTCAAGCCTCCATACCTCTGCACTTTACTTCCGCACCTCCTCTGAGTCTCAGTGCTTTTCTCTTTCCTTCTAGTTGTAGAATTTCCACTCAGCCAGCCTTCCTGTAGTTCTGGATGATGTCCGTTTTGTCTTTTCGTTGTATTTTTGAAGTTGTTGTGGGAGGCAGCAATTTCCGGTGTTTACCTATGCCGCCATCTTGGTTTCTCCCCAGCACTTCTTATTTGTGCATTGCCTGGACGCCCTAAACTTTGAGCCTACTCATGTTTATGTTGTTCATCAGTTTATGTTCATTATATTCCACAAATGAGTGATATCATGTGATATTTATCTTTCTCTGACTTGCTTATTTCGCTTAGCATGATGCTCTCCGGAACTTTCAGACCTTTAAAAAATTCTCCTAGTTCCATTCTTGAGAAATAGTATCTCATTGTGGTAATAAATTACATTTCCTTGTTTGCTGGCAAAGTTGAATATCTTTTTATATGTTGATTATTTGTTTCCTATAACTTACATATTTATGTTCTTTGCCCAATTTTCTATTATTTTTTTCTTACTAATTTCTGGGAGTTTTGTATATATTCAGGAATCTAATACTTTATTAGTTAATATGTATTTCAGTCTATAACTTATCTTTTCTCTTTATTAACATAAATTCTTCATTAATGAACAAGAATAGATCAGTCTTTATCTTTATGATCTATTTATTTTTCTGTGTCCTGTTTAAATAATCCTTTCTGTGTCCAGATCCATGAGGGAATGATTTGGTCTTGTTTGATCTTGTGTCCCCAGGACACCAGGTCCCAGTATGTAGTTGTTGAGTGAAAGCATAAATTTCTAATATTTACTTTTGTCTTTTTTCTGTATAAGTCTTATCTGAGGTTTGCTTTTTTAGTAGACTTTTTAATGAATAAATGCTTGACTTAGCTAATCCTTTCTATTTTATATTGATCTAGTTCATTAATATTTGTTTTTTAATTTAAATCTTTATTGTAGAGAGCATTACAGATGTCCCCTTCCTCCCCCTCCAATACCCCCTTCTCTTGGTTCCAGCACCGCCCCAGGCCTTCACCACCCTATTGTCTGTGCCCATAGGTAATACATATATGCATATGAGATCTTTGGTTAATCTCTTCCTGCTCCTTCCACCCACCTTTCCTCTGAGATTGGTCAGTCTGTTCCATGTTTCTATGCCTCTGATTCTATTTTTTAGATTTGTTGATAGATATGTATTCATTGCCATTTTATTGTTCATATTTTTTATCTTTTTTTCCCTTCTTTTTCTTCCTCTTCTTAAAGAATACCTTTCAACATTTCATGGAATACTGGTTTGATGGTGATGAACTTCTTCAGCTTTTTCTTGTCCGTGAAGCTTTTTATCTTGTTATGGGTTGGCTCAACGAGATAGACCACCGACTCAGAATTTAAATTTAAAAGCCTTTTATTAAACTGGCCAGCTGACCACAGCACCTATCTTCCCCTCTGGAAGATTCGGAGCATGTGGCCCCGACCAAGTGTGCAGCAAGATCTTTTATTGCCAACTACACAGTGTTAGAAAAAAAAGAAAAAACCAACTACAAAGCGGTTCATTAGCCGTTCCTGGTACTGTCAGGGTAAAAAGTTTACATAAAATTTACGAGCAGGGTCATACCTGGCTGGGTTCAATTATAACACATTGCTTTTTTAGCGAGATAATTAGCAATTTTTCTCTCCCATGGTCCCTGCCCTTGACACAATCAGTAACTTTTTCCAGGCCGCAGTCCCTCCCCCCAACACATTCAGTAAGTTTCTCATGTTTCATTTCCTCCCCCTAGCACAATCTGACCTTGAATTCTAAATGATAACTTTTCTGGGTAGAGTAATCTTGGTTGTAGGTTCTTTGCTATTCATCACCTTGAATATTTCTTGCCACTCCCTTCTGGCCTGCAAAGTTTCTGTTGAGAAATCAGCTGACAGTTATATGGGCGCTCCCTTGTAGGTAAATAACTGCTTTTTTCTTGCTGCTTTTAAGATTCTCTCTTTGTCTTTAACTCTTGGCATTTGAATTATGATGTGTCTTGGTGTGGGTCTTTTTGGGTTCCTCTTGTTTGGGACTCTTTGTACTTCCTGGACTTGAAAGTCTATTTCTTTCACCAGGTAGGGGGAGTTTTCTGTCATGATTTCTTCAAATAGGTTTTCAATATCTTGCTCTCTTCTTTTTCTGGTACCCTCATAATGTGAATATTGGTACGCTTGAATTTGTCCCAGAGGCTCCTTACACTATCTTCTTATTTTTTTAAATTCATTTTTCTTTTTGCTATTCTGATTGGGTGTTTTTTGCTTCCCCATATTCCAAGTTGTTGATTTGATTCTCAGAATCCTATACTCTACTGTTGAATCCCAGTAAATTATTCTGTATTTCAGTTAGTGTAGGCTTAATTTCTGATTGGTCCTTTTTCATGTCTTTGAAATTCTCACTAAGGTTCTTGTCTCGCTAAGTCCCTTGAAACTCTCATTAACTCCCTTGAAGCTCATTAAGATCCTTGAGCAACTTTATAACCATTGTTTTGAACTCTGTATCCAGTAGTTTGCTTGCTTCCATTTCTTTCATTTGTGACATGTTTCTTTCTTTGTCTCCCCATTTTGGCTGCTTTCCTGTGTTTGTTTCTATGTATTAGGTAGAACTGCTATGTCTTCCGGACTTAGTAGAGTGGCCTTGTGTAATAGGTGTCTGGTAGGACCCAGTGGCTCAGCCTTCCTGGTCACCTGAGCTGGGCCTTCTAGGTGCACCCATGTGTGGGCTGTGTGTACAGTCTTGTTATAGTTGAGCCTTCATTGCTATTGGTGTCACTGGGAGGAATTGACCTCCAGACCAATTAGCTGAGAGGACCAGCTGTAACTACAGTGGAAGAGCTGCTATGCAGGACACACCCCTATGGAGCAGGACTTGCTTTAGTGAGGCTTTGGTGGTCGCTGAGTCTGGCCCTTGAGTGTGTTGCTTGTGGATGTGTAGAGTTGTAATATGGTATGGTCTGAAGCTGTCCACAAGGTGCACTGGCTTGGAGCCTCCTGGGAGGTACAAAGTTAACCACTGCCTGGGGTCACCTAGCAGGAGCTACAAAGAGATCTGCAGATGGCTGCTATTTGTATTGGGCTTGGAAGTCCCCAGGCAAGGCCCAGCTGTGAAACAAGGCAGATTGGTGCTAGTGCCAGGTCTTGGGTCTCTTATTGATAGATATTGGGCACACTGACACCAGCTGCTGCTTATATGAGAGATATTAGAAAATTCTGATGCCTGAGCTGTGACAGGGCATTCATATGGAAAAGCCGCTGCAAATAGCTTGGTTTAGGTTGCAAATTGAATAGAGCAGAGTCTCAGGGAATCACCAAGGCAGAGCAAACAATGTGGTTCATGCTGATAAAAACTCAGATATGGCTGCCAGTCAGCTCTGGGATGGGGGAGGTTCCAGCATAGGAACAGTGACCCCTTGTGAGCACCCCCGTCTGTCAGAAAGCTGCCCTTGAGTCCCTGCCCTGATGCCAGACAATCTAGTTCCTCCCAGTATGTCCCAGGATACCCTAAAGCTGCTGCCTGGTGCCAGAGCTCAGAGGAAGCAGGACCATGTAAGTTCCTACACCAGCCCTTTAAGAGGAACTGCTGGGTCTCCAGCAGTCTCTGTGTCACTTAACCACAATCCCTGAAGTTATGGGGACTTCTCTTCCCAGCTCTGGAACCCTGGGCTGGTATGATACTGGGACCTCTTGTTTTTCAAGGGAGGCCTCTGCAGCCTAGATATCCCTCCCTATTGAAAAAAAAACGCCACACATAGGTGTTGGACTAGCCCGTTCCATGCCTCCGCTCCTCCTACTAGTCTCAATGTGCTTTCTTCTTTACTTCTCTGGTTGTAGGACTTCCATTCAGCCAGATTCCAGGCAGTTTGAATGATGGTTGTTCTGTATTTTAGTTGTAATTTTGATGTGGTTGTGGGAGGCAGTGATACCGGTGTTTACCTACTCTGCCATCTTGGTTCCCAGTTCATTAATTTTTGCTTTTCATTATTTCTTTCCTTTGACATTTTGGAGTTTATTCTGTTCTTTTTTATTTGTAGACTTAAATTTTCTCGAAGTAATACATTCATTTAAAGTTTATTTACTTTTAGAGAGAGAGAGAGAGAGAGAGAGAGAGAGAAACATTGATTTGTTGTTCCACTTATGTATGCATTCATTGGTTGATTCTTGTATGTGCCCTGACCGGGGATCAAACCCACAATCTTGGTGTATCAGGACAATGCTCTAACCACCTAAGCTTCCTGGCCAGGATTGAGTGCATACATTTAGTTTAATGAAACTACAATGTTTATTATGAAAAACAGTGGCCCCTTGTCCCCTCTCTCCCACTTTCTCTTCTTTTAGTTGAGTATTTGATCTATTTGTTTTCATGTCTTCAAGTAACATGTTTGTATTACTACATCTTTAACTTTTCAGTTTTAGACATTATTTATTTATTTAAAAATATATTTATATTGATTTCAAAGAGAAAGGGAGAGGGAGAGAGAGCTAGAAACATCAATGATGAGAGAGAATCAATTGGCTGCCTCCTGCACGCGCCCTATTGGGGATCGAGTCCACAACCCTGGGCATGTGCCCTTGACTGGAATCAAACCTGGGACCCTTCAGTCCACAGGCCTATGCTCTATCCACTGAGCCAAACCAGCTAGGTCTAGACATTTTTTATTGAATTCTTTCTATAAAAAGTGAGGATGAAACTCACTGCCCCAACTAGTCATCTAGCCTTTCATTCCCTGTGTTCTCAGTAGAGCTGTAGAATCCTTTTGATCTGAATAATAATCAGTGTTTACATCCTTAAGAACTATTCACAAAACTGATCCATGTAGTGAATTATGATAACTTTTGCTTGACAATCTTATTCCCAGCATTCATTGGCTCATAGCTCCATTTAATTTAATTTAATCTCAGCCCTTCTCCAGTTGTCTGAATCTTGTCTCAAGACTTTCAGATTCATCAGACAATGTGACAGCTTCATTTTCCTGGAAAAGCCTTTTCTGGAACGTGTGACCTGCTCCATTCTAGAGTGGCTGGTGCCTCTCTCTTGTCTTCCTGTGAAGCCCCTCACTCCTGGCTGCATGTCTCCTGTCATCTTCCTGCTTAGTTTGCTCCCTTCTTTGGTGGCATACATCTTTTAATAGCTTCCTAAGAAAGAGTTTATTTTTTTTATAGCCTATCATGTCTGTAAATGTCTATTTTCTGCCCTGACACTTTCTGGGTCGTTTGACTACATAGAATTCAGCACTGGAAATCTTTTCCTTCAGAATTTTGAAGACATTGCTCCATTGTTTCTGGATTACAGTCTGCTCTTGCAAAATACAAAATCATTCTAAATCTTCATCAGTTGTGACTTTTCTTCTTCTTCAAAACCTTGCAGGAGTTCCTGCTTTACACCAGTGTTCTGAAGTTTCCAAGTGATATACCCTGGCGTGGTTCTGTTTTTATCCATTGGGCATCCATGAGCCTTTGGTTGAGTGTTTGGTGAGGCCTTTCCATCTAAAATGCCTGCCCTTTGCATTTTGTGTGACCAGTCATCCACCATGACCAGAAGTTGAACTTACTTACCCCTATTGGTTTTAACAGTACATTTTTAAAAATGCCTCTAAACATTCAATAAAATTTAAGTGAACTTTTTCGATATTATCTTATACCTTAATTCTTCCAGATTCATGTTGACAGTTTATACTTTTTAAAAAAAGAACAGCACATTTATATTTTAGCGGATGGGTTTTTCTGTAAATTGTGTGTGTGTGTGTGTGTGTGTGTGTGTGTGTGTGTGTGTGTAATGGTATGGTTAAAGTCTCTATTCATTCTTTACCACTGTCAGATTTCTAGGTATTGGGTTGGAAATCATTTAGCATTAGACTTGATGTTATTGGAGAACTTAGAATTCAAAGACAGTGCAAATATTTTTATTCTCAAAGGAATGTTTTAATTCACACTCTGTTGTTGGACACTATTCTTTTGTTGAGCTAATCCATTTTTATGGAGTTTTATTAGCATTGTACCTAATATGCACTCAGAATTTATTGAATTGTTCCAAGTTTAAATCAATAAACAATGTTACTGTCCCTTGAAAAAATAAAATGCCTACCCTTTGGTTCTTTAATTATAGTAGGAGATATTTTCTTCTATTATTGTTTGATTTCCACCTTCAGTTTTTTCTTATCTTCATGGAATGCCCAATACCTTCTGGACTGGTCTTCTAATTTTATTTTTATTAAAATTTTCATCTTTATGCTTTTTTGTTCTACTTTTTGACAGAATTTTTAATTTTATCCTCCAGTTCTTCTATTGAAGTTTTAAAAATATTTTTAATCAGCTTCATTAAAGTATAATACACATGCAATAAAATTAACCAGTTTAAAGTGTAGTATTTGATCAGACAATCATACAGTTGTGTAACCATCACAAATCAAGAAAAATAACATTCCAGTCACGCCTAAAAATTCCTTTACCTCTTTGTAGTTACTTTCCTGGCTGCCACTGATCTGTTTCCATGGCAATTTATGTTTCCAGGATCTCCTGCAAATTGAATTACGTGGCATGTGCTCTTTTGCGTCTGACTTCTTTTACTTAATATAATATCTTTGAGACTTATCCTAACGGTTTCATATGTCATAGTCCCTTGCTTTGCTGAGTAGCATCCTGTTGTGTGTGGCTGGACAACTAATTTGTCTATCCATTCATTAACGAACATTTGGGTTGTTTTCAGTGTTTGCCTAAAGTTCCTCTGAACATTCTGATATGAGTTTTTGGGTGGGCATATTTTTAGTTCCTATGCTTTTTCTGGCCATATGTTTTGATTGAGATAAATGTCTAGAAGTAGGGTTGCTGGGTTTTATACTAAATGTGTATTTAGCTTTATAATAAATTGTGGAACTGTTATCAAAGTGACAGGTCCATTTTGCATTCCCACAGCAATGTATGCAAGGTCCTGGGGTTTCTGGACCTGCTACTCCAGTGCAGTGCCAAGCAGCAGCTATGAGAGCAGCTTGTTCCCTGTTTCAGGTGGAAAATTTCAGTCTTTCACTCCTGAGGTTTTAATAGGTGCTCTTTATCAGGTTAAGGGAGTTTATAACTACTGGTTTAATGGGAGTTTTTACCATAAACAGATACTGAATATTTAAAAGTCCAATCCTTTTCTGAATTCTTAAGATGATGTTGTGATTGATATAGTGAATTACATTGATTGGTTTTAAAATGTCAAATCAAATTGGCATTCCTGGAATAAGTCCAAGTTAGTCTTGATATATTATATTTTTTAGATAGTGCTAGATTTAATGTGCTAACATTTTAAGAATTTTTGCATCAAGATTCATGAGTAATATTAGTTTGTAATTTTCTCTGGCAAGGCAGTGCCTCTGATCATTTGTGGAGTCAGAAGAGGAACATCCCTAGCTTCTCTGAGTTGAGGAAGGGATCGGGGGCCTAAAAGCTTTGCAATTTGACCATGAACCTCCTTCCTTTATCTACTCCCTCTCTCCACTCCTGGATGTACCTGATGTACAATTCGTGAAACTTTTGATTTGGAAATAAATTGGGTTAGTTTCTTGTCCCTCCCTGGGGGTGGCCTCTTGACTACATTGTATAAGACACTTGCATGCCTTACTTGAAATCCTAGAGTTATATAATTTAAAACCATACCTTTTTTTTTTTTTTTTTTTTTTTTTATGTGGGCCAATGCAGCTAGGGCTGTAGATCCTTAGTTCAATCCACACTGAAGTGACCTGGGCCCAGGGAGAGCTGACTCTGAGTGCTCCCAGTTTTGGAGATTCCAGTCCTCCTCACCAGTTCATCTTCAAGTGGTAAAACCAGGGTGCATGTGACTCCCTTCTACATTAACAATTAAATGAGTGTTGTCCTGTAACCTAAAACATTAAAAAGATAAATATTCTTTTTTCCCCTTTATTGAATAAGATATTACAAATGTGTCCTTATCTCCCCAATGTCCCCTCATCCCCCCAATCCTGTCCTCACCCTCACCCCCTGTTGTCCACATCCATTACTTATGCTTGTATGCATGCATACAAGTCCTTTGGTTGATCTCTCTCTCTCACCCCCACCCTCCCCTGCTTTACCTCTGAGTTTTGAGCATCTGATCGATGCTTCTCTGTCTCTACATCTGTTTTTGTTCATCGGTTTACGTTGTTCATTATAATCCACAAATGAGTGAGAGCATGTGATATTTATCTTTCTCTGACTGACTTATTTCACTTAGCATAATGCTCTCCAGCTCCATCCATGCTGTTGCAAATGGTAGGAGTTCCTTCCTTTTTACAGCTGCATAGTATTCCATTTTATAGATGTACCACAGTTTTTTAATCCACTCATCTGCTGATGGGCACTTAGGCTGATTCCAAATCTTAGCTATTGTAAATTGTGCTGCTATGAACATAGGGATGCATATATCCTTTCTGATTGGTGTTTCTGGTTTCTTGGGATATATTCCTAGAAGTGGGATCACTGGGTCAAATGGAAGTTCCATTTTTAGTTTTTTGAGGAAACTCCATACTGTTCTCCACAGTGGTGGGAATGCACCAATTTGCACTCCCACCAGCATTGAACGAGGGGTCTTTTTTCTCCACATCCTCGCCAGCATTTGTCATTTGTTGATTTGTTGATGATAACCATTCTGACAGGTGTGAGATGGTACCTCATTGTTGTTTTGATTTGCATCTCTCAGATGATTAGTGACTGAGCATGTTTTCATATGTCTCTCAGCCTTATGTATGTCCTCTTTCAAAAAGTGTCTATTTAGGTCCGTTGCCCATTTCTTGATTGGGTTGTTTATCTTCCTTTTGTTAAGTTGTATGAGTTCCCTATAAATGTTGGAGATTAAACCTTTATCGGAGATATCATTGGCAAATATGTTCTCCCATGCAGTGGGTTTTCTTGTTGTTTTGTTGATGGTTTCTTTTGCTGTGCAGAAGCTTTTTATTTTGATATAGTCCCATTTGTTTATTTTCCCTTTAGTTTCCATTGCCCTAGGAGCTGTGTCAGTGAAGAAATTCCTTGGGGATATATCTGAGATTTTGCTACCTGTGGATTCCTCTAATAATCTTATGGTTTCCCATCTTACGTTTAAGTCCTTTATCCATTTTGAGTTTATTTTTGTATATGGTGTAAGTTGGTGGTCTAGTTTTATTTTTTTGCATGTGTCTGACCAAATTTTCCAGCACCATTTATTGAAGAGACTGTCTTGACTCCATTGTATGTTCTTGCCTCCTTTGTCAAATATTAATTGAGCATAGTGGTTTGGGTCGATTTCTGGGTTCTCTATTCTATTCCATTGGTCTATATGTCTGTTCTTGTGCCAGTACCAGGCAGTTTTGAGAACAGTGGCTTTGTAATACAGCTTGATATCTGGTATTGAGATCCCTCCTACTTTGTTCTTCTTTCTCAGGATCGCAGCAGCTATTCGTTTTTTGTTTTTTTTTAATTCCAGATGAATTTTTGGAGCATTCTTTCTAGATCTGTGAAATATGCTGTTGGTATTTTAATGGGGAGTGCATTGAATCTATAGATTGCTTTGGGTAGTATGGACATTTTGATGATGTTGATTCTACCAATCCATGAACATGGTATGTTCTTCCATCTGTTTATGTCTTCCTCTATCTCTTTTTTCAATGTCCTGTAGTATTCTGGGTAGAGGTCTTTTACCTCCTTGGTTAAGTTTATTCCTAGGTATCTTAATTTTTTTTGGTGCAATGGTAAATGGGATTGATTTTTTAATTTCTCTTTCTGTAAGTTCACTATTGGCGTATAAAAATGCCATAGATTTCTTGGCATTAATTTTGTATCCTGCTACATTGCCAAATTAATTTATTACATCTAATAATTTTTTGATGGAGTCTTTAGGGTTTTCTAAGTACAGTATCATGTCATCTGCGAATAATGACAATTTTACTTCTTCTTTTCCAATTTGGATGCCTTTTATTTCTTCTTGTCTGATCGCTTTGGCTAGCACTTCCAGTACTATGTCAAATAGGAGTGGTGAAAGTGGGCATCCCTGTCTTGTTCCTGTTCTTAAGGGAAATGGTTTTAGTTTTTGCCCATTGAGTATGATGTTGGCTGTAGGTTTGTCATATAAGGCTTTTATTATGTTGAGGTATGATCCCTCTATTCCCACTTTGCTGATTGTTTTTATCAGAAAAGGGTGTTGGACTTTATCAAATGCCTTTTCTGCATCAATCGATATGATTATGTGATTTTTGTCTCTCAGCTTGTTTATGTGATGTATCACGTTTATTGATTTGCGGATATTGTACCAGCCTTGCATTCCTGGAATAAATCCCACTTGGTCATGGCTTATGATCTTTCTAATGTAATGCTGGATCCGGTTTGTTAGAATTTTGTTGAGGATTTTAGCATCTATCTTCATCAGGGATATTGGCCTGTAATTCTCTTTCTTTGTGGTGTCTTTATCTGGTTTTGGGATTAGGGTAATGGTGGCTTCATAGAAAAAGCTTGCAAGTGTGCCTTCCTCTTGAATTTTTTGGAATAGTCTGAGAAGGATTGGCTTTAGTTCTTATTTGAATGTTCGGTAAAACTCCCCTGTGAAGCCATCTGGTCCAGGGCTTTTGTTTGCTGGAAGCTTTTTGATTACTGTTTCAATTTCATCAGTAGTTATTGGCCTATTCAGGTTTTTTTATTCTTCCTGATTGAGTTTTGGAAGCTTGTATTTTTCTAGGAATGTGTCCATTTTGTTGAGGTTGTCCAGTTTGTTGGAGTAGAGTTGTTCATAGTATTTTTTGACAATCCTTTGTATATCAGTAGGGTGAGTTGTTACTTCACCTCTTTCATTTCTGATTTTGTTTATTTGGGTCCTCTCTCTTTGTTTCTTGGTGAGCCTGGCTAGAGGTTCATCAATCTTGTTAATCCTTTCAAAGAACCAGCTCTTGGTTTCATTAATCTTTTGTATTATTTTTTTGGTCGCTATGTTGTTTATTTCTGCTCTGATCTTTATTATTTCCTTCCTTCTGGATACTGTGGGCTTTTCTTGTTGCTCTCTTTCTAACTCTTTGAGTTTGTAGGGTTAGATCATTTATTGCCAGTTTTTCTTGTTTTTTGAGGTAGGCCTGTAGAGCTTTCATTGTGTCCTATAGATTTTGGATTGTTGTGTTTTCATTGTCATTTGTTTCCAGTATGCTTTTTATTTCTTCTTTGATCTCTCTGGTAACCCAGTCATTGCTTAATAGCATGCTATTTAGCCTCCAAGTCTTTGATTTTTTTTCAATGTTTTTATTATAGTTGATTTCTAATTTTATGCCATTGTTATCTGAGAAGATGCTTGTTATGATTTCTATTCTCTTGAATTTGAAGAGACTTTGCCTGTGTCCTAATATATGGTCTATCTTTGAAAATGTCCCATGTGCACTGGAGAAGAATGTATATTCTGTAGCTTTGGGGTGAAATATTCTGAAGATGTCAATTAAGTCCATCTGATCTAGTGAGTCATTTAGGATTGATGTTTCTTTGCTGATTTTTTGTTTAGAGGATTTATCCAGTGGTGTCAGTGGGGTATTAAAGTCCCCCTACTATGACTGTATTGCTATCGATCTCTCCCTTGATATCTTCCAGAAGTTGTTTTATGTATTTGGGTGCTCCTGTATTGGGTGCATATATGTTTACCAGAGTTATATCTTCTTGTTGAATTGCTCCCTTTAGTAGTATGTAGTGGCCTTCCTTATCTCTTGTTATGGCCTTTACTTTGAGGTCTATTTTGTTAGATATAAGTATCGCAACCCCAGCTTTTTTCTCATTTCCATTTGCCTGAAAAAATTTTTTCCATCCCTTCACTCTCAGTCTGGGTGAATCCTTTGTTCTGAGGTGGGTCTCTTGGAGACAGCAAATATATGGGTCATGTTTTCTTATCCATTCAGCTACCCCGTGTCTTTTGAGTGGAGCATTTAATCCATTTACATTTAATGTTATTATTGAAAAGTACTTGTTTGTGGTCATTTTTATTCTTAATGTTTATGTTTCTTCTTGTTTTTCTGTTTCTTCTTTTTACAGAAGTCTCTTTAGCATTTCTTGCATTGCTGGTTTGGTGGTAATAAACTCTCTTAGTCCTTTTTTGTCTGTGAAGTTCCTGATTCCACCTTCAATTTTGAATGATAGCCTTCCTGGGTATAGTATTCTTGGATTCATTTCCTTGCTTTGCCTCACTTTGTATATTTCATTCCATTCCCTTCTTGCCTGGTGTGTTTCTGTTGAGAAGTCAGCTGATATTCTAATAGGAGATCCCTTGAAGGTAACTTTCTGTCTCTCTCTGGCAGCCTTTAAGATTCTTACTTTGTCGTTGGTGTTTGCCAATTTAATTATGATGTGTCTTGGTGTTGGTCTTTTGGGGTTCATCTTGTTTGGTACTCTATCTGCTTCTTGGACTTGTGTAGTTTTTTTCTTGCCAGTATCGGGGAAGTTTTCTGTCATTATTTCTTCAGACATGTTTTCTATTCCTTGCTTCTCCTCCTCTCCTTCTGGTACCCCTATTAAGCGAATGTTGTTTCGTCTTGCATTGTCCCAAAGCTCCCTTAGGCTCTCCCCTTGCTTTTTAAGTTTTTTTTTTCCAGTTGCTCCTGTGTTGTGTGTTTTTCCTACCTTGTCTTCTAATTTGCTGATGCGGTCCTCAGCCTCTTATAGTCTGCTGTTTAAGCCTTCATTGTGTTCTTTATTGCAGCTGTGTCGTTCTTCATTTCCTCTTTGTTCCTTTTCATGTTGGTGACATTCTCATTCAGCTCCTTATAATTTTCATTGAGTTGTGTGTATTTGTCCTCCAGCCATTTGAGCATCCTTATAACCATTACTCTGAATTCTTTCTCTGATAAGTTAGTAGCCTCAATTTCATTTAACTCCCTTTCTGGTGATCCTCTTTTTCTTTCCTTTGTGGATTGCTTTTTTGTCTTCCCATGTTTTGCTGTAATGTTTTAATTGTAGCTCTGATTGCTTTGCTACCCAGTTTCTTTAGGGTATGGTGCTACTGGTGTGACCTCTCAGGTCTCCTGGGTTTGGTAGTCTAGTGTAGCTCCCTACTTGGGCTATTTGGGTTCTCTTGATGTAGGCCTGTGAGCTGGAAAGGTGCAACTGAGGTGTCTAGAAGTCAGCAGCTGTGGAGGGGGTGTTCCAATTTTTGCTGTCTTATGCCCTTGGTTGAAATCACGCGTGCCCCGCAGGGACCCACAGTGGCACCCAGGAACCGTCTATTGGGGTGGTGGGGCTCAGGAAGCCTGCGTTCTGGCAAAGCGTGACTGTGGTGTCCAGAGTTCTGTAGTTGTGGGGTGAGTAGACACAGCTTTTGCTGCTGCCTCCGCCGTGGTTGGATACACGCGATTCCAGCAGCAGCTTACAGAGGCACCTGTGGTGTGTTTGCCAGTATCAGGGAAACTGACACTCTGAAGGGCCCTGTCACTATAGTCACTGGATTGCAGTGTCTGTGGGCAGGTATCCCAGAAGAGGGAATTCAGCGTTTCTACAGCCCAGCAGTGCACCCTTGTTTGTTTAAGTGCACGACCAGCAGGGCTTGCAGTGGGGCCCCAGGGCTGCCTGTGGAGCAGTGGTCTTGGGAGACCTGCACGCTGGAAAAGCATGCAACTGTAGTGTCCGGAGTTCTGCAGCTGTGAGGTGGGGAAACTCAGATTTTGCTGATGCATCTGTGGTGGATAGGCTCGTGTTCCCTGTGGCGGCACACAGGAGCACCCGCAGTGAGTTTGCTAGCGCAGGCGCACTGAAGCACTCTGAAGGGCCCTGGCATGCTTTGGGCAGGTATCCAGGATGGGTGAATTGAGAATTTCTACTGCCCAGGGGAGTGCGTCCCTATTAGTCCAAGATTGGACCCAGCAGAGGCTCACCGCGGCTTCCCCAAAGTGCCCTGTGGATAGATGGGCTCAGGGGGAGTGAGCAACTGTGGCAGTGCAGTTCGCCTGCACTGAGCTCTGATGCACTCTGAGGGGCCCTGGCACTGAAGGGCCCTGGCACTTACGTTGCGCAGCTGGGTGTGTGTGGGCAGTTATTCAGGCAGAGGGAATTCAGAATTTCTACTGGGTGGCAGTGCGCCTGTGTCTGTACAAAATCACACCCAGCTGAGGCTCCCAGTGACTCCTAAGAGAAGTCTATGGAGTGGTGTGCCTCGGAGACCTGCATGCTGGAGACAAGTGAAGGCGATGTCGGAAGTCTGCCGCTGAGGAGGGGGAGGCTGCACTTACTGCTGCGGGCAGTGCGGTGCTCCTTTGGCGGTGGAGGTCCCAGGGCCCGCGAGTCTGCCGGTGTAGCTGCAGGATTTTGGCTGGAGTGGCTGCCGGGTTGCGGGCAGTGTCCAAGGCCTGTCTGGGTGGTGGTGCTGCTGAGTTCCTGGAAGAGGCCGCTCTCCCCTTTAAGATGGCGTGGGTTCCGTGCCCGAGTCCCGCAGTCCGGGGAGTGCCGCAGCGGTGGTAGTCTCTCTGTGTCCCAGAGAGCCTGGTCTGTCAGCCTCTGCTGCTCCTGCCGGATTTAACTGTCCCTCACTCACTCACACACACACCACACACATCCACACACTCTCCATTCATCCCCTCACTCACTCACTTCCTATCCCTCACCTCCGTCCTGCCAGACGCCATCTTTCTAAATATTCTTATATATACAGAGGATGTGTTTTTATTCCCACAATCAGGAACAGGTTTTTTTAAAAAAATATATTTTTATTGATTTTTTTACAGAGAGGAAGGGAGAGGGTAGAGAGTTAGAAACATCGATGAGAGAGAAACATCGATCAGCTGGCTCCTACACACCTCCCACTGGGGATGTGCCCGCAACCAAGGTACATGCCCTTGACCAGAATCGAACCTGAGACCTTTCATTCCACAGGCTGATGCTCTATCCACTGAGCCAAACCAGTTAGGGCAGGAACAGGTTTTAATAGATATAGCTATCCAAAGCTGCTAGAAAAGGAAGCTAGCAGTTAGTTTTGTTGAGCCAAATTATTATTTTTGAAATCCATTGCCCAGATTTTTTAAAGTAATGTTTTTCTGCAGTAATACTAGCACAGAAAAGTACACAAACCATAAGTATAAAACAACAAATTTTTACAGTATAAATACATCTGTGTAATCAGCACCTATATCAGGAAATAGAATGTTGCTAGCACACCAGAACCCCCAACCCCAGCCCTTCTGTTTCTTTTGTCCTTTTGTCCTAAAGATAACTATTACCCTAACCATAGCTTTGGTTTTGTCCATTTTAAATATGTTTTTCTATTAAATATATTGAAGTAACATTGTTTAATAATATTACATAATTTTCAGGTGTGCAATATTATAATTTGATCTCTGTGTACTCAGTTCCATGCTCACCACCTGTCACCATATGTTTGACCCCTTTACCCTCTTGCCCTCCTCCGGTCCCCCTACCCTTGTGATAACCTCCATTCTGTTGTCTGTATCTATGCATTTGTTTTGTTAGTTTTGTTACTTTTTGTTTTATATTCCACATATGAGTAAAATCATACATTCTTTGTCCTTTTCCATTTAACTTATTTCATATCTGTTGTTGCAATGGCAATATTTCATCGTTTTCATGACTGAGTAGTCCATTGTGTATATGTACTACCTCTTTAACCACTCATTGGTCAGTGAACACTTAGGTTGTGCCCATGTCTTGGCTATCATGAATAATGCTGCAGTGAACATAGGGGCACATGTATTCTTACAAATAAGTGTTTTCATATTTTTTGGGTAAATACCCAGAAAAGGAATTGCTGGATCATATGATAGTACTATTCTTAATTTTTAAAGGAGCCTCCATACTCTCTTCCATAGTGGCTGCACTAATTTACATTTCTATCAACAGTGTATGAGGGTTCCCTTTTCTCCACATCCTCTCAGACACTTATTTCTTGTCATTTTTATAATAGCCATTTTAGCAGGTGTGAGGTGATATCTCATTATGGTTCTAATTTGCATTTCCCTGATGAATAGTGATATTGAGCATCTTTTCATATGTATGTTGGCCATCTGAATGTCCTCATTGGAGAAATGTCTATTTAGGTCCTTTGCCCATTTTTAAATCAGATTGTTTGTTTTTTTTGGTGTTAAATTGTATGAGTTCCGTATATATTTTTGGATATTAATCCTTTATTGGATGTATCATTGGCAGATATCTTCTCCCATTCAGCTGTTTGTCTTTTTTTTTTTTTGTGGGAGGGACAGAAAAGTAGAACAGGAAAATGACATATATATATATGATTTTAAATTCTCTTCACAGTGGACTCTGAGATATTCATTTGTTTGTCTTTTTGTTTTGTTGATGGTTTCTCTTGCTGTGCAAAACCTTTTCAGTTTGATGTAGTCCCATTTATTTATTTTTCCTTTTGTTGCCCTTGCCCAAGGAAGCATATTAAAAGAGACATTGCTAAGATATGTCAAAGAGTTTACTGCCTGTGTTTTCTTCAAGGATTTTTATGGTTTTCACGTTTTACATGTACGTCTTTAATCCATTTTGAGTTTATTTTTTTGTATATGGTATAAGAAAATTATCCAATTTTTTTCTATATCTGTTCAGTTTTCCCAATGCCACTTATTGAAGAGACTGTCTTTACCCCACTGTATATTCTTGACTCCTTTGTTATAGATTTAGACCATACAAGAGAGGATCTATTTCTGGGCTTTCTATTCCATTGAACTATATACTATTTGTTTTTATGCCAATATTATACTGTTTTGATTATTGTAGCCTTGTAATGTAGTTTGATATCAGGTAGTGTGATACCTCCCACTTTGTTCTTCAGGATTTCTTTCACTAGTCAGTGTTTATTGTGGTTCCATATAGATTTTAGAATTAGTTGTACTAATTCCAAGAATGCCATTGGTATTTTAACAGAGATTGCATTGAATCTATATATTGCTTTAGGTAATAAGGATATTTTAACAATATTAATCTTTCCAATTTATGAGCAAGGTATATCCTTCCATTTATTTGTATCCTCTTCAATTTCTTATTGTTCTCAGAGTATATGTCTTTTAAAGGGTGTCCCAAAATTCACGCAAGAAGTAATTTTGATAGAAAACACAGGTTTATAATTAAAAATTGTAAATTTTTTATTGATTTATAAAGGATACAGTATAGGGTTATGTATGGAATAGCATATCGGGTAAACGGCCTCCACGGCTTTGCTGGCACATACACACTCTTTTGTTATTGCCTGAGCAGCCGCATTTTCGAAGAAGAATGGTCTGATGATGCCTCCAGCCCAAAAGCTGCACCAAACAGTGACACGTTGTGGATGCGTTTGTTTCTCAACAATCACTCGTGGATTTTCTGAACCCCAAATGCGACAATTTTGTTGATTAACCAAGCCATCAAGCTGAAAATGAGCCTCATCGAAATTCAGCCACATTTATGCAAAACGGTCATGGAAAATTTCAACAAAAGAGTGCGTATGTGCCAGCAAAGCCCTTGGAGGCCATTTACCCGATATGCTATTCCATACATAACCCTATACTGTATACTTTATGAATCAATAAAAAATTTACAACTTTTAATTATAAACCTGTGTTTTCTATCAAAATTACTTCTTGTGTGAATTTTGGAACACCCTTTACTTTCTTGGTTAAATTTATTCCTAGGTATTTTATACATTTTGATGTCATTATAAATGGGATTGTTTTCTTAAGTTCCCCTTCTGAAAATTTTTTGTTGATATATAGAAATGCAAAAAACCCTTCAACTTTACTGAATTCATTTATTAGTTCTAATAGTCTTTTGACAGATTCATTAGGGTTTTCATGTATCATGTCATCTGCAAATAAATGACAGTTTTACTTCTTGTTTTCCAATTTGGATGCCTTTTATTTCTTTTTCTCATCTTATTGCTGTGGTTAGGAGTTCCATTAATATCTAATCTAATAAAAGAGAAACATGCAAATTGACTATACCTTTGCTACGCCCCAAGCCACGCCCACCAGCCAGTCAGAGCGACTATATACAAATTAACCCAACCAAGATGGTGGCCGGCAGCCACGGAGCTGGAGCAAGCAGGAGGCTTGGTTGCCCCAGTGATGGAGGAAGCCAAGCTTCCCGCCTGCCCTGGCTGGCTGTGGCCTTTGCTAAAGGCAAAAAAGTTTCAATTATAGAAGATAAATAAATCCCAGATACCTGCTTCCAGCCAGCCTCCACTGGGAGCTTGGGTGGCTGGGGGCGGTGGCCAGCCTGAAAACAGCCATCAGCCCCTCACCCAGGCTGGCCACGCCCTCATGGGGTGAGGGTCCCCGCTGGGGGCTTGGCAGCCTGCAAACAGCCATCAGCCCCTCACCCAGACTGGCCAGGCACCCCAGCAGGACCCCGACACCCTGAAGGGGGTGTAGCCAGCCTAAAAACCACCCTCAGCCCCTCACCCAGGCTGGCCACGCCCTCATGGGGTGAGGGTCCCCGTTGGGGGGCTTGACAGCCTGCTAACAGCCATCAGCCCCTCACCCAGACTGGCCAGGCACCCCAGCAGGACCCCCCCCACCCTGAAGGGGCTGTGGCCAGCCTGCAAACAGCCATCAGCCACTCACGTAGGCTGGCCAGGCACCCCAGCGGGACCCCCACCCTGATCTGGGACACCCTTCAGGGCAAACCAGCCAGCCCCCACCATGAACCAGCCATATAATAAAAGGGTAATATGCAAATTGACCCTAACAGCAGAACGACTGGGAATGACTGGTCACTATGACACACACTGACCACCAGGGGGCAGACGCTCAATGCAGGAGCTGCCCCGTGGTGGTCAGTGCGCTCCCACAGGGGGAGCTCTGCTCATCCACAAGCCAGGCTGCCAGCTGCCAGCACAGCAGTGTTGGTGGGAACCTCTCCTGCCTCCTCAGCAGTGCTAAGGATGTCCGACTGCAGCTTAGGCCTGCTCCCTGCTGGCAAGTGGACATCCCCTGAGGGCTCCTGGGCTGCCAGAGGGATGTCTGACTGACAGCTTAGGCCCGATCCCCCGGGGAGCGGGCCTAAGCCAGCAGGTGGACATCCCCCGAGGGGTCCCAGACTGCGAGAGGGCACAGGCTGGGCTGAGGGACCACCCCCACCCCCCCGAGTGCACAAATTTTTGTGCACCAGGCCTCTAGTACTGAATAATAATGATGAAAGTGGGGATCCTTGTCTTGTTCCTGATCTTAGAGGAAAAACTTTTGGCTTTTCACAGTTGAATGTGATGTTAACTTTGGGTTTGTCATATGTAGCCTTTATCATTTTGGTTTAAGTTCCTTTTATATCCACTTTTTAAAGAGTTTTTAATCATAAATGGATGTTGAATTTTGTTAAATGCTTTTCTTCATCTAGTCAGATGTTCATATGATTTTTATCCTTTATTTTGTTAATGTGATGTATCACATTGATTGACTTATGGATGTTGAACCATTCTTGAATCTCTGGGATGAAACCCATTTGGTTATGGTACATAATCCTTTTAATATATTGTTGAATCCAGTTTGTATTCTGTTGAGAATTTTTGCATCTATGTTCCTTAAGAATATTGGCTTTTAATTTCCTATTTTTTTGTAATGTCATTGTCTGATTTTGGTATCTTGGAAATGCTGGATTCAGAGAATGAGCTTAGAAGCATTTCTTCCTATTTAATTTTTTGAAATAATTTAAGAAGAGTAGGTATTATTTCTTCTTTGAATGTTGCATAGAATTCACCTGTGAAGCTATCTGGTTCTGGACTTTTATTTGTTGGGAATTTTTTGATTACCACTTCAGTTGCATTGCTAGTAATAAGTCTGTTTAGATATGTATTTCTGTCTGGCTCAGTCTTGGATGGTTAGATACTTGCAGAAATTTACCATGACATTTCTTCTAGGTTGCTGAATTTATTGACATGTAATTGCTTTGAATATTTTAGTACTCCTATGTTGGATACATAGATACTTATGATTGTTATATCCTCTTCTTAGATTGACCCCTTCATAATATTCTTTAATAATTCCTTATATTTCTGTGGTGTCAGTTGTAACTTCTTTTTCATTTATGATTTTACTTATTTGGGATCTTTTTTGGTCCATGATGAGTTTGGCTAAAGGTTTTTCTACTTTATCTTTTTAAAGAACCAGTTCTTATTTTGATTGACCTTTTCTATTGTTTTATTTCGATTTTTATTTCCATTCTGATCTTAACTACTTCCTTCCTTTTGTTTTCTTTGGGTTTTGTTTGTTCTTTTTTTTGTTCCTTTAGGTCAGTGGTTCTCAACCTGTGGGTCTCGACCCCTTTGGCGATCGAACGACCCTTTCATAGGGGTCGCCTAAGACCATCCTGCATATCAGATATTTACATTACAATTCATAACAGTAGCAACATTACAGTTATGAAGTAGCAACGAAAATAATTTTATGGTTGGGTCACAACATATGAGGAACTGTATTTAAAGGGCCAGAAGGTTGAGAACCACTGCTTTAGGTGTACAGGTAGATTGTTTACTTGGGGTTTTTCCTGTTTCTTAAGGTAGGTCTGCATAGCTATGAACTTCCCTCTTTAAAGTGCTTTTGCTGCCTCTCATATATTTCAAATAGTTGTATTTTCATTTATTTCAAGATAGGTTTTGATTTACTGTTTGATTCCTTTTTGATCCATTGGTTGTTGAGTGGCATATTGTTTAATCTCCACATACTTGTATTTTTTTTTCCTGTTTTTTTTTTTTAAATTTTTTTCCCCCCTGTAGTTGATTTCTAGTTTTCATGCTACTTTAGTCAGAAAAGATGCTTGATATGATTTCAATCATCTTGAATTTATTGAAGCTTGTTTTGTGATATGTGATCTGTTCTGGAGAATGTTATATGTGTACTTAAAAACAATATGTATTTTGTAGTATTTGGATGAAATACTCTGGAATATACTATGTCAGGTGAATCTGATCTAACATGTCATTTAAGGCCATTATTTCCTTATTAATTTTCTGTCTAGATAATTGATCTATCCATTGATGTGAGCAGCATGTTAAAATCCCCTACTTTTGCCCTAGTCAGTTTGACTCAGTAGATAGAGCGTCTGTGGACTGAAGGGTCCTGGGTTCGATTCCAGTCAAGGGCATGTACCTTGGTTGCAGGCTCGATCCCTGACCCTGGTTGGGGTGTGTGCGGGAGGCAACCAACTGATGTGTCTCTCACATCGATGTTTCTCTCTCTGTGTCTATCCCTCTCCCTTCCACTCTCTCTAAAAAATCAATGGAAAAATATCCTTGGGTGAGGATTAACCAAAATAAATAAATAAATAAAAAAATAAGTAGTGCTGGAGAGGATGGGGAGAAAAAGGAACTCTCGTGCACTGCTGGTGGGAATGCAGACTAGTGCAGCCATTTTGGAAAACAGTATGGCGTTTCCTCAAAAAATTAAAAATGGAACTCCCATTTGACCTAGTAATCCCACTTCTAGGACTATATCCCAAGAAAACAGAAACACCAATCAGAAAGGATATATGCACCCCTAGGTTCATAGCAGTACAATTTACCATAGCTAAGATTTGGAAACAGCCCAAGTACCCCTCAAGAGATGAGTGGATTAAAAAACTGTGGTACATCTACACAATGGAATACTACGCTGCTGTAAAAAAGAAGGAATTTTTACCATTTGCGACAGCATGGATGGAATTGGAGAGCATTATGCTAAGCGAAATAAGCCAGTCAGAGAAAGATAAATATCACATGATCTCACTCATTTATGGAATATAATGAACAATATGAACTGATGAACAAAAACAGAACCAGAGTCATAAAAGGATCGAACAAACTGTCCAACCTGTGAGGGAAGGCAGGGGTCAGTGAGGGGGTAAGAGATCAACCAAAGGACTTGTATGCATGCATATGAGCCTAACCAATGGCCACAGATTGGGGGAGGGGTGGGGGAGGGCATGTGCTGGGGGGTGGGGGTGGCTGGGGAGAGGTCAATGGGGGGAAAAAGGAGACTTATGTAATACTTTAAACAATTTAAATTTTAAAAAAAATATTACTTGTTAAATATTTTTTAAAAAGAAAATAAATCCCCTGTTTTTATTATATTACTGTGCTTTTCTCCTTTTATATTCATTAATAATTGCTTTTTATACTTCAGTGCTCCTATGTTGGGTACATAGGTACTTATGATTGTTATAACCTCTTCTTGGATTGACCCCTTTATAATTATGTCATATCCTTCTTTGTCTTTTTAAATAATTTGTGTTTTAAAGTCTATTTTGTTTGATATAAGTCTTGCTGAACCAGCTTTTATTTTATTTCTATTTGCATAGAATGTCTTTTTCCATCCTTTCACTTTCATTCTGTGTGTGTCTTTTGATTTTTTTAGAAAATATTTTTATTTCAGAGAGGAAGAGAGAGGGGAAAAGAGATGAGATATCAATGATGAGAGAGAATCATCGATTGGCTGCTTCTTGCATGTCCCCCACCGGGGATTGAGCCCACAACCTGGGCATGTGCCCAGACTAGAAAGCAAACGGTGACTTCATGGTTCATAGGTCGATGCCCAACCACTGAGCAATATTGGCTGGGTGTCTTTCGATCTTAAGTGAATATCTTGTACACAGCATATAGATGAGTTTGCTGTGTTTTTTTTTAAATTCCTCTCTTTGTCTTTTTAAAAAATCCTTACCCAAGGATATTTTTTCCATTGGTATTTTTATTTTTTAAATTTAATTTTATTGTTTAAAATATTACAAATAATAGTACATATGTCTCCTTTTTTCCCCATTGACCTTCCCCTGGCCTCCCCTACCTCCCGGCACATGCCCTCAACCCGCCTCCCTCCTCCCGCCCCCCCCGCCCCCCCCTGTGTCTTGCGTCCATTGGTTATGCTTATATGCATGCATACAAGTCCTTCAGTTGATCTCTTACCTCCCTCCCCAACCCTCCCCAGCCTTCCCACTGTAATTTGACAGTCTGTTTGATGCTTTACTGCCTCTGTATCTATCTTTTTGTTCGTCGGGTTATAATGTTCTTTATTATCCATAAATGAGTGAGATCATGTGGTATTTTTCTTTCACTGGCTGGCTTATTTCACTTAACATAATGCTCTCCACTTCCATCCATGCTGCTGCAAATGGTAAGAATTCCTTCTTTTTTATAGCAGTGTATAGATATACCATAGTTTTTTTAATCCACTCATCTGCTGATGGGCATTTAAGCTGTTTCCAAATCTTAGCGATTGTAAATTGTGCTGCTATGAACATAGGGGTGCATATGTCCTTTCTGATTGGTGTTTGTTTTCTTGGGATATATTCCTAGAAGTGGGATTACTGGGTCAAATGGGAGTTCCATTTTTAGTTTTTTTGAGGAAACTCCATACTGTTTTCCACAATGGCTGCACCAGTCTGCATTCCCACCAGCAGTGAAGGAGGGTTCCTTTTTCTCCGCATCCTCTCCAGCACTTGTCGTTTGTTGATTTGTTGATAATAGCCATTCTTTCAGGTGTGAGGTGGTACCTCATTGTTGTTTTGATTTGCATCTCTCGGATGATTAGTGACTTTGAGCATGTTTTCATATGTCTCTTGGCTTTCTGAATGTCCTCTTTCGAAAAGTGTCTATTTAAGTCCTTTGCCCATTTTTTGATTGGGTTGTTTATCTTCCTTTTGTTTAGTTGTATGAGTTCCCTGTAAATGTTGGAGAATAAACCCTTATCGGAGATAATATTGGCAAATATGTTCTCCCATGCAGTGGGCTTCTTTGTTGCTTTGTTGATGGTTTCTTTTGCTGTGCAGAAGCTTTTTATTTTGATACTAGAGGCCCGGTGCACAAAAATTTGTGCACTTGGGGATTGGGAAGGGGGGGCCCTCAGCCCGGCCTGTGCCCTCTCGCAGTCTGGGACCCCTCGGGAGATAACAACCTGCTGGCTTAGGCCTGCTCCCAGGTGGCAGAGGGCAGGCCCAATCCCTAGGTGCAGCCCCTGGTCGGGCTCAGAGCAGGGCCGATTGGGGAGTTGGGGCGCCGCCCCCTGTCATGCACAGAGCAGGGCGGATTGGGAGGTTGCAATGCCACCCTCAGTCACGCTCAGGGTAGGGCTGATTGGGGGGTTGGGGCACCGCCCCCTGTCACACTCAAGGCAGGGTCGATGGGGAGGTTGCTGCGCCACCCCCTGTCACGCACAGAGCAGGGCCAATCAGGGGGTTGGGGCGCTGCCCCCTGTCACGCACAGAGCAGGGCCCATCAGGGGGGTTGGGGTGCCGCCACTGTCACACTCAGGGCAGGGCCAATGGGGAGGTTATGGCTCTACCCTGTCACACACAGAGCAGGACCCGTGGGGATGGGGGTGGGGCGCCGCCCTCTATCACCCACAGAGCAGGGCCAATCAGGGTGTTGGGGCGCAGCCACTGTCACACTCAGGGCAGGGCCGATGGGGAGGTTATGGTGCTACCCTGTCACACACAGAGCAGGGCTGATCAGGGGGTTGGGGCGCCTTCCCCTGTCACACACAGAGCAGGTCCGATCAGGGAGGTTGTGGCCCTGCCCCCATCACACACAGAGCTGCAGGGCGATCAGGGGGTTTGGGCGCTGCTCCCTGTCACGCTGATCCGGTGCCAGGAGGCCTCGCTGCTCCGCTGATCCCGGTGCTGGGAGGCATATTACCCTTTTACTATATAGGATAGAGGCCTGGGGGCCGGCTGGTTTGCCCTGAAGGGTATCCTGGATCAGGGTGGGGGTCCCCACTGGGGTGCCTGGCCAGTCTGGGTGAGGGGATGATGGCTGTTTGCAGCTGGTCACACACCCTTCAGAGTGGGGGTCCCCACTGGGGTGCCTGGCCAGTCTGGGTGAGGGGCTGAGGGCTGCTTTCAGGCTGGCGGTTATTGATAGAAGCTCCCAACCGCTCCTTTTTTTTTTATCTTATTCTGGGCCAGCTTTAGTTCTGGCTCTAGCTCTGAGGCTGCATGTCTGGTTTGTTTCGGTTCTATAATCGAAACAATGTATAACTTCTGCTCTGAGATCCCAGCCGGCTATATTTGTTAGAATGTTTCAAACTGCCAGCTCAGAGGCCTGCAAGGCAGGTGGGGAACGTTGGAGTCTGCAGTTCCTGGAGGAAGCAAGCCTCCTGTTCGCTTCCAGCTGCCTGGCTGCCGGCCGCCATCTTGGCTGACAGTTAATTTGCATAAGGATACGCTGATTAGCCAATGGGAAGGGTAGCGGTCATACGCCAATTACCATGTTTCTCTTTTATTAGTATAGGACTAGAGGCCTGGGGCACAAAAATTTGTGCACTCAGGGGGGTCCCTCAGTCCGGTCTGTGCCCTCTCGCAGTCTGGGACCCCTTGGGGGTTCTCCACCTGCTGGCTTAGGCATGCTCCCTGGGGGATTGGGCCTAAGCTGGCAATCAGACATCCCTCTGGCAGCCCAGGAGCCCTCAGGGGATGTCCACTTGCCAGCGGGGAGCAGGCTTAAGCTCCAGTTGGACTTCCTTAGCGCTGCTGAGGAGGCGGGAGGGGCTCCCGCCACCACCACTGTGCTGCAGCTGTCAGCCTGGCTTGTGGCTGAGCAGAGCTCCCCCTGTGGGAGTGCACTGACCACCACGGGGCAGCTCCTGCATTGAGCGTCTGCCCCCTGGTGGTCAGTGTGTGTCATAGTGACCAGTCATTCCCAGTCATTCTGCTGTTAGGATCAATGTGCATATTACCCTTTTATTATATAGGATAGTCCCATTTATGTATTTTCTCCTTAGTCTCTCTTGCCCTAGGATCTGTGTCTATAAAGATATTGCTACGACATATGTCTGCAATTTTGCTGCCTATGGAGTCTTCTAGGATTTTTATGGTTTCCCATCTTACATTCAAGTTCTTTAGCAATTTTGAGTTTCTTTTTGTGTATGGTGTAAGATGGTGATCTAGTTTCATTTTTTTTGCATGTATCTCACCAAAGTTCCCAGCACCATTTATTAAAGAGACTGTTTTGACTCCATTGTATGTTCTTGCCTCCTTTGTCAAATATTAATTGAGTATAATGGCTTGGGTCAATTTATGGGTTGTCTATTCTGTTCCATTGGTTTATATGTCTGTTCTTGTGCCAGTACCAGGCAGTTTTGAGAACCATGGCTTGGTAATATAGCTTGATATCTGGTATTGTGATCCCTCCAACTTTGTTCTTCTTTCACAGGACAGCTGTGGCTCTTTGGGGTCTTTTTTATTCCAGATGAAATTTTGGAGAGTTTGTGCTAGATTTTTGAAATATGCCATTGGTATTTTAATAGGTATTGCATTGAATCTATAGATTGCTTTAAGTAGAATGGACATTTTAATGATGTTGATTTTACCAATCCACGAACATGGTATGTTCTTCCATTTGTTTATGTCTTCCTCTATCTCTTTTTTCAATGTCCTGTAGTTTTCTGAGTACAGATCTTTTACGTCCTTAGTTAAGTTTATTCCTAGGTATCTTAATTTTTTTGATGCAATGGTAAATGGGTATGTTTTTTTCATTTCTCTTTCTGTGAGTTCATTAATGGTGTACAAAAAGGCCATTGATTTCTGGGTGTTAATTTTGTATCCTGCTACATTGCCAAATTCATTTATTATGTCTACTAGTTTTTTGATGGATTATTTGGGGTTTTCTATGTATAGTATCATGTCATCTGCGAATAATGACAATTTTACTTCTTCTTTTCCAATTTGGATGCCTTTTATTTCTTCTTGTCTGATCACTATGGCTAGTACTTCTAGAACTATGTCGAACAGTAGTGGTGAAAGTGGGCATCCTTGTCTTATTCCTGTTCTTAGGGGAAATGAGTTTAGTTTTTGCCCATTGAGTATGATGTTGGCTGTAGGTTTGTCATACAGGGCTTTTTTTATGTTGAGGTATAATCCCTCTATTCCCACTTTGCTGAGAGTTTTTATCAAGAAAGGTGTTAGATTTTGTCAAATACTTTTTCTGCATCAATTGATATGATATGGTTATGTGATTTTTGTTTATGTGATGTATCACATTTATTGAATTGCGGAAATTGTACCATCCTTGCATCCCCGGAATAAATCCCACTTGGTCATGGTATATGATCTTTCTAATGTATTGCTGAATCCGATTTGCTGGAATTTTGTTCAGGATTTTAGCAACTATGTTCATCAAAGATATTGGCCTGTAGTTCTCTTTTTTTGTGGTGTCTTTTTAAAAATTAAATCTTTATTGTTCAGATTATTACAGTTGTTCTTCTTTTCCCCCCCCCATAGCTCCCCTCCACCCAGTTCCCTCCCCACACTCCGCTCTCACCCCACCCCCCACCCACTGTCCTCATCCATAGGTGCACGATTTTTGTCCAGTCTCTTCCCGCATCCCCCACACCCCTTTCCCCACCAAGAATAGCCAGTCCACTCCCTTTCTATGCCCCTGATTCTATTATAATCACCAGTTTATTCTGTTGATCAGATTATTTATTCACTTGATTTTTAGATTCACTTGTTGATAGATGTGTATTTGTTGTTCATAATTTGTATCTTTACCTTCTTCTTCTTCTTCCTCTTCTTAAAGGATACCTTTCAGCATTTCATATAATACTGGTTTGGTGGTGATGATCTCCTTTAGCTTTTTCTTATCTGTGAAGCTCTTTATCTGACCTTCAATTCTGAATGATAGCTTTGCTGGATAAAGTAATCTTGGTTGTAGGTTCTTGGCATTCATCACTTTGAATATTTCTTGCCACTCCCTTCTGGCCTGCAAAGTTTCTGTTGAGAAATCAGCTGACAGTCATATGAGTACTCCCTTGTAGGTAACTGTTTTTCTCTTGCTGCTTTTAGGATTCTCTCTTTGTCTTTTGCTCTTGGCATTTTAATTATGATGTGTCTTGGTGTGGTCCTCTTTGGATTCCTTTTGTTTGGGGTTCTCTGTGCTTCCTGGACTTGTAAGTCTATTTCTTTCACCAGGTAGGGGAAGTTTTCTGTCATTATTTCTTCAAATAGGTTTTCAATATCTTCCTTTCTCTCTTCTTCTGGCACCCCCATAATTCGGATGTTGGTATGGTTGAAGGTGTCCCAGAGGCTCCTTACACTATCTTCATATTTTTGGATTCTTTTTTATTTTTGCTTTTCGGGTTGGGTGTTTTTTTGCTTCTTCATATTTCAAACCTTTGACTTTATTCTTGGGATCCTCTCATCTGCTGTTGGATCTCTGTACATTATTCTTTATTTCAGTCAGTGTATGCTTAATTTCTAATTGGTCCTTTTTCATATCCTTGAGGGTCTCACTAAATTTCTTGGAGGTTTCTAGAAGACTCTTAAGTAACTTTATAACCGTGGTTTTGAACTCTATATCCAGTAGTTTACTTTCCTCCATTTCTTTCATTTGTGACCTGTTTCTTTGTCTCCGCATTTTGGCTGCTTTCCTGTGTTAATAGAGTGGCCTTTTGTGCTATATGGACCAGTGGCTCAGCCTCCCCAATCACCTGAGGTGGACAGTCTTGGTGCACGCTTTTGTGGGCTGTGTGCACAGTCTTGTTATAGTTAAGCCTTGATTGCTGTTGGTATCACTGGGAGGAATTGACCTTCAGGCCAATTGGCTGTGAGGACCAGCTGTGTCTACAATGGAGAACTGCTGTGCTAGAGACACCCTTATGTGGCAGGACTTGCTTCAGTGGGGCTCTGGTTCTCACTGAGTCTGCCCCTTGAGTGTGACGCTTATAGTTGTGAAAAGTTGTAATCTGGTGTGGTCTCACACTGACCACTGGGTACACTGGCTCTTGGATCTCCAATAAGGTACAAAGTCAGCCACTGCCTGAGGCCACCCAGCAGGAGCTACAGTGAGATCTTCAGATTCCTCTTCTTTGTGTGGGGGTTGGAAGTGCCCAGATGAGGCCCACCTGTGAAGCCAGGCAGGCTGCTACTGCCAAGCCTTGGTCCTTCTTTTGGAAGCTTTAGAGCTCTCTGACCTAGCTGCAGTTTGTTAGGTTCGGCTGCGAAAGGACAGGCCATTTATAAGCAAAAGCTGCTGCGCACAGCTTTGGTGGGATTGTAAATTGGGTGGGGCGGGGGTCTCAGGGAATCACCAGGGTGGAGCAAACAGCAATGGCTGCCAGTCAGCCCTGCACTGGGGAGGTTCCTGCGTCTCCGTGTCTCCGTGTCCCACGCTTCCACGCAGGAACAATGATCGCTGTGAGCACCTCTGAGAGAAAGCCGCCCTCGAGTTCCTGTCCTGATGCCAGACAGTCCAGTTTCTCCCTGTATGAGTCTGGATCCCCAGAGTCTCATCTGGAACTGGAGTTCAGAGCAATCCGGAGCTTGTATCTCCCTCCTGATTCAAATAAAAACAATAGTGCACCCAGTTGTCAGCCCGTTTCATGCACACCTCTGCACCTCTGCACCTCAGCACTTCCGCACCTCCCACCAGTCTGAATGTGCTTTTTTCTTTCCTTCTAGTTGCAGAACTTCCACTTAGCCAGCCCTCTCATGGTTCTGGATGATATCTGTTCTGTCTTTTAGTTATAGTTTTGATGTGGTTGTGAGAGGCAGCAAGTACTGGTGTTCACCTATGCCACCATCTTGGTTCTTCTATTTCTTGTTTTTTGCTTTTTGAAGTAGGCCTGTAGAGCTATGAACTTCCCTCTCAGGACTGCTTTCACTGTGTCCCATAGATTTTGGATTATTGTGTTTTCATTGTCGTTTGTTGCCATGATGCTTTTTATTTCTACTTTGATTTCTTTGGTAACCCAGTCATTGTTTAATAGCATGCTATTTAGCCTACAGGTGTTTGATTTTTTAAATTGTTTTTATTGTAGTTGATTTCTAGTTTTATGCCATTGTGATCTGAGATGATGCTTGATATGATTTCTATCTTCTTGAATTTGAAGAGACTTTGCCTGTGTCCTAATATATGGTCTATCTTTGAAAATGTCCCTTGTGCACTTGAGAAGAATGGATATTCTGTGGCTTTGGGGTGAAATGTTCTGAAGATGTCAATTCCATCTGATCTAGTGAGTCATTTAGGATTGATGTTTCTTTGCTGATTTCTTGTTTAGAGGATTTGTCCAGTGGTGTTACTGAGGTATTTAAGTCCCCTACTATGATTGTATTGCTGTCAATCTCTCATTTGATATCCTCCAGAAGTTTTTTTTTATGTATTTGGGTGCTCCTGTATTGGGTGCATATATGTTTACCAGAGTTATATCTTATTGTTGAATTGCTCCCTTTATGCCAGAAGCTGGTCCATCCTTGCTGCTTGACACAGTCGCTGCAGAGAAGAAACATCTGCACAGCATATGTTTCAAGGGACCTGGCGTATATGGCATACTGTTCTTATGTTTGCTCCCCTTCTTGGCGCTATGTGTTTTAACCAAGGTCACTTCTCTGAGAAAGGTTGTTTCCCCAGGTAGGAATTTTTCCCTGAAGTTAGGGAGGGAATAAAACCCCTTAACTAAGTGCCAGGCGGGTAATTAATCACTTTAACTACGAACAATCACGCTTAAGCTACATAATCTTTACTCCCTGGAATGGAGATAAGAAACGCCCTAACCTTTGGAATAGAGATTGATAGGATTGGAATCAACTGGTATAAATACAGATGTAACAAGACAACAGGACACAGAACCTAGAAACAGAACCTAGCGAGAGAACCTGGCTGAAGAACCTAGAGACAGAACCTAGACACAGAACCTAGAGACAGAACATAGCAAGAAAACATGGCAAGAGAACCTGACTAGAACCTGGCGACAGAACCTGACTGGAGATCCTGGACAGAACCTGGCTACAGAACTTGGTTGGAGATCCTGGACAGAACTTAGCTGGAGATCCTGGAGGGAGAACCTCGCCATGATGATCAACTGAATGCTGCCTCCATGTCATTCCTTCTTTGCCGACTCCGTCCACATCTTGGGGAACCCCTGGACCTGCTGGGGTTGGACCTCAGCACCTTTAGTAGTATGAAGTGGCCTTTCTTATCTCTTGTTATGGCCTTCACTTTGAGGTCAATTTTGTCAGATATGAGTATTGCTACCCCAGCTTTTTAAAAAATTTCCATTTGCCTGAAAAACCTTTTTCTATCCCTTCACCATCAGTCTGTGTGAATCCTTTGCTCTGAGGTGGGTTTCCTGTAGTCAGCAGATATATGGGTCATGTTTTCTTATCCACTCAGCTCAATCTTTTGATTGGGGCATTTAATCCATCTACATTTAAAGTTATTGATATGTACTTGTTTGTCGCCATTTTTATTCTTTACCCCTGTGTTCCTTCTTCACTTCCTATTTCTTCTTTTTACAGCTGACCCTTTAGCGTTTCTTGCATTGCTGCTTTGGTGGTAATAAACTACCTTAGTCCTTTTTTGTGTCTGTGAAGTTCCTGATTTCACCCTCAATTTTGATTGATAGCCTTGCTGGGTACAGTATTCTTGGATTCAGACCCTTCCTTTGCATGACTTTGTATATTTCATTCCATTCCCTTCTGGCCTGATGAGTTTCTGTTGAGAAATCAGTTACTAGTCTGATGGGGGATACTTTGTAGGTAACTTTCTGTCTCTCTTTGGCCGCTTTTAAGATTCTTACTTTGTCGTTGGTGTTTACCAATTTAATTATAATGTGCCTTGACATCTGTCTTTTTGGGTTCATTTTTTTTTGGACTCCTTGAGCATCTTGGAGTTGTGTGAGTTTTTACTTCCCTATATCAGGGAAGTTTTCTGTCATTATTTCTTCAAACAGGTTTTCTATTCCTTGCTCAGTTTCCTCTCCTTCTGGCACCCCTATTATGCAGATGTTATTTTGTTTCATGTTGTCCCAAAGTTCCCCTAGGCTATCCTCCTGTTTTTTAAGTTTTTTTTTCTTGATGCTGCTCTGCTTGGGTATTTTTTCCTACCTTGTCTTCTAGCTCACTGAGGCTGTCCTTTGCTTCTTCTAGTCTACTGTTGATGCTTTCTATTGAGTTCTTTATAGCAGTGATGTCATTTTTCATTTCTTCTTGGTTCTTCTTCATTTCCTCTTGGTTCTTACACATATTGTTGAATTTGTTTTCCAACCTTTTCAGCGACCTTATGACCATTTTCTGAATTCTTTCTCTGACCTATTGCTTGCCTCCATTTCATTTACTGCCTTTTCTGGTGATGCCTTCTTTACTTTCATATATGGGCTGTTTCTTTGTCTTCCCATGATCTCTCTTCTCCGGGTGTCTGGTTATGTAGCTCTCTCTCTCTCCTGTGTTCACTTTCTCTAGGCAATATTTGACCTTTCCGTGAGAAGGTGCAGGGCTCGCCCACATCCATGTATTCACACTGCTTGAGACCTGGTGTTCGTGGGTTTGCAGCTGGTCCCTGGGTGTTGTGGTTGTAGGGTCGTGGGAGGTATCTGAGTTCTTCGGAAGGTAAGTCTAGGCTTCTGATCCTCCATTGGTATTTTTAGAGAGAGTGGAGGGGAGTTTGGAGGGAGAACGATAACGAGAGAAACATTGACATGAGAGAGACACATTGATTGGTTGCTTCCCACAGGTGCCCCACCAGGACTGGGGATCAAGCCTGAAACTGAGATATGCACCCGTGACTGGGAATTGAACATGTGACCCTTCAGTTCAAAGGCTGAAGCTCTACCCACTGAGCCAGACAGACCAGGGCTCACCCTATGTCTTTTTATTGGAGCAGTTAATTCACTTACATTTAAAGAAATTATTGATAAGTATATACTTACTGTCATTTTGTTAATTGTTTTTATTATTTTCCTTTTCCTTTCCTTTTCTCTTGATCTCTTCCTTTGTGGTTTCCTTGTTTTGTTTAGTCGGTTTTTTTCTCCTTATTCTTTGTATATCTTCTGTAGTTTTTTGGTTTGTGGCTACCATGAGGTTTATGTATATCATTGTATATCTATAGCAGTCTGTTCTAAACTGATAGGCATTTAAGTTCAAATATATTCTATGAGAATTATAGTTTAACTGCCTTCTCCTTGCTTTACGTTATTGATGCCATGTATTAAATTTTTTTTTTTTGGTATGGTATATCTCCTAACTACTTATTGTCATTTGAATTGAGTTTGATACTTTTTTCTTTTGACCATCATAGTAGCTTTTTAAATATCTGACTCACAGCTAAGGCTCTGTAGGTCAGGAGTTATAGCAGTGGTCTCATAAATATCTGATTCACTGTATTTATTAAATACTAGAGGCCTGGTGCACAAAATTCTTGCGGGGGGGGGGAGGGGATCCCCTCAGCCCAGCCTGCACCCTCTTCAGTCCAGGACCCCTCGGGGGATGTCGGGGATCGGGCCTAAACCAGCAGTCGGACATCCCTCTCACAATCTGGGACTGCTGGCACCTAATTGCTCACCTGCCTGCCTGCCTGATCACCCCTAACCGCTCCCTCCCCTCCCCCCAGCCAGCCTGATCACCTTTAACCACCTCTGCCTGCTGGTGATCACCCTTAACTACGCCCCTGCCAGCCTGGTCACACCCAACTGCTCCCCCGCTGGCCTGGTCGCCCCCAGCTGCCCCCCTCTACCAGCCTAGTCACCCCTAACTGCCCCCCTGCTGGCCTCGTTGCCCCATGCAGCCTGCTGTTCATTTTGTCTTCCCTCACTAACCCCCCCTGCTGGCCTGGTCGCCCCATGCAGCCTGCTGTTCGGTCATTACTCTTACTCTGACAGCATCCTAGACAATTTGCATATTCCTCTATTATTAGTATAGATTTGGTTTTACTGTGAGATTTTTTCCCCTTTCTCTTATTTTCTTATTTCTGGTTATGGTCTTTCCTTTTCTGCTTAAAGAAATGCCTTTAACATTTCCTGTAAAGCTAGTTTTATGGTGATGAACTTCTTTAGTTTTTGCTTGTCTGGGAAACTCTTTATCTGTCCATCAATTCTGAATGATAAGCTTGCCAGATATAGTATTCCAGGTTGTAGGTTCCTTTCTTTCAGCACTTTAAAGATGTCCTGCCACTTCTTCTGGCCTGTAAAGTTGCTGCTGATAAATCAGCTGGCAGCCTTATGATATGTCCTTCGTGTGTAACTTGATGCTTTCCTTTTGCTTCCTTTAAGATTGTCTCTTTATTTTTAACTTTTGCAGTTGTAATTATAGTATGCCTTGGTGTAGATCATTTTGGGTTCATCTTGTTTGGAACTTTGTGCTTCCTGGATATATGTTTCCTTTCCCAGTTTGGGAAAGTCTTCAGCTATTGTTTTTTTAAATAAATTTTCAATTCCTTTTTTTCTCCTTCTCGTATCCCTATAATGCAAATGTTTGAGTCCCAAATGAGAGCCTCACATGTTAACTATGCCTTTCCTCCCTTCCTTTAAAGTTCCTGAACTCCAGTTTTTGGCTTCACAGTACTATAATACTATAGGAAATTCTTAATCTCTGTTTAACTTTAGTCTCTTGCCCTGAGAAGCATAAGAATTCAGCACATTCTGTGAGATAAAAACCACTAAGTCAGTAGTTCTCAACCTTCTATCCCTTTAAATACAGTTCCTCATGTTGTGACCCAACCATAAAATTATTTTCGTTGCTACTTCATAACTGTAATGTTGCTACTGTTATGAATCGTAATGTAAATATGTGATATGCAGGATGGCCTTAGGCGACCTCTGTGAAAGGTCGTTCGACTGCCAAAGGGGTCACGACCCATAGGTTGAGAACCACTGCACTAAGTTTTGGGATCACATCTCTGTATGTCCCTTCTCTCCACAAAATTAGACTATCAAGTTTGCTTCAAGTGACATATTATGCCTTTAGACATAATTTTTTATTTTCACTTAAGATTTTCCAGTAGTTTTCTAAGGAATATTGGTCTGTCCCAGGTTACTCTATCAGATCCGGAGGTGCAAGTCAGTCCTTAAGATTTTGAAATTTGGCAATGTTGACCATTCTTTGTTTTGAGCAAGGATACATTATTCTGAGCTCACCTGGATATTTAGCCGTAAAGTGCATCTATTTAACTTTCTTTTTCAGATAAGTTTCAAAGAATTTATTTATTTAGTTATTTTTATTATAGCTCTTTGTAGATTTTCTGGATTAAGTGGGGGAAAAAAGTAATGAGGGAGGCTTGTTCTTGATAGCACTTCCCAGTAATTTGCATCATGTGTGTTTAGTAGCTAGTCCTTATTATTGCATATCTTTACACAGAGTTTTAAACAAACAACATGAAAGGCAGATATTCACCAAAACATATGCAAAACTAATATGCCATTCAGAACTCTGTAAATACCAAGGAACCCATGAATGAAAGCAAGTGAGACAGTATAATTGGGAAGTTTGTATTTGGAGAGAGGAATTACTTTGTCAGATAATTCATGGGACCATGGCTCCTATCCTAGTAGCAGATTTCCATTCTAGTGACTAGTATTCCCCCTTCCCTAGATTCAGGGCCTTGCCTTTAGAGATGTAGTGGGTATATTCTGGCAGATTTGCACGTTTGTTCCTGGTTTTCATATAGATGTTACATTGTTCATATAAGTTTGAAGACATTGCTTCCTCACCAGTAGTAGGAGGTCCTTCACACAACCTTAATCATAGCCTTTTTATTATCCATCTGAATGCTAAAATGAGTGTATAAAACAGTAAAATATTGATTTTAGTAGTTACTCTGGAGTTGAATTTTTTCTGCTTAGTGTTGCCTGTAGTTTCAATGGTTTCTTAAGTTTACATCTGGATTAATTTAAAGACCATATCACTAAAATAAACAAGGTACATTTATTCTTAACTGTTGACATAGTTTGGTCTGTACAGGTTTTTCTGTGGCCCATAAAGTCTGATAACTTCTCTGTAATCACAAATAAAATAACATACTCAAGAACCCCCCCCATCCCCCCCCAGGCCTGTGACTTCTGAACTCAAGCTCCCAAGGTCTCCTGCTCAATGCATTATACATTAGATCAACCCCTTTCTGCTTTGTCCTCTGTTCACCTCTCCTCCTCTTTCCTTTCTTCAGGAAATCTTCAAAACTGCAACCTTTTTATTAGCATTATAAACAGGCTCATCATCTTACCCCAACTAGATGTTTCACTAGGATAAAACAGACATTTTTATTTTTGATGTCTTTCAGACTGGATGACTATCCCTGTCAGTAAGAAGTCTACTCTCAAGGCAGATATTCCTGAAGAAGAATTGGATCAGTGGATGATAAAGGAAAGATTCACTAGCAATAGTCACTGGAAATATGATAGCCTATTGGAATGGCAGCATGAAGCCCAGGAGATAAAGTTGCAGAAAATGGTACTCACTCACCAGAAAATCTCATCTGTGGGTAGTGACCAGGAATGTGAGAGATCTGGGAATCGCTGCATCATGAGCTCATCTTTTGTTCAAAGTCAGGTATTTCAATCTAGCAAAAAAGCCTTTGACTGTAGTGAGTGTGGAAAAGTTTTCACTAAGAGTTCAACTCTTAATAAACATCAGAAAATTCATACTGAAAAACTTAATTCAAATCCAAAAACTCTTATTAAAGAGAAACGGTACAAATGTAGAGAATGTGGGAAAGCCTTTCACCAGAGTACACACCTTATCCATCACCAAAGAATTCACACTGGTGAGAAACCATATGAATGTAAGGAATGTGGCAAGGCCTTCTCAGTGAGCTCCTCACTTACTTATCATCAGAAAATCCACACTGGAGAGAAACCTTTTGAATGTAACTTATGTGGAAAAGCTTTTATCCGAAATATACACCTAGCCCACCATCATAGAATACATACAGGAGAGAAACCTTTTAAATGTAATATATGTGAAAAAGCCTTTGTGTGCAGGGCACATCTTACCAAACATCAGAATATTCATAGTGGAGAGAAACCCTATAAATGTAATGAATGTGGGAAAGCCTTCAACCAGAGTACAAGTTTTCTTCAGCATCAGAGAATTCACACTGGAGAGAAGCCCTTTGAATGTAATGAATGTGGAAAGGCCTTCAGGGTGAACTCTTCCCTTACTGAACATCAGAGAATTCATACTGGAGAGAAACCTTATAAGTGTAATGAATGTGGGAAAGCTTTCAGAGATAATTCATCCTTTGCTCGACATCGGAAAATTCATACTGGAGAAAAACCTTACAGATGTGGTTTGTGTGAGAAAGCCTTTAGGGACCAATCAGCACTAGCTCAACATCAGAGAATTCATACTGGGGAAAAACCATATACATGTAATATATGTGAGAAAGCCTTCAGTGACCATTCAGCCCTTACTCAACATAAGAGAATTCATACTAGGGAAAAACCTTACAAATGTAAAATCTGTGGGAAAGCCTTTATCCGAAGCACACACCTTACTCAACATCAGAGGATTCACACAGGAGAGAAACCCTACAAATGTAATAAATGTGGGAAAGCCTTCAACCAGACTGCAAACCTCATTCAGCATCAGAAACATCATTTTGGAGAAAAGTGATATAATTGCAGTTTATAAGGAAGGGCTTTGAGACTGAGTATATGAATAATTGAATTTAAGAGAATCCATTCTAGAAATTAACCATGAAAGCTTATATAAAATAGTCATTTTATTTACTGAGAGTCAAGCTTTACAGCAGCGGTTCTCAACCTGTGGGTTGCGACCCCTTTGGCAGTCAAACGACCCTTTCACAGGGGTTACCTAAGACCATCCTGCATATCAGATATTTACATTACGATTCATAACAGTAGCAACATTACAGTTATGAAGTAGCAACGAAAATAATTTTATGGTTGGGTCACAACATGAGGAACTGTATTTAAAGGGCCAGAAGGTTGAGAACCACTGCTTTACAGTATTGTGGGTTTTGATAGTTTTAGAATGTCAAACACTCCTCATGGTTCAAGAACTGCCTCAACGGAATAGCAGTACTGTGTAATTAGTCTGAATTACCAAGTATCAGAAGCAAAATGGAGCTTCATTAACAACATAGAAATTTGTTGATCAAATTTACATTTTCATTATTAAAAGAAATTATAAAATTGTAAAAGTTAAGTTTAAAAAGCAAAGGAACAAAAAGGTAAGAAAATGGTCTGCTAGCATTTCCCTCTATTTGATTCTCTTATATAAGAGACACCTAGAGTAAAGAAAGTGTATTTACTACTCATGTATCAGCCCAGGACTTACTTAAATTGTGCTCCCCACCTCTTGCTTCAAATCATCTTTTGTCTGATCTCCCTGGTCTGTGTGTCCACTAACTGTCTATCTGTCTTCTCTTTCCCGGACAGTTCATTTGAATGGTGTGTCCCTCTTTTGATTTAGCAACCCCTAACTGGTAACATTATGCGACTTAATACCAGCCCATTTGTTCTTGGGGAGTATAGTGATCTAACCTCACACATAGTCCATGATTCTGGATATTGCACCCAAATTCAGCCTTCAGAACTTATAACTTAGAAGTTATGCCTGGGGTTTCAGAGATTCTTGTGTTACCCAGTTCCTCTGGGCCTCAGTTTGACTCTGACCCTGGGGTGATACCTAAAGTATGGGCTTAGTCTTTGTAAACATTCTCCAATTGTTTGTACTGCAGTTACTCTACACACAGCAGGCAGGGGCATGCTTAACCTCAGGTGTGACAAATACCAACCACCTGGTGGTATTTTAGTTTACCTCCACTTCTGTGACTTGTCATTTCCTGATGTGCAACCTACATGAGAAGTTGGAGCCTCACAGCCAATTCTCAAAAGGCTCTGACCCACTCTCTGCCTGGGCAGTCTGACCTACCCAAGCATCACTTTTTGGCTCATCCCTAGAAATGCATTTTCAAGAACTTTGAGGTAGAGTTCCTCAGTTACCTTCTCTACCAACTGATTTGCAAAGTGTTAGACAAGATTTCAGCAATTATTGAGAGGGACTTTACCCTACCCCCAGCCAGGTTACTCCCTACACATTAGAGATTCCTAAGAACAGTTCATTCTGTACCTCTCTTTTCTATCCTTGCTGACTGGCCACATAGACTCTGATGGACAAAGGTGGGGACCACTGGGACCCACCCTTCAGGGTTACTGAGTTTGGGCTGGTGATGTGCAGTTCTCAGTACATCCAGCCTATCCCCTACTACTCCCGGCCACACATAGTTCAGAAGACTTCCCAGCACACCCTCGACTATGCCATTTCCAGATGATGAATATGTGCATGTGGCAGAGAAAGTGCTGGACTTATATGTGAGCCAATCTCCACACCCCATCACCTAGACTGTAGCTAAGCTATGAGCCAGAGAAATGGACCTTGGTCCACCTCTTACAGTACTCTCCTCATGTACTTTGGAGTTGCCAAGTGGGCAAACCCATTGGAAGTGCAAATTACATTCAGCCTGGGGAACCATTTGAGTAGAGGAATGGCATCTAGACTTTATTACATTCTTCAGTGACTATGGACTTTCATGAACAGCCACTGAAATTGCCTGCTCTCAAGGAGAAAAAAAAAAAATTACTCCAAGTTTCCCCTTTTAAATTCCTTTAATCCTCCTCTCTTGTTAGGTCTTAACTCATCTCCAGCTGATTGATTTTGCACCTAGGTTCTCCCTGTCCACCTGAGTTTGCCTAACTTTGACAGTGGGATCTCCCTAAGATGTTACCTTCCTCCATATTCAGCAACTGCTTTTAAAATAGCACCCTGACCTTGCATCAGGCTTGGTTTCACAGTTTACTGTGCTTGAGCCCCAGAGTCTTGGAATCAAATAGCCCCAAACTGCATTCATGCCTTAGGTTAAGAAGACAATTCCCTTAAACATGAATTTAAGAATAGGTAGCCTCTAGCTGCCTAATTCTCCTTTCCTTTTTTCCTTTGCACTTGGTGCTTCCCTCCCTTGAAGCACTGTATTAGCCAGCAGGACATATGGAAACAAAATTCTCTCACCTGCAGTGGGAGGGTTCCCAGTTTCTTGGCTGATCTCAACTCCTGCTAAATATATTTGCAGTAATATTTTTGCTTTTAATAATTTTATACCAGTTTGTGAAGGGAAAAGAAATACAAAGCTTGATTTTCCCCATCACTCAAGAACTTCTCAGTTGTGCAAATGGCCATTCTCTGCAAGTTCCAGGATTTGGTCATGCAGATATATCCTCCCTGTTTTATGTGTTACCCTGTACACCACATATCACTATTCTTAAATATTGTTGCCATAAAAAGTATTTTTCAGTGTGTCTTTCTGAAAATAATGAGAAAAGTACACAGTGTTCTAAGATGTACAAGTTGCATTTGTGCTGCCTGCTTACCTAATCAGATCTAACTAAAACATGCCAGACTTGTGCTTCCAAGTGTTTTTATATTGTTATGACCAATCTGTACCTAGGTGCACACATGGCCAACCAAACCTACCTGACCCCAGAAACCATAGTGTTCCAGCTACATTGCTGGGGAGAACAGTTAACATTTAAGGGCATACCTTGTGCCAGGTACTGTTGTAAGCACCCTGTGTATGAGGAGGAAACTGGTCTTGAAAGGCGTGTCAGGCCATAAAAACTGTGAACAATGCATTGCCCGGGGCCAGGGGTGGTAAAGGTCATTATTACTGGCCTCAGGACAGATCATCGACACCTGGGGGCCTTCCTGTAAGCCACAGAAGGCAGCGGAACCACATCTGCAAGACAATGACCCTAGAAGGTTATAAAAAGTGAAGCCTCTGCGTGTTACTTCACTCTGATTTGGAAATTATTCCCAGAGTCCACTAGTGTTAATAAATGGGTTCCTCCCTTTCTCCAGGAAGTGTGCTTGGTATTTCTTTGTTCGTCTGTAACATGTATAGTGAGTGAGTCACTTAATCCTCACAATTTATATGAGGCTGTTTTTACCATCCCCTCTTGAAGGTTTAAGGAAGGTTTTGTTGACCCGGAAAATAAATGTACCTGTTGAAAAGGGCTCCTAATGGCTAACTGGGCTCAAATTTATAAACAGACTGGCAACTGTTGCTAAAAGGGACCTTTCATGCAAGCCACACTTAAGGGAGAAGCCTGCACTACACTACTTGCCTCTGGCACTAAGCTATTTATCTGCATTGTGTTCCTGTCAGCTGAGCCAATTCTTATAAAGGAGTTCCTGGAATCCTATTTCAACCAATAGGTTTGAGACTTTACCTATCCAGTTGGAGCTGTGCAGCTATATCCTCATTAGCATCTTCACCAACCAATTAGAGCAACTCTGTTTTGGCCAATCAGGACAGTGCTTTTTGGACCAATCAAATTGTGAGGATTGGGAGTTCTCATTTACACGAGAACAGTCCAATTGTGTGTAGATGTGTATGTTTCCCCACATCCTGCGTGGTTCAGGGTTCAGGATCTGGAAGAGGGGCTGCACACAAATGAAAGAGACAAGAGATAATTTGGAAATTGGGGGGGCCAGGCCAGAGCTCATCCCAAAAGGATGGACTCTGCTTGTACTCAGGCCTTGCCATCATTTTATTGAGTTTGGGATAGACCCAAAGCCCTTAGGCAGGCAAGTTCCAGTAACAGACTATCTTTTTTTTTTTTTTTTTTTTTTTTTTTTCTGTACATCAGGTTATTTATTCACTTGATTCTTAGATTCATTTGTTGATAGATGCATGTTTGTTGTTCATAATTTGTATCTTTACCTTTTTCTTCTTCTTCCTCTTCTTAAAGGATACCTTTCAGCATTTCATATAATACTGGTTTGGCGGTGATGAACTCCTTTAGCTTTTCCTTATCTGTGAAGCTCTTTATCTGACCTTCAATTCTGAATGATAGCTTTGCTGGATAAAGTAATCTTGGTTGTAGGTTCTTGGTATTCAGCACTTTGAATATTTCTTGCCATTCCCTTCTGGCCTGCAAAGTTTCTGTTGAGAAATCAGCTGACAGTCGTATGGGTATTCCCTTGTAGGTAATTGAGCCTCTTTCTCTTGCTGCTTTTAAGATTTTCTCTTTGTCTTTTGCTCTTGGCATTTTAATGATGATGTGTCTTGGTGTGGTCCTCTTTGGATTCCTTTTGTTTGGGGTTCTCTGCGCTTCTTGGACCTGTAAGTCCATTTCTTTCACCAGGTGGGGGAAGTTTTCTGCCATTATTTCTTCAAATAGGTTTTCAATATCTTGCTGTCTCTCATCTTCTGGGACTCCAATGACTCTGATATTAGACCGCTTAAAACTGTCCCTGAGGCTCCTTACACTATCTTCACACTTTCGGATTCTTTTTTCATTTTGCTTTTCCAATTGGGTGTTTTTTGTCGAATCTTTGGTTTGATTATTGTACTCCTCTGGTCTGCTATTGGGTATAATATTCTTTATTTCAGTCCGTGTATGCTTACTTTCTAATTTCTTTATCGTAGCATCGAGGGTCTCATTAGTTTTCGTGAGGCTCTGCACAAATTTATGGCAAGCCCTCAAAATTGCGATTCTTAGCTCCATATCCTCCATTTCTGTCATGTTTTTTTGTCTCCGCATCTTTTATGCTTTCTTGGTGCACCCCCTTGTGGTCTCTGTGCGCAGTCTTGTTCTAGCCAAGCCTTAATTGTTGTAGTTAACACTAGAGGGATTTCAGTAACAGACTATCTTATCAGTAAGAATTTACATGACTATCTGGTGGGGAAGTTGCTTCAGCTACCATTGTCTTGACTAAACAGTGGGTGCATAGCCTTGACCTTTGCCAGGGCTTCAAGGGTCACCAGCATTCCAGGCTCCTTTGTCCACCCTCTCTGCTAGAGAAGACAATAGGTGGCTTCCCATATCATGGACTAGGGGAGGGGACTTCTCTCTATATGTCAGCTCCCCTCTGGTTTGTGTGTGCACTTTCCCTTTTCACAGAAAACTGAAGACTGCATTTCCCTTTGCTGAAGACTAACCAGACTGGAGCAGAGGTGACAATAAGAACAGTAATTGATCAAATCAATCACACGTCTTCTTTCAAGTCTGCTTTGCTGGGATTTTTCACAAGGAATCTTTAGATTGATCTTTAATCAGTTCCTCAGGACAAAGAAGCCAAGCTACAGTTACCATCAGGTTTTGTCTGTGATACCTGTAGGTCTGTATAAATTCCTCAAGTCCTTGAGGTTCCAAAAATATCTTGAGGTTCCTTTCTTGCCATCTTTCAGGGAAGCAACCTTTGTTTCTTACCTGGAAATCACGTGACCCAGCAAGGTAATGGACCATTTCTGCTGTGGGGGCTTTGGAAATTAATCTCAATCCCTTAAACTTTCTGCTGACATCCAGAGTCCATGCATGTCTATCTCAGACATAGCATTTTAGTTAAAGTCTTAATTAATATACCACAAGTGAAGACTGTTCTTATTGAATTTATGCAAAGAAACATATTGCCAGGATTCACTCATTAAGTACTGCCAAATTCTGGAGTGATAAGGTAGGGAGAAAAACTAAAAGTAAGCAATTAGCATTTCCTAGATTGGCAAACACATTCCTTAACTTCTAGAAACATATCATGTAACAAAACTCACTGGTGTAGCAAGTCACAGGTGAACTAAGTTAAATTGATTGGCTTAGATAGCTCCTTCCAGAAATCTGCATTCCAAGAGATGGCTCAGATGAGGATTCTTGGGGAGCAGGTATTAGCACTTTAAAGGCAGACAGCCCTTTTATTGAAAAAAAAAATCTAGAGTTAGCTTTTTGCCAGTTGAATATGCACCCAAAGGAGTTTCTTTTGAGGTGCAGTGAATGATTTTATTACTTATTATCTTCAGGGAGAAAAACCTAAAAACCTTTTATCCTCTTAATCAGAGGGAGATATTGGTAGCTGAGGGAGAATGAGCATCCCTAATGTTCCCTAGCTCTATCACAGAGTATAATTTGGGACTGCCTATCACCCCTTAGCCCCCCGAGGCATCCTATGGTAATCCTGCCTAAGCTGGCTGTGGAATTTGTCCACAGCTCAAAGTCTCTTCCCACGACGGGTCTTCCCTAAGTGGAAGTGGTGACACAATTATCCAGGTATGTAGTGTTATTGACCCTGCTAGTTGGGTTCACATAACTTTATGTGAGAGATTTTGATGGCCTCTGACCTTACTGGAGGTTTCCACCCTCCACTGTCAGGCAGAAAAACTCTGGCCTTTAATAGCTGGGCTAGTAACCTGTTTCTTTCCTCCTGTATTTCATGCAGGATCAGACTTTCAAGAGGCCTAACAAAGTGAGAAGAAGAGAGAGCATTTCCTGTTAACTTGGCAAAACAGATTTAACACCTGGGCCCTGTGGTTAAATTGTTAGTCTTTTTGTAGGGATAGTAATAAATATTTAGTCAGTCTCCAAGATTAGTTACCAAAAACTTTTCATTTTTCTGAGCACCTGTACATTTGAAGCTTTTCTGTATTACTTATACCTGTGGAAGCATTAACAGGCAGTGGCCGTGTCTGCATGAGTCAAAATCACAGCAGCAGCTGTGAGCATCAGATGGGGCTTTGGCTGTAGTTTCTGTGGTTCCGCCCCCTAGCAATGAGGTTACGGGGAGTGGCAGTTGTGGTTCCCACCCCCTAGCAACATGAGTGGTTGCCAAGAGAATTATCTCTGGGAGCTGGCAGCTAACCGGTGCCTGTCCCCCGCCCCAGCACACAACCACAAGGTCCCAGCCTCATGCCCTAAGCCCGCAGGGCTGGGGCGCCCCACGCAGGAATGCCCGAAGGGGGCAAATTTCCAAGCCTTCTGAGTGAGGTCTTAGTCACAGGGAGGTGGAGAGCAGGGAAAGGCACTGTAGTAAAATCCAAGCAGCACTGAGTGTGCGCCTGCTCTCCGCTGGTGCCCTGCCGGTTTCATGCTGCAGAGGCATGAGTACCGCCAGGGTAGAGGCAGAGGGAAGCGAGAGTCTGGGGACCCTTGGTGCTGGGCTCGAACCATGCCCTAAGTATTCCCCCCCCCCTCCCCGCTGGGCTTTAGCAGTGTGTGTCTGTGGCCCGCTGCACCCCAGAAGCTGTGAAAAAGCTGGCAGGATGGAGGTGAGGAGTTGCAGAAGGGAAGCGGCCGAGCTCCGCAGCTGAAATAGGTTTCTGCTTCTGAGTGCAGTCGCTGTGAATAGAGACAGGAGTCCAAGGAGCGCCCCTCCCCCGCGCCAATGTCTCTCGCACCAGATATAGGACCCACGAAATTAGTACTGGGAGCACGTACACTCCCCTCCCGCCCAGCGGGGAACCACAGCCCCATCTGCCCAGGCAGTGGCACTGAGGGAGCACCAGCTCTGACTCCACTGCTTGCCAGGCCGCAGGCATCTGCAGCCGCAGCCCTGGCCTGGGGCACAGCTGGACACCCTACACCCACGACGTTAGTCCTGGGCCCGAGTCTGAAGGGGCAGTGATTGAGGTGACGGAGGGCAGAAAAAAGGAAGTGAAAAGCCCACACAGGAACCAGGACAGGAGAGAGAGACAGAAACGAATTATAAAACTCCCAGCATAGGAAGGTAAGGTTCCATTTCTCACCATAACCCAGGCCAGGATTTCCTTCTGCTGTTTCTCCATCTGCAGCTTCAGAGATTATGAGAAGGGATGCTTGCCAGCTTTCTAGAGCCATTTCTTCTCCTATTGAATTCCCAGCTGAGTTGCCATCCGTTATTGGTGGTGTGTCCTCTATGTCCCCCACTGTTACTGGTGGAAGTGGGCTTCTTGGGGTGCCGCTGGAACAATAATTTCCTGAGGCCCACATCAGAGGATCAGTTATCATTGAAAGCTTTATGGATGAGGTAACATTAAGAGACTTCCTTCCGAGAACCAAGATGGCGGCGTAGGGAGCGGACCTGTGTGTGCTGCTCTCTCACAGCATCATTGAAACTATCAACTATGAAGTAAACAACCGCCACTCAGAACCATGGGGAAGTTGGCCCAGTGGGAGATCTACAACTGGAGGAAAAGAAAGAAGCGCAGTGAGACTGAGTGGGAGCTACGGAGGCACCAAAACCAGAGGTACGCAGTCACACGCCACGCGGGCTGCAAATGGATTCTCGGTTTTTTACGAACCCTCGAATCCGCTGGGCTTGCTCGGGGCGGGTCTCTGAGGCCCCAGATCCCACAGGGAGAGGCGGCCACGGCCTTGCAGTGGTCGGAGAGCGAGGGAAGCTCTGACACGCGGCTGCTCGCCGGCACCGAGGGACAAGAAGTCCTGGTGTCCCGGGGAGGCGAGGGGCGCGGAGACGCCGCCATCGCTATTTCCTCCACGCTGGCGACTCCCTGTGACCCCGCCCTACCCTCAGGGCTGTGCCAGAGGCACAAGAGGGAATGACTGTGCTTTTACAAACTCTCAAATCCACTGAGCTGGTTCGGGCGGTTCTCTGAGGCCCCAGGCCCCAAGGCGAGAGACAGCACGGCCTTCCAGCGGTCAGAAAGCGAGGGAGGCTCTGGCGCTCGGCTGCTCGCCGGCACTGGGGGACGCAAAGTCCTGGAGTCCTGGATAGGGAAGGGGCCGCTGAGTCTCCGCCCCGGCGACTCCCTGTGACCCCGCCCTACGCAATTTACATTCCCATCTGGGCTGTGCCAGACTCACAAGTAGAAACGCCTTTGCTTCTGCAAACTTTCAAATCCACTGAGCTGGTTCAGGCGGGATCATGAGGCACCAGACCCTACGGGGAGAGGCAGCACGGCCTTGCAGCCATCAGAAAGCAAGGGAGACTCTGTTGCACAGCTGCTCGCTGGCACTGGGGGACACAAAGCCCTGGCAGAGAGTCAAGGGGCCGCGGAGACTCAGCCAGTGCTATTTGCTCCGCCATGGCGACTCCCTGAGTCTCAGCCCTAATCAATTTACATCCCCATCCAAGCTGTGCCAGGTGCACAAAAAGACCCACCTGCGCTTTTGCAGCCTATCCCAACAAATTGCAGACTTCAACTGCTCGCAGCCATGAGAGACACACTCAAGAAGCAGACCCAGGAGAACCAGGATGGCGGCATAAGGAAGAGACCTGTGCGTGCTACCTCACACAACAACATCGAAACTACCAAATATCAGACAAACACCTATCATACAGAACCATGGGAAAGTTGGCCCAGTGGAAGCTCTACAACTGGAAGGAGAGAAAGAACATTGAGACTGAGTAGGATGTGACACCAAGTACAGAGCCCAACCCAACAAACTGCAGATTTCAACTCCTCGCATAGAAAGAAGCGCATTGAGACTGAGTAGGATGTGCAGAGGCACCAAGTTCAGAGCCCATCCCAGCAGGCTGCAGATTTCAGCTCCTTACATCTGGGAGGGACGCAATCGGGGGGCAGAGTCGGGTCCGGGGCCGGCCAGGGCTGGGCCTGACTCGGCCGGCACTGTGGAACTGCTGTACCAGCAAGCCCACAAACATGCCCACTGGTCCCAGTCTCTTGTGGGGCGCTGGGGGACAGCAGACAGGCAGTCTGTGCACTTGGTGGAGGGCAGGAGTGCTGGATGTTCAACCACCAGGAACGCCTGGAGATTTTGTCTAGTGGGGAGCCGCCGGCAGGGGACAGAGGGCCAAACTTCCTCTTTCCCCGGTAAGGCTGGGATGTCCCCGGTGAGGTCGGGATGGCCCCAGTGAGGTCGAAACGGCCCCGGTGTGGTAGGGACGACCCCGGTGAGGTTGAAACAGCCCCCGTGAGGTAGGGACGACCCCGGTCAGGTCGAAACGGCCCCGGCGTGGTAGGGACAACCCCGGTCAGGTTGAAACGGCCCCCGTGAGGTAGGGACGACCCCGGTGAGGTTGAAACGGCCCCCGTGAGGTAGGGACGACCCCAGTCAGGTCGAAACGGCCCCGGTGTGGTAGGGACAACCCCGGTCAGGTTGAAACAGCCCTGGTGTGGTAGGGACAACCCCGGTCAGGTTGAAACGGCCCCGGTGTCGTAGGGACGACCCCGGTGAGGTTGAAACAGCCCCCGTGAGGTAGGGACGACCCCAGTCAGGTCAAAACGGCCCCGGTGAGGTTGAAACGGCCCCCGTGAGGTAGGGACGACCCTGGTCAGGTCGAAACGGCCCCGGTGTGGTAGGGACAACCCCGGTGAGGTTGAAACGGCCCCCGTGAGGTAGGGAAGACCCCGGTCAGGTCGAAACGGCCCCGGTGTGGTAGGGACAACCCCGGTCAGGTTGAAACAGCCCCGGTGTGGTAGGGACAACCCCAGTGAGGTTGAAACGGCCCCCGTGAGGTAGGGACGACCCCGGTGAGGTTGAAACGGCCCCCGGTGTGGTAGGGACAACCCCGGTGAGGTTGAAACGGCCCCGGTGTGGTAGGGACGACCCCAGTGAGGTTGAAACAGCCCCCGTGAGGTAGGGACGACCCTGGTCAGGTCGAAACGGCCCCGGTGTGGTAGGGACAACCCCGGTCAGGTCGAAACGGCCCCGGTGTGGTAGGGACGACCCCGGTGAGGTTGAAACAGCCCCGCTGTGGTAGGGACAACCCCGGTGAGGTTGAAACGGCCCCCGTGAGGTAGGGACGACCCCGGTGAGGTTGAAACGACCCCGTGAGGTAGGGACAACCCCGGTGAGGTTGAAACGGCCCCCGTGAGGTAGGGACGACCCTGGTCAGGTCGAACGGCTCCGGTGTGGTAGGGACGACCCCGGTGAGGTTGAAACGGCCCCTGTGAGGTAGGGACGACCCCGGTGAGGTTGAAACAGCCCCGGTGTGGTAGGGACAACCTCGGTGAGGTTGAAACGGCCCCCGTGAGGTAGGGACGACCCCGGTGAGGTCGAAACGGCCCCGGTGTGGTTGGGACAACCCTGGTCAGGTTGAAACGGCCCCGGTGTGGTAGGGAGGACCCCAGTGAGGTTGAAACAGCCCCCGTGAGGTAGGGACGACCCTGGTCAGGTCGAAACGGCCCCGGTGTGGTAGGGACAACCCCGGTCAGGTTGAATCAGCCCCCGTGAGGTAGGGACAACCTCGGTGAGGTTGAAACGGCCCCCGTGAGGTAGGGACGACCCCGGTGAGGTTGAAACGGCCCCCGGGAGGTAGGGACGACCCCAGTCAGGTCGAAACGGCCCCGGTGTGGTAGGGACAACCCCGGTCAGGTTGAAACGGCCCCCGTGAGGTAGGGACGACCCTGGTCAGTTCGAAACGGCCCCGGTGTGGTAGGGACAACCCCGGTCAGGTTGAAACAGCCCTGGTGTGGTAGGGACAACCCCGGTCAGGTTGAAACGGCCCCGGTGTGGTAGGGACGACCCCGGTGAGGTTGAAACAGCCCCCGTGAGGTAGGGACGACCCCAGTCAGGTCGAAACGGCCCCGGTGTGGTAGGGACGACCCCGGTGAGGTTGTAACGGCCCCCGTGAGGTAGGGACGACCCTGGTCAGGTCGAAACGGCCCCGGTGTGGTAGGGACAACCCCGATCAGGTTGAAACAGCCCCGGTGTGGTAGGGACAACCCCGGTGAGGTTGAAACGGCCCCCGTGAGGTAGGGACGACCCCAGTCAGGTCGAAACGGCCCCGGTGTGGTAGGGACAACCCCGGTCAGGTTGAAACGGCCCCCGTGAGGTAGGGACGACCCCGGTGAGGTCAAAACGACCCTGGTGTGGTAGGGACAACCCTGGTCAGGTTGAAACGGCCCCAGTGTGGTAGGGACGACCCCAGTGAGGTTGAAACAGCCCCCGTGAGGGAGGGACGACCCTGGTCAGGTCGTAACGGCCCCGGTGTGGTAGGGACAACCCCGGTCAGGTTGAAACAGCCCCAGTGTGGTAGGGACAACCCCGGTGAGGTTGAAACGGCCCCCGTGAGGTAGGGACGACCCCGGTGAGGTTGAAACGGCCCCCGGTAGGTAGGGACGACCCCAGTCAGGTCGAAACGGCCCCGGTGTGGTAGGCACAACCCCGGTCAGGTTGAAACGGCCCCCGTGAGGTAGGGACGACCCTGGTCAGTTCGAAACGGCCCCGGTGTGGTAGGGACAACCCCGGTCAGGTTGAAACAGCCCTGGTGTGGTAGGGACAACCCCGGTCAGGTTGAAACGGCCCCGGTGTGGTAGGGACGACCCCGGTGAGGTTGAAACAGCCCCCGTGAGGTAGGGACGACCCCAGTCAGGTCGAAACGGCCCCGGTGTGGTAGGGACGACCCCGGTGAGGTTGTAACGGCCCCCGTGAGGTAGGGACGACCCTGGTCAGGTCGAAACGGCCCCGGTGTGGTAGGGACAACCCTGGTCAGGTTGAAACGGCCCCCGTGAGGTAGGGACGACCTCGGTGAGGTTGAAACGGCCCCCGTGAGGTAGGGACGACCCTGGTCAGGTCGAAACGGCCCCGGTGTGGTAGGGACAACCCCGGTGAGGTTGAAACGGCCCCCGTGAGGTAGGGACGACCCCGGTGAGGTTGAAACAGCCCCCGTGAGGTAGGGACAACCCCGGTCAGGTTGAAACAGCCCCGGTGTGGTAGGGACAACCCCGGTGAGGTTGAAACGGCCCCCGTGAGGTAGGGACGACCCTGGTCAGTTCCAAACGGCCCCGGTGTGGTAGGGACAACCCTGGTCAGGTTGAAACGGCCCCCGTGAGGTAGGGACGACCCCGGTGAGGTTGAAACGGCCCCCGTGAGGTAGGGACGACCCTGGTCAGGTCGAAACGGCCCCGGTGTGGTAGGGACAACCCCGGTCAGGTTGAAACAGCCCCGGTGTGGTAGGGACAACCCCGGTGAGGTTGAAACGGCCCCCGTGAGGTAGGGACGACCCTGGTCAGTTCGAAACGGCCCCGGTGTGGTAGGGACAACCCTGGTCAGGTTGAAACGGCCCCCGTGAGGTAGGGACGACCCCGGTGAGGTTGAAACGGCCCCCGTGAGGTAGGGACGACCCCAGTCAGGTCGAAACGGCCCTGGTGTGGTAGGGACAACCCCGGTCAGGTTGAAACGGCCCCCGTGAGGTAGGGACGACCCCGGTGAGGTCGAAACGGCCCTGGTGTGGTAGGGACAACCCTGGTCAGGTTGAAACGGCCCCAGTGTGGTAGGGACGACCCCAGTGAGGTTGAAACAGCCTCCGTGAGGGAGGGACGACCCCGGTGAGGTCGAAACGGCCCTGGTGTGGTAGGGACAACCCTGGTCAGGTTGAAACAGCCCCAGTGTGGTAGGGACAACCCCGGTGAGGTTGAAACGGCCCCCGTGAGGTAGTGACGACCCTGGTCAGGTCGAAACGGGCCCGGTGTTGTAGGGACAACCCCGGTCAGGTTGAAACGGCCCCCGTGAGATAGGGACGACCCCGGTGAGGTTGAAACGGCCCCCGTGAGGTAGGGACGACCCTGGTCAGTTCGAAACGGCCCCGGTGTGGTAGGGACAACCCCGGTCAGGTCGAAACAGCCCCGGTGTGGTAGGGACAACCCCGGTCAGGTTGAAACGGCCCCCGTGAGGTAGGGACTACCCCGGTGAGGTCGAAACGGCCCTGGTGTGGTAGGGACAACCCCGGTCAGGTTGAAACGGCCCCGGTGTGGTAGGGACGACCCCAGTGAGGTTGAAACAGCCCCCGTGAGGGAGGGACGACCCTGGTCAGGTCGAAACGGCCCCGGTGTGGTAGGGACAACCCCGGTCAGGTTGAAACAGCCCCAGTGTGGTAGGGACCACTCCGGTGAGGTTGAAACGGCCCCCGTGAGGTAGGGACGACCCCGGTCAGGTCGAAACAGCCCCGGTGTGGTAGGGACAACCCCGGTCAGGTTGAAACGGCCCCCGTGAGGTAGGGACGACCCCGGTGAGGTCGAAACGGCCCTGGTGTGGTAGGGACAACCCCGGTCAGGTTGAAACGGCCCCGGTGTGGTAGGGACGACCCCAGTGAGGTTGAAACAGCCCCCGTGAGGTAGGGACGACCCCAGTCAGGTTGAAACGGCCCCGGTGTGGTAGGGACGACCCCAGTGAGGTTGAAACGGCCCTGGTGTGGTAGGGACAACCCCGGTCAGGTTGAAACGGCCCCGGTGTGGTAGGGACAACCCAGGTCAGGTTGAAACGGCCCTGGTGTGATAGGGACAACCCCGGTCAGGTTGAAACTGCCCCGGTGTGGTAGGGACGACCCCGGTGAGGTTGAAACGGCCCCCGTGAGGTAGGGACGGCCCCGGTGAGGTTGAAACGGCCCTGGTGAGGCTCAGACGGCCCTGGTGAGGTTCAGACTACTCCAGTGAGGTTGGGACAAATAAAGGGGACCAGTATGGACTGATGAACAGGGGTAGATACAGAAGCAGAGCAACATTGAACAGAATGTTAAACTACAGTGGGAAGCCTGGGGAGGGTTGGGGGGGGGATTAAGAGACCAACTGAAGGACTTATATGCATGCATATAAGATTAACCAATGGACACAAGACACGGGGCGGGGGGTGCGGGGGGGTTGGGGCCGGGGGAATGTCAAGGGGGGGAAAAAAGGAGACATATGTAATACTCTTTGTAATACTTTAAGAAATAAAAATTATTAAAATAAAAAAAAAAAAAGAGACTTCCTTCCAAAATCCCATCTCCCTCCATCCCTCCATGAAAAAATCCAATGTTTTCTTCAGCAGAGGTAGGATTAAAGCTACTGCCAGAGTTGCCACTCCTCACCAAAGCACAGTCTGAGAGACCAGTTGGGAGCTGAAAACCAGGATTACAGGCTTTATTAGGGGAAAGAGACCTGCCAGGCTGTCTCGCAATGGGAGAACAGCACCCCGTACAGAGGTGAGCATGCCTTTTGAGGGGAAGAATGGGAAGGTATGGGTGCTTAGTGTATTCGGGCTGATTGGTGGCTTAATGTATGGTCCATATAGGAGCAAGGGCTTACGGTATTTGGAAGGTGTTGATTGGTGGCTCAATAGAAGGTACATGGTTAGTCACTCAGGTATTTCCAGGCTGCAGGTTATGTCACACTCGGCCCACCAGTTGAGGGAAGTGAGGATCTATCACAGTACAGTCCAGCTAGCTTAGCATGTGTTCCCAGCTGCAGTCCATTGTGTGTGGAATCTGCATGACCATGGGCCATGCGGCTCTTTAAAGCCACATGGCAGGCTAGCACAGGGGTCACAGAGCAAGCGAGAAACAGGAGCAAAAGAGCCAAGAGGAACGAGAGAGAGAGAATTCAATGGGGATTTTAATTAGGAGCTTATCCAATGAATCCTTCAGGGTTTTGAGAACTTGCAATAGCACCACCCCCCTCTAGCCAATTATCTTTTTCCCAGGTTCAACTGACCAGCAAGCACCTTCCTTCCATCATCCCAACTTCATGGCATGTGCATCCATCTCCCTCTTTGTTGGACCCCTTACCCCAGAGATTTGCAGGGAATGGACCAGTGGTTCCCTGGGGAGTGTAAAGTTGCAGCTTCCTGGTGAAGCTGCCTAGATGAAGATGCTTGAAATGTCTGGCCTTCCCTTTGCTTCCTACCTATTAATTAACATTAATAACTAGCTAGTTTTGATGGTAACAATTATTCCTTGGGAAGTCATGGTAATCATCAACTTTTCTTACTCTTTTTAGTGGTTTTTATTCCAATCATCATAGCATACTAGATATGTTCACATCATAGGTAATATCATGAGCACTTACTATCAGCCAGGCACTGTGCACTTTACCTACTTTATGCCTTGAAATTTAGACAAAAACACCAGGTTTGTAGGGGTGGATGATTACCTATCAGCTAGATGGACTCACTTTATAGATGATGAATCTGTGACTTGGAGCAAGAAAAGGGATTTCTGTTTCTAGAAACCAAGTCCTTAAGTACTAAGCCATACTGCCTTGAGTCTTAGAGAACTGGTCACCCTGGATGTCAGAGTTTTCACTTGCCTCTTCTCTCTCTTTTTATTCCCTTCCCAAAATATAAGGCAACATCAAAAGGTATTTCTGAGAATGCTGGTGCACCTATGATTAAGAGCAATATTATTTCAATGAATGAATGTGTTCACCACACTATCCTGCATGTAAAACACTGAAAACAAACACACGCACAAAAGATATTTCTAAGATATTGTTGACTGTAATAAATAAAAGAACTATTTATTTTACCCACAATATGCATTTATTCAGGAAAAGCAGAGGAATTGCAATTTGGAACAAGCAAATTATGATGGGCCATAGGCAAGTCTGAAGAACAGAAGAGAAGCAAGGAGAAACCTGAGAAGGATAATTTTGAAGAGTTCAGTGTGGTAATGGCCTCTTATTGGCTGGGCTGTTGCTGGGCAAAGGGAAATTCTTTCTTCTTCTGGAGTATGTAAAGTAAGCATCCTCCTGTTTGGTGTCTGAGTGATAGTGTGTGCATTCCCTCCTTCATTTTCTTTTTTTAAAAAAAATAAATTTTTATTGATTTCAGAGAGGAAGGGAGAGGGAGAGATAGAAACATCAATGGTGAGAAAGAATCATTGATTGGCTGCCTCCTGCACAACCCTCCACTCCCCCACTGGAGATCAAGCCCACAACTTGGGCATGTGTCCTGACTGGGAATTGAACCATGACCTCCTGGTTCATAGGTTGCACTCAACCACTGAATAATACCAGCCAGCCCCCTTCTTCATTTTAAATGAGGTTTCCTTTATTTATTTTCACAATATTCTCAATACAGTTACCAGAGTGGTCTTTTTAAACTTGTCAGACTATCTCACTGTTCTCTTAAAGTCCTCCAGTGTAACCCTCCAATGTCTCCTTATCTCACCTAGAATAATGGTCTGTGGGGCTCCATATGATATACCCCTATTATTTCATGTCATAGTTTCTTATATTTTCTTAGCCAAACCGTAGTCCCTAGTTATTCAATCAACCACTAACCAATGTGTTGCTGTAAAGGTATTTTTTAGATATGGTTAGCAGTATAATCAGTTGACTTCAAGTAAAGAGAAGTAATTATCCTCAATAATGTGGGTGGGCCTCATCCAAGGCCTCAGGAGCAAAAATCCAGGTGTCCCAAGAGAGAAGTAATTCTGCCTCAAGACTATAGCATCAACTCTTACCTGAGCTTCCAGCCTGCCACCTGCCTTACAGATTCTAGACTTGCCAGCTCACACTAACATGGGAGCCAATTTCTTAAAATATATCCCTTAAATATATCTATATCTTTATCATATCTACATATATCTATATCTATATCTATATCTATATCTATATCTATATCTATATCTATCTATCATCTTCCCTGTTGTGTGTAGGACAGGTAGATATTATATAGATTATCTCTCATTTTCTGTCTGCCTTTGTTTAATATATTATATACAAGACATCCCAAAAATGTATACATAGCTTGAATAATTATTAATTCCAATGGGTTAAATCAGAAAAGAAAGAAACATTAATTGAGCTATCAGCTGTAAAGTGTATATACATTTTTTTGGGACACCCTGCATATATATTATATATGTACTAGAGGCCCGGCGCATGAATTCGTGCATGGGTACGGTCTCCAGGCCTGACCTGTGATCAGGGCCATCTTCCCCAGCTGCTGGCAGCTGGCCCCACCCTCCTGCTGCCACCCACCCCCCTTCTTCATTCACCATCAGGCAATTGGAGCCTGCCGGCCAGGGGGAGGGACTGAGAGGTTGGCCATTCCCACCTGCTTGGTGGCCCCACCCCCGCCATGGGTCGCCCTCAGTGTGTGGGGTGACCAGCAGGGTGGGGGCCTTGGCCTAGTGCCGCCCACATTCCCCACCATCCACCCCTGGTTCCTCATTCTTCATTGGGCGATGGGAGCCTGCCGGCTGGGGGAAGAGACTGAGAGGTGGTCAGTGTGCCTCATAGTGACTGGTCTAGTGGTCATTCTGGTTGTTCCACCATTAGTGTCAATTTGCATATTACCCTTTTATTATATAGGACTAGAAGCCCAGTGCACGACATTTGTGCAGGGGGGGAGAGTTCCCTCAACCCAGCCTATACCCTCTTCAACTGGGGACCCCTTGGGGGATGTCCGACTGCCAGGCCTAAACCAGCAGTCGGACATCCCTCTTGCAATCTGGGACCGCTGGCTCACCTGCCTGCCTGCCTGATTGCCCCTAACCTCTCTGCCTGTCTGCCGGATCGCCCCTAACTGCCTCTGCCTGCCTGCCTGATTGCCCCTAACCACCTCTGCCTGCCGGCCTGATCACTCCTAACTGCCCTCCCCTGCCAGTCATATTGCTCCCAACTGCTTTCCCCTGCTGAACTGATCGCCCCTAACTGCCCTCCCCTGCCAGCCTGGTCACCCCCAACTGCCTTCCCCTGCTGATCTGGTTGCCCCCAATGGCGCTCCCCTGCCTGCCTGGTTGCCCCCAATGGCCCTCCCCTGCCTGCCTGATCTTGCCCTCAACTGCCCTCCCTTGCTGGCCTAGTCACCCCAACTGCCCTCTCCTGCTGGCCTGATTGTCCCTAATGCCCTGCTGGCCTGATCTCACACACAACTTCCCTCCCCTGCCAGCCTGATCACCCCTGACTGCCTCTGCCTCAGCCCCCACCACCATGGCTTTGTCTGGAAGGAAGTCGGACATCTGGAAGATGGCTGGTTGACCTGGTCTAATTAGCATATTATCCTTTTATTAGTATAGATAGATTATATAGGATAGGATTGCTTAAATTGGGGTGGGGGAAGCCTTTTTCAGCAGGAGGAGATGCTCTTTGCAGACAAAAATACATAATCTCTATATCTGGACTGATAGCCAGCTACATGCCCTATACTGCCAAACCAGTTATTAAAAAATTGAACTGCTTTCTTACACCTTACACCAAACAGCTGTTGCCCTTAAAACCCCTCCTCAGCCCCCACCTTAGATTCTGCCTTTGCAGTTCACCAGATTAGGTTCTGGTCGGTTTCTATGCCAGTCAGCGTCAAAAGCTCTGCCTCCTAGGCAGCCATTGGCTCCTCGCAGTTCACCCAGATTTGGTTCTGATTGGTCGGTTTCTATGCCAGTCAGCCTCAAAAGCTCTGCCTCCTAGGCAGCCATTGGCTTTTCTGGGAAATCCAGAATGGCCCCACTGACAGCTATCTCTCTCTCTGGGCCTATCTCCAGGCCTTATCTGCAGCTTCCACGGCAGCTGGTGATCAGGACCTGCCTCTCTCTCTGGGCCTCTCTCTGGGTCTGATCCGCAGCAGCCACGACAACGGCGAGGTCATTAGGCCTCCGGCCAGGCCCCAGGCCGGAGGCTAATGACCTCACCGCGCCCATCTTGCCCCCTGCCCCTGCTGCCCTGCCCACCCACCTGCTACCAGCCTTGCTGTGATAGGCGCCTGTGGGCCACGGGGAGGAACCAAGAGGTGCTCCATGCACTTCCTGGTGACCGGTCGTCCATCTAGTCATTTAGGTCGTGATGGCCCTAGGCTATTATTAGTATAGATAATATCCGATAGAAGATCTATCTATCTATCTATCTATCTATCATCTATCTATCTATCATCTATCTATCTATCTATCTATCTATCTATCTATGTATGATTGGGAGTTTCCAGAGAAACCAATATGTCCTGTTGGTGCTGTTTCTGTGGAGAACCTTGACTGATACACCTTGTCTCCCTTTCTCACGTGGTTTCTTTCCCTCACCCTACTCCAACCACACAAACCTCATTAGTGGGTCTTCAAATATACCAGGAATGCCCCTGTTCTAGGGCCTCTGCACTGGCTGCTTCATCTGCTGGGCCCTCTACCCTCAGATAACCCCATGGCTCACTCCCAACTTCCTCCTAATGCCACCTTGTCAGTGATACACCTATACTGAACTCCTCTATTTAAAATTGCAGCCCATATACTCTGACCTTCCCCTTTTTTCTTTATTCAACTCTAATATTTTCTTTTTCTACAGTACTTGTCCTCTTCTAACATACTATGTAATGTATTTTTGTGTTATATATTATTTATTGTTTGTATCCACCACTAGGATGTAAGTCCCGTGAAGGAAACAATTCTTGTCTGTTGTGTAGACTGATGTATCCCAGGTACTCAGCACAGAGGAAACTTCCAATGATACTTGTTGGAACAAGAGTGAATGAGGAGTCCATGGGGGAGGAGAGTCAGTAAATAGGGAGCCCATGGGTCTGAGATGGTGTCTTGGGATTGATCAGCTGAGAGTTTAGCTGAATGAATGCGGTCTGTGTGGCAGTGGTTGGTAGGACTGGGAGGATCAGTTGTAGGTAAATGGCATCAATGCTTTGGGCATCTCTGTGGGGATCATTAAGGAGACTCTGGCTGTCAGTAACTGTAAGAGAGGCTAATTATCTTGCCCAAGGTCACCCATATAGCAAGTGGCAGAGCTGGAATTGATCTTAAGAAGTCTTAACCTCAACATTGTACAATTTCATAATGTGAAAACGGAATGACAAAAGTATACAGTATCAGGGGCAAGACAAAGTCTCTGGATCCTGGAAAATTTCCCTGTCTGCAAATCAGAATGGGAAAAAGAATTCAGAAATTGATACTGTGAGTCAATTCAATATTCAATAGCTCTGGTAAAATAACCTAATGATACTGAATTTGCCAGATTATACCAGGGAATAGCATGTGGGGCCATAATACTCTAGACTGATGTACCCTTCCTGCTATTTGTTTCTGAGTTTGCAGGTAAATATGAGAGTAAATCACAGCCAGATGCAGGTGCTGGGACAGGGCAATGTTCCTTTAAATGTGGGGAACTGGTGCCCTGCAATGATGATTTTGATATTGGTGTGTAGGATGAGAGGGGAAATATACAGGAAACAGTATAACCAGTTAGTATTCTGCCATGGTGATCCATAAATGAAGCAATAAAGCTTAAAATGTCCAAATCCAGTCCCTTGACAAATCTATCTCTCTACACCCTTGTCTTCCTTTTCCATCCAGTCATCCCACTCACTCACTTCCCTTTCAGAGCTTTATCCCATTTTGGTTCCTTCCCTTTATGCCACAGGTTGAAAGATCATCTCTGAAACACCCAATCTATTTGTCATCGCTGTCAGTACTCTGCTCTGTCTATACTGAAGCAGAGTTTCCCTCTCAAAGCCCAAGAGATGGGAAATATTTACACTTGGAAATTTTTCATATTTGGAAACAAAGGTGTCACTATAACAGAATATTCCTGATGAGGTTTCATTTTATAAAATGATGGTGCAAAGATTTGCTTAGAATTGTGCATTTATTCCATTTTAGGAGTCTTGCAAATTGGAAACTATATTTTAAAAAAGCAACAGAAATCCCAAGTCTAACTTTTGGGGAAATTTACATCTTATTTAATAAAAGAGAAACATGCAAATCGACTGTACCTCTGTGACACCCACAAGCCACGCCCACAAGCCATGCACACAAGCCAATCAGGAGCGAGTATGCAAATAAACCCAACCAAGATGGTGGTGGCCACGGAGCTGGAGTGAACAGGAGGCTTGGGTTACCCCTGGCGATGGAGGAAGCCAAGCTTCCCACCTGCCCTGGCCGGCCATGGGCTCCACTCAAGGTTACAAAGTTTCAATTATAGAAGATAAATAAATCCCAAATACCTGCTTCCAGCTGCCATGGCCTCTGCTCAAGGAGGGGCTGGGAGCCTGAGTTGCCTGGGGCCGTGGCCAGCTGGCAAACAGCCATCAGCCCCTCACCCAGACTGGCCAAGCACCCCAGCAGGGACCCCCACCCTGAAGGGGGTGTGGCCAGCCTGAAAATGGCCCTCAGCTCCTCACCCAGGCTGGCCATACCCCCATGGGGTGAGGGTCCCCACTGGGGGGCTTGGCCAGCCTACAAGCAGCCATCAGCCCCTCACCCTAGTGGGGACACCCACCCTGAATGGGGTGTGGCCAGCCTGCAAACAGCCCTCAGCCCCTCACCCAGGCTGGCCATGCCCCCCAGTGGGGACCCTCACCACATGGGGGCGTGGCCAGTCTGCAAACCACCACAGGCCCCTCGCCCAGGCTGCCCCATGCCCCAAGGGAATCCCCACCCTGATCTGGGACACCCTTCAGGACAAACCAGCCGGCCCCCACCCGTGCACCAGGCCTCTATCTATACTAATAAAAGGGTAATATGCTAATTAGACTGGGAGACCTTCCAGGAGACCTTCCGGGCATTCTTCTGGACAAAGTCATGGTGGTGGGGCCAAGGTAGAGGTGGTTAAAGGCCAAGAGGGGAGGGCAGTTGTGGGTGATCAGGCTGTTGGGGGGTGGGGCCATTGGGGGTAAGCAGACCAGCAGGGGGGCCAGTTGGGGGCAAGCAGGCCATTAGTGGGGGTCAGTTGGAGGTGATCAGGACAGCGGGGGGGGGGGCAGTTTGGAGTGAGCAGGCCAGCAGGGGGGGCAGTTGGGGGTGATCAGGCTGGTGGGGGGCATTTGGGGGCAAGGAGGCTGGCAGGGGGGGCAGTTGGGGGCAAGCAGGCCAGCAGACAGAGTGGTTAGGGGCAATCAGGCAGGCAGGCAGGCAGGTGAGCAGTTAGGAGCCAGCAGTGCCAGATTGCAAGAGGGATTTCTGACTGCTGGTTTAGGCCTGATCCCTGTAAACCAGCAGTAGGACATCCTTTGAGGGTTCTTAGATTGGAGAGGGTGCAGGCCAGGCTGAGGAACACCCCCTCCCCATGCACGAATTTCATGCTCTGGGCCGTTAGTTTATTTAATAAGAATCATTGAATAAAGTGAGAGGCAATGAGTGTAAAAAATTTTGGGGAAATTTCTAAAGAACACAGAATGTAATAAATGTAATAAACATGTCAAAGATTCACACTAATGAAAAGGCATAAGAATATAATTAGTATTAAAATGTCCCCCCTATAGAAGTCACAAAAACATTGCCTTACAAATAGGTGAGTAAAAGCTGATGTCAAAAAGGAATCTTATTCTCAAAGAACTCATATTGGAGAGAAATACTGTGATTATAGTGTAGAAAAGTCTTCAATCCAGATCCTATTTCCACTGGAACATATAATTCATACTGGGAAGAAATCATTAGAAGCCAATGAATGTGAGAGGGCCTACAAGTATAGCTTAGCTTTTGTTCAACATAAAAGAAACTATGCAGGTAGAATGCTTATAAATTCTAAAAATTTGAAAAAACTTTATTTAGGAGTTCAAATGGACTGATTGGACACCATACAATGTAAATAGGGGAAAACCTTCAGGGAATTGTGAACTCCACTGAGCATCAAAGAAATGATCAAAGGGTGAGAACTTATGTAGACATGGAATGTGAAAAAGCCCTCTTCCAGAAGTCAAACCTTTGAATACATTGGAGAATTCAGAAAGGGACCACATAAGTGTACTAAATATGATAATGCCTTTAGGAATAGAGGATGTCCACTGCACACAGAATGGCTCATGCTGTTGAATCATGGACAGTGGATTAATGTGAGAAGGTTGCATAGAAGAAGACAGAACTCACTGTGCATCAGGGAATTTATGTCAGAGACAGGTAGTAATGAATTTGGGGAGTATGGAAGTTTTCAGCAGGAAGCCAGGACTCTACTTCACATCATAGACTATATAGGGAGAATTTCTTCAAATGTGGTAAAGCTTTTACTAAGAAATCATCTGAACTCTTGAGTCATAGAGTTCAGAATGGGGACAACCATTCTCTGATACAAAAAATGTAACAAATGTGGAAAAATTTTCAACTAGAAATCAAGATTTATAGCACACTAGAGAATTCAGACTGGGATAAACACCAAGAAAACAGTACATGCAGGAAGACCTTCATTTGGAGATCAGAACTCATTGACTCTCTACAAGGTCATATAGGAGAACAAAAAAACTATAAAAGCACTACTATGGAAAAACCTTCAGCAAGAAAACACAATTCATTATACAAAAGAAAACCCACACAGGGAAGAAGCCCTATGAAATAATAAATTTGGGAAATCATTCAGTAATATATAAAACTTCATAATTAACAATGCAGAGAAATAAACCCTGGGAATGCAACATGTGTGAGAAAGGAGAATCTGTATGCTTTGTATGTTACTCTGAGGAGACACCCTATTAATTTAAAAAATGCAGAAACACCTAGTCAAAACTTATATGCACCAGAGAGTATGTATAGGAAATAGTCTCTATGTCATATGAAGTGTGGTTGATCTTCAGATCATTTCCAGACATTAGATACTAGAGAATTCACACTAACAAAAAGAGTCAGTTTTAAATTTAAATTCTACCCCAAGGAAATAAAATTAAATCACTTAAACCAAGCTTTTCCTTAAAAAAATTACTGAGAAATAAACACCCATGCATCTGTAGTGCAAGCATCTTCCTCCCCATGCCTATGCTTGCCTTTCAAAGGGGACTTCCCAGTGAGTGTTGGAAAAGAAGCATTTTATATTCATCCTACATTATCCACTTGGAATTAATCTTCACTATGTACACAACTCTTTTTGTCACTAGTCCCACCCTGGAACTCCTGAAAACAATCCCTCAGGCATCAGAGGAGGGCAAATGCCATACTTGTTAGTTTATTCTCACACCACTCACATCACACAAGTGCATCTATTAGAGGTCATTTAAGGGAGTACAGATGGGAAAGGAAAAAAACTGTACTCTGAGTGTGACATCCCTCAGATCCCAGGGGACAAGATTCTAAGGAAAATGCCCTCACACAAGTAACTTTGTGGGGTGCACCTGGTACCTCTTCTCACCTCCCTGTCCCTGCAGGCCCATCCTCTCTCACAGGGATCTCACCCAAGGCTCCATCCGCCTGTGCCAAGCCCAGGTTGCTCAGTCTAGTACACAGATCCACAGATCTGCTTTTGTGGAAACTGTTCCTCCCCAACTCCAGCCCAGTATTTCACTCTGGGGCCTGCACATTCTCACACAGGGCCCAGTCCCTATGTTCTAGTGGTTGAAGAAGGAGTGGGAATATCACTCACAATGGCCAAGCCCAGGAAGTCATTGTGATATCTCAACTTCAAACCAGAGAGTGTAAGTTGAGTCTCTCTCTAGAAATAGAAGCCTTGCCATGGCCATTTCCCACCATGGGTAGAAAGTCTAGTCTGCAGTGAGGAAATATGCCAACATGCACAGAAAAAAAGGGATAACATTGGCATGTGGGCAGGTCTTTCTGGAGGCCAGCCTCAAGATAGGTCCTGTTGGGCATAGTCTCCGTGAACCCCTTCTCTGATTCACTGCATGCCTGGACTCCTCACAGTTCCCACTGTGAAGCAATGGAAAGAAAAGAAGGCTTCTCACTACTTGGGGGCTTCTGTGTCCTCACCCTTGGGTGGGGCTGCTACTGTGGAGGTTGCTTTGAGGCTCCGCTTCCGCTTCTGTACATTCTGCTCCGGGTGGAACAAGATGACATAGGTTTTGGGTGCATAGAGCATGCCGAGGGACACCGATGCGCTCAGGCTCAGGGACACAGTCAGTGTGGTGGTTTGAATGTATATCTGAGACATGGAAAAAGGGACCAGGTGGGACTCAGCCCTGTTTTCTCTTACCCCACCTCCACATAGCCGTGGAATGAGCACTTAGAAAAGGACAACTGCATAAGCAAAGGCCCTGTGGCATGAAGAAGGAATAGTCACAGTGTGGCTCCAGTGTAGGCAGGATGGAGGGTGAGTGACATGGCACTGAGTGGATCAGTGTCTGAGGGAAGACAGTTTTATTCACAGAAAGTGACACCTGGGGAAATGGTCCATATGGCTAAAAAGGTCTAGAAGATATTAATGAATGAATGGACATGTTTTCAAATGTACAAATGAATGAACAAACTGAGATTGAATAAAGGTAAAAGTGAGCAAACATATAGATGAATAAACAAATGTTCTATACAAATGAATAGATGAGTGAATAATGATCAAACAAATAGATCAATGGATCAGTAGATAGAAAGTATATGAAGTAATAATTGAATTAAAGATTAATCAATGGTTAGAAGTATGGATGAATGAATGGCTGAATGAACAAGCAGAGGGCAACTGGAAAGATAAGCAAATGAGCATGTATTTAAGTACAGGAATAAATCAACCAACCAAACTGGGTTCATATGTGTAACCCAGCTCTTGGGACAATTGAGCCCTTCCTTCTGTGACAGAAGGTAGGAAACAAATGAGGTAGTGAAACCAATGAAAGACCCCAAATTACCTTTTCAGCTGACTGCGCAGTGCCAAAGAAGATAGGCACAAAAGCCAGCCAGATGATGCAGGTGGTGTACATGGTGAAGCCAATGGGCTTGGCCTCATTGAAGGTCTCAGGCACACCACGGGCCTTGATGGCATACACTGTGCATGTGACCATGAGTAGAAGGCTGTAACCCAGGCAGCCGATGAGAGATAGATCTGACATGTCGCACTTGAGCACCCCTCTGGCTTGCTCTGGGTCCACCGTCCGCTGCTCCTCATAGTCGATCACGCTGTGTGGGGGCTGAGCCCCTAGCCATGCCATCACTCCCACCACCTACAGGAGACAACATCATATCAGGGACACACTAAGACTGGCCACCTACTGAGGACTCTGGCAGGTTAGGGTCCCCTGGAGGCTCCTGACCTACTGGGAGGGGATGCTTGGGTCTGAGAGAACCACTATGGAGAGAAGAGGGCCTTCCAGGAGGGGAATACTCAGGCCTGTGACATGGTCCAGTAGAGAGAAGGGGCTGCAGTGGAGGTATGTGCTAACAATGTCAGGGCTGGTTGGGTAAGGGGCCCCTGGACATCCTCTTCCTATATTCCAGCCATTACCAATGTCATTTACTGATCCCTGCAAGATGCAGTAACTGCAGACAGAATCTGTGGAATTTTGATCCTGAGTGTCTTCTCTATCTATAGAATGGGAATCATCATAATCTGTTTTAAGAACATGATGCCAGCTTGGAGGGGGAATGGTGTATGTACCACTGGTTAAGGACTAGGCCCAGCAGAGATGTTCTCTCCTCACAACCATCCAGTAGGCAGTATCACCTTCAGTCTGTAAATTTGAAACACTAGCTTGTTTCTATATAGCAGCATGGCAAACCTATTTCCTGAGGACCCCCTTTCTTCTCCAGATCCAGAGAACTGTTGAACAGGATGTAATGAAATAATGTGTGAATGCACAATGCAGCCTAAATTGAAGAGGCCCTTAATGGAGAATTGTAAGGATGTTAGGAGTTGATGTTGGGCAGCTGGGAGGTTATCAGAGTAAAACACCGGTCCTAACAATGAGGAAATGGAGCTTCAATTTCCTCAATGACAGGAGATATGACTTTGAGCTAAGGGCAGCTGGGGAGCAGGAAATAAAACACCTGCATAAAGTCAGGACCCTGAAAGGGCTGCCCATACGTTCATTCCCTGCACAAGTGTGTCTGATTTAGGGGGAGGGTATAGGGAGGTGAGGTAGGTCTGTGTACCTGGAGCAGGGCTGTGTGATCCTGGAGGAGGGGATGCTTTATAATAATTTGTACAACCAGAAGGAACATCTTTTTTGTGATTCTCCCAAGACACTAATAAAATGTCATGGCATCCACTGTTCAAAAGGCAGCATGGAGGCTTTTCTTAGAGCAAGACTCCAGGTGGGGGACAAACGTTTCCCATGAGTAACTAACACTCAAGACCTGTGATACGCAGGAGTAGCAAGCAAAATGTAGCTCACTGATTTTGCATCCCCTGTAATTGATAAAGAATTAGGATCCAACGCATGTAACTAACTCCTACAAAATTACAGAAAATGACCAAGCATAGGAATAGGCATACCACACAAGAGGACACTGCAAAGGCCATTGTACTAGCAACGAAGTGAGGCAAATTGAAACAACAGTGAGATACCATTGGACATCCATCATTTTGGTATATAACCTAGTAAAACTGAAAGTGTGCCTCTTTGAAAGTGTCCAAGGTTTCTGGAAATGATGGCATAATGTGGGGGTCCCCTGGGTGAGCTGGGGGCACTGATGTATTCTAAGCATCTCTGTCTTGTGTCATGGGGTTTTCAGGCAGAGAGGCAGTGAGATGCCTTTTCAGGATGAGCTGGGCACTGAGATTTTGGCCCTCCCTGGTAGAGGAGGCTCACGCCCTGCATGTGCAGGAAGCGTCTTCCAGCTGTGAACTGCATGGACCGAGGCCTGTGGGTAGGATGAACATGATACATGCATGGCTGGGTAGGGAGAAGGGCTCACTTGGAATGGAGAGCATGCTGTCCACCTGGCCCTGAGAACTGGGTTAGCTCTACAGTGTCACACAATGTCATACACCTTTCTCTTAGTACCTTTTCTCTTAGTACCCTTTGCACAGAAAACATCCAGGGCTTTCCCAGCCACAGAATCATTTTCAAAGCTGTGGAAAGACCCAAAGGAACTCTGCTTTTGCTGCCCATACATCATGAAATATGGCCATTTATGGAACAAGATGCTCCACTCCACAGCTAGGTACATTACTGGGGCCCCAAGACTCTCACCAGGGACTGGGCAGCAGTAACTCCCTTTATGGAAACAGATTCTTTGCTTGTGGAAAATGTATCAGATATTTCTTTGCTTTATTTTTTTTATATGGGAACCCATTTTCCTTCCAGGACGAAGTGGAGGAATGGCTGCTCTTAACAGTTCTCCTCATAGGAGAAGGGCAGGGCCCTCTCTCCCAAGGCTATATGATTTTCCAAAATAGAAGAGTGACTCTTTGAGTAGAGGTCAGCGCCTCCCCATCTGGAGTCTGGGGACCAACCTGCACGGAGGTGAGGCCGAAGGTGATGACCAGCTGCGAGGTGGGGCTGATGAAGGGCGGGGGCGTGACAGAGCGCTTCCCCTGTTCGAAGATACGGTAGATGCGGTTGGTCTTGGTGAACAGGGCAGAGTAGCTGAGGGTAGTGCCCAGGCCGAGGAAGAGCCTCCGAGCAGCGCAGACGGCCGCCCCAGGCTCGGCCACCATGAGGAAGGTGATGCCATAGATGAGGAAGATGCCGGTGAGCAGCACGTAGCTGAGCTCTCGGCCTGAGGCGCGGACGATGGGTGTGTTGTTGTGCCGTACGAAGGTGGCCACCACTACGGTGGTGGCCGTGATGCCCAGCACCGCCAGGAGGAGCGGCGGGGCGGCCCAGGGAGAGGCCCAGGTGAGGCGCACCACCGGTGTGGGGCGGCAGCCCGTGTGGTTGTGCAGGGGCCGCATGTCCCCTGGGCAGACCTCGCAGGTGAACTCATCCACCTGGAAATGGTACCCGTCGCAGGCCTCGCAGTGCCAACAGCAGGGCACGCCCTTCACCATCTTCTTCCGCTCCCCAGGTCTACAGGGGAGGCTGCACTGAGATGCCGGCACTTCCCATGGGTCTCCTGACCACTGCAGGATGTCCATCTGCAACATGGGACACAGGGCCTTTGCCCCCCGCTGCCAGGACTGGCGGGCCCGCCTCCCACACCCCGAGGTCGCATGTCACTCACGTCCAGCCTGAGCGTCTCCGCCCACTGGCCCACGCTCTGATATCCGCCACTGCCTGCACTGCCGTTGGACGCCTGGTACTGGAAGATGTCATATCTCCCGGGCGCATCCCCATTCTCATTGAACATCACTGGGGTTCCTGCGCTGCCTGGAGGGAGAGCCTGGCATCCTCAGTGGTTCTCCAGCCCATCCCAGCCAGCCTCCTGGAGAGGCCAAATGGCCCCGCCAGGATAAAGGAAGAGCTCAACACGCACACGCAAAGATGCTCAACATCAGGGAAATGCCAAGCAAAACCACAGTGAGATACCACCTCCTGCCCAAACATCAGAAAATACCAAGGATCAGCCAGGACACAGAGAAACTGGAACCTTATGCGTTGCTGGTAGGAGCCTTGTGCAGTCAGGTGGAAAACAGTTTGGTGGATCTCAAACAGTGTGGTAGAATTACCACATGACCCAGCAATTCCACTTCTAGGTATAAACACAAAGGAGCTAAACACAGGAACTCAAAGAGATACTTGAACACTCATGTTCATAGCAGCATTATTCACAACAGCCCAAAGGTGGAAGCGACCATGTGTCATTGGGGGTTGAATGGATAAACAAAAAGTGTTTATCCATACAATGGAATATTAGTCAGCCTTAAAAAAGGAAATTCAGACACACGTACAACATGAATGAACCTTGAGGACATTGTGCTAAGTGAAATAAGCCAGTCACAAAAAGACAAATCCTGCATGATTCCACCCATATGAGGTATTTAGAACAGTCAAATTAATAGAAACAGAAAGTAGAATGGTGGTTGCCATGGGAGGGGGGACTGGAAAGTTGTTTAACCAGGATAACAGTTTCAGTTTTGCAAAATGAAAAGAGTTTTGGAGATTGGTTGCATAACAATGTACATGACTACACTGTACACTTAAAAGTAGTTAAGATGGTAAATATACTATATTAAGCTATATGTATGTTACCACAATTATAAAAGAAAATAGAAATCTTAACTGTACAGGTGAAAGGATGAGTTCAGACTTGAATAAAGGTCTGAGTGTTGACATAAAATTTGTACTAATTTGGCCAGCTTTAATTCTTTTAGAGGCTTGTTCTGTTAGCTTGTAAAGTTGGTCTGGAGTGAAATTCAGCTGTGCTATTTAGCAGAGAGCTTGGCAAAGAGAAGGCGCTCAATATTTGGTGGACGAAGAGTTTTAATTTTCTAAAGGACAGTTATTGTACAAGAATTGTATCTCTCCCCACAAACCACAAGCACAGCCAAGTCCATTGGGCCTTTTCAGAGCCCCGACCATGTGCCAGGCCCTCTGCTGGTACAAGGGGACACATCAGATTGGTACCCAGTGCTCAGGCAGTGCAGGAGCTAATTGGGGCAGCATTTGGAAGCTCGAGACTCACAGTGAACAGCATGTCCGTGTCATAGGCAGTGCCTCTTCACTGTATGCACTGTGCCCTGAGAGACCAGATTCCTTCAAGCTCTGTGCAGTGAAGGGGAGAGTTGTGTGTGACCTGCTGAGGGTTTCAGGCAGAAGGAGTCACAGAGAAATTCACCAACACCAGCATTTTTCAAGTTGGGAAAGGGGGTGCTGAAGCCTGAGAAAGGAGGAGTGTTAAAAAGTGGTCCTCATAACTTGGCTCAAGTCCCCAGCTCACAGGTGCAGGTGCTCCCTATACCATACTGCCTCTCCCATCCCTTAGCTCCCCACTCATCCAGGTCCCACAGAGAAATCCATCTCAGGGGACTTCCCCTCTCTCACATAGGAGTTCTGGCATCCACTCACCATTGAAGCGGACTGCCCGAATATACTGCAACAGTGTCCGCCCATCGGTGGGCTCCATTGCTGGGCACAGGCCTGTATGCCCAGGACAGAGCGCCTGGTGCATGCTGTGTAGGGCATGGGCAATGGCGTACACTGCGTCGATCACAAACTGCACCTTCCCCTCCTGTTCGTAGGTAGAGTCCCGGCCGATGCGTTCCTCACCTGTCCTAGGGATGCCCAGAGGAAATGCGCCTGGCCCCCAGATACCTAAACTGGCCTCCCACCTTTTCCATCACCTTCCTTGCCACCCTCTCACCTGTGCATTTGCGGGTGGATTTGTCTGACTGGGTACCTGAGCTGGTCAGTTTGCAGTTAAAATTCTCTTCCCAGAACTCTGCAAACCAGATGTTCCGGCGGTTGTTCTCCAGGGAGCGTGTCATGAAGTACTGGTCAAATCCTGAGAGGGAGGGGGAGAAGGGTGGTAACCATAGCCCGCCACAGTCATCCTGTGTCCCTTCACCAATTGCTCACTTTGCAGCTAGGAATCGCCATTGAACCAACTTCTGGCCTGTGAGTTCAAAGACATCTGGGGACTCCTTGGTATTTTCTGATGTTTGCATCCTGATGTAAACCTGAGCCTCACTACATGAAATACTTTTATGCTGCACATTCTTTCCTGGTTAGGATGCTGCTGTGAACATGTAGTGGATGGAGCTTCAGCAGCCACTTTGTAAATATGATGCCACAAGCATGAAGACTCAGCAACCACAGAGAGTGGTGAAACAGAAGGGAGGACAGAGCTCAGGGCTTTGAGAACATCATTGACTCACTGCCCCAAACCTGAAGTCTTGTGATGAAATGCTTTCATTGCTGAGACTATTCTCAGTCTAGTTTGCCACTTGCAACTGAATGCATTCTAAAAAAAGCCTGCGAAAGGATGTAAGGGTGGATGTATACCCCAAGAGGTATTAGTGTGGGAGGCAGGGCTCAGTGTTATGAGGGTCCACAGTTTACATATAGCCCTGAAGTCCCTCATCAAGTTATCTGCAGTTCATTCAGCCTTTGGGAAAATGAGCAATACTGTTGTAAAGTGGACATCCCTGCTAGATTCTTCCAGATATTCACAGATGGGATAGTGGGAAGGAAAAAGGGAGGGGCGGCCTCATTACTTTGAGCAATAGGACAGTAAGTCCCATCTCCTTGGTTTCTCTCCCACCTTCACCCTAAAATCATAATGCCTTCGACAGAATGAGGAATACAGGTGTTGAATTAAAAAATAAAACAAAACAAAAAGCACAAACTAAAAAACAATTTTTTTACCCTGTATGTTGGCTGTGCTTTTCCTCATTTGCTAACTCATTCAAACACTACTTTGAGGGATGTATTTACAGAATCTCAGAATCATAGAACTTGGGAATCTTAGAAGGGACCTGGATCACAGTATATTTTACCAATGGGGTAAATGAGTGCATCCAGAGGGATGGTGAAAAAGGATGGGGTGGGGGTAGGGGACAAAGTGGAGGAGGTCATCCCTACACTCACCATCAATGGAAGCTCTTTTGGGTAGGATAGTGATAGCCCCTACTGCCACGTCCTCCAGGTTCAGGATGGGTGAGATCTTGGCTCCCCAGCTGTCTGAGCCAACCCACAGGAAATGGCCAGTCAGGTTGGCCTGGCGTGCAGCCTCGAGGACCCTCCTGGTACAAACAGGGCTGAGGGTGAATAAAGTCCTGAGATCTTCCTTCAACTTACCTCTAGTCAGTTCTCATTCTTCTCTCTCCATCTATCCCATTCCACATCACTCATCAGATCCTCATTGATCAGGAAAAATGGAGTATAGAGTGTTTAGAACACTTGCCCTGGGCTTCTGAGGTGGTCAGGGGTCCAACCAGGCCCTGGTCCGGGCTTGCCCTCTTGCTCCATGCACTATAATGCACTTCACACTGCCTGGAAGTAGGGCCACCTTTCTCTTACAGAGCTTCCTGCTGGCCCTGCCCCAGGGCTCCTACCCTTTCGCTCATTTTCTGCACTTAGATCTGCCCACAGGTTTCCCCACTATGAATTATAAAAACAGGCATGTATTCTTGTGTGTTTTCCTGGCTAGACTTAGAGCATCTCCACTTAGAGCACACCAGGCAGAGATTGCAGCAGGAAAAGTGTGTGTGTGTGTGTGTGTGTGTGTGTGGAGGTGGGGGGGTAGGGGGCGGAGTGGGAGGTGGGAAGGGTGGGGGACACAAGAAAGAAGGAAAGGGAGGAAGAGAGGATGTGCATGTGGGGATGAGTGAGAAGACGAGGTAGGGCCTTCAAGGAGAGTATCCCAAGAATAGTGACTGAAGTTTCACCCATCCCACCTGATGTCATCCTCGTTGGCAAAGATGATGATGCCCCGAGCGTTGGGAGTCTCCATGAGTCGTCTGATAACCTTGTTGAATTCTCCTGGCTTTGGTTCTCTAGGAATCTTGATGGACTGGGCAATACAGACTCCCCCTGAGTGTCCAGGATGCCAAAGTCAGCTTTCATCCATCCCACCACTCACTGGGGCTGCCAGAGTACATAACTCTGTAGTGTGATCACTCAGGAGTCTGAGCCAGGGTTCTGCAGGGGTAAAGCCTAGCCTGTACCCCACCTGCCAGGCCATGAGGCAGGACTGAGTCCTCCAAAGGAAAGGGGTGCTGATAAAAGACACATCCAGGCTCCCCACCATGGCCCCAGTGCCCCTATTTCACAGCCCCTGGTTCTCCCCTCTGTAGGTTCCTTGGTGCCTCTGACTCTCCTGTCCCAACTCACCTGCCTCTCGGGAGATCTGCACAAAAGCCTCAACCCCGCTCTCTCCATAGTTGCCCTCGGAGGCCAGCGTGGATACATAGTTCCATCCCAATGCCCGCACGATGTCCACCATGGCCTGGGCCTGGTAGGAATCAGGAGGCACCACACGGGAGAAGAAGTCGTAGCGTGTGGAGTCGCTGAGCTCAGGGGCTGTGGAGGCATAGCTGATCTGGGGAATCTGGAGGGGGAAAGAACACCTAGGCTGTGGAGAGAGGTTCAGTGACCGCAGGAAGGGAGGGCAATGAGGGCTCAGGATGCAGGTGGGGGCACAGAAGGTTTGGGGTAGGGAGCTGAGAACCACTGGGAGTGGCAGAAGGTGTGGGGAATGACCTGCATCTTGTGAATAGGTCAGATGAAATAGGGGAGGTATGAGGGTCTAGGGGAGTGGGCAGGGCCACCACATCCAGTTGTGCAGGGTGTGTCTGAGCAAAGGAGTGGTGGGCGCTCAAGCCCAGCCTGCAGCCAATCTCGCCTCTAGGCACAGGCTCTGTCTGCTCTGGAGAAGGACATCCTTATCAGTCCCAGAGGAGACAAGTTTTCCTACTTCACACTAAGAGGTGGTCTGTGTGGGTGGGGGCAGCCCCAGGAGGGGTCAGAACAGGCAAGAGAGCTGGTGAGAGACACTTGATTCAGGGCTAGTGTCTAAAATCTGTGGTTTCAACACCACCTCACTTCTGGGCTGAGCTGGCAGCATTGGGCCCTGGGCTCACAGGGTCCTGCTCATTCAGCTACAGTCCTCACTCGGACCCTGAAGGCCCTTGAGTTTGAGATGCTGCACCCAACCTAGAAGGAGAGACAGAAACCAGAGCTGCAGGCAGGGAAGGAGACAGAGCCCGCCCACAAATGTGAACATACATGAACTGGTGAGACAAAGACACCGCCCCCCCCCACAACACTCTCTCTCTCTCTCTCTCTCTCTCTCTCTCTCTCTCGGCAGCCACACAACCTCTCTTGGTGCCATGTAGAAGGTGCATCTGTATACTCTGCACCAACATTGCCATCCAGCAGAAACTGAGGTATGAGGGATTAAGTGGGTGCAGATGATGGAAGGGTCCCTGAGAAAACCTCCACCTAGTGCCATGGAGAATCAGAGAAACTCAAGAAACAGAGGGCCCCTGCCTAGCCAGATGGGAGCAAAGCCTTCCTCTTTTCTCAGAAAGATAAAAGGTCAGAGATAACCCCCCTTATGGAACCCCAGTAAAACTGTCCCAGAAGCCCACCCCCAAGTGAATGTACAGAAAATCACCAACTCTACTGCAAAGGCCTCCTAATCCCTGATTCCTATGGCTCCCCAAGCCACTGGCCCTCAGATTGCAAGGAAGGTGCTGCCTCCCACAGAAGACGGTTAGCAAGAGATGAGGGCAGGGCAGGGACTGCCCAAGCTTCTCCTACAGGACAGGGCACTTCAGACGAAAGGAGAGTCCTCTGTGGCCTCTTTCAGGGGCCCCTTAAGAGACCTTTAGAGACAGCCATTTTGAAATTGAATTTAAATGATGATCAGAATAGAGGATCAAAGTACAGGTCCTTACAGACCTACCCACCCCCAGAGCAGCCAGGAACTTGTGCGGCTTGCCCCACCGTTAGGAGGGCCCTAATTCCGGGAAAAACTTGCTCCTTGTCACCCAGAGCTCTCCACCAGGGTCCAGGGTCAGGACCTCCATGTGCGGTTGTGCAGCGTATGCCCCAAACTAGGACACCAGCGGCGAAGTGGGGTCTAAAGTCCAGGGCGCCCTGCTGTCAGCTAGGGGGGTTGGTTTCCTTACTCACACAGCGGGCTGTGTGGGGGAGGCAGCCGCTGGAGGGCGCCAGAGCAGATAAGGGAGGCTGAAGTGGTGGGGACCTGGCTCAGGCGATGTCTGGCTGGACCCACAGGCTTCCTTTGAAGCAGTTGTTTGTCTTTGTGAGTTGGAGTGACTTCTGCAAGGAGACTACACCTCCGCCACCCCAAGGGAGAGGATTGGACGGAGGGGCTGGATACCGAGCGCGGCCAGCGGCCCTCACCGCAAACAGACGCAGCACGTTGGCGACCATGATGGAGACTGAACTGGCCGAGGCTCCCACGACAGCCACCACACGCTCGGGGGGCGCGGCGCGCAGCGGGGGGACGCCGCCAGGGCAGCGCACGGCTGCCTCCCCGCCGTCGCTGCGGCCGCGGATCAGCGCCTGCAGAAAGCTCAGTGCCTGCTCCAGCGCGTACGTGTCCCGGGAGCAAGTGTCGAGCAGCCGCGCCCCCAGACGCACGCCTGGCAGCAGCTCGGGGTCTGCGTTGATGCGGTCCAGCGCGTACAGCATGGCCTCCAGCCGATGAATGCCCTGCTCCTTCTTCAGCGGCCCACACGCCCTGCCCGCCGCACCCCGTGCGTGCACCGGGAACAGGCCGCCCAGCGTGAGGCCGCCCGCCAGGCGCACCGAGCCTGCCACAGCAGCCGAGCCCGCCTGCGCCAGCATCAGCACCAGGATCGGTGGCAGCAGCGCCTGCAGCGGCGGTTCCAGGATGCTCCGGGGCCCGGCCATTGGCTCCCCGGCTGCGGGAGGAGACCGGACGGACTGGGAGAACACGGAATCGAAGAATGCTCCGAGTGCCTGCCTGGCCCGGGAGAACTGGGGAGCCCCGGGAGCTAGGGAGAGGGAGGCCGAGCCTATCAGAGAAGAGGTGGGATATCAACTCGGCACTGTCCCAGCCCCGCCCCCGCTGCTCTCAACACCCTCTGAACCTTATCACACGGCCCCTGCCCGACCATTATCTCAGCGCGCAAACCCTTCCCCTTCCCGATAGTCCTGGGCCACTCTTCCTGGGGCCCATGCCCAGCGCACACCCAGGCCCGCCTCTGTAGCCACACTCACCTGTGCCAGCCTCTGCCGGGTCAGAACGCAGCTGTGACAGATGTGGAGGAAGAGAGAGAGAGAGAGAGAGAGAGAGAGAGAGAGAGCTGGGACAGTGCCGAGTTGATATCCCACCTCTTCTCTGATAGGCTCGGCCAAGATTTATTGCGCGCCTCCCTCTCCCTAGCTCCCGGGGCTCCCCAGTTCTCCCAGGCCAGGCAGGCACTCGGAGCATTCTTCGATTCCGTGTTCTCCCCGTCCGTCCGGTATCCTCCCGCAGCCGGGGGGTGGGGGTGGGGGGTGGGGGGTGGGGGGAGAGAGAGAGAGAGAGAGAGAGAGAGAGAGAGAGAGAATTTAAGGATTGTGGGGGAAGGGATGAGAGGCTGCTCTGAGGGCAGAGACCCGTCCTGAGCAGGGATGTGCGAAGAACTGGATCTCTCCACATCTTCTTTCCCTCCCTCTCCTACTCCCTGGGTCTGTTTCTTTCCTGTCTTTGGATGTGTGTTGTCTACCTGACTCTCTGACTGTCTTTCTCTCCGGCTGTCTCTGACACACACACTCTGTCCTCTGTCTCTGGTCTCGTTGCTTCTCTATTTCGGTCTCTACCTTTCTGTCTCTCCCATTCTCTTTTCCCTTTCCATCTCTCTGCCAATTTTTCTGTATCTTTCTTTGTCTCTCTCTGTCTCTTATCCTTTTTCTATCTCTTTCTCCCTTTCTTTCCTTACCACCAGTCTTTTGACTCCAGCTGCCTAAGGTACTCCCCAACTTTCTCCTTGCAAAACCCTGCAGTAAACCCAGGAGTAGAAGAAAGGAGCACAGGCTGTGAGCTGAGTGGACCTGCACAGAAAGAGGGAGAACAGGGCTGGGCAGGAAGAAGCCATGAGCAAGCCAATCTTTAATATTTTTAAATTATGTTTTTATTGATTTCACAGAGAGGAAGGGAGAGGGAGAGAGAGATATGGAAACATCAATGATGAGGGAGAATCATTGAGTGGCTGCTACCTGCACACCCCCTACCAGGGATGGAGCCCACAACCCAGACATGTGCCCTGACCTGGAATCTGGTTCATGGGTTGACACTCAACCACTGAGCCACACCAGCTGGGTACAAGCCAACCTTTAATATTAGCAGGGACTCCGCTTGACATACCCTCAACAATCTTGCAAAGAAGAGACTTTTACCATCAGCCCCATTTTGCAGATGAGAAAATAGAGACCTGAAAAAATTAAGTGACCTGCGCAAGGTCACACGGTTAGGGTGTGTCAGCAGCAGGATTTGCACCCAGGTTAGTGTGAAACCACCAGCCTGCAAGCCTCTGATGGAAGAAGGGGACAGGCCAGCTTGCCCTGCAGCTCACACTCCACCTTTTGCAGCTGATAAGGGAGCCCTAAGGAGTTGTTCTGTCATTTATAAAGCCTTCCTGTCTCTGGGAGCAGTGACTCACACCATGTGAACTTGAGTTTCCCCATCTCATCTTTGAGGGTCAAAGGTGAGAGGGCTTGGTCAAAAAATACTTGTACCATCATCCCTGTCTGAGGTCCCAGATTTGGCTCTCTGAGGCCAAGAGGGCAAAGCATCCTGGAGACAGGTGGTGAGCTCTCAGCCCCAGAGATTAGCGGGCTCATCCTGCAGGGCCTGAGCTGGCTCGGGTTCCATTAGACAGTGTGGATTAGGGCGGCCACAGGGATTTGGTTAAAGCTGGCAGTGGGAGCAAGCAAAAGCCATGTCACCCTTCTCTCTTCCCCCAACACATATAGTATCTGTTTCCAGAGCTGTCCTGGCACCTCTCCCTGGAGGCCCAGATCAAGTGTGGCTTTACATATTTTAAAAGTTGAGAAGGATGGGGCATTTACTGTACAAACCTGGTGTTTGAGGTATATGGGTTGGCAGCTGGGCTTGCACAGTCCTTTATAGCTTTTCCCAGCTAAGGACTTTTCAGACAGGGCCACAGCTGACATCACAGAGCACGTTCCCAACTCACAGGATCAGAACATCCCTGTGGCTCCTGAGTGAAGATGGAGCAAGCAGGGGCAGAATCCTTCACAATGGTGCAAGAAGAGGTTGAGAGGATCTGACCAGTATGCTGGAGGTAAAAGAAAGAGAAGTAAGTGGGTTCCTGGCATGGGAAGAAGTAGCTATGAGGTGAGGGAGAAGAAGGCACCATAGTTCAGCACCTGGGAGAAGGGGCAGCATCCCTGAGAATGTGGGGACCAGGACCTGGACAGGGCAGAACCATGGAGAGCAGAAACCAAGAGTTTTATTTTGGACACAGGAAAGCCTAGAATCTTATTTGAGATTTGAAGGGATATGTTAAGCCTATGGTTGGAGTTATGAGTCTGGAACTGAGGGGAGAGGCCAGGGTGGGAGATAAAGCTGAAGTAGCAACAGTGAGTGTGTGGGATTTAAAGTGTTGGGATGAATAAGCTCACCTGTACAGAGGGTGTGGATAGAGGGTGAGGATGGAGCCCCAGGCATCCCAAAGTCTCAATCAGGAGTTTGAACAAAGAGTGGCTACTGGAAGGGGTGGCCAAGGAGGTAGAGGGAGGATGGAGAGTGAGCGGCACAGTGGCCAAAAAACAGGATTGAGGAAGGGAGGAAATTTATCACAATTAATTCAGCCCCATGCAGTAGCAAATGATCATTGTTCACCTCATGCAGATGAGACAACTGAGGCAGAGAGGTGTGGCCACTCCCCCAAGGCCACACAGCACAAGGGGCATGGGACTGCTCAGACAACCTGAGGTTAAAAAAAACAAAACCCTCAATAACCTTCACTGCTGAGTCTATGATTTCAGCTCTAGCTATTTCAATGGCCAAGATTCAATTAAATTAAAAGCCCAGGGCTGCTGCCTGCTGTATGCTTTCCACATTTCTAATCCCAGAGCTGGATGTTAAATATATATTTTTAGACTAGCCTCCAATTTAACAGCCACACGATTTTTATTACACAATTTGTTGGGGAGCACAAGAGACTTGGCTGGAAAGTTGTAAGGAGGACATTCTGAGAAAAGGGAAGTGTGTGGAAGGCCACCTGCCCTGTTTATTGGAATTCTGACTTAGGGGAGATTTAGGGGAGTGTTGAAGGCGGTGCCCCTAATTATTCCTTGACCTTTCCAAACAAGCCTGTGCATGTGCAGACCCCGGGTGTTTACTGGAATCCTTATGCTTAACCCCTGGATGCCCTTGCCTAGAGGACAATGTAAACACATGTGTCCTCCCAAGATTACTCATCTACTGATTGTATCTAAAGATAAAAATTCCAATAAAAGGCTAAGGAGCCTTCTCTTTCACAGTTGGAGCAATCTGTTCATCCATTGTTCAGGGGCTGGTGGTCAGCCCCAGCAAGGTGGTGCCCCAATGTGAGGACCAAGGAATGCAATGAGACACGTTGTGAAAGTTATAGAAAGTTTGTGGACGTTGTAGAATTCTGTGAAGAGAAATGTTGAATGACACAGGCCAGTAAGCCAGGACAAGTAGAATAGGGAAACTGAGATGGTTAAAAAGTAATTTGGAGCCCTCTTGTAAATCCTATCTTCCCTAAACCAAGGACACTTAAGAGTCAATGATTTGCATTTTTGCCTCCCTAACCAGAGGGTATAACCAGATAGCAAATAGCTTATTCTCAGGGAGATTGATAGCAGAAATCCAATTAGTGTCATTTGCTGACCTCACCCAAGGACAAATGAAGTTAAGAGAATAAACTTATTTTAGTTAGTCCTTTTCCAGTCTGTTAAAAGTGAAAAGATCTTTTCTATTTTTCTACCCATGGAGCAAAAGTTCTATAAATTATTAAAATGGTTAATCATGGGAACTGAAGTTTGCTAGCCTATGTTTGTGCCTAATATACTTCGATATATGATCTTTTGGTAAAATAAATTTGACAATCCTTCCAGGGTTTAAATTTTAAGAAACTTTTTCTTGACCTAGAATTGGCTTTAGATCATTCCAATAGGCCTTCTGGAATGCCTCAATATTTGTTTTCTCTCTCATGAAGGAAAAATTTCTGCTTAAGGTATATGGGAATCTTTGTCAAATAATAATGACTATATTATGCTTTCATTTATAGCTCTAATTGTTATTCTGGAATATTGTGTTTTGCAGAAAGAACAAGATTCCATGTCATTTGAAAGTATTGCTGATTCTTAAACTTTTTGTTTTTCAGATATAAGGAAGCATTTTTAATGCAAATTTGGTAAATTATATATTCTCTCCACTTGTCCCTCCAGAATTTGGCAATTCTTAATAAGTGGCAATACATTTCTTTGCATGAATTCAATAAGACCTGTTTCCAATTGTAGCTATATTAACCAAGATAAACTGATAATGGGCCTGCTTATAGCAGCTATGGCTTCACCACCTTTTGCAGAACTTGGTCTATCCAGCATTCCACAGGAATCCCTTACATTCCACAAGGTCAGCCCATCATTGAACGTGCCCATGCTACCCTGAAGGGTATGCTAGTAAAATGAAAAAGGGGAAATATGGGACTCAAGGATCCTGCTCTACTACTACTTAAAGCATGCTCTACCCTTAATTTTCTAAAACCTGAATGATCATTTTCAATCCTCAATAACCCCACCTCAGAAACCACAAGTGTTGTGGTGAGATGTGGACACTAATAACTGTCCATTGTTCAGGGGCTGCTGCCTGCTGTATGCTTTCCACATTTCTAATCCCAGAGCTGTATGTTAAATACATATTTTTAGACTAGCCCCCAATTTAACAGCCACATGATTTTTATTACACAATTTGTTGGGGAGCACAAAAGACTTGGCTGGAAAGTTGTAAGGAGGACATTCTGAGAATAGGGAAGTGTGTGGAAGACCGCCTGCCCTTCCACACACTGATAATGGGCCTGCTTATCATGAATTAACATGAGGGAGACGATATGCATGTGTTTCTACCCCCACAGGGCCGCTGTAGATTCCAGTTCGCTGGTTTAAACCCTATCATGGCATGGCATGGGACCAATCCTCTTCCAGAAATGAAGAATTTGGGCCTGGGGACTCCACAGCCCCGAACATTGCACCTTCCCCAGACCCAGATGGCCCCTGGAATAACCTGGGGAATGATAAAGTAGCTGATGGCAGAAGCTGAGCAATTATTGGAGCGTATTCACTCCATGCATCCCAGATAACTAACCATTGCTCTTTTGTTTTTCTTATAGTCTGTAAAATCAGAGCTTGAGCAGTAAATACGCCTCATGGACCCTGACATTCCAAAGCAGAAAGTTCACCACCTCCCTCTGTCTTCTACATTCAGCAAAACAAAAAAGGGGAGATGTTGGGAAGCACAAAAGACTTGGCTGGAAAGTTGTAAGGAGGACATTATGAGAAAAGGGAAGTATGTGGAAGGCCGCCTGCCCTGTTTATCGGAATTCTGACTTAGGGGAGACTTAGGGGAGCGTCGAAGGCAGCACCCCTAATTATTCCTTGACCTTTCCAAACAAGTCTGTGTATGTGCAGACCCCCAGGTGTTTACTGGAATTCTTATGCTTAATCCCTGGATGCCCTTGCCTAGAGGACAATGTAAACACATGTGTCCTCCCAAGATTACTCACCTACTGATTGTATCTAAAGATAAAAATTCCAATAAAAGGCTAAGGAGGCAGGCAATCAGGCCATCCCTAAGCCTTCTCTTTCACAATGAAACTATGTCCGAGTAATCTGTTCATCCGTTATTCAGGGGCTGCTGGTCCGCCCCGGCAACAATTAACTGAAAACCACATGTTCTTGCGTTTATTTAATGGTGAGTTTCCAAACTCCTGGGCCCTGGATTGGGTTGTTATATACATTCCACCTACTCTTGTTTAGAGTCTGGGACAGTTTTGTGAGAGAAATGGTGCACGTGGCATGGTTTCTGGCACAATGATGTTCAAAAGCATGGTGTCAGCACCTGAGAATGTCCCTCTCACCCCTCCCTGAATGTCCTGCCTATTGGACAAATGCAAGGCATGTGTGCCTTAAGAAGCCTGCCACCCTCTTGCTGCCCTACCACACCTGGTTCTCACTGGCGCCTTCACCTAACCACCCCCTACACACACACACACACACACACACACACACTCTCTCTCTCTCTCTCTCTCTCTCTCTCTCTCCAGGAACACACCAACACACCCTCTGCTGATCCCAAGGTCTCCACAGGAACAGGATGCACCGTAGGGAACAGACTGTCCCAAGCCCCAACATCACCTCCCTCCATGCTTCCTGTTTGTCTCTGACCCCAAGGGATAGCTTCTCTCCTCCATGGGCCAGTGTGTCTCACCAAGCAGTCACTAGAAACCTGCAACTTGCTTATTTTGAACTTGTAGTTTTTGAGCTCCTAAGGATACCAACTCTGAATTCCTTTGGAAGCAGGTGTCTTTCAGCACGTATATGAGTCAGCTCCACTGCCATAATCAAGTGCCACAGACTGGGAGGCTTAAACACAGACATTTATTGTTTCACAGTTCTGGAGCCTAGAAGATGGGAATCAACATGCTGGCAGAGTTAGAACTCCTGTGAAAAAAGAATTTAGTCCGATACAGAAGTCCCAGAGACATATGAAAGCATACTCAAAGTCACTAATCATCCGAGAGATGCAAATCAAAACAACAATGAGATACCATCTCACACCTGTCAGAATGGCTACCATCAACAAATCAACAAACAAATGCTGGCGAGGGTGTGGAGAAAAACGAACCCTCCTGCACTGCTGGTGGGAATGCAGACTGGTGCAGCCACTGTGGAAAACAGTATGGAGTTTCCTCAAAAAACTAAAAATGGAACTCCCATTCGACTCAGTAATCCCACTTCTAGTACTATATCCCAAGAAACCAGAACACCCCTATGTTCATAGCAGCACAATTTACAATAACTAAGATTTGGAAACAGCCTAAGTGCCCATCAGTAGATGAGTGGATTAAAAAACTGTGGTACATCTACACAATGGAATATTATGCCACTATAAAAAAGAAGGAACTTTTACCATTTGCGACATCATGGAGAGCATTATGCTAAGCGAAATAAGCCAGAGAAAGTTAAATATCACATGATCTCACTCATATGTGGGATATAATGATCAACATAATTTGATGAACAAGAATAGACACAGAGACCAATGGTAGGAGGCAGGGAGGTTAGAGAGCAACCAAAGGACTTGTATGCATGCATATTGGCATATCCAGTGGACACAGGCACTGGGGCAGTGGGGGTTTGCCCGGGGTGGGAATGGCTGGTGGGGGATGGCGGTCAATTGGGGAAAAAGAAGACATATGTAAAACTTTAGACAATAATAATAAAAAAAGAATTTAGTCCAGGTCTCTCTCCTTAACTTGTAGATGATTGTCTTCTCCCTGTGTCTCCATATGGTCTCCCTCTCTGTACATGTCTGTGTCCAAGTCTCCTTATATGGACACTAGTCATATTGGATTCAAGTCCACCCTAATGATGTAATCTTACCCTGATTATCTCTGTAAAGACCCTATCTCCAAATAAGGTCACATTCTGAGGTCTTACAGGTCAGCACTTCAACACACAAACCAGCCTATAACACCACATAAAAGCCAGTGAGCTTTTGCCCAAGACTGCTATGTTACCATAATAACTGGTCATGGTATGAGGTGACAGAGGTCAGAGCAGACACTGAGTGTGCACTCAGTCCACTCCAGTCTAGCTTGAGCCAACAGTCTGACCCTGGAAACTCTGGCACCACCAGAACAACCTGAATAGGTAGGGCCTATTCCTCTCCACTGACCACCAAATGCAAAGCATTGTTGAGATTGAAATATGAAGTATAATTGAAAGCAACTATTGCAAAATCCTGACTTTCATATTTGGTTAAGTAATGACACATAGAAATCTTTGGAACTTGTATTAAAATATGTCTCTCTTCCTGCCCTGGCTGAGTGGCTCAGTTGGTTGGAACATCGTCCAAAATGTTGCAGGTTCAATTCCAGTTCAGGGCACATTGTTGGGGTCCAACCCCAACAGGTCCAGGGGTCCCCAAAGGTGTGGACGGAGTCGGCGAAGAAGGAAGGAGATGGAGGCAGCATTCAGTTGATCAGCAGCCTAGCCAGGATCTCCAGCCAAGTTCTGTCTAGGATCTCCAGCCAGGTTCTGTTGCTATGTTCTCCCGCTAGGTTCTCCAGGTTCTCCAGCCAGGTTCAGTCATCAGGTTCTTTAGCCAGGTTCTCCAGCCAGGTTCTATCTAGGTTCTGTCCAGGATTTTTTGCCATGTTCTCTCCCTAGGTTCTCTCTCTAGGTTCTGTCCAAGTTCTCTTGCTAGGTTCTGTTTCTAGGTTCTGTGTTCTGCTGCCTTGTTACATCTGTATTTATACCAGTTGATTTTAATCCTATCAATTTCTATTCCAAAGGTTAGGGCGTTTCTTATCTCCATTCCAGGGAGTAAAAGATTATGTAGCTTAACTACCCGCCTGGCACTTAATTGAGGGGTTGTATCCCCTCCCTAACCTCAGGGAAAAATCCCCACCTGGGGAAACAACCTTTCTCGCAGAGGTGACCTTGGTTAAAATACATAGCGCCAAGAAGGGGAGCAAACATATTAAGAACAGTATGCCATATACGCCAGATCCCTTGAAACATATGCTGTGTAGATGCTTCTTCCCTGCAGCAACTGTGTCAAGCAGCAAGGATATACCGGCTCCCAGCACTGGCCCTGGTTGAGGTATGTGTGAGAGGCAACCAATTGATGTGTCTCTCTCACATCAATGTTTCTCTCTCTTACCCTCCCCTCTCTCTCTTACTCCCTCCCACCCTTCCACTCTCTCTGGAAATCAAGGGAAAAAATATACTCAGGTGAGGATTAACAACAACAAAAATGTATGTGCTATTTTTCACAATTAAAATATTTTAAAACATGAAAAAGATAGAACAATTAGCAAAAGTAAGACATGAGATCTAAATTGGAATATGTTAGTAATTAAAGTAAATGTAATTGGACTAAATGCTTCAGTTAAAAGACAAATTTTCAGTTTGGGTAAAACAAAGTCCAGTTTTAAGCTGCTTATAAGAGACACACATAAATATAAGGGTACAAAGCTGTCATTATTTGACCTATCTTGTGGTTTCTTGGAAGACCCCACTTGAAAGAATTTCCTTTATTTTACCTGATTTAGTGCTTAACTAGTCCTAAAAGTCCCTCCCCAGAGGGCATTTGTAAAAAAATCTGTAAGCTGACTAAGGGGATGGATAACAGTTGGTAGAAAAAAATAGACAACTGCAAAAACTTGAAAGAAAAAGCTGACAAATGAGATATCCACTGAAGTTTTGAAAGGCTTTGACAAACTCCGTGGACTCTAGAAGGCTACACACATGCATAGCTTGTGCTTATACTCAGAAAAGATACAAGAAAGCCCTCTCTCACTCTGGCTGACCTTTAGGCTCTATAGAAGTAGGAAGTAAAGGGTAAGGCACAGTTGTCAACTGCCTAACTGAGTGTTGAAGTCATGCCCCTTGGCAAGGACTGAAAGATTTATCAGTTCCAAGCCTCTAAATATCTAATCATTATCAGCTGACCACTATGCTGGCCAACACACAACAAAGAATAAAGACTGCATAGAATTAGTAAAAGATAGTTACTAAATAAACAAACACAAACAAAAAACATTTAGGAAGGAGAAAAATCTAATTCCAAATTATAATATGTTAAATATCAAATTTTTAACAAAAAATCATGAGGCATGCAAAGAAACAAGAAATGGCCCAGTTACAGGAGGAAAATAAAAGCAATTTACTTAAACTGTTTCTGAGAAGCACAGATACTGAAATTTCTAGATAAAAACTTTGTCAGTTATTTCAAATATGTTCAAAGAGCTAAAATAAGCCATATATAAAAACTAAAGGCAAACATGAGAATGACTGTCTCATTAAACAAAGAATGCCAATAGAGAGATCAAAATTATAAAAAAGGAAATAAATACAAAATCTGGAGCTGGAATGTACAATAATGAAAAGAAAAAAATTCACTAGAGGGATTCAAGAGCAGATTTAAAGAAGTAGAAAAAAAATCAATAAACTTTCAGATAGGACAATTGAGATTATCCAATATGAAGAAAAGTGGGAAAATGCAGAAAAAATGAATAGAGCTCCAGAGATTTGTGTACCATGAAGTAGACCAACATGTGAGATAAATGAAAATACCACATACCAAACTTATGAGATGCAGAAAAAGTAGTGCTTAGGGTAAAACTTCTACACTAATAAAGGAGAAACATGGTAATTAGCGTACGACCGCTACCCTTCCCATTGGCTAATCAGCATATCCTTATGCAAATTAACTGTCAGCCAAGATGGCAGCCGGCAGCCAGGCAGCTGGAAGCGAACATGAGGCTTGCTTGCTCCAGTGACTGCAGACTGCAACATTCCCCGCCTGACTTGCTGGCCTCTGAGCTGGCAGTTTGAAACATTCTAACAAATATAGGCTGGGATCTCAGAGCTGGAGTTATACATTGTTTCGATTATAGAACGCTCAGCAGAGGAAGCCTCAGAGCTAGAGCCAGAGCTAAAGCTGGCCCAGAATAAAATTAAAAAAAGAGAAAAAAAAGGACCAGTTGGGAGCTTCAGTCAACAACCACCAGCCTGAAAGCAGCCCTCAGCCCCTCACCCAGACTGGCCAGGCACCCCAGTGGGGACCCCCACCCTGAAGGGTGTGTGATCAGCTGCAAACAGCCATCATCCCCTCATCCAGGCTGGCCAGGCACCCCAGTGGGGACCCCCACCCTGATCCAGGACACCCTTCAGGGCAAACCAGCCAGCCCACAGGCCTCTATCCTATATAGTAAAAGGGTAATATGCCTCCCAGCACCGGGATCAGTGGAGCAGCGAGGCCTCCTGGCACCGGATCAGCATGACAGGGGGCAGTGCCCAAACCCCCTGATCGCCCTGAGGCTCTGTGTGTGACAGGGGCAGGGCCACAACTTCCATGTCCGCCCTGCTCTGTTCGTGACAGGGGAAGGCGCCCAACCCCCTGATCAGCCCTGCTCTGTGCCTGATAGCGGGGAGCTCCCCAATCCCCTGATCGCCCTGTGGTTCTGTGTGTGACAGGGGGCAGTGCCCCAACCCCCTGATGGGCCCTGCTCTGTGCGTGACAGGGGGCAGCACCCCAACCCCCCTGATGGGCCCTGCTCTGTGTGTGACAGGGGGTGGCCCCGCAACCTCCCCATCGACCCTGCCTTGAGTGTGACAGGGGCGGTGCCCCAGCTCCCCAATCGGCCCCACCCTGAGCGTGACTGAGGGTGGCATTGCAACCTCCTGATCCGCCCTGCTCTGTGCATGACAGGGGGCGACGCCCCAACTCCCCAATCAGCCCTGCTCTGAGCCCGACCAGGGGCTGAACCTAGGGATTGGGCCTGCCCTCTGCCACCCAGGAGCAGGCCTAAGCCAGCAGGTTGTTATCTCCTGAGGGGTCCCAGACTGCGAGAGAGCACAGGCCGGGCTGAGGTCCCCCCCCCCCCCCACCAGTGCACAAATTTTTGTGCACCGGGCCTCTAGTATTGTTATAAATAACAATTTAAAAAGAAGACAAGACTTCTGGTCAAAATGGCAAAGTAGGTATATTCTGTGCTTGGCTCCTCCCATGACCACATCAAAATTACAACTAAATTATAGAACAACCACCCTTGAAGACTAGGTGATCAGAATGCCTATAACTAATATATGAAGAAGAAGCCATGTTGAGACTGGTAAGAGGATGGAGACACAAAACAAACTGGTCCTATATCCACACAGATAGCTCAGTTGGTTAGAGCATCATCTCAATATGCTAAGGTTGTAGGTTCGATCCTCAAACTGGCACATACAAGAATCAACCAATTAATTCATGAATAAGTGGAACAACAGATCTCTCTCTCTCTCTCTCTCTCTCTCTCTCTCATCAATAAAAAATTTGGGAGGAATATCTCAGTTGCAGAGATATTTTTTTGAGGAGTCCCAGCCCCACATGAGGCTCCCCAACCTGGACCACCAGTGCTGAGAAGCGGAGTCCCCCAAACATCTGGCTGTAAAAATCAGTGAGGATTCCATCCGGTGAGACAAAAGACTACTGGAGTCCCAGGAATTCTTTTTAAAGGGCCTGTGCATGGACTTACTTACTGATGAATTTACTGACTCTGAGCTCCAGCACTAGGGCAGCAGCTTGAAAAGAGGAGAACATAAGGGGAGGAAATGAATTGTCTGGCTTTAGGGGAAGGGCTGGAGGGGCCGCTCTGGCCAAGACAGAAGTGCTGCCTGGCACTATTTTTCCTTTGTTGACCTCCTCCCCCATCCAGCCTGCAGGTACAGGCAGGTGTCAAATTAGTGTCTCCATCAAACCTGCCCCACCCTGATGATTCCCTAAGAACCCACCTCACCAAACTTCTGCACAGGCTAGAACCTCTTTCAGCAGCTATTACACATAAGCAACCAGCTCAGCTCACACCATGGACCTCCCTAAAATGTCTAAAAAAAACCCAAAAAACCAAACCCCAGGGAGGCAGTGGATGGCTTCAACATGCCCTGTACTCTTGCTAGTGGCCCCAGCCTGGCACTAGTGGCAACTAGGCTCATTTCATAGTATGGCTTCTCCCAGGTACCTCCAAGATCAGCACAGGCAGCTACCAAGTATAGATCACTTTGTGACTTCTACCAGATATCCCAGGGCTGAGCACAGGCAGCAGCTAATCTGGGTCTGCACTAGAGCCCCTAGCAAGAGACCCAATACCAACACACATAAGGGTAGACTCAGTAAGCACTAGAGCTCCACTAAGGTGAATCCCATTTTGTGGGGTCAGTTCCCAAACAACAGCTAGTCTGCTATAGTCATGGCCAGTCTTCACAGCCAGTCAGCTTGAGGATCAACCTCACCCACTGTTGTGCCAATGGCTATTCAGTAGTGCTTACACAAGGGATACCCCTGGAGTATGCATCTCAGGGAGACTAAGCCACTGGGCCCCACAGAAAATCTATTACATAAGGCCACCCTGCCAAGACTGGGAGACATAGGAGATCTACCTAAAATGTAGAAGCAAACACAGGGAGGCAGCTAAAAAGAAGGGATAAAGACACATGTCCCAAATGAAAGAACAGGATAAAGCTCCAAAAAAAGAGAACTAAAAAAAGAAAAAGAAAAAGGATGCAATAAATCTATCAAATGCAGAGTTAAAAACACTGGTCATAAGGATGCTCAATGAACTTAAAGGAAGAATAGATGAACTTAGTGAGAACTTACACAAAGAAATAAAAACCATAAAAAAGAACCAGTCAGAAATTAAGAATACAATATTGCAATGATCAATAACTATGGAAGAAATTGAAGCAGTCATCAAAAAGCTTCCAGCAAACAAAAGCCCGGGGCCAGATGGCTTCACAGGGGAGTTTTACCAAACATTCAAGGAAGAACTAAAACCTATCCTCCTCAGACTATTCCAAAAAATTCAAGAGGAAGGAACACTTCCAAGCTCATTCTATGAAGCCAGCATCACCCTAATACCAAAACCAGATAAAGACAACACAATGAAAGAGAATTATAGGCCACTATCCCTCATGAACATAGATGCCAAAATACTCAACAAAATTCTAGCAAATCGGATCCAGCAGTACATCAGAAAGATCACACACCATGACCAAGTAGGTTTTATTTCAGGGATGCAAGGATGGTACAATATCTGCAAATCAATAAATGTGATACATCACATAAACAAACTGAGAGATAAAAATCACATAGTCATATCAATTGACCCTTTCTTGATAAAAACTCTCAGCAAGGTGGGAATAGAAGGATCATACCTCAACATAATAAAAGCCATATGTGACAAACCCACAGTCAACATCATACTCAATGGGCAGAAACTGAAACCATTTCCCCTAAGAACAGGAACAAGACAGGGATGCCCACTCTTACCACTCCTGTTTTACATAGTACTGGAAGTATTAGCCATTGTGATCAGACAAGAAGAAGAAATAAAAGTTATCCAAATTGGAAAAGAAGAAGTAAAACTGTCCTTACAATATTGCAATGAAGAATACAATAGAGGGAATTAGGAGCAGATTAGATGAAGCAGAGGGTCGTATCAGCAACTTGGAAAACAAGGAAGCAGAAAACAGATGATCAGAACACCAAAAAGAAAAAAGAATTTTAAAAAATGACAGAGTTTAAGGGATCTCTGGGACACCATCAAGCATAACAACATTCACATCAAAGGGATACCAGAAAGAGAAGAGAGGGAACAAGGGACTGAAAACCTATTTAAAGAAATAATGACTGAAAACTTCCTTAACCTGGCAAAGAAATAGACATACAAGTTCAGGAAGTGCAGAGTCCAAAACAAGATGAACCCCAAGAATTCTACATCAAGATACATCATAATTGCCCTAACCGGTTTGGCTCAGTGGATACAGCGTTGGCCTGCGGACTGAAGGGTCCCAGGTTCGATTCCGGTCAAGGGCATGTACCTTGGTTGCGGGCACATCCCCAGTGGGGGGTGTGCAGGAGGCAGCTGATCAATGTTTCTCTCTCATCAATGTTTCTAACTCTCTATCCCTCTCCCTTCCTCTCTGTAAAAAATCAATAAAATATATATATATATTTAAAAAAAAAAAAAAAAAAAAAAAAAAAAAAAAAAAGATACATCATAATTAAAATGCTAAAGGTTAAAGACAAAGAGAGACTCCTAAAAGAAGCAAGAGAAAAGCAGTTCGTTACCTACAAGGGAGCTCCCATAGAACTGTCAGCTGATTTCTCAACAGAAACTTTGCAGACCGGAAGGGATTGGCATGAAGTAGTCAAAATGATGAAAAGCAAGGATGTACTACAACCAAGACCCCTCTACCCAGCAGGTTATTATTTAGAATATCAAAGGAGAGGTAAAGATTATCCCAGATTAAAAAAAAAAAGCTGAAGAAGTCCATAACCACCAAATCAGTATTACAAGAAAATTTAAAAGTATCTACACTAATAAAAGAGAAACATGGTAATTAGCATACGACCGCTACCCTTCCCATTGGCTAATCAGCATATCCTTATGCAAATTAACTGTCAGCCAAGATGACGGCCGGCAGCCATGCACTGAAGCGAACAGGGAGGCTTGCTTGCTCCAGTGACAGCGGACTCCAACATTCCCCACCTGCCTTGCCTGCCTCTCAGCTGCAACTCTAAGCAACTATGTAGCAAATATAGAAGCTAAAAAAACACATAGAAACCGGCTTTCAGTCAGGCGGGCTTCAGCCAGCCGGACCGCAACATTGTATCAAATACAGAAGGTAAAGGCCAGAAACCTGCTTTCAGCAGCCTCAGAGCTAAAGCTGGCCCAGAATAGAAAAGAAAAAAAGAAAAAAAGGAGCTGTTGGGAGCTTCAGTCTCTCGCCAACCTGAAAATGGCCCTCAGCCCCTCACCCAGACTGGCCAGGCACCCCAGAGGGGACCCCCACCCTGATCCAGGACACCCTTCAGGGCAAACCAGCCAGCCCACAGGCCTCTATCCTATATAGTAAAAGGGTAATATGCCTCCCAGCACCGGGATCAGCGGAGCAGCGAGGCTCCCGGCACCGGGATCAGCATGACAGGGGGCAGCGCCCAAACCCCCTGATTGCCCTGAGGCTCTGTGTGTGACAGGGGCAGGGCCACAACCTCCATGTCCGCCCTGCTCTGTTCATGACAGGGGAAGGCGCCCCAACCCCCTGATCAGCCCTGCTCTGTGCCTGATAGGGGGGAACTCCCCAACCCCCTGATCGCCCTACAGCTCTGTGTGTGACAGGGGGGAGCTCCCCAACCCCCTGATTGCCCTGCGGCTCTGTGTTTGACAGGGTGCGGTGCACCAACCCCGTGATCGGCCCTGCTCTGTGGGTGATAGAGGGTGGCGCCCCAACCCCCCTCCACGGGCCTTGCTCTGTGTGTGACAGGGTAGAGCCATAACCTCCCCATTGGCCCTGCCCTGAGTGTGACAGGGTGCAGGGCCCCAACCCCCTGATCTGCCCTGCTCTGTGTGTGACAGGGGGGAGCTCCCCAACCCCCTCATCAACCCTGCTCTGTGTGTGACAAGGTATGAGCACCAACTCCCCTGATGGGCCCTGCTCTGTGAGTGAAAGGGGCTGCGCCCCAACCCCCTGATTGGCCCTGCTCTGTGCATGGCCGGGAGTGGTGCCGCAATCTCCCCATTGACCCTGCCTTGAGTGTGACAGGGGGCGGTGCCCCAACCCCCCAATCGGCCCCACCCTGAGCGTGACTGAGGGTGGCATCACAACCTCCTGATCCACCCTGCTCTGTGCATGACAGGGGGTGGCGCCCCAACTCCCCAATCAGCCCTGCTCTGAGCCTGATCTGGGGCTGCACCTAGGGATTGGGCCTGCCCTCTGCCACCCGGGAGCAGGCCTAAGCCAGCAGGTCGTTATCTCCGGAGGGGTCCCAGACTGCGAGAGGGCACAGGCTGGGCTGGGGGACCCTCCTCCCCCCGAGTGCACAAATTTTTGTGCACCGGGCCTCTAGTCCTATCTAATAAAAGAGTAATATGCAAATTAGCCATCACTCTGAGACAAAGATGGTGGCACCCACAGCCAATATGGAGGGACTATGCAAATTGACTGTCACTCCTTGACAAAGATGGCGGTGGCTGGGCTGGGACGCTTGCGTTATTGCCAGGCATTCCACCCCACCTCTCTTGCAGAGGGCTTCTGGGCCTGCTTCATTGCTGCTGCTGTGGGGGCCAGAGGAGCAGAGACACAAGCCTGCAAGGGGGCCCAGCACCCAGCAGCTCCAAGCCTCTCAGGGGACGCAAGGGCTGGAGGAGCAGAGACACAGCCCGCAGGGGGCGCCAGCACCCAGAAACCCCAAGCCCCATGGCCGCTGTGGCCAGAGGAGCAGAGACACAGCCCATAGGGGGGCCCGGTACCCAGCAGCCTCAAGCCCCGTGGCCACTGCGGTGCTGGGGCCACTGGGGTCTCAGCAAAGACACAAACCTGCAGGAAACCCTTGGAAAGGGAGATAAACTATCATAACTTTATCTCCTTTTCCACAAGATGAAAAAACTGACCCTGATTTATTTTGTGATATGGCCCACACCTTTCTACAAGCACAGGGTATGTTAGGACCACTCCCAGGAAGTTCTGGTCAGAATACTGTCTCCAGGGAATAACGTTACTGTGGCAAATCATCTAAGAGAGGAAACAAGCTTTTGGGTTTATTCTGAAGGTCAGAGAACAGGCCACCCCATCATATGCCGTGTTGTTATATTGATGATCTTGAGCTGCAGATGCTTGAAAAACAGCAAATGCAAGGAGAGGCTTTCCCTGAAGTCTCCTGATCTGCCTAAAATCGGACCCCCCAAAAGGAGCTTAATTGTCATAGGTCCCCTCAATGGGAAAAGTGCCATCAGCCAGTGAAGACTGACTCCTGTCACAGGACAGGAGACTAGAAGTTGACATGACACCCAAACTGTTACAAACTATCTCCCCCCACCCCCATTCATCTTTCCTAAAAATCATGTACTCTCCTCTAAGAGGCCTACATCTCCCGTCGCCTTTCCCTAGGAAGAAGGTATTTAAATCTGGATTCTAAGCCACTTCAGAGAGTTGTTCATTTTTCCCTGGGATCTCCCACATATACACGAGATACACATGTTAATGAACTTTTGTTTTTATCTTGGTAATCTGTCTTTCATTACAAGGGCCTCCGCTAAGACCTCAGAAGGGTAGAGGAAAACTATTTTTCTTCCTCCATAATTCTATCTTGAGAAATCAAGTCCTGGGCTGAACAGTGAGGTTGGCTCAAGTGCCAAGCAATCCCAACTGAAGGTAGGGAAGCTTCTAGGGGGAAATCAATGATATTGGCATCAAAGAAGGACAGAGGGCACACACACGGTTGCTGGTGGGAGTTTAAAGTGGTTCAACATTTTTGGAGGATGATTTGGCAAAATCAATGGAAATGTTCAAAGTACATCTAAGAGTCTTCTAGGAATCTCATCTGCTGAGATAAAGCACGAGTGCATAGCCCTGGTCAGAACCCAGGTTGCGGGAGGAGAAAAAATGGCGGAGGCTTAGACGGACGTGTTGGTGCTTTGTCCCGGAGCAGATAGGGGCGAGCAGCTGAAACGGGTAACAATCAGCCCGATCAAGCTGGGGAGGTTCAGCTGAGAGACAGTCTGCAGCCAGGAAAGACAGAGAACTCCTAAAAAATGCGGATGGTTAGAGATTGAGGCTGAAACCTCCCCCTGGGCACCAGCGCAGCGGCGAGACCGCGCCATCTTGGGTAGCTGTTACCGGCATCCAGAGATCGGCTACTAACCTGGCGGCTACTAACCCGGAGGCAACGACTCGCAAGCAGCGCGACTGCAAGAGCCCAGAGGAGACCTGCACCCCTCCACGGAAAGCAGATTCAAGCAACAGCGGCCTCCTGATCACCACACGCTCTGCCTGGGGAACAGTTGCTGTGTGTGAAGCCTCCCTCCACCAGCCAGAAGAGCCACCACAACTGTGAACAGCACCCACCAGAGGCTCTGCTATCAACAGAGGAGCCGCTGCTACCACAACCGCCCAAGGAGCAACCACAGCCTGAGGAGCCACTGCCACCCAGGGAGCAGCCACTGCCACCCAGGGTCCAGCCACTGAACGACTCAACAACTAGTCATGTCAGTGAGATCAAACATGGGTAGACAAAGAAACCCCCAAAGGAAAGAAAAGGAGGACTTGCCAGAAAAGCAGCTAAGTGAGACAGAGATATGCAACATGACGGAAAAAGAATTCAGAATAAGGTTCCTAGAGTACATGCACCGGATGTTCAAGAAGCAAGAAGAAACAGATGAAAAACTCAACTACTTATGCAAGAAGCTAGAAGAAACAGATGAAAAAATCAACAACTTAAGTAAGTCCCAAGAAGAAATGAAGAGCGACATAGCTGCAATAAAAAACACCATTGAAAGTATCAACAGTAGACTGGGAGAAGCGGAGGACCGAATTAGTGAATTAGAAGACAAGGAAGCAAAACACACTCAAACTGTACTGCAAATGGAGAAAAAAATTAAAAGACAGGAGGAGAGCCTAAGGGAACTTTGGGACAACATGAAATGAAACAACATACGAATAATAGGGGTGCCAGAACAACAGAAAGATGAACATGGATTAGAAAACCTATTCGAAGAAATAATATCAGAAAACTTCCCTGAGGTGGGGAAGAATAAAGTCACACAAGCACAGAGAGTCCCAAACAAGGTGAACCCGAAAAGACCCACACCAAGACACATCATAATTACCATGGCAAATGTTCAGGATAAAGAGAGAATCTTACAGGCTGCAAGAGAGAGACGGAAAGTAACATACAAGGGATCTCCCATTAGATTATCAAATGATTTCTCAACAGAAACACATCAGGCCAGAAAAGAATGGACGTAAATCTACAAAGTGATGCAAAGCAAAGGACTGAATCCAAGAATACTCTATCCAGCAAGGCTATCATTCAAAATTGAAGGGGAAATAAGAAGCTTCACAGACAAAAAAGGGCTAAGGGAGTTTATCACCACCAAGCCAGCCATGCAAGAAATGCTAAAGGGACTGGTGTAAAAAGAAGAAATATCAAGCTCAGAAAGAAAACAGCCACACACACACACAAAAAGAAATGGCTACAAACAAGTACCTTTCAATAATAACTTTAAATGTAAATGGACTAAATGCTCCAACCAAAAGACATCTAGTGGCTGAATGGATAAAAAAACATGACCCATACATCTGCTGTCTACAAGAGACCCACCTCATTAGAAGGGACTCACACAGACTGAAAGTGAAGGGATGGAAAAATATCTTTCACGCAAATGGAAAGGAAAAGAAAGCTGGGGTAGCAATACTTATATCTGACAAAATACATCTCAAAGTGAAGGCCATAACCAGAGATAAGGTGCCGGGAGCTGGTCCATCCTTGCTGCTTGACACAGTCGCTGCAGGAAAGAAACATCTGCACAGCATATGTTTCAAGGGACCTGGAATATATAGCATATTGTTCTTAATATGTTTGCTCTCTTTAGCGCCATGTGTTTTAACCAAGGTCACCTCTCCGAGAAAGGTTGTTTCCCCAGGTGGGGATCTTTCCCTGAGGTTAGGGAGGGGATACAACCCCTTAATTAAGTGCCAGGCGGGTAGTTAAGCTACATAATCTTTACTGGAATCCATAATGGAATGGAGATAAGAAACGCCCTAACCTTTGTAATAGAAATTGACAGGATTAAAATCGGCTGGTGTAAATATGGAAGTAACAAGACAATAAACATCAGATCCTGATCAGTTCCTAACCAGAACTCCAACCAGAACTTTGGCTGGAGATCCTGGCTAGAGGTCCTGACTAGGCTGCTGATCAACTGAAGGCTGTCTTCGTGTCATTCCTTCTTCGCCGACTCCGTCCACACCTTTGGGGACCCCTGGACCCGCTGGGATTGGACCCCAGCAACTGGCGCCCAACGTGGGGCATCTAGGTAAGTCCCCCCCCGTACTTGGGAAGTACTTGGGACGGATAGGACTGCACCGTAGGGTGCTGCAGACCCCTCCTATAGAGGATAAGTAGGGTAAGCGGGTAGTTAGTACAGAACTTAGATTGACAAGATGGGTCATACTGAGTCTAAAGAAAAAAGAGTCTGTATTAATGTTTTAACGCATATGCTTGCTAGCAGAGGAGTTAAGGTTACTCCCAGTCAGACAGAAAGTTTTATAGAAGATGTATGTCAATGGCTTCCTGAGGATGGCACTGTTAATTTAGAAACTTGGACTAAAGTAGGAAAGCAATTAATGAACTATTACAGCTACCATGGATCTGAGAAGGTCCCAGCAAAAAGCTTTTCCCTCTGGAATTCAATTCGTGGCACCTTGGCACCAGAGACAGAAATTATTGAAATTTCTCAAACTTTAAATAGTCCCTCGGATCCACTTAGAGAGGACACATCATTATTGTCTCCAGCTCAATCTAAGAACAATTTAGCTATGCCTACTGATCGGAAGGAGAATAAATATCATAAACATGATCATTGTTCCTTTCCAGTCAGTAGAGAGGAGAGAGGCCCTCCCATTCAAAACAGGCTCCCTAAATTAGAAAGGAAGCCTAAACCAGGTCCTGCAGCTCCTAGGAGCTCCATGTCTAAATTTCAAAGGGCGATAAAAGAAGCTGAAGCTAATGGAGATCTTGAGTTCTCACTCTGCTTCCCAGTTGCATATGAGAATGAGTTTGATGAGGACGAAAGCCCCAACTGGGAGGCTATACCTTACAAAATACTTAAAGAATTAAAATTGGCCTGCTCTGAATATGGACCTCTAGCTCCTTATACACTAACCTTGGTAGAAACCCTAGCCAATAAATGGATGACTCCTTATGATTGGTCACAGGTTTGTAAATCCTGTCTCTCAGGAGGCAATTACTTATTATGGAAAACTGAATATGACGATCTTGCTAAGAAAGCTGTAGCCACTAGCAAAAAATCCAGAGGAGTAACCCTAGACATGATATTAGGAGAAGGTGATTTTAACACGGCTCAGGAGCAAATGTATATGCCCAAAAAGGCACTTATTAAAGTAAACAGTTGTGCAGTAAATGCCTGGAAATCCCTACCTTATACAGCAGGAAAAACAACCTCCCTTACAGAGATTAAACAGAAGGTCAAGGAACCATATCAGGATTTCCTTTCTCGCCTCATACAGGCAGTCAAGAGAGTAATCAATAATGAAGAGGCTGCCGATATCCTAATCAAACAACTGGCTTTTGAAAATGCTAATAATACCTGTCAGGCTTTATTAAGGCCGATTCGCAGAACGGGAACTATAAATGATTTTATAAAACAGTGTGCTGATGTAAGTCCAGCATTTATACAGGGTGTAGCTATAGCTGCAGCTCTCAAAGGGGAGACATACCCTCAATATGTACAGGGCATAGGACAAGCCAGCAATAATATAGGTAATAAAAGAAATATGAACTGCTACTCTTGTGGCTTATCTGGGCATTTTAGCAGAGAATGCCCAAATAGAAATAATAATACTCAAGCCAGATGGCAAGCTCCTTGACAGCCTGGAAATACATCAGGGAATATTAATCCTCCAAAAACCGTTTGTCCCCGATGTCAGAAAGGATTCCATTGGGCAAAGGAATGTAGATCGAAATACCATAAAAATGGTCGGCCTTTAAATTCTACAAATCGCTCCCAAGGAGGTTATATCCCATCACCTCAATTGGGAAACTTGAGAAGGGGCCGGCCCCAGGCCCCTGCAATAATAGGGGCATCGACCCTCAACCCCTTTGCTGCAAATTTCAATCCGTCAGTGACCTCTTCAGAGCAACCCCAGGCAGTGCAGGATTGGACCTCCATTCAACCACCCACGCAATACTAACCCCAGACTCGCCAGTAGCAGCCATTCCTACAGGAGTGTCTGGGCCGCTGCCTGAGGGAACTGTAGGATTAATATTAGGGCGGAGCTCCACCTCGTTACAGGGGATCTTAGTCATCCCAGGAGTTGTTGATGCAGACTACACAGGAGAAATACAGATTTTACTTTCCCCACCCACCACAACTATACAGATTCAGCCCAACCAGAGAATTGCCCAATTACTCCTGTTACCAATACATAAAATAGGGACAGCTGTTACCCAGGAAGCCAGAGGGGCCGGAGGCTTTGGATCTAGTGATGCAGCATTTTGGATACAAGAAATCCATGCTACTAGACCTACAAAAATTTTACAAATTCAGGGAAAACCAATTGAAGGTATATTGGATACAGGAGCAGATGTTTCCTGCATAGCAGGGAAGGATTGGCCCTCTTCATGGCCCACGCATACCACCTCCACTTCCCTAGTAGGACTAGGCAAGGCATCTAATGTAAAAAAGAGTTCTCAGATTTTAACTTGGGCTGATGAAGATCAACATTCAGGAACATTCTGTCCCTATGTAATTACAACTATCCCCTTTACATTATGGGGAAGAGATATCTTGTCTCAAATGGGAGTTCTATTATATAGCCCCAGTGATAGAGTAACATCACAGATGCTAGACATGGGATTTAATCCAGAAAAGGGATTAGGAAAAGAAAGTAATACCTCACACTCCTCGACAGGATTTATAATTGGGGCCATTGCCCATAGGACTGCTGATCCCATAGTCTGGAAATCATCACAACCAGTATGGGTCGAGCAATGGCCCTTAACATCTGAGAAAATATCAGCAGCCCGACAATTAATTGATCAGCAATTAGCAGAGGGACATATAGAGCCATCAAATAGTCCCTGGAACACACCCATATTTGTAATAAGAAAGAAATCAGGCAAGTGGAGACTTTTGCAAGATCTAAGAGCCATAAATGACACCATGGAAGATATGGGCTCCTTACAACCTGGATTGCCCTCCCCTGTGGCAATTCCACAGGAGTATTGTGTTGTTGTTATTGACTTACAGGATTGTTTTTTCACTATACCTCTTCACCTGGCTGATTGTCAAAGATTTGCATTCAGCATACCATCAGAAAACTTTAAACAGCCTTATCAGAGATATCAATGGAAGGTTCTCCCACAAGGGATGAAAAATAGTCCTACATTATGCCAAAAGTTTGTAGATCAGGCATTGCAAGTTATTAGAAAGAAATTTTCAGATCTATATCTTATTCATTATATGGATGATATTTTAATAGCTCATAAAGATCGGGCTACTTTACAGGAAATTCTTACTCAGACCGTCCTTGCTTTAGAAGAACATGGTCTAAAAATAGCCCCAGAAAAGATTCAGACTGAACCTTCTTTTTCCTACTTAGGCAGAATATTACATACCTCTACTATCACCCATCAGCCTTTACAATTAAGAAAAGATCATTTAAACACATTAAATGATTATCAGAAACTATTAGGTGATATCAACTGGGTCAGGCCATATCTAAAAATAACCACTTTTGACTTAAAACCTCTATTTGACATTTTAAAGGGAGATTCTAACCCTAAGTCTCCCCGACAGTTAACTGTAGAAGGAGAAAAGGCTATAGCAAAAATAGAACAGGCCATCAATAAACAGCAACTACAGTATCTAGATTATTCCAAATCTTGGGCCTTAATTATTCTAGCCACTAAATATACTCCTACAGGATGTTTATGGCAGGAAGGACCATTAGAATGGATACATTTACCTGTCACTCCTAGGAAGATTGTACCATCCTATCCTTCCCTAGTGGCCACTCTCATTATCAAAGGTAGACGTCGCAGTATCGAACTCTTTGGAAGAGAAGTTACTGAGATAATAATACCTTATAAAAGAGAACAATTAGACACACTATTACAATTTGAAGAAGAGTGGCAAATAGCTATAGGTAACTTCCCAGGACAAATTTTACATCATTTGCCAAGATCACCTATATTGCAATTTCTCTCCCTACATCCGTTTATATTTCCTATTAAATGTTCAAAAGAGCCATTATCACCTCCTGCCTCCTTAGTATTCACAGATGGCTCCTCTAATGGTAGGGCAGTAACAATCATTGACTCAATAACCCATGTTCAACAAACCCTAGAGACGTCAGCCCAGAGAACGGAGCTTTTGGCAGTCATTTATGCTTTTGAACAATTGCAACAGGTTCCCTTTAACTTGTACACTGACTCTCAATATATAGTTAAATTATTTCCTCATATTGAGACCGCCTCTCTCCCACAAGGAAGAACAGCCATTTTCTCTTTGTTAACTCAGCTACAAACTTACATTCATAAACGAGAAAAGGCTTTCTATATTGGACATATTAGAGCTCATTCCTGTCTACCAGGACCCTTAAGCGAAGGAAATTATCAGGCGGATCTACTAACTCGCCCAATAGTTTGTACAGCTCTAGAAGAATCCCGGCGGTCTCATGCCATTCATCATCAAAATGCTTCTGCTCTCCGTCTATATTATCGCATATCTAGAGAAGCTGCTCGAAGTATTGTGCGTGACTGCGGCCATTGTCCTACTCATTTTCCTAGCCCTGCTACTGGAGTTAATCCTAGAGGACTTAGACCCTGTGACTTATGGCAGATGGATATTACTCATGTCCCATCTTTTGGCAAACTTTGCTATGTGCATGTTTGTATTGATACCTTTTCTCATGTTATCCTTGCTTCTGCACGTACAGGAGAAGCCTTTAAAGATGTAAGTCAACATTTATTCCAATGTTTTTCCTACCTAGGAATACCAAGGGCACTTAAAACAGACAATGGGCCTGCCTATACCTCTAGAGCTTTTAAAAACTTATGCTCTACATTTGGCATCGCACATACTACAGGAATACCTTACAATCCTCAAGGCCAAGCAATAGTAGAAAGGGCTCACCAAACTTTAAAAACACAAATTAAAAAATTACAAGAAAATGAGTTTAAATATTCCTCTCCTCATCATGTTCTACAACGTACTTTATTTGTAATTAATATACTAAATGTAGATTCTGAGGGAAATTCCCCTATGTACAGGCATTGGAACCCTGATCTAACTAAACCTAAAGTCCTCGTCAAATGGAGAGACTTGCTTACAGGAGCCTGGAAGGGACCTGATGTACTTTTAACCCGGGGGAGAGGATATGCTTGTATATTTCCACAGGACGCAGACTCACCTGTGTGGATTCCAGACCGTCTAGTCCGACCTTATGTCTCACCGCCCTCCATCTCCGCCTCAACCTAGCACACCTGACCAGTGCCCGTCTGCAGTAGATGTGCAGCCCTGAGCTGGAACCACCTGTCCATTGGAAGGATCACATGTGCCCCCTTTTTGTCTGTCCTTATGTTCCAGCTTTGCCCCACATCTCCTTTCCTTTTTCCTTTTTTTAAAATCTAACTACTTGTTTGCTGGTTCTTTGGCCTTTCTCCTTCTCTCCTGAACACAGCCTTTTCTAGAATCTCCCTACCCTACTGTTCCAGGAAGGGCACCTCCCTTTTATGCCGTGACTATGGATGTTTGGTATATGTCCCATACATGGAGTTGTCTTGTGCCAAGAGCCTGACATCCTGAGCTGAGAAAGCCCTGTCCCAGGGCTTTGTCCTGTATTGGCCCCTCTGACCCTTGTGTCAAGAGGGACCCTCTTCTTACAATCCAATTGCCCACAGCTGTTGCCTGAGTTCTCTGTTAATGCTGAGGTCATGGTGACTAGTACCATGGATATGTCTCTCGCCCAATGGAGTGAGCTGGGTTCTCTCTGGAGAAGAAACCTGGGTTCCCCAAGATATGTGATCAATGCCGGGACCCCGCCAGCAGGCGAGGGGATCCAAAGGCAGTTGCTGGGCATGGAGGCCAGAGGGACATAGACTACCAAGGAGACAGAACTGAACCTCACATTACCCTGCTTGGCCCTGGAGCTTGGCTGGTTAGTCAAAGACGGGTAAGATTCCTCAGGGAGGAACAACCTAAGACAGGCGCAGTCACAGAGGGGCCAGTAGGAGAGAACTTGGGGTTCAACAGAGGTGGGGCACAGATCCTCACCCCCCCAATGGTGCAGGGGCTTGAACCCTCGCCCCTTCTGAGGAAGGTCTCCTTCCCCCGTGGCTGCTTCTCGCTTCCCATGTCCAGCCCAGATAGGGACCCAGATAAGGAATAGAGACTTGGCCCAGCTCAGATCGGGAACAGAAAGAGACTTGGTCCAGCTGAGATCAGTACCTAGATAAGAGACCTGGCTGACAGCAGCTTCCCTTTCACTGCAACAGGACTTGTTTCCCATTTCTACCTTGGACCACAGGGAAAGGGGCAGCTGAAAGAAAGGGCTGGAGCAGGATGCTGCCTTCTTCCCTTTCTTCTTCCTCTTTTTTCTGAACGCTTCCATGCCTTGTAGTTCTTTTGCTTTCTTTTCTTTTTCTCTCTACTACCCTCCATCCTCCATAACAGCTGACCCAGAGAACACAGCTTGCTCCTCCTTGGACGCCGATGCCACCATCAAGCACGGCCCTGGTGGACCCTTTGATGCAGCCCTTCAACTCGCTGACACGTTGGGAAGCCCGTCGCCAGTGATGCCGCCTGCTAGCCAGACCAACAAGGACAACCAAACCAACAACTTGAGGACAGCTGAAATCTCTTGACTGAAGAGGCCGGCAACCTCCTAAGGAACGGGGCTCCTTGTGCACTCCATCCACTATGTTTATAGCTATGCTTGTTGTCATTGCTTGCCAGTCTTCTTCCGAGTCTTAAACAGCCCAATCTGAGAGGTGGCCACTGATTTGCATGCGCTATCATTTAAAAAATAAAAAAGGGGGAATTTGCCGGGAGCCGGTCCATCCTTGCTGCTTGACACAGTCGCTGCAGGAAAGAAACATCTGCACAGCATATGTTTCAAGGGACCTGGAATATATAGCATATTGTTCTTAATATGTTTGCTCTCTTTAGCGCCATGTGTTTTAACCAAGGTCACCTCTCCGAGAAAGGTTGTTTCCCCAGGTGGGGATCTTTCCCTGAGGTTAGGGAGGGGATACAACCCCTTAATTAAGTGCCAGGCGGGTAGTTAAGCTACATAATCTTTACTGGAATCCATAATGGAATGGAGATAAGAAACGCCCTAACCTTTGTAATAGAAATTGACAGGATTAAAATCGGCTGGTGTAAATATGGAAGTAACAAGACAATAAACATCAGATCCTGATCAGTTCCTAACCAGAACTCCAACCAGAACTTTGGCTGGAGAAACTGGCTAGAGGTCCTGACTAGGCTGCTGATCAACTGAAGGCTGTCTTCGTGTCATTCCTTCTTCGCCGACTCCGTCCACACCTTTGGGGACCCCTGGACTCGCTGGGATTGGACCCCAGCAATAAGGAAGGCCACTTCATAATACTAAAGGGATCAATACAACAAGAAGATATAATCCTGGTAAACATATATGCACCCAATGCAGGAGTACCCACATACATAAGAAAACTTCTGGAAGATATCAGGGGAGAGATCGACAATAATACAATCATAGTAGGGGACTTTAATACACCACTGACATCACTGGATAAATCCGCTAGACAAACAATCAGCAAAGAAACAGCAATCCTAAATGACTCACTAGATCAGATGGACTTAATTGACATCTTCAGAACACTTCACCCCACAGCTGCGGAATATACATTCCTCTCAGGTGCTCATGGGACATATTCAAAAATAGACCACATATTGGGTCACAAGCAAAGTCTCCACAAATTCAAGAAGATTGAAATCATAAAAAGCATCTTCTCAGACCATGATGGCATAATGTTAGAAATAAACTACAATAAAAACAACCCCAAATACTCAAACACTTGGAAGCTGAATAGCATGTTATTAAATATTGATTGGGTTACTGATGACATCAAAGAAGAAATTAAAAACATCCTGGACACTAATGACAATGAAAACACAACAATCCAAAACCTCTGGGACACAATGAAAGCAGTCCTGAGAGGGAAGTTTATAGCTCTACAGGCCTATCTCAAAAAACAAGAAAAAATGGTAGTTAATCATCTAACTCTACAACTCAAAGAATTAGAAAGAGAGCAACAAGAAAACCCCAGAGTGAGCAGAAGGAAGGAGATAATAAAGATTAGAGCAGAAATAAATGACATAGAGACCAAAAAAAACAATACAGAAAATCAATGAAACCAAGAGCTGGTTCTTTGAAAGGATAAACAAGATTGACAAACCCCTAGCCAGGCTCACCAAGAAGCAAAGAGAGAGGTCCCAAATAAACCAAATCAGAAATGATAGAGGCGAAATAACAACAGACCCCACAGAAATACAAATGATTGTTAAACAATACTACAGGCAACTCTACTCCAACAAACTAGACAACCTGGAGGAAATGGACAAATTCCTAGAAAAATACAACATTCCAAAACTCAATCAGGAAGAATCTAAAAACCTCAATAGGCCAATAACTATGGAAGAAATTGAAGCAGTCATCAGAAAGCTTCCAGCAAACAAAAGCCCAGGGCCAGACGGCTTCACAGGGGAGTTTTACCAAACATTCAAGGAAGAACTAAAACCTACCCTCCTCAGACTACTACAAAAAATTCAAGAGGAAGGAACACTTCCAAGCTCTTTCTATGAAGCCAGCATCACCCTAATACCAAAACCAGGTAAAGACATCACAATGAAAGAGAATTACAGGCCAATATCCCTCATGAACATAGATGCCAAAATTCTCAACAAAATCTTAGCAAATCGGATCCAGCAGTACATCAGAAGGATCATACACCATGACCAAGTAGGATTTATCCCAGAGATGCAAGGATGGTACAACATCCGTAAATCAATAAACGTGATACATCACATAAACAAATTGAAAGAAAAAAACCACATGGTCATATCAATTGATGCAGAAAAAGCATTCGACAAAATCCAACACCCATTTTTGATAAAAACTCTCAGAAAGGTGGGAATAGAAGGATCATACCTCAACATAATAAAAGCCATATATGACAGGCCCACAGCCAACATCATACTCAATGGACAAAAACTAACACCATTTCCCCTAAGAACAGGAACAAGACAGGGATGCCCACTCTCACCACTCCTGTTCAACATAGTACTAGAAGTATTAGCCATTGCAATTAGGCAAGAAGAAGAAATAAAAGGCATCCAAATTGGAAAAGAGGAAGTAAAACTGTCCTTATTTGCAGATGACATGATATTATACATACAAAACCCTAGAGACTCCATCAAAAAGCTACTAGACTTAATACATGAATTTGGCAATGTAGCAGGATACAAAATTAACCCCAAGAAATCTGAGGCATTTCTATACACCAATAGTGAACTTTCAGAAAGGGAGATTAGAAAAACAATCCCATTTACCATCGCACCAAAAAAATTAAGATACCTAGGAATAAACTTAACTAAAGAGGTTAAAGACCTCTACTAAGAAAACTACAGGACGTTGAAAAAAGAGATAGAGGAAGACATAAACAGATGGAAGAACATACCATGTTCTTGGATTGGTAGAATCAACATCATTAAAATGTCCATACTACCCAAAGCAATCTATAAATTCAACGCACTTCCCATTAAAATACCAACGGCATATTTCACAGACCTAGAACGAACTCTCCAAAAATTCATCTGGAATAAAAAAAGACCCGGAATAGCTGCAGCGATCCTGAGAAAGAACAAAGTAGGTGGGATCTCAATGCCAGATATCAAGCTGTATTACAAAGCCACTGTTCTCAAAACTGCCTGGTACTGGCACAAGAACAGACATATAGATCAGTGGAATAGAATAGAGAGTCCAGAAATTAGCCCGAACCAATATGCTCAATTAATTTTTGACAAAGGAGGCATGAACATACAATGGAGCCAAGATAGTCTCTTCAATAAATGGTGTTGGGAAAATTGGACAGATATATGCAAGAAAATGAAACTAGACCACCAAGTTACACCATACACAAGAATAAACTCAAAATGGATAAAGGACTTAAATGTACGACAGGAAACCATAAAAATTCTAGAAGAATACAAAGGCAACAAAATCTCAGACATGTGCCAAAACAATTTCTTCACTGATACAGCTCCTAGGGCAGTTGAAACTAAAGAGAAACTGAACAAATGGGACTACATCAAAATAAAAAGCTTCTGCACAGCAAAAGAAACCATCAACAAAACAACAAGAAAACCCACCTCGTGGGAAAACATATTTGCCAACGTCATATCTGATAAGGGCTTAATCTCCAAAATTTATAGGGAACTCATACAACTTAACAAAAAGAAGATAAACAATCCAATCAAAAAATGGGCAAAGGATCTAAATAGACACCTTTCAAAAGAGGACATTTAGAAAGCCAAGAGACATATGAAAACATGCTCAAAGTCACTAATCATCCGAGAGATGCAAATCAAAACAACAATGAGGTACCATCTCACACCTGTCAGAATGGCCATCATCAACAAATCAACAAACGACAAGTGCTGGAGAGGATGTGGAGAAAAAGGAACACTTGTGCACTGCTGGTGGGAATGCAGACTGGTGCAGCCACTATGGAAGGCAGTATGGAGGTTCCTCAAAAAATTGGAAATGGAACTCCCATTTGACCCTGTGATCCCACTTCTAGGAATATATCCCAAGAAACCAGAAACACCAATCAGAAAGGATATATGTACCCAGATGTTCATAGCAGCACAATTCACCATAGCTAAGATCTGGAAACAGCCTAAGTGCCCATCAGTAGATGAATGGATTAGAAAACTGTGGTACATCTACACGATGGAATACTATGCTGCTGTTAAAAAGAAGGAACTCCTACCATTTGCAACAGCATGGATGGAACTGGAGAGCATTATGCTAAGTGAAACAAGCCAGTCAATGAAGGAAAAATACCACATGATCTCACTCTTTCATGGATAATTAAGACCATTACAAACTTTTGAACAATAATAGATACAGAGGCAGAGCTGCCTCAAACTGATTGTCGGACTGCAGTGGGAAGGCCAGGGAGGGTTGGGGGACAGGAGGGAGGGGAGTAAGAGATCAACCGAAGGACTTGTATGCACCCATATAACCATAACTAATGGACATAAGACACTGGGGGGAAAGGGAGGGCAGGGGCTTGTCAAGGGCAGGGGGTGGGGGGGGAAAAGGACACTTATGTAATACCCTTTGTAATACTTTTAGAGAAAAACAAAACAAAAAAACAAAAAACAAAACAAAACAAAAAAACCCAGGTTGCTACTGCAGGCTCCCCTTCTATGATAGGAAAACCTGCTAACAACCTGCATTTTTAGGACAAGGTGGTATCTATACTAATAAAAGGGTAATATGCTAATTAGACTGAACATCTTCCAGATGACCTTCTGGACATCCTTCTGGACAAAGCCATGGTAGGGGGGCTGAGGCAGAGGCAGTTAGAGGTGATCAGACAGGCAGAGGAGAGCAGTTAGGGGGATCAGACCAGCAGGGGAGAGCAGTTTGGGAGGTCAGGCTAGCAGGCAGGTGAGCGGTTAGGAGCCAGCAGTCCTGAGGGGTCCCGGATTGGAGAGGGTGCAGGCTGGGCTGAAGGACCCCCCCCTCCCGTGCACAAATTTTGTGCACCGGGCATGTAGTTCTTTAAGAAGAAAAAGAAGATAAAAAAATGGCAGTAACTACATACATATCAATAATTACTTTAAATGTAAATGGATTAAATGCTCCAATCAAAATACACAGGTAGCTGAATGAATAAGGAAACAAAACCCATACATATGCTGCTTACAAGAGAACCACTTTAAGTCAAAAGACACATACAAACTGAAAATAAAAGAATGAAAAAGATATTTAATAAAATTGAAAATGAAAAAAGGGGCTGTGATAGCAATACTTATATCAGAAAAAATAGACTTAAAAAAAAAAAAAGGCTATGGCCCTAGCTGGTTTGGCTCAGTGGATAGAGCATTGACCTGCGGACTTAAGGGTCCCAGGTTCAATTCTGGTTAACGGCACATGCCTGAATTGCAGGCTCGATCCCCAGTGGGGGTGTGCAGGAAGCAGCCGATCAATGATTCTCTCTCATCATTGATGTTTCTATCTCTCTCTCCCTCTTCCTTCCTCTTTGAAATCAATAAAAATATATTCAAAAAATGTTTTTTTGTTTTGTTTTTTAAAAAAGGCTATGGCCCAGCTGATGTGGCTCAGTGGTTGAGCATCGACCTATGAACCAGGAGTTTACAGTTTGATTCCTGTTCAGGGTAAATGTCTGAGTTGCAGGCTTGATCGAAAGTAAGGGGCATGCAGGTGGCAGCTGATTGATGATTCTCTTTCATCATTGATGTTTCTTTCTCTCTCGCCCTCTCCCTTCCTCTCTTTGAAATAAATAAAAATTTATTTTTTAAAAAAATATTTAAAACAAAGGCTATGGCAAGCGACAAAGAAGGACATTTCATAATGATAAATTCAACAAGAAGATATAATCTTTTTAAACATTGATGCACCCAATGTAAAAGCCACTAAATATATAAAACAAATATTGATGAACATAAAGGGAGAGATCAAAAGTTATATAATCATAATGGGGGGTTTTAACATCTCATTCACATCAATGGATAGATCATTCAGATAAAAAAATGAACAAAGAAACAGTAGCCTTAAATGACACATTGGACCAGAATAATTTAATTGTTTTTTTTAAAGAACATTTTATTCCAAATCAGTAGGATGTACATTATTTTCAAGTGCACATGAAATATTTTTCAAGCTAAACCATATGTTAGGTCACAAAACAAGTTTCAATAAATTTAACATTATTTAAATCATATGAAGCATCTTCTTTGATCATAATGATATGAAATGAGAAATCAACCCCAAGAATATAACTGAAAAACACTCAAACACACAAAGGCTAAATAACATGTTACTAAACAATAAATAGGTTAACAATGAAATTTAAAAAAGAAATCAAGAGTTACACTGAAATAAATAAAAATGAGAACACAACAATCCAAAATCTATGGGACACAGTGAAAGCAGTTCTTAGAGGGAAGTTCAAAGCAATACAGGCCTATCTCATGAAACAAGAAAAATCTCAATCTAACCATATGCCGATAGGAACTGAAAAAAGAAGAGTAAACAAAGGCCAAAGTGAGAAGATGAAAGAAAATAATAAAGACCAGAGCAGAAATTTTAAAAATAGAGTCTAAAAAAAGCAACATCAATGAAACCAAGAAGTAGTTCTTTGAAAAGATAAACAAAATGGATAAACTTTTAACTAGATTCATCAAGAATGAAAGCTAGAGAACCCAGATAAGTAAAATCAGAAATAAAAGAGAAGTGACAACTGACACCACAGAAATACAAAGCATTATAATAAAATACTGCCAACAAATTGGACAACCTGGAAGAGATGGATAAATTCCTAGAAACATAAAATCTTCCAAGACTAAATAAAGAAGAAAGAGAAAAATCTAAACAGAGTATAACTAATGAAATCAAATCAGTAATGAAAAAAAAAAAAAAAAGCTCCCAACAAACAAAGCCTTGGTTGGCTTCATGGTGAATATTACCAAACATTCAAAAAAGAATTAACAATTTATCCTTCTCAAAGCACTCCAAAAAGTTGAAGTGAAAGGAAGCTTCCCAAGTTTATTTTGTAAAGTCAGCATTACCTCATTGCACAACCAGACAAAGACAATACTAAAAGAAAATTATAGGCCAATATTCCAGGTGAACATAAATACAAAAATCCTCAAGATGATGATACATCATGATCAAGTGCGATTTATACCTGGGATACAAGTTTGGTTCAATATTTGCAAATCAATTAATGTGATACATCACATAAATAAACTAAAGGATAAAAATCAGATAAAATCATATCAATGGATGCAGAAAAAGCATATGACAAAATACAGCATCAATTTATGATAACAGCTATCAGTAAAGTGGGAACAAAAAGCATATATCTCAACATAATAAAAGCCATGTATGAAAAGCTCACAGCTAACATCATAGTCAATAGTGAAAAGCTGAAAGCTTTTTCTTAAGACCAAGAACAAGACAGGGATGTCCACTTTTGCCACTTCTATTCAACATAATATTGGAATTGCTAGCCACAGCAATCAGACAAGAAGAAGAAATAAAAGAAATCCAAATAGAAAAAGAAAAACTGCCATTATTTGAAGATGTCATGATAATATATAGAGATAACCCTAAGAGTCCACCAAAATATTATTAAAACTGATAGATGAATTTAGTAACATAGCAGGATACAAATTAATGTTCAGAAATTGGTAGTATTTTAAAATATTTTTTATTGATTTTAGAGTGGGAGAAAGGGGAGGGAGGGAGGGAGGCCCCCTACTGGGATTGAGCCAACAGCCCAGGCATGTGCTCTGACCGGGAATTGAACTGGCCATCTTTTGGTGCGCAGAATGATGCTCAACCAACACACTGGCCAGGGCCAGAAATTGTAAGCATTTTTATATACTAATAATGAACTGTCAGAAAGAGAAATTAAGAAAACAATCCCATGTATAATTACATCACAAAATTACCTAGAAATAAATTAACTGAGGAGGTAAAAGACCTGTACAGTACTTGGGAAATAATTAGGACTTTAAATAAAGCAATTGAAGAAGATAGAATAAATGGAAGCATATACTGTGCTTATGGATAGAAAAAATTAACATTATTCAAATTCCCAAAGCAATCTATAGATTCACTGCAATCCCTATCAAAATACCAATAGCAGTTTTTTGCATAGCTAGAACAAATAATTCTAAAATTTATATGGAACCACAAAAGACCCAAAAATGCCACAGCAATCTTGAGAAAGAAGAATAAACTTGGAGTTATCAGGCTACCTGTAACAAAATACGCTATAAGGCTATAATAATCAAAACAGCATGGCACTGGCATAAAAATAGATTAAGGGAACAGAATAAACACAGAAATAAGTCCACACTTATATGGTCAATTAATCGATGACAAAGGATGCAACACTATAAAATGAAGTAAAGACAGTGATTTAGTAAATAATGTTGGGAAAACTAGACAGGTACAAACAGAATTGTAATTAGACTATTTTCTTTTTTAAAAATTAAATTATTATTCAGATTATTACAGTTCCTCTTTTCCCCCCCATAGCTCCCCTCCACCAGGTTCCAATCCCCCCTCTGCCCTTACCGCCCCCCCACCCCCGCCACTGTCCTCATCCATAGGTGTACGATTTTTGTCCAGTCTCTTCCCGCCCCCCTGACACCCCTTTCCCCCTGAGAATTGTCAGTCCACTTCCCTTTCTATGCCCCTGATTCTATTATATTCACCAGTTTATTCTGTTCATCAGATTATTTATTTGCTTGATTTTTAGATTCACTTGTTGATAGATATGTATTTGTTGTTCATAATTTTTATCTTTACCTTTTTCTTCTTCTTCCTCTTCTTAAAGGATACCTTTCAGCATTTCACATAATACTGGTTTGGTGGTGATGAACTCCTTTAGCTTTTTCTTATCAGTGAAGCTCCTTATCTGACCTTCAATTCTGAATGATAGCTTTGCTGAATAAAGTAATCTTGGTTGTAGGTTCTTGCTATTCATCACTTTGAATATTTCTTGCCACTCCCTTCTGTCCTGCATAGTTTCTATTGAGAAATCAGCTGACAATCTTATGGGTACTCCCTTGTAGGTAACTAACTGTTCTTGCTGCTGTTTTTCTCTTGCTGCTTTTAAGATTCTCTCTTTGTCTTTTGCCCTTGGCATTCTAATTATGATGTGTCTTGGTGTGGTTCTCTTTGGATTCCTTTTGTTTGGGGTTCTCTGTGCTTCCTGGACTTGTAAGTCTATTTCTTTCACCAGGTAGGGGAAGTTTTCTGTCCTTATTTCTTCAAATAGGTTTTCAATATCTTGCTCTCTCCTTCTGGCACCCCCATAATTCGGATGTTGGTATGGTTGAAGTTGTCCCAGAGGCTCCTTACACTATCCTCATATTTTTGGATTCTTTTTTCTTTTTTCTTTTCCGGTTGGGTGTTTTTTGCTTCTTTGTATTTCAAATCTTTGACTTGATTCTTGCGATCCTCTAGTCTGCTGTTGGGAGTCTGTATAATATTCTTTATTTCAGTCAGTCTAAACTTAATTTCTAGTTGGTCCTTTTTCATATCCTTGAGGGTCTCACTAAATTTATTGGCGGTTTCTAGAAAATTCTTGAAAAACCTTATAACTGTGGTTTTGAACTCTATATCCAGTAGTTTGCTTTCCTCCATTTCTGTCATTTGTGACCTGTTTCTTTGTCTCCACATTTTTTATGCTTCCCTGTGTTGATAGAGTGGCTTTGTGTGCTAGGTGTCCTAAAGGGCCCAGTGGCTCAGCCTCCCCAATTACCTGAGGTGGACACTCTTGGTGCATCCCTTTTGTGGGCTTTGTACACAGTCTTGTTGTAGTTAAGCCTTGATTGTTGTAGGTGTCACTGGGAGAAATTGACCTTCAGGCCAATTGGCTGTGAGAATCAGCTGTGTCTACGGTGAGAGAACTTCTGTGCTGGAGGCATCTTGATGGGGCAAGACTTGCTTCAGTGAGGCTTTGGTGCTCACTGAGTCTGCCCCCTGAGTGTGTCCCTTATGGATCTGAGGAGTTGTAATCTGGATGGTCCCACTCTGATCACTGGGTACACTGGCTCTTGGATATAAGGAGGTGCTAATTTAGCCTCTGCCTGAGGCTACCCAGCAGGAGCTACAGAGAGATCTGCAGATTCCTCTTCTTTGTTTTGGGTTTGGAGGTGCCCAGATGAGGCCCAGCTGTGAAGCAATGCAAGCTGCTGTGGGGCCTTGGGCCTTCCTTTGGATGTTCTGGGTCTTTCTGAGCCAGCTGCAGTTTGTTAGGTAATTTTAGATTGCAAAGGGCCAGGTCATTCATATGCAAAAGCCTCTGCCCACTGCTTGGGTTGGGTGGGGTCTCAGGGAATCAACAGGGCGGAGCAAACAGCTATGGCTGATCCTCAGTTCTGCCCTAAGAGTTCCCGGGTGTCAGTGTCCCATGGTAATCGCTGCAAGCACCTCTGAGAGAAAGCTGCCTCTAGTTCTGCTGGATGCCAGACAGTCCAGTTTCTCCCCGTATGAGTCTGGGTCCCCAGAGAGTAGCCCGGAGCTGGAGTTCAGAGCGGGAGCTTGTGTCTCCCTCCTGATTGAAAAAGATAACTGCGTCCTCTGTTGCCAGTCCTTTCCGCGTGTGCCTCCATACCTCTGCACTTTACTTATGCACCTCCTCTGATCTCAGTGTGCTTTTCTCTTTCCTTCTAGTTGTAGAATTTCCACTCAGCCAGCCTTCCTGTGGTTGTGGATGATGTCCGTTTTGTCTTTTAGTTGTATTTTTGAAGTGGTTGTGTGAGGCAGCAATTTCCGGTGTTTACCTATGCCGCCATCTTGGTTTCTCCTAGACTATTTTCTTACACTGTACACATGAATAAACACAAAATGGATTACATTTGTACACTCTTTAAGATTTATTATAAAGGATCATGTCTTCTATGAATAGAGATAGTTTTACTTTTTTCTTTCCAATTTGCATGTCTAGTTCAATATCTGCAAATCAATTAATGTGATACATTATGTTTTACAATCCAGCTTTATGTAAAATCTGAAAGCATAAAGCTCTGGGGAAAAACATAGACAGTAAACTCTCTGACATTGTTTGTAGCAGTATTATTTTGAACGTATCTCCTTGGGCAAGGGAAACAAAAAAATAAACAAATGGGACTACATCAAACTAAAAAGGTTTTGCATAGTAAAGAAAACTATCAACAAAATGAAAAGACAACCTATTCAATGGGAGAAGATATTCATCAATGATGCATCAGATAAGGGATAAATATTCAAAATATATAAGAAACTCTTACAACTTCACACCAAAAAATAAACAATCTAATTAAAATGGCCAGAGGACTTGACTAGATGTTTCTCTAAAGAGGACATGCAAGTGGCCAATCCTATATAATAAAGAGGTAATATGCAAATTAACCCTCATACCCTCACAAGATGGCTGCCTACGACCAGGCCGGCAGGGGGGTTAGTGAGGGATGACCAAACGACCCAACAGCAGGCTGTGTGGGGTGACAGTCCGGAGGGGTGGGGGGAAGTTGGGGGGGAACCAGGCCAGCAGGGGGTGCATTTGGGGGTGACCAGGCCACAGGGGGGTAGTTAGTGGCAACTAGGACAGCAGGGGGGCCGTTGGGGGTGACCAGGCCAGCAGGAGGGCAGTAAGAGGTGACCCAGGCTGGCAGGGGGGGGCAGTTAGGGTAACCAGTTGGGGGCGATTAGACTGGCAGGGGGGCAGTTGGGGGTGACCAGGCCGGCAGGGGGATGTAGTTGGGGGAAACCAGGCTGGCAGGGGGACAGTTGGGGGCAATTAGGCTGGCAGGGGGGGCAGTGAGGGGTGACTAGGCTGGCGGGGGGAAGTTGGGGGTAACCAGGCTGGTGAGGGGGGGAAGTTAGGAATGACCAGGCTGGCAGGGAGGGGACAGTTGGGGACGACCTGGCCAGCAGTGGGAGGCAGTTAGGGGTGATCAGGCCAGCGGGGGGGGGGGGGGAGGGGAAGTTAGGGGTGACCAGACAGGCAGGCAGGTGAGTGATTAGGAGCCAGTGGTCCAGGATTGTGAGAGGGATGTCTGACTGCTGGTTTAGGCCCAATCCCTGGGATTGGACCTAAACCGGCAGTGGGATATCCTCCAAGGGTGCAGGCTGGGCTGAGGGGACTGCTCCTTCCCCCAACCCCCGTGCTTGAATTTCATGCACCGGGCCTCTAGTAGATATATGAAAAGATGCTCAATATTACTAATCATCAGAAAAATGCAAATTAAAACCACCATGAAATATCACCTCACACCTGTCAGAATGGCTATCAATAAATCAACAAACAATGCTGATGAGGATGTGGAGAAAGGGAAAGCCCTGTGTACTGTTGGTGGGACTGCAGACTGGTGCAGTATGGAGGTTCTTCAAAAAATTATAAATAGAACTACCTTATGTCCCAGCAATTCCACTTCTGGGTATTTACTCAAAGAAACTGAAATATTCACCTAACATTATACTCAATGGTGAAAAATGAAATTTTTCCCAATAAAATCAAAAGTAATATATGTATGCCTGCTTTTACCATTGCTATTGGAAATTGTACTGGAAGTTCTAGCCAGAGCAATTAGGTAACAAAAAGAACTAGACATACAAATTGGAAAGAGAAAAGTAAAATCATCTCTATTCACAGAAGACATGATCCAATCTAATAAATCTTAAAGAATGTACAAAAAAACATAGTAGAGCTAACAGGTGAATTTATCAAATATTCAAGATAAAAATCAATACACACAAAAACCAGTTGTGTTTCTATACACTAACAATGAACAATCTAAAAAAAAGAATTAAAAAATAATTCTGAGTAGCCCTGGCCAGGTAGCTCAATTAGTAGAGCATTATCTAGATATGCCAAGGTTGTGGGTTCAATCCCTGGCCAGGGCACATACAAGAATCAACCAATGAATGCATAAATAAGTGGAACAACAACTCTCTTTCTCCCTCTCTCTTCCTCTCTCTCTAAAATCAATCAATAATTAGAAAAACAACCTTTTAAATGGTATCCAAAAGAATAAAATACCCAGAAATAAATTTAGCCAAGGAGGTTAGAGTCTTGTACACTGAAAACTATAATAAATATAGAATTATCATATGATCCAACACTTCCACTTCCAGATATATACCCAAGAATATAGAAAACAGGCACTCAAACAAAATACTTATACACAAATGTTCACAGCAGCACTATTCACAATAGACAAAAGTTAGAAAAAACATATGTCCATTAATGAATAACTGAATTAAAAATTTTGGAATATACATGCAGTGGAATATTATTTAGTTGTAAAAAGGATGAAATACTAACACACGTTGTTACAATGTGGATAAACTTCAAAAACATTATTCTGAGTAAAAAACTAGACATAAAAATTGACATATGTATAATTCTATTTATATGAAATTTCTAAAACAGGTAAAACCATAGAGACAGACAACAGATTTGTAGTTACTGGGGGCTGGGAAGAAATGGAATGGGAAATAACTGCTTAATGGGTAAAGTGTTTCCTTTTGGGATGAATAAAATATTTTCGAACTATACAGTTGTGGTTGTTCCCAACACTATGAATGCCCTATCACTAAGTTCGAAGAAAAACTGCATCAACATAACCCAGAAAGAACTACTCAAAACCCAGACCCTTTAAGAATGAAGGTTTGGGTCCCACCACCAGGTTAAGAACCATGATCAGGTGAGGTGCTTGCTGAAGAAAGAGGGAATACAGAATGGGTGGTGGGAGGAGGTGTTGATACTAAAATATCAGCTATGCTATGCCCATGTGATCAGTTACAGCAATGAGGACTGAAATGATCATGATTTTATTTCTTTGTTATGAACATGTTTGTTTATATTGTTATTTTCTTTTATCTTTTATACCCTTATCATGCAATATAAGATGTATTGACTTTAGAGTACTTAAGTTTTTTTTTTACTTTACATCATTGTATTTACATTGAAATCAAAGAGAAGGGTAAACATCACATAAGGACTTTACCTCTTCTGGCAAAGAGATTAACACATTTTAAATTGTATGCAGGATAGTTGTATCATGTTAGGTGAAGTATGACCTTGTTATTGTCTTTACTTGGAGCTTAAGTATGATTTAAGAAGATACATATGGACAATGTCAACTTGTCTATACCATGATGCCAGATATTTGTTCAATATTATTCTGGATGTTACTGTAAATATGTTTTTGAATAATATTAATATTCAAATTGAATAAAACAAATTGTCCTCCATAATGTGGGTGAGCCTTATTCACTCAACTGAATAGAACAAAAGACTGACCTTATCTGAGAAGAGAGAATTCTGCCAGCAAACCACCTTCACACTTAAACTGCAACATTTACTCTCCCTGGATATCCAGCCTGCTGGCCCACCTTGCAGATTTTGGACTTGCCAGTCTCCATAATTGTATGAGCCAATTCACTAAAATCTCTCTCTGTTTCTTCTCTCTCTCTCTCAGTTTGTTTCTCGGAGAACCCTGACTAATACAATGTGTTTTCCATTTTCTTGGGTATATACTTAAGAGTAGATTTGTTAGAGCACATGATAATTCTATATCTAACTTTTTAAGGAACTGTAAAACTTTTCTACAGTGTTTGAACCATTTCACACCCCTACCAGCATTGCACAAGGGTTCCAATTTCTCCACATCCTCACCAACACTTATTTCCCATTTTAAAAAATTATCTCCTTCCTATTGTGTGTGAAGTGCTATCTTAGTGTGGTTTTCATTTGAATTTCCCTAATAACTAGTGATGTATTGAGCATCTTTTTCATGTGCTTTTCCCCATTTGCATATCTTCTTTAAAGAAAGAACTATTCAAGTACTTTGAAACTTTGTAAATTGGGCTTTTACCTATGGTTGAATTGTAAGAGCTCTTTACATCTTCTGGATACTATGTTCTCATCTATACTAATAAAAGGGTAATATACTAATTAGATTGGGAGACCTTCCGGGACACTTTCTGGACGTCCTTCCGGACAAAGGCATGGTGGCAGGGCCGAGGCAGAGGCAGTTAAGGGTGATCAGGCCAGGAAGGGAGGGCAGTTGGGAGCGATCAGGCTGGTGTGTGTGTGTGGGGGGGGGGGGGGCAATTGGGGTTGAGCAGGCCGACAGGGGGGCCAGTTGAGGGCGAGCAGGCTGTCGGGGGGGGGTAGTTGGGGGTGAGCAGGCCAGCAGTGGGGGGCAGTTGGGGGTGATCAGGCCGGTGGTGAGGGGAAGTTGGGGGCAAGCAGGCTGGCATGCAGAGTGGTTAGGGATGATCAGGCCGCAGGCAGGTGAGCAGTTAGGAGCCAGTGGTCCCAGATTATGAGGGGGTTTAGGCCCAATCCCTGTGGCCTAAAGCAGCAGTCAGACATCCCCCGAGGGGCCCCAGATTGGAGAGGGTGCAGGCTAGGCTGAGGGACACCCCCTCCCCAGTGCATGAATTTTGTGCACTGAGCCACTAGTCTATATTATAAAAGGCCTGTGGCACTAACGTCGTAACAACCAAAGACCTGCGCAGGTGGGCGGTGCTGTGCTATTTCACGTGCTGGGCTTTTAGTTATATATATAATTTGCAAATATTTTGTCCCATTTAGTAAGTTGTCTTTCACTCTTTTGAAAATGTCCTTTGGTGCACAAAGGTTTTTCAATTTTGATAAAATCAAAATTATATATTTCCTGATATTTCTTGTGTTTTTGGTATCATTTCTAAGAATCTATTGCCAAATCTGAGATCATGGATATTTATATCTAGGTTTTATTGTCAAATTCTAATAGTTTTAGATTTCACATTTAGGTTTTTGATCCGTGTTAAGTTAATTTTTGTATATGATGTGTGGTGGGGGTCCAGATTCATACCTTTGCACATGGATACCACTTGGATATATAGAAAACCTATATGGTAGGTAATATTTGGACAGAGACCTGACCGAAAAGTGTGATAAAGTAATGTTGATATTTACCAGGCAGAGGGGTCAGCAATTGAAGACTTTATGTACAGAGAAGTGGCACAAATTAATCAATGAATGAATACAAGTGTTTCTGCTGGACTACTGTATATTTATCCCTGAAAATTTTTGTGTTGAGTAAAAACACCAACAAAAATTACCAGGTGTAGCCCTAGTTGGTTTTTCTCAGTGGTTAGAGCACTGGAAGGATCCCAGGTTCAATTCCGGTCAAGGACACAAACCTTGGTTGCATGCTTGATCCCCAGCCCTGGTCGGGGCATGTGCAGGAAGCAACCAATTGATGTGTCTCTCTCACATTAATGTTTCTCTCTCTGTGTCTCTCCCCCTCCTTTTACTCTTTCTAATAATCAATGGAAAATATCCTTGGGTGAGGATTAACAACAACAACAAAATAACTGGTATTATGGGAAGAATAGTATTTGAACAGACCACTCAAATCATAGTATGTTTGGTACCAGAAAACTAATAAAAACCACTTTCTATTAAAAAATAATGGCATAATTAAAAAGATGTGATAAATCATTAGATACATAAATACAAACTCAAGAGAAAGAAAGAGATAAAGATAACATCACCTATTAATAAAGGTGAAAATACCTTGGAAAAAGAGACTGTGATGAAGGATTGATGCCACTGAGTTATGAAGACCACACAGAAGTGTCTGTGCAAAGCAGGTGGCCACGCTAAGTTAAGAGAGAGATTGTGAGAGTTGAAGGGGTGTCAGGAACAGTCCTATTTTCGCCAGTTGTACTGCTCTCAGCTGTGTGGGTTCATCTGCTTTAGACCCTTTTATATGGAGTGTAAAATTTAAGGTGGTGGGGAAAATCTTATAAAAACCATGAAATCTCCCACATAAGATAGAATTAATCCACAATACAGAAGTATGTGTTGTAGCAGAACATATTTTTTCACAAAAAACTTCAGAATAGAAAAAAGAATACTTTTAGCAATGCATTTTATGAGGCTAAATACATACCTAGAACAAGAAATAAAATTTTAGCCAAACTAAGAAGCATAGATCCAAAAATTATAGTAAAACATTTGCAAAATGAATTACATAAAAACATTATGATCAAGCCTGGTTTGTCCCAGAAATGCACTTTAGCAGATGAATGACTTAGAAGATTTATGAATGTAATTTAATTCACCACATTAACAGATTAAAGGAAGACATGATTATCTAAATGGATGCAGAAAAACATTTGATGACATTGAATGTCCATTCAATCTAGGGATCTTCTTTAATCTGATAAAGTCATCTACTAAAGCCTACAGAAAATATTATATTCAGTGATGAATCATTTCAAGTATTTATTTCCTTTAAAATCAGCATCTCTATCTGCAACTGGCACTCCAAGCACTCTTGGATCTACTCTACTGGCCCAGGTAGTAGAACAGCCTTCTCTTGTCTGGGCTTCACTCAAAGCCAGCAACTTTTCTGGTCACTTGGTAAATGGTCACTATACATTGTACATCTTTTTTTTTTTTTTCAGTTGTAGGAAAGGCCAGATGCAACAAGTTATTCTCAACATAGAAGGGATATATACAGGGTGTCCCACCAAAATGTATACATACTTTAACAGCTGATAGCTCAATTTTGAAAAGGAAATGTAGTTTAATAAACACTGCCTTTATAACTATTCAAAGTGGGTGTATATATTTTTTAGGAATATATATTTATATCTCCCATATCACTGAACTTCTAGAAAGTAGAAGGTCCCTGAATTTTTGTCAGATTTATTTGCCATTCATGACACACAAATATCTCACCTAATAGCATAATGTCATCAATGTAATAGAGCAGTGTGATGTCTTGTGGAAGGAAAAAGTAATCAAGGTTCCTCCAAAGTAAGTGATGATATAGGACTTTAAGCCAGAATTACAACAGTGAAGGTGTACTCTGGGCTTGCCAGCTGAAAGCAAACTGCTTCTGGTGGGTCTTATTGACAGGGATGGAGTAAATGGCATTTGCCATATCAGTAGCTGCATATGAGGTACCAGGGAATGGGTTAGTTTGCTCAAGCAATGAAACCAAACCTGGTATAGAGGCTGCAGTTAGAGCCACCACCTGGATAAGCCCACAATAATCCACTGTTATTCTTTAAGGCCCACCTGACTTCTTCACAGGCCACATAGGGGAGTTAAATAGGGATGTGGTGGGAATCATCACCCCTCCACTCTTCATGTTCCATTTTTCCTTTTTATTAAATTTATTGGGGTGACATTGGTTAATAAGATTATATAGATTTCAAATGTACATTTCTGTGATATATGATCTTCATATTGTATTGTGTGTCCAACAACAAAGTCAAATTATTTTATGTCATCATATATTTGACCCCCTTTAGTCTTGAGCTTTCATATTCTTGATGTTGGCACTTACCTCTGCAATGCCTTCAGGAATGTGGGTATTTCTTTTCCTCCAAAATAATTACAATAACTTTAATCAACATTAGTTATTGGTACAAGTTCTTCTAAAGCAGTGGTTCTCAACCTGTGGGTCGCGAACAATGAAAATACATCCTGCATATCAGATATTTACATTATGATTCATAACAGTAGCAAAATTACAGTTATGAAGTAGCAACAAAAATAATTTTATGGTTGGGGGTCACCACAACATGAAGAACTGTATTAAAGGGTTGTGGCATTAGGAAGGTTGAGAACCACTGGAGGGGAGATCTTACTGATTTTAGCTTTGACAATACCCATTACTCTCTACAAAAGAATACTTTCCTCCAAAATAAAACATATGGAAGCCATTAAAAACACTCAAAAACACTCTGAGACAATACTCAATAATTTCAAATACCTAAAAACAGATATCACACATTTTAAAACAATTATGCTAATAACAAAACATAATGTGTCTTAACAGCTCCATTTTGGTTTTGAGATTAAGATTCAATTCACTCATATTTATTTACTTGAAAATAACTGTATTATTTGAAAATAACATTTTAGTAATTATTCAGTTACTATAATGATCCAGACTCACTACTCAGTATAGAATAATAAATTAAACAGATGTTATCTTTATGTAACTTCCAATCCAATGATGGGACAGAAATGAAAAACAAATTAAATTACAATTTGTGATATGAACTAGGTGAAGAGAATACAATTAATACATTAAATAATAGAAAGTATTTAGGGGAGTTCCTGGCCTTTAGAAAATGTTCAATAAAAGTTATCTATATTCTCAAGTGCACATGGAATAGTCTCAAAGATAGACCACATGTTAGGGCACAAAACAAGTTTATACAAAATCAAGAAGATTGATATAAAAACAAGCATCTTCTCAGATTACAATGGCATGAAGTTAGAATTCAAGTACAATAAAAAAACTCAAAAACACTCAAATACATGGAGGCTAGATAGCATGTTATTAAACAATGAATGGGGACTGAGGCAGAGGAGGTTAGGGGCAATCAGGCAGGCAGGCAGAGGAGGTTAGGGGCAATCAGGCAGGCACACAGAGGGGTTAGGGGCAATGAGGCAGGCAGGCAGAGTGGTTTGGGGCCATCAAGCAGGTAGGCAGGCGAGTGGTTAGGAGCCAGTGGTTCCAGATTGTGAGAGGGATGTCCGACTGCCAGTTTAGGCCTGATCCCACAGGCCTAAACTGGCAGTCGGACATCCCCTGAAGGGTCCTGGGTGTAGGCTGTGCTGAGGGATTCCCCTCTGTGCACAAATTTCATGCACCGGGCCTCTAGTTACTTTAATAAATTTACTGTGCATTGCTAAATCTTTCTGTTATGCTCTCGAATTCCTTTTTGTTCTGTGACAAGAACATGGATTGGGTTGAGGTCTCCCTTGGCCTCCTGGGGTACAGTCTAGCATCAGAAACCTACTGGATCCACTGTGAGGTAGACCTGAGCTAAAAATCCATTGGTCACCTGACAATGGACCACAATGATATTTTGAGTATTCTGGAATTAGTATTAGTTCAGAGTCAGTGTACAGTAGTTCCCCAAATGACTGATTGTTTTTCTTCAATGCATAATGTAGCCTATTATAGGAAAGATTAACAGTATAAATTTTTGGTAGTGTATTAGGGTCCTTCCTCAAGGGGACTCAGCCTCCCCTTTATTCAAGGGATTCTATGCCTGTAAACTGGCTTAAGTCTGGGAATTGACAGAGGGGTTATCACTCTCTGTTTTATTTAGGCCTTCAATTGATTGGATGAGGCCCACTCACATTAGGGAGGAAAATCTGCTTTACTCAGGCAATCCATTAAGATGTTAATCTCCTCCAGAAACACCCTCAGAGATACACTTAGAATAGTATTTGAGCAAATGTCTGGGTATCCTATGACATGTCAAATTAACACATCAACATAAGAAATGTCCAAACCGGTAAGAATTCTTATGAGTTTATTTGAACCAAACTGATGACAGTTGCCGGGAAGCAAAATCTCAATGGATTGAGCAAATGCACCAGAGAATGGCAGTTATGAACCTTATTTTATACATTACAATCCAAGGAGGAGTGTAAAGGGGTTACATGAAATTCATTGCTGAGAGATTAGGGAGGCAGGAGAAAACAAAGTGGAGAAATCTCTGGGATTGGATAAAAAATAAAAAAAAACACATACTTCTTTTACATTTGTGGGTATAGGATAGTTAGCAGTCAACAATTAACATGATGATAATAACAATGAGGGGATTCGTGGTCTTTGCTCTAGTGTTAGTTGTGCTTTGAGGAGTTCAGAAAAAAGAAATTACTTTGATGTGTTATCGTAGACGCAAAAAAAGACAATAAACAGGCTAAGTTAAGGTGAAGATTGACTTTTGTTAAGGAAAACTACCACCCTAGGATATGACTACCTGCCACGAACTGCCATAAGTTAGAAAGTTTGAATTTCAGACCATCGTATCTATTATCTATCTATCTATCTATCTATCTATCTATCTATCTATCTACCTACCTACCTACCTATCATTTATTTATTTATAATCCTTGCCTGAGTTTTTACTGATTTTTTAGAGAGAGAGGAAGGGAGAGAAAAAGAGAGAGAAACATCAATGTGAGATAGAAACACGGTTCAATTCCCTCCTGTACATGCCTCCACTGGGGATTGAACCTGCAACCTACGTATATGCCCTGACCAGGAATTGAGCCTACAACATTTTTGGTGCATGGGATGATGCTCCAACTGACTGAATCACCTGGCTGGGGCCTATGTAGTTGCTTTAGGTCTCTAAGTTTGTAAAGTCACCATGTAGGCCTCCCCTGAGATTGTCAGGTTTAGAATATGGCCCCCTTTTTTGTCCACACATACAAATTAACTGTGACACTTACATAAAAGCATTTCAAAAATCATTTGCATTCCTACACATTAGGCACAAATAGTTGGCATATGTAACTTTAAAAGAGGCACTCTAGCCGGTGGAAATTGGTTCTTTCACAGTCACAAGGAAAGCATTCCAAGAGACCCACATATGGGAGGACGTGGTTTAACTGTAAGATTTATTGGGATGGAATTAGAAGCCTGCCCCCAGGTTACCAGTGTCCCATTTCTATCCTTGCCATGAAAAAAATCCAATCTTCTCTTTATCAGGCCCAGAAATAGGGCCATTGTTCAGAGATTTTGTGCCATTTGTCTCCATTTATCTAGCATAGTCTGTCCCCAGCTGCGTCCTGGCTGGCAGTGTGCCCAGGCCCGCACTCTTTGCTGTGGGCCCCAGGTAGCTGTTAAGGCCACATGGCTGCTGGAGAGAGAATGCATAAACAAACAGGGTGAACATATGTTACTGAGAGAGTTCTTTTTTAAGTTGATTATATAACCTCGGGCTTGAGAAGGACCAGGTGCCCTTTCAAATGAACCAATCAACTTCTCAATCTTTCGCATGCTTCTGATACGTTCACCCCCTAACCAATCTATTTTCTAGATCTTCTGGGATTCTGTGTCCCTTATCCAATCTGATCCTTTCCCCAGGCTAGACAGGCTGTATGGTCACCATTTTCGCTTCTATTGTTCATGCCTTAAAGTGGAAGAACCTCCCCTTGTGCCATCTTGACTTCTACTGGGCATGCACTCAGCAGAGGAATTTCCCCGTTATTGTTTTTATTCCTCCCCTAATATGCCTGCTTCAGGGGACTAGGTCCTGAGGGAGGAGGATACCCTGGGTAGTGCGTGAAGCTGTAACTTCTTAGTAAAGCAAGCAGGCTTATGCTCCTTAGTTTATTATGTTTAACAATGTCTGATTCCCTTGCTCTCTTCCTTTGTTAATATCTAGCTACCTATGCTAACAATACCATTTATTTATTAAATATTTTTATTGATTTCAGAGAGGAAGGGAGAGGGAGAGAGAGAGAGAAACATCAATGATGAGAGAGAATCATTGATTGGCTGCCTCCTGCATGCCCCCTACTGGGGATCGAACCCGTAACCCAGGCATATGCCCTTGACCGGAATCAAACCAGAACTCTGCAGTTCGCAGGCTGACGCTCTATCCACTGAGCCAAGCCGGCTAGGGCTAACAATACCATTTATAATAAATACAAAAATATATAGAATAACTAGAAATTATCTAATCAAAGCCAAACAAAACCTTTAATGAGACTATTATGACACTTTATTTAAAAAACAACAACCATAAAGAACTAAATAAATTGGATGATAGAAAATGTTTATGGATAGGAAGACTCAATAATGTAAAGATCCCAGTGTTCCTCAAATTGATGTACAGATTCAATGTAATCTCAAACAATATCACAAAAGGATTTATATTGACTTCAACAAATGGATTCTAAAATTTATGTAGTAAGTCAAAGGGCTAAGAATAATCAAGTGCCTCTTTGGGGGATAAGACAAGGTGATCTATCAATATATCACAAAGCTATAATAATTAAGGAATGATAATGGTACAACTATAGATTAATAGGTGAGCTACATGGAATAAAGAGTCCTTAAAATGTTATATATATGTGGAAAATTCACATAAGGAAATCCACATATATTTCCATATTCGAGGAGCAGGTGGACGGGGATTTGACTCTGACAGGAGAGAGATTTTCATATACATTTTACTAATTTTCTTTCATCTCTGACACTTCTATTATAGAGAAAGAGCAAATAGCAATATTAAAATATTTCCTCTAATTAATTCCCTTTTAAAGTGCACAAATTTCATGCACTGGGCCACTAGTATTAAAATAAAACTTTAAAAATGTTTGAATGTAATCTATGAAAACAGGTTCTTGCTCTAAGTATAATGAAGGATTTGTTAAATATGATTAAAACCCTAATGATTCTTATTCCATTTCCAGTATGTGAGTTCTTTCCCCACACCTAGTAATTCTCTGACACCAGCTGGATGTCCTACAATTCAAGTCAATTCTGATGCTACCTACCTGGAGATAGCATCAGACCCCATAGTTAGTTAAGCACTCAGTCTTACAAGACTCCTCCACCTTCACTCAAATACCAATTATAAGTCCAGGTTGTTACCTGTGCTTTTGACCAACTACAGATTCCAATTGTTAGTATAGGTAGCTAGATATTTTTTAAAAAATATATTTTATTGATTTTTTACAGAGAGGAAGGGAGAAGGATAGAAAGTTAGAAACAGCGATGAGAGAGAAACATCGATCAGCTGCCTCCTGCATGCCCCCTACCGAGGATGTGCCCGCAACCAAGGTACATGCCCTTGACTGGAATCGAACCTGGGACCCTTGAGTCCACAGGCTGACGCTCTATCCACTGAGCCAAACCGGTCAGGGCAAGGTAGGTAGCTAGATATTAACAAAGAATGAGAGCAAAGGGAATCAGACATTATTAAGCATAATAAACTAAGAAGCATAAGCCTGCTTGCTTTGCTAGGAAGTCACAACTTCACTCAGTCCCTAGGGAACCATTGGCCCCTTTCCCACAAATCACTGGGAGAAGGGATATTTTTTTTGTAGAACTGTCCCACCTCCAGTTATTATGCTCAACACTTTGTATTCTATTTAATCTGAAGACCCAGATATTCTTCAGCTTGAATATGTTTTCTGCTGTATCTCTATCCAGATCTCAATATAATCCATTTGTAATTCTTTTTCTCCTCTTCATCTTCTCTTTTCTTCTTCAGAATCTTTATATTAGATGGATTTTGGATATTAGGACACAATGCTGCATGCCTTCCAATATTTTTTCTCAATTTCTGGTGTTTTGATTATTTTTTATAGGTATTTTCAATTTACTTCTTAGAAAATTATATATGTATTTGTTATTGTTATTTTAAGGAATATTAAGAGAAAAAGGGAGGTGATCATGTATTTAGTCTGCTACCTCATTTTTACTTCCTAAATCCCAACGCTATGTTTTTTTTGTCAATAATGGTTTGTAATTTTTTATATGTTTATTTTGTTTTGTTATTTTATCGTGATAAAATTCATGTGACATAGAATTTACCATTTTAACCATTTTAAGTGTACAGTTCAGTTGCATTAAGTACATGCACATTGTGCAACCACCATCCATCTCCAGAACTTTTTCATTATTTCTTTTTTTTAAATAATATATTTTTATTTATTTCAGAGAGGAAGGGAGAGGGAGAGGGAGAGAAACATCAATGGTGAGAGAGAATCATTGATTAGCTGCCTCCTGCATGCCCCCCACACTGGGGATGCAGCCCAAAACCTGGGCATGTGCCCTTGACTGGAATCAAACCCAGGACCCTTCAGTCCGTAGGCTGATGCTCTATCCACTGGGCCAAACCGGTTTGGGCCTTTTTCATTATTTCAAACTGCAACTTTGTACCCATTAAACAAAAAATCATCATTTCCCTCTTCCTTGAGTTCCTGGTAACCATTATTCTATTTTTTGTCTATAAATCTGACTATTTTAGATACCTCAAATAAGTGGAATTATATAATATTTGTCTTTTTTGAGTCTGCTTATTTTACTTAGCATGTCTTCAAGATTCATCCATATTTGTAGCATGTTTCAGAACTTTCTTCTTTATATGGCTAAATAATAACTCATTGTATGTACAGACCATATTTTGTTTACCCATTCATCTCTTCATTGACACTTGGGTTATTTCCACCTTTGTGCTATTGTGAATAATGCCACTATGTTTAAGTACCTGCTTTCAATTCTTCTGGGAATATACCCATAAGTGGAATTGCTGAGTCACATAGTAATTCTATTTTTAATTTTTTGAGAAGCCACCATACTATTTTCCACAGTGGCTGCATCATTTTACACTAGATCTTAGCCAAAAGGCCGAGAAGTGACTGGTTGCATCATTTTATATTCCCACGAGCAAGGCACAAGGATTTCAATTTCTGCAGGTCTTCACCAACACTGTTTTCTGTATTGCATTGATTTGTTTTCACAGCAACCACACTAATAGGTGTGAACTGATATCCCATTGTGATTTTGATTTGCATTTCCCTAATGGTTAGTAATGTGTAGCTTTTATCAATACAAAACACCTCATGTGTCCAATTTAATTATTTTTACTCTGAAATGATGTCTTACTGCAACATTGTGATCCCAGATTTCTTTTTCATATTATTTTTCTGACCTATTTAGTTAATCTCTTTATTTTCTACCTTCAAGTGCCCTTTATTCAACAGTATTGAGAACATATTATTCAGTACGTTCGGTGCCAGTCACAGAGGATACAGTTTGAAGAAGAGAACTATAATTAATGATGGAAGACAAGCTTTATGATTACAATGAACCATTTTAAAAGAATGAGTGTCATGAAAAGGAATTACTGGGTTTTTGTTTTTACCTAAACATGTGAATGTCAGATATAATAATATATCTTTAATAGGTTACAAAACTTGGACATAATTTAGACAAAAATTTGTAACAGATTGTAACACTTCTCTTACCAACCAAGAATAAGCCGTCAGGGAGCACCTAATTTTCCACACTTTAAAATACATTATCACTTTTCCCTCTTATTATCATTGCCATTATAATTACGAATAAAAAGGGTGCACGAGAAGATAAGTGGTTAGAGCTGATGCTGAAAGGAGGTTCAACCTTCTCTGGCTCCTAGCAAGGAGCGTTCTCAACCTCTCGCTACTGGCCCTTCTCGGCCACTGTAGCGGTACCTGTCGCGGCGACGTCTGGGAGGTAGAGTTCCAAAGGAAAAGCACTGCGCTGCGGGGGAGAGGAGAGGAGAGGAGAGGGCGGGCCCACGGCTCCGGGGCGCAGGCACGTTTACGCCCGGCGGCCCGGCGGCTGTTGAATGTTTCTACACTAGGTGTTCCGCTTGCCTGCGGTGAGGTCCGCTGCTTCGCGTGTCCTTCGCGGTGGGCCGGGTACTGACTGCCCGTGAGACAGGCCCCGGGGCGCACCTCCTGCGGCGGCCGGGACCGCGAGTGCCCGCCCGGGGCGTCCGAGCCGCCGCGGCGCCCGCGGAGGGGGCGTTGCCCGGAGCGGTCCCCCCGGAGGCCAGAAGTCGGAGCTGCAGCCGCGGGACTGGAGAAATGGCCTCAGTGGAGGGACTGCAGAAAGCTGTCTTGTTTCAGGGTTCGTGAACCCTGTGATGGTTTTCCGCCTGTAGCCTTTGTTGGTTCTGCCACTCCCCCAGAGTTATAAACCTTGGCATCGTTTTTTTTCTAGACTAGAGTGATTTAACTACATTATTATTATTTTTGTTTAAAGTAATTTTGTCCCCTTGTTAAAGTACTTCCTTTTTTTCTATTTTTAAACGTCCATTTATAGGCAGTGACGCTATTCCTTCTGTCTTGTATTTTTCGGGGTGGGGAAGGGAAGGTGGATAAGCAATGGTTCCTTTTACATTTAAGGAGCTATGATAACTCTTCTTCATAAAGGAAGCACAGCTTCCCAAAGGGAGTGGAAAGAGGAATTTGTGCTTAGCTAGTTCTTCAATTGACATTTGAAGAGTTAATGTAATTATCGAAAGAAACTTCAAAGCCTTAAGAATTTATTTGAGCCAAGATTTTGAGCACAAGCCTGGAAGCAAGATCTCAGTGGATTGGAGAAAATGCCTTGGAGAATGGCAGTCTTAGGGCTCTTTTTATATATTTAGAATCAAAGGAGAACATGTAAGGAAGGTACTAGATTAAGGAGGTGGGAGAAAGCAAAGTGGGGAAATCTCGAGGAAGGATTGGTTAAAAAGTGAAATGGAGAGATGCATCCCAGCTAGTGTGCTCAGGGGTTGAGCATTGACCCATGCACCAAGAGGTCACTGGTTCTATTCCCCATCCGGGCACATGCCCGGGTTTCCTGCTGGATCCCCAGGAGGGGGCATGCAGGAGGCAGCCTAAGGACATTTCTCTCTGATCCATGTTTCTCTCTATCCCTCTCCTCTCTTGAAAACATTTAAAAAAACAATAAAAAGAAATGGAGTGATACATACTGCTTTTACTATAGTGGGTACAAGATAGTTAACATTTAACAGTTACAAGGAAGAGAGATGTTATGTGGGCAACAGGGTAACAACGGGGAGTTTCAGTGTTGTACTCTGCTGCTAGTGGGTCCTTTTGAAGAGTCTGGAAGCAAAAATTACTGACATGCCAAACACAGGTTCTGCTAGATATGCAAGAACAATAGACAGGGCTCCCTTAATATGAGATTAACCTTTTATGAAGGAAGCCATAGTTCTGGGACATGACTACTCACCATGATCTGCCCAGTTAGGAGTTAATATTCAGACTATTCTCTTTGGTTACTTTTGGTCACTGGACTTGTCAGGCCGATGTAGCCCTCTTTTTATTTGCATAATTATTATAGATCAAAATATCAAAGTGCAGATATGTGGAATATCATGAATTGTGAGCTCAGTGTGAATGCCCTTTACTCTGTTAATGCACTTCAGATGGTTCTAATCCCTTAATTTGATTAATCTTTATTCATAAATCACTGGCTGAACAGTAGCAGGCCCAGTGACTGGAAGTATGCTTGCTGCCCACTCCTGGTTTGGTGACCAAGCTGAGGGGCCTTCTAATTTGAGTTTGCCTGGGCTATGCCAGGTTCCCTCTGCAGGGTGCTCAGTGTGGAGTTTGTAACCTGGTCTGGCCTAATGAGGGTGGGAGTGCTGACAGGATGGAGAGATGTCACAGCTTTTATTTTATTTTATTTCAGGTACCTTCTCCAAGAGGGGCAGCAGGTAAGGAGAAATGGCCACGATGTTGCTATCAGCTCAGGATCAGGTGAGGAAGGTTCTTGAACACTTTTTGGGTTCAGAGGTTCGAGAACCTGCTTCATTCATTGTTGAGCTTACCTAGGCAGTAAGCCCACAGAGGGATCAGAGGGCCTGGCAGGTGAGGAATTCTGGAAGGCAGGTGTTTTCCTTGTCGCAGGGCCAGTCGCATTGTGAATTCTGCACTTAACAGTTACCTGAGCTTGTCAGGTTAGCTTGTGGCTTTTTTTTTTTTTCTCGTCCACACTTGTCCCTTCTGGTCATAAATTAACTTAAACGATGCATTGATGACCAACCTTTTGGTTGTATAATGGAGTCCGGAGTCCCACGGTGCTAGGAATTGAATGGGCCCTCAGTCCCATGCCACTGTCACACCCAGAGTTTTGTGAGGGACCCAGGGTGTTTTGCTCTATGGAGGGAGAAGACATGGAAGAGTCAAATAATTCCTTCACAACACCAGGGATTCACAGAGAAAAGGCATGGCATTTGCCTTTCCAGTCAACTCTAGCAGTATATAGTGAGGGTCCAGGTGATTTTCTAGGAAGATTTGGGAAAGAAGACCTCTGAGTCAGCAGGTATGTCAGGGATATTCCTTAGTATTGGGCGATTTTGGACTGACAAGCAATACTGGGCTCATTTAGATGGTGAAAGGAAAAGAGGTCATAACTGTTAACGTAAAAACATTTAAACCTGTAAAGAATTTTTGTGAGTTTATTTGAACCAAACCTGTAAAGAATTTTTGTGAGTTTGAGTAGACAATTGCCGGGAAGCAGTATCTCAACAGGTTGGGATAATGCTCCAGAGAATGGCTGTTTCTTCATTTGTTTTTATACATTGCAATCAAAGGAGGGGACCTAGGCGGGTTACGTGAAATCCATTGCTGATAGATGAGAGAGGCGGGAGAAAGCAAAGTGGGGAAACCTCTGGGATTGGATAAAAAGTAAAATGATAGATACATACTTAGGTGGGTGCAGGATAGCCAACAGTCAACAATTAACATGCTAACAGTGAAGGAATTTGTGGTATCTGTCCTGGTGCCCAGGCACATTAGGTTGTGCCCCAAGGGGTCTAGAAAAAGGAAAGTTACAAGTTACCCAGACATTTCAAGGATATATTATCGTAGGTGCAAAAAAACAATAGGCTCAGTCAAGGTAAAAATTGACCTCGTCAGGGAAAATATCGGTCTAGGACAGTGGTCAGCAAATCGCAGCTCGCGAGCCACATGCGGCTCTTTGGCCCCTTGAGTGTGGCTCTTCCACAAAATACCACGTGCGGGCACGCACATACAGTGCAAAGTTGACTTAAAACTTTAAGTTTAAGTTAATTTTAGGGAACTTTGTGGAGTGAAAGAAGATGTAGTGTCGAGGATTGAGAAAGGTATGTTGAGATGGTTTGGACATACAGAGAGGATGAACAAAAGGAAAGACGAAACAAGTATACAAGATGAGTGTGGATGGGAGAGTTGGAAGGGGTCGACCTCAGCGAATGTACCTCAATCAAATTGAGGACGTTTTTAGCAAAGGCCAGCTTAGGAGTACCCTAATTCAGTTAATAACAACGTACCTACCTATATAGTTTAAGTTTAAAAAATTTGGCTCTCAAAAGAAATTTTAATCATTGTACTGTTAATATTTGGCTTTGTTGACTAATGAGTTTGCTGACCACTGGCCTAGGACATGACTACCCACCATAACTGCTTTTAGTTAAAGTTTTAATTTCAGACCATCCTTTGTGGTTACTTTAGGTCTTTAAGTTTGCAAGACTGCCATGCAGGCCTTCCCTGAGCTTGTCAGGTTAGCTTGTGGCTTTTTTTTTTCTCGTCCACACTTGTCCCTTCTGGTCATAAATTAACTTAAACGATGCATTGATGACCAACCTTTTGGTTGTATAATGGAGTCCGGAGTCCCACGGTGCTAGGAAGGCTCATTCCTAGGATGACTCAATGTCAGTATTTGTCTTGCTGAATAGAGTATACCACTGGGGATGGGGTAAGACCATAACCTTAGATGGCATTCAAAGTCAAATTATTATTCAAATAAGAGGCAGGTAAATGGGAGGCAGTCAGGTCTACATGGTCCTTGTTAAAAAGTATTCTGGATCATTTCTAATTTTTGAGCCACCATGATCCGAATCTTTTTTTTCTTTTCTCTCTCTTTGAAATTTTTCTTTATTTTTCTCTCTTTCTTTCTTTCTTTCTTTCTTTCTTTCTTTCTTTCTTTCTTTCTTTCATATTTTGTTTTATTGCTTAAAGTATTACAAAGAGTATTACATATGTCTCCTTTTTTTAGCACCACGCTCTAACCAACTGAGCTAACCGGCCAGCTAACATATGTCTCCTTTTTTCCCCCCCTTGACCTTCCCCCGGCCTCCCCTACCCCCCAGTGTCTTGTGTCCATTGGTTTTGTTTATATGAATGCATACAAGTCCTTCGGTTGATCTCTTTTTTTCCACCTTTCTTATATTTATTTTCTTCAAAATAATTTTGTAGTAAATTCTTTTTTTTTTCATTTTTTTATTGCTTAAAATATTACAAAGAGTAGTACATTTGTCCCCCCCCCCCTTTTTTTGATTGGATTGTTTATCTTCCTTTTGTTAAGATGTATGAGTTCCCTCTAAATTTTGGAGAGTAGGCCCTTATCGGATATAACATTGGCAAATATGTCCTCCTGTACAGTGGGCTTTCTTGTTGTTTTGTTGATGGTTTCTTTTGCTGTGCAGAAGCTTTTTATTTTGATGTAGTCCCATTTGTTTATTTTCTTCTTAGATTCCATTGCCTTAGGAGCTGTATCAGTAAATATATTGTTATGACATATGTCTGATATTTTGTTGCCTGTGGATTCTTCTAAAACTTTTATGGTTTCCCATCTTACACGTAAGTCCTTTATCCATTTTGAGTTTATTTTTGTGTATGGTATAAGTTGGTGGTCTAGTTTCATTTTTTTGCATCTATCTGTCCAAATTTCCCAGCACCATTTATTGAAGAGACTGTCTTGACTGCATTGTATACTCTTGCCTCCTTTGTCAAATACTAATTGAGCATAATTGGGTTGACTTTTGGGTTCTCTGTTCTGTTCCATTGGTCTATATGTCTGTTCTTGTGCCAGTACCAGGCAGTTTTGAGAACAGTGGCTTTGTAATATAGCTTGATAGGTGGTATTGTGATCCCTCCAACTTTGTCCTTTTTTCTCAAGATTGCTGCGGCTATTCTTTATTTTTATTTTTATTTTTATTCCATATGAATTTTTGGAGAGTTTGTTCTAGATCTGTGAAATATGCCATTGGTATTTTAATGGGGATTGCATTAAATCTATAGATTTCTTTGGGTAGAATGGACATTTTAATGATGTTGATTCTACCAATCCATTCTTCCATTTGTTTATGTCTTCTTCTATCTCTTTTTTCAATGTCCCATAGTTTTCCGAATATAGGTCTTTTACCTCCTTAGTTAAGTTTATTCCTGGGTATCTTATTTTTTTTGGTGCAATGGTAAATGGGATTTTTTGTTTGTTTCTCTTTCTGTGAATTCATTATCCTATATAATAAAAGCCTAATATCCTAAGTGTCCAGTTGGGTGACAGGTCGATTGTTCAACCAATCAAAGATAATATGCTAGTGATATGCTAAGGCTGCTCAACCGCTCGCTAAGACATGCACTGACCACCAGGGGGCAGACAGTTGACTGGTTGACCAGTTGCTATGATGTGCACTGACGACTAGGGGGCAGATGCTCTGACCGGTAGGTTAGCTTGCTGTTGGGGTCCGTCTGATTGGGACTGAGTGAGATGGGCTGGACATGCCCTCAAGCCCTCCTGCGGTCCCTCTCCAGCCTGATCATGCACTGGTGGGGTTCCTCGGCCTTGCCTGTGCTCTCTCGCAATCTCGGACCCCTAGGGAGATGTTGGATAGCTGGTTTCAGCCTGATCCCGCAGGCCACTCCTCTCGGGAGGGTGCCAGACATAGGGTTCACAGCTGGTGAGCCTCTCCTGATTGGGACTGATTGGGCATGAGCCTGCTGCAGGCAAAGTGGGGTCGGGATGAGCAGGAGCAGCAGGTAGGAGCTGCAGGCGGCGTTGGACTGCGGATTTTGGCCTGATCCCTGCAGGCCACCCAGAGGGGCCCCACCTGTGCACAAATTTGTGCACTGGGCCTCTAGTTAGTATATAAAAAAGCCATAGATTTCTGGGTGTTAATTTTGTATCTTGCTACCTTGCCAAATTCATTTATTAAATCTAGTAGTTTTTTGATGGAGTCTTTAGGGTTTTCTATGTACAGTATCATGTCATCTGCGAATAATGACAATCTTACTTCTTTTCCAATTTGGGTGCCTTTTATTTCTTCTTTTTGTCTGATTGCCATGGCTAGCACTTCTAGTACTATGTCGAACAGGAGTGGTGAAAGTGGGCATCCCTGCCTTGTTCCTGTTCTTAGGGGAAATGTTTTTGCCCATTGAGCATGAAGTTGGCTGTAGGTTTGTCATATAAGGCTTTTATTATATTAAGGTATGATCCTGCTATTCCCACTTTGCTGAGAGTTTTTATCAAGAAAGGGTGTTGGATTTTGTCAGATGCTTTTTCAGCATTGATTGATATGATTATGTGATTTTTATTTCTCAATTTGTTTATGTGATGTATCACGTTTATTGATTACCATCCTTGCATCCCCGGAATAAATCCCACTTGGTCATGGTGTATGATTTTTTATAATCACATTTTAAACACACTTTCATTTTCAAGAAACACACCTTCAAGCACCATACATTCTATCAAAAGCTTAAATCCATATTACAGACTTTAGGCAAAAGACAAAAGCAGACGAATTTAAAGACTTATTTAGCAATCAATGTTTCAGTATTTCATGTTATTTCAAACTATCGAGAAATTCAATAACCTTAATTAAAATTTACTAATTTAGAAAGAAATAGTTGAAATAAGTGATTTGTTTAGGTGGCTATCTTCCAGAGATTTGATTTTTAAAATGGCCCAGATCAGAGTTCCTAGTATTTGCATTTCAAAAGTCTTGGTACTTTGGTTTTGAAAAGCCAACTATGGCATTTTGAGCTGAATAGGGGAGTTTTGGGGGTGGGGGGTGGGAATGTAAAAGGATTTAGTGGGCTTTGATATTCTGGAGCTATACCTCTGACCCTGCAAAGACTGCATAGTAAAACAAGGACAGTACTTTAATTCCTCAATGATTGGCAAATGGACTAATAAATTCACCCATTTTGAAATGTTTCTTTCTACTTGAGTATGTTTTTTTTTTTCTGAGGCTCTGTAGCAATTACAGAGAAATCTAGTTTACAGGTAGCATATAGCTGAGTGCCATTTTTGACTCATAAAAGGCTTGCATGTATGGAAAAGATACATTAATCTAAGAAGGTCTCATTCTCTATTCACTTTCCTATGAATGGGAAAATAGGTCTAGCTGCAGGCAGGGTAGCATTAAACTCAATGGTGCCATTAACTGGCCAAACCTCTTCATTGTCCACTTTATAGTGGGGCCAAGCTATGTTGCAAAAGAAGATTAACCTTTTTTCTTGAGGGACCCCAAGTCAAATTTCTCCCAGTTGAAGAGTTTGTATCCCAAAAGAAAAGGGGACTCTTAAGGCGCTGTGACCGGTTCCCCATCTACAGAGGCATGTGTAGGAAGCTGAGAGTTAGGGATCTCTGCAAGTCCCTGGGCTGTTTGGGCCATTCTGAGTAGAGCAGGTCTCCTGTTAAGGTTTCTCTCAGGCTCTCATGGAAGTTAATAATGAAGAAAAGATGGTTAGGAGAGATTTGGTTAGTTTCCTCTTGGGGTTCCCTTAAAAAAATCATCATTTTCCCTTTTTTGGTTTAATATCTGTTTCATTTAGTTGTAAATACATATTAGCCTTCTGAAAAAAAAAAAACCAAAACAAAAACACACATATCTGGGCATCACTAATTTTAAAATCTCTATCAGATGAATTGGGACCGAATTGACCAGTAAAATATATTGCCCCTTAACATGCCCTAATTGAAAGGGGGACAGGTTCTGATTTCAAAACAGCCAGTGTTATGGAATATGGAATTTATGAAATTGGCACAGAAGAGGCAGTTGGACACTCTGAGTGTTATAGTAATAAGTTTAGTTAGTATAAGATAGCATAATCAAATTTCATTTTTTTATTAGAGTGAATTTTAAACTTTACTTAGAAGAGGAACTTAATTTGTGTGTGTGTGAGACCCTGATAAATAACTTGTAACGCCCTGCATGTTAACTCCTGACAAATAACTTGTAACTCCTGACAAACAACTCCCTGTGTGTATATCCTGATAAGCCCAGAAGGCCACCGGAGCACACTGATATGAGACACTGAAGAAGCCCACCCATGGGGCATAAAAGAAGGACTCTCACAGCAGCAGTCAGATGTCTGTCTGACCTCCACAGACAAGCCGTTCTCTTTCCCCCTGGAAACTGCTGTTCCTGCTCTGCCTCTGAGCCCAGACTGTTAAGAGGCCTCTCTTTGTGTCAAGAGACCGAGCATTTGTAGCTGCGTATTTTGACGACCTCCGTGTGTCTCTGTCAGCGAGTGTCTCCGGGTGGCCTGCCAAGGACTGAAACCTATCAGCTCTCTGGGGAAATAAACCTGTGTGATTTCTTGCATTGTTTATCCCCTGTGTCTTCTCTCTTCTTAGTTTCTGGTTAAGTTCGGCCATATTAGTTAATAGTAAGTACCCTTTGACGTCTGTATTGGTATATCCAAATGAGGCGCTCTGGGTCACCTGTGCATACGTTCCCATAGATAATTGGAACACTGAGGTTCAGGAAAGAGCCTTTATTCAAAGCAACACTGCTGGTTCAGGGGACTCTAAGATCCAGATCCTGAACAACTTGGACAATGAGATTTTCTGTATATATGTTCCTGAGTTTCTTTGTTTCTTCTGAAGTGGACTCTCACAACACCTCCCCCCTCCCCCCACCCGAGAATCAGTTAGAAAGGTTAACTTAGATTTTACCTATTGTCCATTCTGGGTGGTGCCAGTGACCTCCCTCTAGTTAAGCTGTTACATCCTTGGTTAGGGCCCCTTGTAAATTGGAAGTATTTAGGTAAATAGCTCTTTCAAGACCAGATAATTAAGGAAGGGGCAGTGACTAGACCAGTGGTTCTCAACCTTGGCTGTACATTAGAATCACCTGGGAATTGTTTTTAAAATCCTGATTTCTGGGCCTCATCCTCTGGAAATTCTGTTTCTTTGTTACTAATGTTGTGGCCCCACCCCATAACAAAGAAACAGAATTTTTGGAGGATGAGGCCCAGAAATCAGGATTTTAAAAAGATTCCCAGGTGATTCTAATGTGCAGCCAAGGTTGAGAACCATTGGACTACTATAGGCCAGTGGTTCTCAACCTTCTGGCCCTTTAAATACAGTTCCTCATGTTGTGACCCAGCCATAAAATTATTTTCGTTGCTACTTCATAACTGTAATGTTGCTACTGTTATGAATCGTAATGTAAATATCTGATATGCAGGATGGTCTTAGGCGACCCCTGTGAAAGGGTCTTTTGACCACCAAAGGGGTCTCGACCCACAGATTGAGAACCGCTGCTATAGGCTAACAGGAATGTGCATTAGGGACATTGATTAACTTAGGAACAGAGTCCGCTGCTAGTCTCGGACATTCTTTCACAAATGGAGTTAATTATCGGCTAGCAAAAGAGTACAGTAGAAAGCAGGTTACTGGGACAAATTCACATTGCTAGCCCCCAAAATGTCTTATGCTCCCCATCATTTGCTTAGACACCCCTACCATTTGTACAGAAGCTTTATTCCAAGGGAGAAGGAAACTTAAATGGGTAGGGTTAATAACAGGTAAAGAAGCCTCAATATTTACAAGGGCCTTAGTAACTTCCCCTTTTAAGATAATTTCAAATTCTCCTAAAATATTAGTAAGGAGAGAGGGAAAATACCTTCTCATAGTCCTGGAGCAGCCCTATGTTTGCTTCTGTTTTCTCTTTGAAAATCACACTTTAGGTTTTCTTTTTAAACAATCTTTCTTATGGTGACCTGGCTTTTTACAGCAAGACTCCTTTACAGTTTCACAGCAGACCTTATTTAGTAATTCTGTTGCCTTGCTTTAAAAACCCCTAGGTGTATTAATTGGAATAGGTCAGACTAACCAGTATTACATGTTCTAACAGTTAAATTTTTGTGAATCCACCAGTGTCCCGGATAAAGTTGGGAACTGGTTCCTCTCTTGCTGAGACCAGCTTTTTCCAAAGGGAGCTGTTAGAATTCCTATTCTCACTTTCCTTCAAGTCAGTGGTAGTAGAGGAGACGGAAAGGGAAGGAAGAGAGGAAAGGGCAAGTCTGGATAAGAAAGTTCAGAAAGGAAGGGAAAAAATGGGGTGTAGGCATTTATTAACTCTAGAATAATTCCAAGTTGGTCTCTAAAATATCTTATTAATTTCCATCTTTTGGAAGAGTATTTTTTTTCTATGCTTCTCCTTAGAAGCTTCTAATTTCCAAATCAAGATGTGCTTCCCATATAGTCATTCAGTTTACTTTTAGTGCTGGAATTTTTCTAATATTAATGTAGGTACCCAAGACAACTGCACTCTGGCCATTTCTAAGTTTCTATTTTCTTTTTTTTAAAAATATATTTTATTGATTTTTTACAGAGAGGAAGGGAGAGGGATAGAGAGTTAGAAACATCGATGAGAGAAACATCGATCAGCTGCCTCCTGCACATCTCCCACTGGGGATGTGCCCGCAACCCAGGTACATGCCCTTGACCGGAATCGAACCTGGGACCTTTCAGTCCGCAGGCCGACGCTCTATCCACTGAGCCAAACCGGTCTCGGCGAAGTTTATATTTTCTAGTTAAATCTTCCCATTTCTGTAAAGCACTTGCAAGTAAAGACTTCCCATCAGGAGTATTAAATGAGGGCGGGGGTTTGGGAGCTTCTGGCATAGGAGGCACAGTTTCCTCTGTTAATTTTTAAATTTTTGGATATCTGTAGTCTGAGAAAATTTTCTAGACATGTTATGTAGTGGGTCAAGTGTGGCGTCAGTTTCTCTCACGGCTGTCTAAAACAATAGGAAGGGTTCGGGGTCTGGGTATACCAAGCCTTATGGTGGCTCCCTAGATGTGCCAGTTAGTTAATTATAGTTGAGTTGGGATTTCCCTATGGGGCTTCTGCACTTCTGACACACACACAAAGATTCTTAGTCACCTAAGAACACCCGAGAGTCAGACTGGAGGGAGGATGTGCCCCCTTTATCTTCGGAGCTGAACGAGTTCAGCTTATTTATACAGCGAAGGTTTTTTTGCTCAGACTCTCAGAAAGCAATTCCAATTGAAAAGCCCAAATCAAAACCAGCCACCCATTTTTTCCCTCCAGTCCTGCCTTAGCCTGGGTTCTGTCAACCCTTAACCTTAGTTCTACCTCAAGGATTTTAAAACACAGCTCAAATTGAAGCATGGTAGCAACCATGTTTGGGTAAATGTTTAATATTTTAACCCTGCTGACTTGGCTTCTGTCATTATTTGCTTGCTGAAATAATAGAAACGTTATTTTGATTTTCTGAATTATATAAATCATCCCATTCGATTGAATACTCTATTGATTGTAATGTGAATATCCCATTGGTTGTGGTCATACTGGTTTTAGAAAACACATTCCTCTGTACCTGGAGACCAGGACTGCACAATTACTCTAAGTTGCCCCAAAGGCTCCAGATAATGTGTTCCTGTTGACTCAGTGGTCCCAAGACCTGATGGATCCAGATAATGTGTTCTGTCAACTCAGTGGTCCCAAGACCCGAAACTATAATTAATCTTTGTAGATAACTAATTGGCTCAATCTAGCTTCTGTAACAAACTGCTTTTTTGCAAACCAGGTTCCTCATTCCAAACCCGGAGATGTAATCAATACCTTTGTGATTTTTGCCTATATAAATCTGGTGTTGCAGCCATTTTATCACTACGAGATTTGGAGAGTATTGCCCCCTCGTAGTCCCGACTTTGAAATAAATGTGACTCCTTAATTCGACTTCTTGAGGCATTCTTGTGTGATTTGCGGGGTACATTACAACAAAATAAACTCAAACCCTCTACCAAAAGCAATGGAAGATCTTTGATCCAAGGAACAACTCACCCAAGTTCACCCAATGGGTGGGGAACTGACAGGCGCAATGGACCCTTGCTGGATCCTAGCACCGAGTCTGGGTCCAATAGATGGTCCTGGGTGAGCTTCTTCGGAATCTTGCCTACTACACCAAGTAATGTTAACATAAAAGCATTCAAACCTGTAAAGAATTTTTGTGAGTTATTTGAGCCAAACTGTCGACAATTGCTGGGAAGCAGTATCTCAACAGATTGGGATAATACGCTCCAGAGAATGGCGGTTTCTTCATCTGTTTTTATACATTGCAATCAAAGGAGGGGACCTAGGTGGGTTACGTGAAATCCATTGGTGATAGATTAGAGAGGTGGGAGAAAGCAAAGTGAGAGAAACCTCTGGGATTGGATAAAAAGTAAAATGATAGATACATACTTAGGTGAGTGCAGGATAGTCAACAATTAACATGCTAACAGTGAAGGAATTTGTGGTATCTGTCCTGGTGCCCAGGCACATTAGGTTGTGCCCCAAGGGATCCTGAAAAAGGAAAGTTACAAGTTACCCAGACATTTCAAGGATATGTTATCATAGATGCAAAAAGACAATAGGCTCAGTTAAGGTAAAAATTGACCTCATCAGGGAAAATATCGGCTTTTAGTTAAAGCTTTAATTTCGGATCAGCCTTTGTGATTACTTTAAGTCTGCAAGACTGCCATACAGGCCTTCCCTGAGCTTGACAGGTTAGTTAGCCTATGGCCTAACCACACCCCCCTCCCTCCATCCACATGACTCTGGCAGGTTTGAGGAAGTGAGCAAGCCTTCCCTGAGGAGGGAAGCATCTGGTCCACAGTGATTGAAAAAGAAAAAACACACACATAAAAACCCAAAACTGCCACTTTCTCTCCAACTGGCTCCAGTCTATAGGCTCCAGGCTCTGCTGCAGCCAGAAGCCCTGCTGCCTTTCATGGCTAAATGATATGGGTGCTGTGAGTCTTGGCTTTGGTGCTCTGGGCTGTGTAGCTCAGCCTGGGTTCCTGGCCTCTATCTTCTGAGGAAACAGACTCTCCTGTAGTGAGGAGTTCCCTCCTCCCTCTCATTTCACTGGCCTGCTGCCCCTGGTTGCTGGGTCAGCTCCTCTTGTGACCTCACCCTTCTTTGTGTTCTCCAAGTGTTTTCTGTCCTTCCTTGATATAATTCTCCCCCTTAGCTGGACCTCAGTTGGTAATTCCAGATGAATGTTTTCCAATTTAGTTGTATTTCCATTGTGGCTCCAGGACGAGGCGAATGACAGGTCTGCCTATTCAGCCGCCTTGTTTTGGTCTCTATAGTATTATCTTAGAATCCTTTGCATATATATGGTGTCAGTTGTCACTTTTCCACTTTCATTTCTGATTTTATTTACTTGGGTCTTCTCTATTTTTTTCTTGATAAATCTGGTTAAAATATTATCAATTTTGTTTATCTTTCCAAAGTCCCAGATCTTGCTTTCATTGATCTTTGGTATTGTTTTTTAAGACTATTTTATTTCTTCTCTGATCTTTATCATTACCTTTTTTCTACTCACTTTGGACCTTGTTTGTACTTCTTTTTCTAATTACTTCAGGTGTAAAGGTAGATTGAGAATTTTCTTATTTCTTGAGGTATGCCTTATGTTGCTATGAATTTCCCTCTTAGACCTATCCTTGCCTCATCCTATAAATTTGGAGTCATTGTGTTTTCATTATCATTTGTCTCAAGGTATTGTTTGATTTTTTCCCCTTGATCTCATTGTTAAGCCATTAAGGGTTTAGTAGCCTCTGTGGTTATTTAGCCTCCATGGTTTGTGTGTTTTTCAGTTTTATTCCTGTAGTTGATTTCTAGTTTTTACCATTGGGATCAGAGAAGATGCTTGATGTGATTTTAGTCTTCTTAAACTGATTGAGACTTGTTTTGTGGCCTAACATGTGATCTATCCTGCCAAATAATCCATGTGCACTTGAAAAGAATGTATATTCTGCTACCTTGGGATGAAAGATTCTAAAAATATCAATTAAATCCATTTGATCTAATGTATCATTTAAGGCCACTGTTTCCTTGTTAAATTTATGTCTGGGTATGCTGTCTTTTGTGGTCAATGGGTTGTTAAAGTCCCCTACTATGATTGTATTATTGTCAACCACTCCCTTAATGTTCATCAATATTTGCTTTAGATATTTAGGTGCTCCTATGTTGGGTGTGTAAATGTTTACAAGGGTTACATATCCTGTTGAGTTGATCATTATAAAATGTACCGTGTATATACATATACATATCTATCCTATCTAATAATAGACAAACATGGTAATTAACCGTAACTTCACTACCCTTCCCATTGGCTAATCAGCGAGATATGCAAATTAACTGCCAACCAAGATGGCGGCCGGCAGCCAGGCAGCTGAAGCAAACAGGAGGCTTGCTTGCTCCAGTGATGGAGGAAGCCAAGGTTCCCCGCCTGCCGCTGCCGGCCTCTGAGCTGCACTCTAAGAAACATTGTTGCAATTATAGAAGCTAAACAAACCCCAGAAACCTGCTTTCAGCCAGCCGGGCCTCAGAGCTGGAGTTGCAACAGTCAATTATAGAAGCCAAACAAACCCAGATATCTGCTTTCAGCAGCCAAGCCCTCAAGCTGGAGCCAAGCCTCAGAGCTAAAGCCGGCTCTCAGCTCCAGTGACAGCCATAGAAGGTAAATAAATCCCAGAATAAAAAAAAAAAAAAGAAAAAAAGGAGAGGTTGGGAGCTTCAGTCATCCGCCAGCCTGAAAACGGCCCTCAGCCCCTCACCCAGACTGGCCAGGCACCCCAGTGGGGACCCCCATCATGAAGGGGGTGTAACCAGCTGCAAACAGCCATCATCCCCTCATCCAGGCTGGCCAGGCACCCCAGTGAGGACCCCCACCCTGAAGGGGGTGCAACCAGCTGCAAACAGCCATCATCCCCTCATCCAGGCTGGCCAGGCACCCAAGCGGGACCCCCACCCTGATCCGGGACACCCTTCAGGGCAAACCAGCTGGCCCACACCCGTGCATCAGGCCTCTATCCTATATAGTAAAAGGGTAATATGCAAACTGACCCTAACAGCAGAAAGACTGGGAATGACTGGTCATTATGACACACACTGACCAGCAGGGGGCAGACGCTCAATGCAGGAGCTGCCCTCTGGTGGTCAGGGTGCTCTCACATGGGAGGAGCTCTGCTCAGCCACAAGCCAGGCTGATGGCTGCCAGTACGGCAGTGGTGGTGGGAGCCTCTCCTGCCTCCTCAGCAGCGCTAAGGATGTCCGACTGCAGTTTAGGCCTGCTCTCCCCTGGCAAGTGGACATCCCCCCAGGGCTGCCGGGCTGCCAGAGGGATGTGTGATTGCCATCTTAGGCCCAATCCCCTGGGGAGCGGGCCTAAGCCAGCAGGTGGTCATCCCCTGAGGGGTCCCAGACTGCGAGAGGGCACAGGCCAGGCTGAGGGACCCCCCTCCCCCCGGAGTGCACAAATTTTTGTGCACCGGGCCTCTAGTCTATATATAAACGCCTAAGCGACCAGCTGACTGGTTGACTGGCCAGTAGATATGACGTGCACTGACTACCAGGGGGCAGACGCCCAACGTAGGAGCTGCTGAGCTGTGGTCACTTGGCATCGGCAGTTCTCGGGTGACACACTCAGAACCAGAGAGAAGGGAGCCCGATTCCGGGGTTCATCACCCGAGAACTGCCCTCTCGCAATCCCGGACCCCTCAGGGGATGTCGGAGAGCTGGTTTCAGCCCAATCCCCACAGGCCAGGCCGAGGGAACACACGGATTCTTGCATGGGGCCTCTAGTGTGTATATAAATATATACATATTTCAAACATGCCAAATTTTACACTTACATATGTGCAGTTTATTGTATGTCAGTTATACCTTAAAACTATTTTTAAAATTGAGTGTGTATTTTGTATCTTTGCTTTTTGATTTAATTTTCGATTAATTCCTTTATATTTTGTTAGTCCACAGTGAAATAAAAACATTAAAATTTTATCTTTTGTGAGCACTGTTCTAAGGATTTGCATTGGTGGAAAGGTGGAGTCATAATATAGGGTGTCCCCCCAAAATATATACATACTTAACAGCTGATATTTCACTTAATTTTGAAAATGAACTATATGTTATTAAATACTGACTTTATAATCATTTAAAGTGTGTATACATTTTTTTTTGGGATGCCCTGTAGATTTGATAAGTTAAAAATGCATGTAGTAAAAAAATAAATAAATGCATGTTGCCCAGCTGGAGTGGCTCAGTTGGTTGAGCATCATCCTGATTTGATTCCTGGTCAGGGCACATGCCTGGGTTGTGGGTTTGATCCCCTATTGGGGCACTTAGGGAAGGCAACTGATCAGTGTTTCTCTTTCACATGGATGACTCTCTCTCTCTCTCTCTTAGCATGTCCTCAGGTGAGGATTAAAAAAAATGCATGTTGAAATTTCTTGAATAATCATTAAAAAAAGAAAAAGCAGTATATATCTTGAAAACTAACCAAGGGCTAAAATGGAACAGGGAAAAAACACTCAATCCAAAAAAAAGGCAAGGAAAAAACACACAAATTAGTCAAGACAAATAGCACACAAGAACACTGGTGTCAGTGATGGCAGTAAATGTAAAGGACTAAATAGTCTAATCAAAATTTTATAAATGTTAGGCCATATTAAAATATGTTTACAAAGTAAAAATAGAGCACATAGGATATAGAAAATTTTGAAAGTAAAAGAATAGAATTATATTATGCAGCTACTAAACAAAAGGAAGCTGATATAGCTATATTAATGGGGGAGATGTTTCAAGACTGACATTATTTATGGAAATAACATTGATCAATTAATTTAGATAAAGAGATAATGTTACCAAGAACAAAGTAATTAGAAATTTGTATACTCCCATTAATGTGGCCTCAAAATAGTAAAACGATAGGCAAAATATGATAAAACTGCAAGGAGAAATAGAAACATATACAATCGGTGCGAGGTATTAAAACTACTTTCTACCACCCTGGTTGATTTGGCTCAGTGGTTATAGTGTCGGCCCATGGACCAAAGAGTTGTGTGTTTGATTTCTGGTCAAGGGCACATTCCTCGGTTGCAAGTTCCCAGTCCCAGTAGGGGTGTGTGTGGGAGGCAACTAATTGATGTGTTTCTCTCACGATGATGTTTCTCTCTCTCTCTTTCTCCCCCTCTTCCCTCCCTTCTACTCTCTCTAGAAATCAATGGAAAAAATATCCTTAGGTGAGGATTTAAAAAAACACAAAACTACTTTCTATCAAATTCATAGACCAAGAAGACAACAAAATCAAGATATGAATAAAAATATAACAAATTTGAAATAATGGACATATGTAAGATACTATATCCAACAATTGTCAATTACATATTTTTTTTTGAACAAAGTACAATAGTTACAACAATTGACCATATCCCGGGACATAAAGCCAGCTTCAATAAATTTCAAAGGGTAGAAACCTTTCATAAAATGTTTTCTGACCACAAGAAAATAAGCTAGAAATTTGTAATATTCCACAACTAGACAATTTCCCAATGTTTGGAAATTAAGCAACATGCTTTAAAATAACACTAGGCCTAAAAGGAAGTCACAACAAAAGTAATAAAATATTTGGAATGGAATGGTAATAAATGTATGAAATATCAAAATTTTAGGGGTACAGCTTAAGCAGTGCTTACAGGGAAATTTATAGCCATAAATGCATAGAATTAAAAAGAAAGGTTGAAAATCAGTGATCTAAGTGTTCATTTAAAGATACTAGAAGAATGTTAGTTGAACTAAAGCATTGGTAACTTTCATGCACTGTGGGGCAGTCACACCCTGTCTTGGTATATTTTTATGTGTACTTGAGGTTGGACTGTCGTGGGGCAGTCCCCACATGGCACAGTGTGGAAGTTTCACTCTGACAGGCCAGCACTTCCTGGACCCTGCCTGTGTAGTCTCTACCTGGTCATGAATGGATGTGAAAGCTTATACATAGGAGAGTTGAGGAGGTAAGCAAAGACCGTTTAGGACAGTGGTTCTCAACCTTCCTAATGCTGCGACCCTTTAATACAGTTCCTCATATTGTGGTGACCCCCAATTTCATTGTTACAAATTAAACATAATTAAAGCATAGTGATTAATCACAAAAACAATATGTAATTATATATGTGTTTTCCTATGGTCTTAGGCGACCCCTGTGAAAGGGTCGTTCGACCCCCAGAGGGGTCGCGACCCACAGGTTGAGAACCACTGGTCTAGGACATGTATAATTTGGGGTGTGCATACAAATATTTAGATATAAAATCATGGGAGTATGGATTATTAGTAATATCACAAGACTGAAGAAACAACTCTGTGGAACCATGAGGTATAGAGGGTAAGTTACTGGCCATGTGGTCTCTAAGGCAGGATATGACCATGGCTTAGCTGCTCTGTGCCTGTGAGTCAGGGACTTACACAGTGCACAGAGGAGGGGGTGGTGGCCAGAACCTCTGCAATCAAATAATTTAGCTCCTTTTAACCATCTGTCCACATCTTCATAAAGCACAGATTGGGTTTTCCTTACCACTTCCTGTGTAACCCAGACCTGTTTTCTAAAGGAACCTTTCTGAGCTATCTGGTTATGAATAACCTTTGCAAACATTTCATCTCAGCCACTTCTGCTTACTCAACTGACCTTCCTCCCCTACTCCGAAAAAACACACACACACACAGACACACACACACACTTCCTGTTTTCTGGTGCAAAGGACAACTGTACTATGAAAACAGAGTCCAAACAAATTACAATGAACAAGATGAGAAATCTTGTGCATCCCAAAGCCACCTGCAGCCCCCGTCCAAACTAGTATGATTTCTTGGTACATGTTGTTGGCCTCCTCCTTGGCTGGGGAATTTTGCACCCTTCAGCCTTCCTTCTCCCCAACACCTGTATTAAAGAGGGCCAGAGCAAATGGACTTGTCTTTTATAGGTAGGGTTACCAAGTTAAAATACAGGATTCTCAGTTGAATTTGAATTTCAGAGAAACAACAAAAATTTTTAGTATAAAAATGGAACATATACTAAACATTATTTGTTATTCTCTGAAATTCAAGTTTAACACAACATCTAGTATTTTTCCAGGAAGCCCTAACTATAGCAGAGAAGGCGATATAATTGGGGAGGAGGAAGTGTCTGGAGAGTCTTCATCTCCTCTCTGAACTAAAGGTTTCCTTGGGAGCTGTGGGATTACTCAAGTCACCTGGAGAGCTGACTCCATGCGCAGCTGGGAGAGGGATGGGTCCCTCTGGCTGCCTCTCACCCTTCACTGGTCCCCTCCTCACCTCTTGGCCTTTTGAGGGCAGCACATCCTTCCATCTGCTCAAGTCCAGGCTGGGAATGGGGACAAGTGTCATCGAGGTAAGAAACAACACAAGCACGATGTGCAAAAACACAGATGTTTGACTTTAATAAGTTATAAAATCAAAGAACCAAATTTTACTATACAGAAAACAGATGTATTGTTTGCTGTGATCAGTAAGATAAAATGTGATTGGAGTTCAGCACCGTGATGATTTTTTTGTGCTGGCTGCCTGTCACACAGGAGTACACAGTCACCTGATAGGCTTTTCTATTGAGCACCATTTATACACTCCAAACAAAGAAACAAGCAAAAAAACAAAGACAAAAAATAAAACTTAAAATACAAATGAAATGCTTATATGTGAAATTCCATGGGTTTTCCAAAAGCAATATATCAGAGAGCCAGGTCCCAAAATGCTAGCACAAGTCTCCCTGTGAACATAAAGTGATCCCCGAGACCCTCAGCTGGTTTTTTTAGAATTGTGGACAGAGAACATCTGAATCACACATGGTGTTATGAAACTCAGCTAGAATAGCTGTGTGGCCTTCCCCATGAGGCAGGAGCTTTGAACACAGGGCTGGCCGGCTGGCCGGCCGGACACTGGCTCTGGAAGCTCAGCACTGTTGCTAAGCCTGCTCTCCAACTGTCCCAAGCTCAGTGATTTTCAGTTTTTCAGAGCTGCATGGACTGCATTCCTTAGGGAGAGACCTCTGAGGACTGCTTACTACTGGAGAACTCTGGATATATGGTCCAAGGCACTGAGTATGGCATGTTAGGACATGGCCTTGCTGGCATACAGCTTCCAGAGCACATCTCTCTCCCGCTGGCCAAAGACAGGTACCCATGGCAATGTCCCAGCTAGGGGCTCTCCAAGGACTTCCAGCCCCAAGGTATGTAGTCCCACTTTGCCAGGATCTGGGTGGGAGTGGACCTTTCTGATTCTGAGGCCCCAGGCTGGGTAAACTGAGTAATACTCTCTGCACAGGTTAATCACCCCAAACTTCCTTTACATCATTCCAAGACAGACCCAAGCAAGAACTGCCCAGTCTTTCAGGCCGTGACTAATACCAGCTGCCATGAGAGAAAGCAGAGGGACCCATTTCCTAATTATAATGACAGGATTGTGAAAGTACTGTATACCACACCTTACTAGAGAAGAAGTGATACTATGAGAGATGTTCAAAACGTTTTCTCCAGTTAGTTCTTAGGAGTCAGCAAACTCCTTTAGACATTGCACAGTGTCTGAGCATGTGTGGGGCATGGTGACAGAAAGAGAGGGCAGCTATGCCAGGGGACAGAAAGGCTGGTCATCACCCAGTTGGACAGTTAAGCATCATCCCAGATACGGTTCTCACTATGTCCTACACCCTTTCTTTGTCCCTTAGGCTACCCACACAGACACACTCACACACATGCACAGATTCACACACACAGACTTAGCACCTCAAAACTCAATATAAAGTTGCTGTCATGGTGCTTTCTTGAGCCTCAGTATTTTTGTCCATATAATGGGGACTTAAACAAAAAAGAGTTTTCTAAGATCTGACTGGCAGGAATAAAAAGGCTCTAGAACTCTTGTGGGTATGAAAAGCCTAAGAATTATGTGTTAAGGGAGGCCCAGCTAAGGAGCTAATGTGCCCCCCAGGTCTTATAATTTTGGGAAATTTAAGCTGCATGTTAATATCTATGCAGGGAGAGGTAAAAATTAGCCATTGTTGTCCCACCCATCCCCACCCACTCCCTTATTTTTCACTCATTCACATCTTGCTCACAAAGCACCATTCTGCCGAAATAGAAACTGTTACTGTTTGGAAGGAGCAAAAGATACAGCGGGCTCTCCCCACCTCCTACCCAATGCCTCCCATCAGAGGACAGATCTGGCAGTTCCCTATTGAAACTTCTAAGGGATGAAAGTGGGGGCAGGGCTGGGGGGCTGGAAGGCTCCAATAGGGCAGGCCTATCCCCCACAAGCAAGACTGGTGTTCAGAAGCATACCCAAGCCTGAAAAGTCCATCGTAGGTCCCTCAGGCATGACCATCCTGGTGGCAGCACTCCCACCCCTCTGGGAGAGACAGCCTTGACCACTCACTGGACTTCCCAGCACAGCGCATGCCTGTCAGCCTTCCCATGCACTTGTGGAAGGGGAGAGCCCTTCTGGGGAGCTGCAGGGCCGAGGCCAGGCTGGCCAGATGGGACAAGCAAGGCCAGGGTTCATGGAGAGGAGAGAGACCTGGGAGTGCACTCCACTGGCTTATCTCGCAGAAAACGTGACCCCCTTTTTAGATCAATCCTCAAGCCAGAGTTAAAAGATTCCCGGGACTTTCCTAGGAAGAAATGGGCAGCGTCACAGCTCAGACATAGCTGAGATAGCACAGCTGGTGAGCACCAAGTGGGTCAGATGGCTTCCCCTAAGTCCTTAATTGGCCAGGCTATGTCAGGCCATGCCTGAGACCAGAGGCTGCAGCCTGGCGGCCCTACACCCTGACAGACTCCCAGCCTCCTCAGAGTATTTTGAGCTGATCTTTAAAGACAGAATTTTCACACGAAATCTAGACTTCTAGTGAAAAAGCATGCTATCTGGCAGCAGGCCAGTTCTCACAGAGGCAGTAATGCTAGACACTCAGCAGCTCTCAGGTTGGTCCTGGTCCCCAGCTGCCACCACACTCATCCTCACCACCTGCCTGGCATTGAAGGCACTGGAGTCCACAGCCTCAACCTCAATGTGCTCATCTTAGTGACTGGGAAGTTAGTGAATAAATCATTGTTTCCTAAGAGTCCCCATGGGGCTCGTGACTAGGCCTGGGGATTAGAAGGACATGTCTTGTGTTTCTAGAAGGGTTGTCACTACTGGTTACTGCTCAGAAACGTGAGGCAAATGTCTTCTTTCTCCAAGTTATCCTCTCTCACTGACAAAGGGTACCCAGTCCCACAGTTCAGGATTTGGAACATTCTGGGGCTGGGACACCCATGTGCTCTCCTTGTTGCCACATGTTCACAACCATATATATAATACACACATGTCTATTTTTATGTGATTCTCCCTCTGTTACCTCAAAACTTTTGGGACTCAGGAATTGTGACTTAATCACCATGACACAGGATTTGCCATCCCATGGAATATCTCTATAAGCAAGAAAAAAATGCTATTGATGCTACCTTTCCATTTTATTAGAACTATCCGAGGATCTCTTTCTTCCTCATCTCATCAATGAGCTCTTGGATCCTTTGGTTTCTGGTCTTCTCATATGGGCTTGGCCGTCGAGGGATTAGGTTGGGTGGCTGGACTTCATTGTTCAGACGATTGATTTTGTAGGGCACGTCAACAGCATTGGTTTCTGGGTGATCCTTAGTGGCATTGGTGCTGGAGGCATTGAGAGGCACCTCCAAGGGCGTGCCTGGCGCAGGCTGCACCTCCATGACTAGAGTGGGGACGGGGAGGGTGGGCATGAGCTCCTCAATGTCATTATGCTTCCCGGGCGGTGGCCTTGCCCTGTCATCCACATCAGTGAGGTTGTCATGCAGGTTACAGGACTTGCAGCACAGCTTGTTGTAGCCTGGGATGGAGCAATAACGAGACAGGACTTCCATCCTACAGAACATTGACTTGTCGCCTTGGCAGCGGCCCTCTGAAAGAGAAAAGTGGGACAAATAACCGAAGGACAAGATAAGGGAAATGTTGTGTTCCTACAGGGAACAGCTTGCTGCAGGAGACATTTGAAAGAGCCCAGAGACAGTGCACAGGCAAGAGAGCTCACACAGAAAGTCTATGTGGTTTCCATGTCAGAGGAGTGCCTGACCTGCCCTGGATGCAGCCACACATGCTGTGAGCAATGGTCCCCTCCTCCAAGCAGGCCCCAGCTGAGTCTAGATTTTTCACTGTCCCTTAGAGTTTGAGACAAAAATGAGACCTGTCTGTTCTTGGGGGGGGGGGGGGGGGGGGGGGCGGGAGGGTGGGAGTGGGGGGGGATGGAGTGATTCCAACTCATTTTAAAGAGTGGGACTTCACCAGATCTTTACATGTGACATCTCTGTGGTAATGGTTGACGCTACAATAATCTATAATCAGTAACTATAACAAAATTAAACCCAAAAGAACCAATTCCTAAAACCTGATAGAGCAAACCCAGAGCCTTGGCTGTGGCCTCACCACACTCCTCACATTTGTTCCAATCCTCACCAAACTCCCCAGATGATCATTGTTTCTGAAAAGTGCCTAAAGGGAAATTTAAAATGTGGGTTTTCTTCCATTTGCTTTAACTTACCTGAGAGCTTCAAGTCCTGCTCCATCCACCCCATTGCCCTGCTGCACTGCGCTTCTAGCCATTTCTCAAGCAAACGGCTCCATAACTTGATGCCTTCACATACGCAGATCCTTCTGCCCAGCACATCCTTCCCTGTCCTTCCTGCCAGTACACTGGTCATCCATAGTCCAGCTTGCATGGGGAGCCTGACTCTTTCCTTGGAGGCCACATTGTCTCTCTTTCCCCATGCGGCTGCCTTCTCCCTAGCCTAGCTCCAACTCTGTCTGCAGCTAGATTGAGTCAACCCATCCAACTCCTCTTGTTTTCTCGCCCCCCTCACTCTCTGTGTTCTTTCTAAATTCCCATTTCTCTTCCTTTCCCCCTACCACTGCATTTCACATACAATACAAATATTGAGATGATTTACAAAAATTCATTCAATATGAAGGAATGAGTAATATCACAGGGGGCATTTGACCTTATAAATTCTTGATTACTAACCTCAATGGGCCCCACTCTGCCTACTTGTTTCTCTGCTCAGACACTCTGCTTTCCACAGTGAGGCCCACAACCTTTCCCATACAAACCTCTGCTGTGACCTCTCTTCCCTCACTCTCCTTAGTTGACCTCATCTCCTACTGAGGAGGAAGGAGGGGAGGAAGGGCAGCCATGGGATGGGAACCACATCTACAGATTCACTCTGTGCACCAATATACAGATTATCTACACCTATATCTGCAGCTATGCCAGCCTATCCAAACTTTCCGCCACAGCAGACAGGCAGGCCCCTCCATTCAGGATTCCTGGTTCTGACATTCACCTGCTGTGTGGCCACTGCTCAAGCCTGTAATTTTCCCTATAGGCTGGTGACCACTTAGTTGGACACTAACCCCAAACTCCCCAAGGTTTAGATTCATGGATACAACTTCCTACTAGACATCCCCTAACCCCAACAGTCCCTAAGCTGCCTGAGAATTCACACATGCAGCCCAAACCCACAGCCTCTGCTGGTACCATCTGTCTCAGAGAATGTCTTTCAGGCACACACCCCATCCAGCCATTTCCAAGTCCATTAGCATTTCCTCCTACACCTTCTCGGATATGTGCATGCTCTCTTCCCTCTCACCTCCACACACTGTGGCCACACTGGTTAAAGCCACCTTTCTGCCTGCTTATCTACAATCAGAATGTTTTTCAACTGGAAATGTGACCATGTCGTTGTCCTGAGTGAAGCCCCTGCTTTGCCCCTTATTTTCTGAGTGAAGAGCTGTCCCCATCACCTCTCTGGTTTCCCACAGGCCTTGGACCTCCTTCTCTGTTTGGGGCTCCTTCTGGCCACAGAGCCTTTGCACATACTGAGCCTCTCGCCTCCAGCTGCCCTCTTCTTCTCCTCTAGTCTCAAATGAAACACATCTTCCTCATACAAGTATTGCCTACCTCCCTTAGGAGGTTAAATCCCACTGGTGTGTGGTCTCCTGGTGTCACAAGTCTCCCCTTCTCAGCACTTCATCCCAGTTGGTAAGCTCACATTTAATTGTCAGGTAAAGTGACAAATGTGTGACTTGTTCATTATCCTGTAAGCACCAAATGGCAGAGGCCCAAGCTATAGTTGAATGCCCCCTTTATCCCAGAGCCTAGAAGAGTGAATGAAAGAAGGAGTAAAGGTACAAATGTAAGCAATATAAATGTGAATAACGGAGGAAGTCCAGAACAGGAAATTTATGCATTTTATAATAGCAACTTTACAGGCAAGAACACATAGAGGCACCTACTAACCAGAGGTGGAACCAATTTGGGTCCTGAGCATCTAAGTGGCCAAACTAGGGAGGAAGCATGACTGGCTTCAGGACCCACAGTGCGAAGAGATAAACACAGATCGGCTGGTCAAGAACAGCCCTGGTCTTCCTAACCTTGAGATTGAGCAACAGGCTCACAACGTGGAGGGAGAAAGACAGACAGGTGGTTGAGGGCCGAGGGTTGATTCCAGAAATCAAGTTAGAAGATCCAGAGATGTTGCTTTCAGGTTTTAAAATTAATAGATGAAATCGTACACAGATGTCCAAAATATGAGACAGATGAAATCAGAGTAGTCTTGTTTGAAACCCACTGGATGGGAGGGGCTCAGAGTCCGTCTCCCTTCCTTCCCCCTCCCTGGCCACTGCCCCTTTTTGGCAGGTGAACTGTGTGAAAAACACTGGTCACAGACCTCAGGGAGACCCAATGGTCAGCTGGGAACTGGGGAGGGGCAGAGGCACAGATGAGGAGGGAGCCTGGCCTGGCAGCACTGCTGGGAGTGGGGCCACTCCTGCCACACAGCATGCCCTCTCCTGTTACTAGAGCCTTTTTCTTCACTCCTAGCAAGGTTGGTATTAAGCATCTTCCCTCACTTGTGTCCCACTAAGCTGGAATCCTAAGAAGCAGACATCACATCAGTCTAAGCCAGGGGTTGGCTAACTACATCCTCGGGCCAAGTCAGTCCCTCCAACTGGTTTGGTAAATAAGGTTTTACTGGAACAGGCATGCCATTCACTTATTATCTACAGCTGCTTTCTCACTTCAAAGGCAGAGTTGAGTAGTTGTGGGGGAGACCACATGTCCCCCAATGTTATCTGGCCATTTAGAGTAAAAGTTTGCTGACTTCTGGTCAAGTGCTTGGCAGTGTCCTTAGTGCCCTGGTCAGAGCTTGACACAGAAAGCACTTGGCAACTGTTGCTGAGTGAATGGACACATTGGGATGAGCCATCCATTTCCCTGACACAAATAGGCTGATGACAGCGGGGGCCAGGCTCCCCCCAGGGTGCCTCCCTTCTACCTGGCTTAAATATTGGACTTCTGGGTCTGATTTCCTTTGAATACTTGGCTGCATTGCTTTAACTTTTTAAAAATTAAAATAAGTCAATGAATATGTAAATAATTGAGAAAGCTACTGGCCAAGAGCTTGGCTATGCTTATATCAGCCTAGATTAATTTCAAAAGAATCATTACCCATCACCCTTAAAAGGATATGAATGGTTGTGGGTTTTTAAGTAGCATCTCTGAGCACTGAGACAAAGAAGAGGAAATTATACCACCGAAGGCTGAACGACATGTACTGAGGCACTGACTGGCCCAGGATTATAACTTCAGTTTCCCAACACTCCATCCTCAGCCATTTCCAGCAGCAGCAACGCACGGCAAGACCTACTGCCTTCCAGTGAACAAACTGGTGAGAATAAACCCATTGTCACAAGTTGAAGTCTGTGTGCCATTCCCACAGTCTTGGCTGTATCTGAATTAATAACCTGTGTGATTATTTGCTTAATAGTTTTCTCCTTTAAATTACCTCATTTTTCAACTTAAATTTTATTTTAGAAGAAAATTTTACACTACTATTCATGTCAAACTATTGTGGTAAATAAGGTACAAAGAGAAGTTGTAGGTCTTCTTAAGTCAATTTATAAGTCCAATTTTAATTCCTCAAATTCCAGGGAGAGACTGACCAACCCTGTTATAAGTGAAGGCAAAGGCTCAGGTGACAGGAGAGGGCATTGCTGTGTGGCCTGAGTTGGAAAGAAATGAGCAAGCGTGAGAGATGCCCTCGAGGTGGTCGTGGAGGACAATAAGGACGAGGATCTGCTGCTGCGTGTACTCAGGCCACATTTTTTTTTAAAATTAATTAAATCTTTATTGTTCAGATTATTACATTTGTTCCTCTTTTTTTCCCCCATAACTTCCCTCCATCCAGTTCCCACCCCACCTTCCTCCCTCACTCCCCACCCACTGTCCTCATCCATAGGTGCGCGATTTTTGTCCAGTCTCTTCCCGAATCCCCTTCACCCCTTTCCCCCACAAGGATAGCCAGTCCACTCCCTTTCTATGCCCCTGATTCTATTATAATCACCAGTTCATTCTGTTCATCAGATTATTCACTTGATTTTCAGATTCACTTGTTGATAGATGTGTATTTGTTGCTCATAATTTGTATCTTTACCTTTTTCTTCTTCTTCCTCTTCTTAAAGGATACCTTTCAGCATTTCATATAATACTGGTTTAGTGGTGATGAACTCCTTTAGCTTTTTCTTACCTGTGAAGCTCTTTATCTGACCTTCAATTCTGAATGATAGCTTTGCTGGATAAAGTAATCTTGGTTGTAGGTTCTTGGTATTCATCACTTTGAATATTTCTTGCCACTCCCTTCTGGCCTGCAAAGTTTCTGTTGAGAAATCAGCTGACAGTCGTATGGGTATTCCCTTGTAGGTAACTGACTTTCTTTCTCTTGCTGCTTTTAAGATTCTCTCTTTGTCTTTTGCTCTTGGCATTTTAATTATGATGTGTCTTGGTGTGGTCCTCTTTGGATTCCTTTTGTTTGGGGTTCTCTGCGCTTCCTGGACTTGTTAGTCTATTTCTTTCACCAGGTAGGGGAAGTTTTCTGTCATTATTTCTTCAAATAGGTTTTCAATATCTTGCTCTCTCTCTTCTCCTGGCACCCCTTTAATTCGGATGTTGGTACGCTTGAAGCTGTCCCAGAGGCTCCTTACACTATCTTCATATTTTTGGGTTCTTTTTTCATTTTGCTTTTCCGGTTGGGTGTTTTTTGCTTCTTCGTATTTCAAATCTTTGACTTGATTCTTGCAATCCTCTAGTCTGCTGTTGGGAGTCTGTATAATATTCTTTATTTCAGTCAGTGTATGCTTAATTTCTAGTTGGTCCTTTATCACAACCTCGAGGGTCTCATTAGATTTCTTGTAGATCTCATTAAGTTTATTGGCAGTTTCTAGAAAATTATTGAAAAACCTTAAAAGTGTGGTTTTGAACTCTATATCCAGTAGTTTGCTTTCCTTTATTTCTGTCATTTGTGTCCTTTTTCTTTGTCTCTGCATTTTTTATGCTTCCCTGTGTTGATAAAGTGGTTTTCTGTGCTAAGTGTCCTCTAGGGCCCAGTGGTTCAGCCTCCCCAATTACCTGAGGACACTCTTGGTGCACCCTTTTGTGGTCTTTGTGCACAGTCTTGTTGTAGTTAAGCCTTGATTGTTGTAGGTGTCACTGGGAGGAATTGACCTCCAGGCCAATTGGCTGTGAGAATCAGCTGTGTCTGCAGTGGGAGAACTTCTGTGCTGGAGCCACCCCTCTGGGGCAAGACTTGCTTCAGTGGGGCTTTGGTGCTCACTGAGTCTGCCCCTGAGTGTGTCCTTTATGGTTCCACGGAGCTTCAAACCGGATGGTCCTACTCTGACCACTGGGTTTCCTGGCTCCTGGATCTCTAGGGAGGTGCTAATCTAGCCTTTGCCTGAGGCTATCCAGCAAAAGCCTCCCTGCAGGGCTTGGGCGGGGCGGGTCCCACGGGATCAACAGGGTGGGGCTAGCAGTTATGGCTGCTCTCAGTCTTGCCTTCAGAGGCTCTGCTTCTCAATGTCCTGGTAATCACTGCAAGCCCCTCGGAGAGAAAGCTGCCCTTGAGTTCCGACTGATGCCAGACAGTCCTGCTTCTCCCGTATGACTCTGGGTCCCTAGAGACTTGCCCGGAACTGGAGCTCAGAGCCTGAGACTCCCTCCCGATTGAAAACAACAACTGCGCCCTCAGCCGCCAGCCTCATGCACCTCTGCACCTTAGTATTTCACCTCCGCACTGCACCTCCTCTGAGTCTTGGTATGCTTTTCTCTTTCCTTCTAGTTGTAGAATTTCTACTCAGCTAGCCTTCCTGTGGTTCTGGATGATGTCCGTTCCGTCTTTTAGTTGTATTTTTGAAGTGGTTGTTCTCGGCAGCAAACTCTGGTGTTTACCTATGCCGCCATCTTGGTTTCTGTCTTCTGAGGCCACATTTACAGGCAACCCGAATCACCTTTGTCCCCCACACTTGGGAAAAGCCTGGGGTGGAGAAAGCTTTGTTTTCTTTTCTCTGCACCATTTCAACTTTCAAAAGATTGTGTGACAAATTAAAGAAGTGGCAGGCATCCCTCGTCTGCCCACACCTCCATCACCTTGGCTGTCCCCAAGCATACAGCACTCTGGGGGTTTCTCCCTATTTGTCCGGAAAGCAGACTGAGTGAACGCAGTTCTGTTAGACAGAGTTGCCTTGGTCTCCTTGTCTATCTTGAGCTGGAATTCCTTTCCATGGCCAGAGCACTGGGCAGACAGGACTCAAGCCACAACTACCATGAACCCCACCCTGCAAACTGACACCTGGGGCTTGGCACTGTGCCCTGAAAGCCTATATCCATGACTTACGGTAACCCCACGTCAAACTTTCTCATTGTTTTCCTCCTCCCTGCCTGGGACCCTTCATAGGAAAGGGAGAAGAGAGATACCTACCCACTGGCAGGGCACCACTCAGGCTCCAGATGCGAGATCCCTGTGAGACCCTACCCTTCTGTCTGGTCCTTGTTAGCATGCTGAATAAATGCACAGGCCCTGTGGCTTCTAAGGGCAGGCGTGGCTGAGCACACACAATCATGACTATGATAGGCCAGATGTCTAGAGCCACCACTGCCTTGCCCTTCTCCTGACTCAGACTCTCCTGGGCCCGATGGGCACCTCTTCTTTCCTGAACAGAGAGCTGAGAGATGAAAGCTGCCCCGGGGGCCAGAGTGGTGGCCTGATGGTGGGCCAACACTGTCTTGGATCCTGACCTCACATTTTTACTGCATGGCTCAGATCCCCTCCAAGGTGGGGACTGTAAGAGCGCCAACCAGGAGGAGAACACAGGTGTTCCTGGAGGTGCTTGTTTAGCACGAATGACTCGGAACTCAAAGTCACAGTGGTGTATCTTCACAGGGGAGGGGCATGTCTCCACAGTAGAGGGACCTTAAACATCTCATTTGGCAAAGGAAAGGTCAGTAAAGTCCATTGAATCAGAAACCAAGGAACTAATGGGACAGAGGGCACTCACAGCTCCATGTGCCATCAGCCATGGAGAGGACGAGAAGGAGCCAGCCAACAGTGTGCCGAACCCAAGCACCCAGTTTCACTGAAATTTTTATTGAGTTTATTTGTGGGCTGCATGACAGGAAGTCCTTCCAGCGTTAGTAAGAATAAAAGGTCATTTTCACAGTCACTTTGGCACACACTCACATGGTCTCATTAAAAAAAACAAACACTGGAAAGCAACGACAATGAAACCTATATAATATGCCATAAATACATACAAAACACTAGTAAAATATCCCTGATAAACCAAAGTGCATGTAGACAGAGAGAACAATGCCCAGGAGTGTACGGCACCTTCCCAGAGTCACTCTTGTCACTCGCATGGCCTAGTCAAAGTTGGAAGTTAACAGTCGTGAGAATTAGTACACACCGAGTATTTACATAACAGTAATCAGTGCCAGGAGGCTGGTGTTGGTGGGGATGCTATTATATTCACAGGTGGACAGCGCTGGGGTGTGCAGTGGGAGTGGTGGCGGGAATGCTACACGGGTTACTTGAAGGGCCAAGAATGTTGCCCTCTGGAGTAAGGCAGAGCTGTGGGAGTGCCCACAAGGGCTCCAGCAACAGTCGGCGCCACTGGCCAGTGGGTGTCCTTCCTACACAGGTGGCCTGAGAGTGCGTGGGTCCCTACACAGGCCAAGGGGCACAGGGAGCCAGGCCACCTGATTAAGAAACCTTATTCTTGGCCAAAGATGGATAACTTAGACCACCTCCCGCTGGACCTGCCTCCTACCTGGATCACGTCCCCCTCTGAAGCTGGAGTTAGTAGCCAATTCTGTTACCTTTCAACTTTAAGGCATTTTCTACATAGTTTTGTCTAAGCAAAAAAGCAATAAAAATTGAGGTAATTCTGTAGTTGTTCACACTGGCAGGTGGCCGCATCCGTATCAGTCTCTCACTCTCTCATGCTCTCACCCCTGATGGGGCCATGTGTGCATGATAAGGAAAGGCCATTGGAGCTAATGGACCAAGAATGGGAGTGGCAGTGTGTCCCTATGTCCCACTGGAGGGACACATACCACGCCTCCTTCATTTGACCTGAACCTGCCTGAGGAGACAGGGCATGGGGGCAAGGGCTGTGTGAGTTGGACACAAAGGCCACAGGAAACAGGCCACAGTCACATGAGTCAGGAGGACACACTCAGCACAGGGTCAGCAGCAGCAGCAGCAGCAGCAGCAGCAGAAGAAGAAGAGGCAGCCGGGAAGCCCCCAGTATAACGCTGGACCCTTAGGGCCGGGCTACCCAGCATGGCAGCACAAACTGCAGACCTCAAGAGCCCCAGTCTCTGGGTGGTGGGTGCATTTGAAAGGGGATGGGCAGGCTTCCCCTTGACTTCCAACCTACAGCTCCAGCTTGGGGGGATGTGGCCCCACGAGGTGGTCACTAAGTGGTCACATTCTCACTTAGGCTGCTGGCCCTACCAGCACCATGACAGATCTTTGACCCTTTACAAGTCATCACCAACCAGGTCCCGGACCCCCCACAAGAGGCCAGTGCCAGGGCCTTGCCTCTGTAAGGCTGGCCCTCCCGGCCAGGTGGCCAGCAGCTCTGAAGGAGATGGTTGAGCTCAGAGGCCCAGGAGAAAACAGAGTCAACCGAGAGCACTCAGCAAAAGTCAGGGAAGTTTTCCATAGAAAGAGAGGAGGGGAGCCCACGGCAAGCTCCACAAGGCGCAGGGCATGCACTGGAGGGCAGAGGCAGAGTTATAAACGGGCCGGTTACTTGACGAAGACTTCTGGACCTGCGAGTCGGGGTCCGGTCGGGACAGCCACTGAACCACATAGCTCTTCTTAGAGGGGTCAGAGATGTTTCCTAGAGGGAAGAGAAAGGGACTGCGGCTGCTGGGGCACCAGCCAGGGCTTCCCAGCCCCCTGCTCCATAGACCCTGGCATCCTTGGGAAGGGCAATGAGGGCATTCAAGGCTCTCCCTTATAACAGATGGGCCTGTGTCTCTCTTCCCAACGCTCTTGCATCCTGGTCTCAGCTATGGAGTAGCTATGGCACACAGGCGCTGCTGGCCTCCTGACCTGTGTACTGCTCCTCCACACCCAGTCCTGCTCCCCAGCTGAGCACAAACTGCCTGCTCCAGGAATGCAGGGACCCAGTGAATCGGGATCTACCACCTCTGCCCCCAGCTGGAGTGGGCACACCGGACCCCGCTGAGCTCCCTTCTCTGTAGACAGAACTTGTATGGGGTCTACATCTTGAGCTGTTTCAGGGACCAAAAGAGGTCACATGTCGAGCATTTGCCAATGTGTCTGTAAGTAGCCGGAATTCTGGTTATTGTTTGTGCAAGGTACGGGGCATTTGTCTTGTTGAGCCTTGCTGTGTGGGCACTGTGAGTCTGGTTCTATTTCCCAGACCAACAGGGAGTGTCAGGAAGGCAGGGTGGGCTGAGTCCGTTCCATCCTTCATCAGGGCCTGGCCTGGCCTGAAGATGAGCTGTTCCTTATATTGCCCACTATGGAAAGGGCCCAGCCCTAGCTTGGGAGGCCTCAACTTCTATTTTAAGGTCAGGGACGCTGAGTACAGGCCACTTGTGGGAAGAGCATTTGCCTGCACCAACCCCCTGGCCTTGGGGCTTGCACACTGGGGCCCAGGGAACAGGGCAACAGAGGGCTTACTTGGGCAGGGGCCCAGCCTGCAGGTCCTTGCTGTCTCAGGTCGCTCCTCCCGGCAGATCCCAAAGCTGTCATCCGCTGTCCGGCAGAGTACTGGCCGCTCCTGGGTGCCATTGCCACAGGTCACAGAGCACTGTAGGTGGAGAGTCACCAGTCAGGGGCCACCTCCCATGCTGCGGCCTGGAAGAGCCCCTCACGCATGTGACCCATAACTCGTTTGAGGTGGTGAGGGGCAGCGGGAGAGTGTGGACTAGAGACTGGCCCGGTCTCACCCCAGCCTCGGGTGGCTGCCTCAGTCTTGTTGGGCTCGTAAGAGGGGGCACACATACTTATGTCTCAAGTTATTGTGAGTTAAAGAGAACGACTATGCATGGCCTGGCATTTCTGAATGCTCTGGCTATGGGATACCCAAGACCCAGAAAAACCTGCTATGCACTGGGGACCACTGGGAAAGCTCTGAGTCCCGGAGGTTTTGGCAGAGGACCATCCCCCTGACCTTTCTCTCCCCAGGCTCCCCCAGCTCTATACCACCAGCACCCTCAATGGCCCCTCCAGCCCCTGTCACCCTCTGCCTTCTCCATGGGGAGGGGCTAGCAGGAGCAATCACATCCAGCCTCCTGGCTCGGCTCACAGCTGGCCCAGCCGTGAGCAAGGATAATTCTCAAGTCCTTGCCCTGTGTGTGAGAAAGGGTTGACTCAGCAGACATGGTTGCTTAAACCCTACACAGTCCTTAGAAAGGCCATTTGCAGGACTGGCCCATGGGCAGCTCCAGGGAACCAAGTCCATGGAATGCTCTGTCTGGTGAGTGTTTTTCATGCCTGAGGCCTTGAGTTGCACTGCACCAACAATGTGATTTCTGCTGAGCACCCACATTCCTGCTGGGGTCTAGAGCTTCGGTAACTGATACCATCACACACAGAGGCACTGTTTGCCTATGTGACTACTTCCTAGTGAAAACCCTGGGCACCCAGGCTTGGGTGGGTTGCCTGATTGGCAGTACTTCGTGTGTGTTGCTGCATGTCACTGCTGAGAGAATTAGGTGCATCCGTGGTGAATCCACTGGAAGGAACACCTGGAGGCATGTACTGGTTTCCTCTGGCTTTGGCCATCCCTTCTTCCCTTCCCGAATTGTGCTCTGAGCATTCCTTGTAATAACCCATAACCATGAGTGCACCAACCTCTGAGTCCTGTGATCCTCCTTGTGAATTATGGACCCTGAGGCTGATCTTGGCTGAGAGCTGGAGGTCAGTGCTTACATCAGCTCTGCCCTCAGAACTGCTCCTCAGTCCCCAAGACCATCCTTTTTACTCTTTGCAGCCCAAGTCTAAGCCCTCCTTGGTTTGTGTCCCCTCCTTCCAGCTTAGCTGACCTTCTAGACCACACATCCACCTTCAGAGATAAGAACCTGGAGCCCAGGCTGCCCTCAGCCTCCTAGGAGCCAGGCTGCCCTGAAGACACACATTCCACTGGGTTTCTGAACAGAGCACTGATTACATGGCACCACTGGTACCCTGAGACCTATGGGATGTGGCCCAGGGCATGAACTGAGTCCAGCCAAAGGTGGGATGCCCCAGCCACCTCAGTCCTGCCCAAGCTTGGTTTGGGAATTGAGAACACAGGACAGGGCCAGGAGACCTACTTACCTGGGACCAGGGTCCAGCCCGCCACTGTCCAGGACAGAGCTCACGATTGCAGGCCCGGCGGCCCTCGGGCCGTGCATCATTGCAGTGCTTGGTGTGCACGGTGCGAGTGGTGTTGTTGTGCAGTGGCTGAATGCAGCGCACGGAGCGAACCTGCGTGCCTGTCCGCCCACAGCTCTGACTGCACGGCTCCCATTCGCCCATGACCCATCTGCGAGGGAGAGTGGCACATGGTCAGTCCCCTGTGGCCATGGTGGATAGAGGGAAGGCCTCCTGCTCTCTGAGGCATGGCCTTCCCTAGTCCCACAAAGGTGCCCCATAAGTTTGCTGCACCCTTGCCCGAGGTCTCGAAAATAATGAGCCCTACACATGTCCACTGATGGGAGTCCTGGTGCGGGTGGCCATGGATAGCACAGGCCTGAAGGACCCTGTCAGCCTTTGTCCCTTCTGTGACTCTGTCTCTTCCCTTTGACTTCAGCTTCTGCTGACATCACTGACCCTTCTGGAAGCAGTATCAAGGCCCTTAGCACCCAACCCCACATGCCCTCACCTAGTACCAACTGTCTTCCCTGCTCAGGACCCGGCTATGAAGCCCTGCCAGACCTTGAGCCTGGAGGTCAAGGATGCAACCACTGCTATGGGCTGTCTTGGAAACATCTCCCACAGGATCAGAAGCTAGCCCTATACCCTGAGCCTGTTTCCCCCACCTGAGTATTACCACTTGCCATCTCTAAGACGCACAGTAGTGTTTTAGCTTTGCAAGCCTGAAGCAGGTGCAGCCTCTTAGACTCCATAAAACATGGTGAGTGACAATGAACCCATATACATCTCAGGAAATATGAGGTCCAGACCACCCCCCCCCCCCCCCCCCCCCCCCCCGTGGACACAGATCCCATACCTCCCTCCACTGCAGCCCAGGGGGGCGGGGAAAGAGAGTTGGGGGGGATCTGTCCTCTACTCCCTCTAGTGGGACCCAGAGACTGCAGCCAGGGAGTTGGGCAACCCCAGGCACTCACACAGGCTGGGAGCACTCCTGTGGGTTGCAAGCCCGGCGGATGGCTTTGGGCTTCGGGAGGGCGTCACAGAAACTGCGGTGCACCATCTTGAGGTCCAGCCTCCGGCGGCAGCCATACTTGGTGAACTGGGACCCTGAAGATGAGAGCTCGAGGAGGCTCAATGGGGCAGTGTGGCCCCTCTATGGGGTGCAAAGGGGCAGATTCACCTGCAGCTTCAGCTGTTCTTCCCAACTTTCTGATGGGGTGGGGTAGTGTGCCTGAGCCAGGCCTTGGAGATGTCTAGCCTGGTGTCCTCCCAGCACCCTAGGCGTGGTCGGCAAATGGCAGCTCGAGAGCCACATGTGGCTTTTTGGCCCTTTGAGTGTGGCTCTTCCTAAGCCTTAGGAGTACCCTAATTAAGTTAATAACAATGTACCTACCTATATAGTTTAAGTTTTAAAAATCTGGCTCTCAAAAGAAATTTCAATCATTGTACTGTTGATATTTGGCTCTGTTGACTAATGAGTTTGCCGACCACTGCCCTTGGGCAAGTGAGGGTAAGAGGCCTGGGAGAACGACCACCTTCTCCCTGGCCCCTTGGCTATCCTGGGACAAGAGAGAAGGATTCATTTCCTCTCCCGTTGCTTAGCCATTTGCTCCACATTAAATTAATATGCACCGAGGACCTGGCATGACCCAGGAGTTGGCTAAACATGGGAACATGTCCTATGAGTCTCCTCCCACCACAGTCTAGTGCAGCAGTTCTCAAATGGGGCTGATTTTGCACATGAGGACATCTGGAAATGTCTGGAATACTTAGTTGTTACAACTGGGGGAGTGTAGCTCAACATCTTACAATGCATAGGACAGCCCTCACAATAAAGAATTATAGAGACAGGTATCAGCAGTGCCACGGTCACAGAACCCCAGCTTAGTGGGCAAGACATGAAGGAATATGGTGGGGCAGCCTGATCCAGTCTTTTGGCATCTGAGGGCATCTGGATGCATCACAGGAAGTAGAGGAGGAAGGAAGGGGAGGGGCTCCCAGGGGAGGAGACAGCCTGTGCAAAGGGCCTGAGACAGGAGCATGGCATATCCAGGAGAAGCATCTAAAGCCAGGGTGAGCAGTGGAGAGGTTTGCAAGCTGCCTGGACCTCAGGGGCCATGAGGAGAACTGTTTTTTATCCTCAGAGCAGAGGAAGCTGCTGAAGTCTATGACACTAGGAGAGACATGGTCTGATCTGCCTCTTTAATAGGTTACTCTGGGGGCGAGTGAACACACAGGGCCAGGGAGGGAGCGAGGGGGTGCCAGGGCTTGGAAGATGGGAATAGCAGATGGGTCTGAGAGATATGTAGAAGCAAGAATCAACAGGACACGCAGAGGAAATCCACAGGGGTTGGGGAGGCTGGGGACACCATTACCCAGGTGGAAGCACTGGGAAGAGAAACCTTTTATCTGTCAGTGCCAGAGAGTGGGTGACAAGCCCCTCAGCAAACACCCTTTTGGCATCTGAGGGCAATCTGTCCTGGCCCTGCTTCTGCAGGCTGAGCTGTCATCTCCTGCTTCTGATCTTGTTCACCCTCCCAGAAACATTGACCACTCTGGGCAAATCAGAACTTCCTGTATGCCTGCATGTCCTACCCAACTGTGGGCTCCTTGAGGTATGGGGCAGGAGGGACCCCTCTGTACCCAGCACTGCTGGGGAAGGTCTGGGAGGCTTTTCTGAATGAACACAGGGAGAGACCCCTGCAGAGGGGCCTTTCTACCTATCTCCAGCACAGCCTACATCTTCCCTGTGCCCTGCCTCGTGATGCCATAATAGCCCATCCAACCCACTCTCACAACAACTCCCGCCAGGCCAGCTTCTGCCTCCCGCACTGATTTAGGTTCATGTTGGCATCGACCAGACCCCACACATGCCCTCTGGCTGCTTTAGGCCTGCTGCCCTGAACACCTCCCTCCTTTTCACCCTCTGCTCCATCCCAGGCAGAGCTAGGCCCTTGTCACCCAGACACAGATCACTGCCTCAACCTCCTTGGGACCCGTCTTCTCATGCTTGGCACATGCCTCTGGCCGGGCAGTCATCAGGGCACTGGGGGCTCCAGAAGCCCCTCCCCTAGAAGACCCTTCTTATTCAGGCCCCGGCTTTCTTGGGGCCCCACCCTGAGAAGCCTCTCACCTCCACCGCAGGGCTTGGAGCACAGGGACCACTTCTTCAGGGCCCACTCGTAGCCCACGGAGTCCTCTTCCAGGACCTGGTTGTCATCCACATTGAGCGAGTCCTCATGGATCATGTACTTGTACGTCAGCGAGATCCGGGTGTCTCCCTGCGGGATGACCTGTGCCCCCACACGGCCATGAATGTGTCTGCCCAACTCTCCACCTCCTCGAAGCCAGTTTAGAAATGTCAGTCGAGGTAACTTATAGCCCAGTCTTGGTATTCGCTGTAGGTCATTATGTTCTACAAAGTCCCCAACACTGAACCACTGCTCGCAGGGAGTTAGGGTCCTGCGAGATTCTGGCCATGGCATTCTCATCTACTGTCAACATGTAACCTTATATTTTACGCGTTTTCTATTTAACGACCCGTACTTAATATATGTTGCTAATTCCCTGACTCCGGGCCAGCGCCCTGTAATGCAGGCCTGCAAGAAGCTCCCCGACGCTGCATGGGCTCCATGGGGCACCCCACAGCTGCTCACCTTGGGGAACTGCATAGAGCCCTTCAGCACAATGCCTGGGGCCATTTTAAACAGTGAAATCATCCCATTAAAGCATAAAAATGTGAAAAATGTGGCACTAAATACACTGTGAGAAGGACACTGGTTTATAGTAGGAGCTAAAACAAGAAGCAGGGTGTCACCTGCTTCCCCCTCAGCTGGAACATGCATGTCACTGCTCTGCATTTGTCTGTAAATGGCTGTGGAAATCACGCTGAGTTTTTATTTGGGGATTACAGATACATTTTAGCAAGTAGGTGAATTTACCAACGCAGAAACTGCAGGTCCCGAGGCCTGCCTGCACCTGCACTGGCAGGCGGGTCCCCAACAGCATCTGGGGGTGAAAGTCCCTGCAGGGGAAGCAATCAGAGGGCATGCCCAGGGATGAGGTGCTAGGGTCTGGGTACTACCCCCCACCACAGTGAACTCAGCTTTATCTGTAGTGGTTTTTTTTTTACAGGTAAAATATAATACTTACATAATTAAAATTGATTTTAAAAAAGTGATTAGAAAATCAAGCCCCCCCCCCCCCCCCCCCCCCCGTACTCCCATAACCAGGAGCAGTCCACGCTCATGAACTCAGGAGACCTGGGGTCCAGTCCTGCTCAGGGACAAAGTCCAGTGGTCTGGTGGTGTAACATCCTGAGCCCTGTCTGGTACTCCTGTCTGGTACAACTGGGATTTGATGGCAGACATGAAGGAGCATGACTAAAGGTGGCTATAGATGTCATTCAGCAGGGAAACCAAAACCCTTATAAGGGAGAGTGCCTGAGGTCACTGGGTGCAATGTAGGGCCCAGAGCCCTAACTTGCAGCTCCATGCTTGTCCCCCACTCTGACACAAGGATGGATTGGCCAGAGAGGCCATTCCAAGCATGGCCTGAAGGATGCAGGAGGCTCCATCCCTTACCCAGTGGCCACTTGCCCCCTGGCCTGGGGACTTACCAGCACAGCGATGGTGCCATGAAGGGGGCCCATGGTCTGCAGCGTCTCACGGCCATCTTCATCCCGGTACTCCCACTCCACACCCATGGCGATGAACGATTTGGAATTGGGATCTATGTCGTTCTCTTCATTTAAAATGAACTTGCCTGTCTCTAAGTTCTTGACGGCTGAAAACAGCAAAAGGGAGCCCCCATCAAGATTACCAGGGGCAAGATCCAGGCACGCTGAAGGGAGGCCGGGGTGGGGGTGGGGTGGCGTGGGGCACACTAGTTTGGGCAGGTGCAGGGAGTGTCCTTGCCAGACAGCCCAATCACCTGAGAGCCTGGCTCCTCCTTTGCCACTTGGCCAGAACTGATGCCTTTCTGCCAGGCGCAGGGTCTTTTCTCGGACCTGCCCCCACAGACCCTGGGTGAGCAGGGGCTCTGCCCAGAAGTGAAAAGTCTCCCTCCCTACAGTCAGCAGGCACTCAGAGCCCCCGCCTGCCGCCTCAACCCCCAGGGTGCAGGGTATCTGCTGGACACTAGGGCACAATGGTGGGGCTTCCTGCCATGGGGTGAGCATATGTCCAGCTAAAAATCAGGGTCTCCCCACCCCATTTGTAATAGTGGCCCTGCCTGGAGTCCCACCAGTTCCCCATACCTCCTGAAGAGGCTTGCCCTGACTAGGGGACCACTCAAGCCATTGCAAAAATGTCTAGGAGCTGAGGACTCAGCTGGCCAGGAAGCCTCACACTTCCCATAGTGTGGAAGGAGCACTGGGGAGCTGCTGGGTGACTTAAGGAGCCCAGACAGGGCACAGAGTGGGGAAATAACTCCATACACAAGTCTCCTATAACTCTCTGTCTACATCACAAAGTGAGCCTCAGTAGTTGTTATGGGTCCTCAACTTGTCACTAACTCTCTCTTCTCTCCTGCAGAGACAGAGGACCTGGGACCTGGGACCTGGAGTCTTTAGCAGTCTATTTTTAGCGGGGTGGGGGTGGTGGGGGTGGGGGGGGTGGGGGGGGCACTGACTTTTATATCTGCCTTCTGTTTAAGGCAAGTGGTACGAGTTTTGCATTTTGGGTAACAATATAAATTTTCTTCTTAAAGTAACAACAGAAGAAAAATTGACTATTAAAAGAAAATGGACTCTGTCATGTCTAAGCAGGGATGCTGGATGGTGAGGTCCTGAACCAATCTGATCCCCGCGTGACACGGAAGAAGGTGGGCCCCAAATTGGGGGAACTTGTCCAGGATCTCCCAGTGGCCCCCTGCATCACTTTTGGGCCCCATGACTACCCAGGAGGTTGGGCACAGATGCCTTTTTGGGGAGTGGGTAAGGATGGGTGGAGCCCCAGCAAAGAGTCCCAGGCAGCTTCAGTGAGCAGAGTCCCTCTGGCAAGGGTTGCCACGTGGGAAGGGGCATCCAGAGTTGTTGGAACATCCGACATTTCAAGAGTGGCCAGAGATCTCTACTCTAGATAGAATCTCAGGAATTTAAAAGTACACTAATGGAAAAATATGCAAATACACTGTGGGAGGCCATCCTCCAGCTCAGGCGCTCTGGTTAGTGTGTGTGGGGAGGCTACTCAGGACTCTCCTGCTTGCAGACCTGCTTGCCTTCCAGTGGGTGGGGGACAGCTCCCGTTAGCCTTGAGATGGGGAGTCATTATTGTGGGCTGGGGGTGTGTGACACATATCCCTCCACAGCTGCTGCCAGGAGCCCTCTGATCCAAACACACAGTTTCTCTACCAAAAGGTGAATCCAGAAAAGGTCCACAACATGGGCTGAGCCAGGGACAGGGAGTCTCTCCAATCGAGCTTCCCACCCCGGGGGCTCTGCCCATACCCGGTAGAGCCAGCTGTAGATCTGCTGCCTTCCTGAGCTGTGGGACTCACCCAGGTGATGGCTGGTAATGTATGCCTCCTGGATGAGCAGGTGTCTGGCTCCTGTGGGGATCTCAAACATCTTAATGTAACCTTTGTTGGGATGTGGGGAGACAAAGACAAGTGAAAGGAGAGGAATCACTGGGGTGCAGACAAGGCATGGAGGGCCTTGCCCTCAAAGATAGCTCTAGAGGCCCCAGTGTTTTGACTGTCCACCCAGAAAGGCAGCTAAGGGACAGGGAGCAAGGGACCCACAGCTGCCCCATAGCCCTAAAAGGCAGGAGAGGGGTGGCCTCAGCAAGCCCCTGCCCTCAAATAGACATCTGAGACCCACCGTATGTACCTATATTTTGGCATCTTCTACCCTGAACCCTCGCCTGGGCCCCCACTCTCCCTCTCCCCCACCCACCCTGGAGCCTGGCTCAAGCTGTCCTGATTTAGGTTCTCCCACCACCTCACCCTTCCAGAAGAGTCATGAACCCAGACAGAGCCCCAAGGACAAGCATCCCATGTACAATGAGCAGGTGCTGTAGATATTCAGGCCCCAGAGCCAGAGGCAGGGGCTCACTCACCCAGCTTCTTAGGTGAGCGTGTGAACATGCCTTTGACCACTTTGCAATGGCTGTTGTCCCCTCCACACACACCGCACTTGTCTTCTTGCTTGTTGGACCCGATCACTCCATCACAACCCACCTTCTGTGAGGGGGAAGGGAATTGCAGTATATACCAAGACCCTCCCCACTTGGGCTCTGGCTTGACTGTGCCCCCTGGGCATTAACACCTGTTCCCTGGGTATCACCTTTTTAGCAGTTCCCAATGCAGAGGAAGGAGACAGGGCTTTGGAGAAAGACAGACCCCATGTGCCCACCTGAGGAACAGTCCCTTCCTCCCACTCATTCACTCATCTAGACAGTATGACTTCAGAGGGCTTGGCACAGCCTAAACAAGGCCACATCCTGAGACTGTCCTGATTTGGCAAGCTGGCCTCAAAATAAACATTCCTGCCCTGAGGGCTGTAACTCAGACCTGGTCTCTGTCCCTTGCCCAGGGCCACACAGCAAGGCCCCTCCAGCAGCCACTCCAGGGCACCCACCACAGCTTAGGCCTGGATGCCCCAGCCTTCACATTGCCCACAGGAACACAACGCACTCTTTAGTCTATCTTCAGATGTCTAGACAGGAGGTGACAAAAGTTGGTAAGAACACTTTTGCCTTCATTCTCTTGTGGCAGGAGAGTAAGAAGCTAGGGAAATTCCTTGGCAAGTGGAATAAGGCAAATTGAGACAAAATAATTAAATAAGGCCAAATGATTTGAGCAATTTATAGCCAGCTAATTAATCACATGTTTTATCTTCCCTAATCAAAGACACTTAAGAACAATGGTTTACACATTATAGACTATCCTGAGACAGAACAGCCTTAGTCCTGGTTCCTCTTCAGTGATGTTCTTTAAAACTAACTAGATAACCCTGACCCCTCTATACACACTTGGTGATGAATCAACACATTGAAGGACACATCTGAAAAGCTAATGAATATTCTGTTAAGACCCTCCCCTAGGATTACAGCCAACTAAAGGAAGATAAGACGTCTCAAGACAAAGGAATCAGAGTCACCCACACCTTGTACCTCTGTTTCTTTTCTCCTGAACTCTAAGGCAGTGGTTCTCAACCTTCCTAATGCTGCGACCCTTTAATATAGTTCCCCATGTTGTGGTGACCCCCAATTTCATTGTTACAAATTGAACATAATTAAAGCATAGTGATTAATCACAAAAACAATATGTAATTACATATGTGTTTTCCGATGGTCTTAGGTGACCCCTGTGAAAGGGTCGTTCGACCCGAAAAGGGGTCGCAACCCACAGGGACCTCGTGAGACTTGCAACCAGGGTAGCTGTGGGCAGCAGCAGCTCATCCCAGGCTTACTCCCTGAATCTGTCTCCAAGGCCCCCTTTTTCTCTGACTTTCTCCTGTTGCTTCTCCTACCTTAAGCCTTTGTTTCATTGTCACCAGTTTTAATAAACATACTTTTGAAAACACCTGGACTCATGTTGTGAAATCTTTCCCACAGGAAGTCAAGAACCCATACACTACCAGCAGGCCTGAGGCAGACCTGCTCCAGGCCCAGATCTCATGTGGTAACTCTCTCAACAAATACTCTCAACACTGCTCACTCCAGTGGCAAAAATTATTTCACACTGAGTGGGGACCTTCCTTTTCTAGGGTCACCTGGTAGAGGCAGTAATAAATTCAGGTTCTTTTACTCTCTAAAGCCCTGGCAGTACACCATTCCCAGGACCACAGAAGCTAGAAAAGGAGCAGCCCTTGCATGTTCATGGCCTGACACCATTTTTATACCAATATCCACATCCACAGCTTTTCTAGCTTAGCAGGGACAATGACCTAGAGTGTGCCATAGCATTGCATGTTTTCCCTGGTTGCTAGGAAGCTCGGAGCCAATTCTCCTCTACCACCACCTCGGAAGAGACCCTCTTCCTCCTCCTTTGGTCTTCCATTTCTGACTTTTATCTCACAAGGACCTTTGAGGACAGGGACTCTAACCCATAAAGGGGCTACAGAGCAGCGGTCCATGCATTTGAATAGAAGTTAACAAATTTTGGTTTTATTGATTTATATGATCATAAGCTTTTTGAATTAATTTTGGAAGTGAGCAAGGTGAAAACAAATCAATAAAATGAACATGCTTATTTTTATTTTAATGATTTATGAGGGAAAAAAATTAACAAAGGAAGGGAACAGGATAAACTCGGGGGCGGGGGGAATTGATCTTTTAAGGCAGCGGTTCTCAACCTGTGGGTCGCGACCCCTTTGAGGGTCGAACGACCCTTTCACAGGGGTCACCTAAGACCATTGGAAAACACATATATAATTACATATTGTTTTTGTGATTAATCACTATGCTTTAATTATGTTCAATTTGTAACAATGAAATTGGGGGTCACCACAACATGAGGAACTATATTAAAGGGTCGCGGCATTAGGAAGGTTGAGAACCACTGTTTTAAGGCATAGAAGTCTGAGCTGAAAGCTTTAGATCTGTCACTTCCTGGCTATGCAGTCTTAGAGGAACTCTGAGTTTGTTTTCACATTTGTAGCATGGAGTCAGAGCAGCCCACCCTGTCAGGGATATTGTCAGGGTGAGAGGAGATAATCCTTGTAAACAGTTGTATGCTGCCTGGCTCAGAGTATGACCTCAGTAAGGGATGGAGGTGATGCTGAGGGGGACAATGGAGAGGAGGAGGATGGGAGAAAACCCCTGTTCAGGCCAGGGCAGTTGTGACATTGTGATCTATACTAATAAAAGAGTAGTCCATCCAGATGTCCTTCCTGACAAAGCTGGCCAGGTGAAGCTGCCCTCCAGCGGTCCTGGGCGCCAGCGCCTGCGGCTGGCTGTGGCCAGGGAGATGGAGAAGCCACCTTCCCCCGAGGTCCCAGGCTGCAGCCAGCTGGAGAAGCCACCAGCTCTGTGGTCTAGGGCACCAGCGCCTGCGGCCCAGGAGATAGGTTCCCTCTTCTCCCACTACAGTCATTACTCCAATATTCCCCTTTGAATTTCTCTCTGCTGCCCCGACCCAACTCCACTTTTCATCTGAAGGATAAGGAACAGAGAGAGCAATGTTAAAAGCTTACATTTTTAAGCAGGTAAGGTTCGTACTTAAACATATAAATGGAAAACTAGAGTCCTTAAGGTAACAAAGGCTAGAAAGGGAGGAGACAAGGACAGGGCAAGACATATTATATCCAGCAATCCATGTGGGGACTGAAAACTTTTTAATGATGACAATCAGTGAAGATATGAATCAACTAAAATAGTTGACAGGGACAATTCTTCCATCTTTGAAAATATCTATATCAAGCCTGTTTAAATAGATTTTCATCTGCATCATATAACACATTGTGACAAGACCACCGCCACCAATGTGGTCAGTGTTGTGCTGGTAAATGTTTAACAACTGGATCTCAATCAAAGAAAACAAAACCCTGATTTATAGTGTCGGCCAATTTCTGTGGCATAAATTCTCCATCCATGGCTGATTTCGGCTGCTAATGTGATGCCACTAAATGCAGAGCAGAGGAGAAACGTGCAGTAATACATTATTATATTCCACCAGAAAGACCCAAAAGATATAAATAATGTCAAGAGTCAGAACAGTAAAGTATAGTAAATAATTGAGGCGTGATGAATTTAGAGTATGTATTACCTTTGGTTTTAATGTAATTTATTCACTTTTAAGATTATATAATTTAATTTTTAATAATGACCATGTTTAACAACCAGCTTGCAACGTTCCTGAAAATTTGTGAGCCAGCAAGAACAGGCTCTAGCACAATACTGAGTGGAGTGTAATGGTTAAAGGGCATGGCTCATGGATTTGAAACGAGACTCAGCCACTTTCAGGTTTTACTGGTCAAGTTACCTGATCTCTCTATACCTCAGTGTTCTCATCTGTGTGGAGTTTGTTGCAAAGATAAAATGAAATCTGTGTATGACACAGCACAGTACCTGAAATAATAATTCACTCAATTTGTTATAAACTGTTACTACCTCAATACGTTGACAAAAGTACTCTACTCATGCTGAAAGAATGAAATTTTATTGATGAGAAAAATATCATTTTGTAATCTACATGGATACAGTCAATTTTGCTTCCTAAGCAATAGATGGTAATCTACTACTAGAAACTGCAAGGGGAAAAATGACCTCAATCAACATGATTGAGGCAATGTATTATTAGCTGGATCATAAAGCAGAGAGGATGCCATACATTCTGGGATACATTTGCAGTAAGAGGCTTCACCTGAGGTATTAATTCTGATCAACTAAGCATCAAACTTAAGATGAATGGTGAGAAGGATTCTGAGGCTGCTTCTAAACTTAACAGGAATAGAACTTTAATACATACGCAACAGTTACTATGGTTAATGATGGTGAGAAAAAACACACCATGATACTAATAAAAGGGTAATATGCTAATTAGACCTGCCATCTTCTGGACGACCACCTGCACATCCTTCCTGACAAAGCCAGGCCCAGGCGAAGCCGCCTGCTGGTGGTCCCGGGCACCAGTGCCTGCGGCTGGCTGCGGCCTGGGAGATGGAGAAGCTGCTAACCCCGCAGTCTCGGGTGCCAGCACCTACAGCTGCAGCCCGGGTGAAGCCACCCGCCGCCCCCCCCCCCCCCCCCCACACACAAATTTTGTTCACTGGGCCACTAGTTTATAATAAATACATATTTGGTCTTTACCCATTTCTGGCACAGAGCTAAACCACTAGGAATTCCCTGTGCTGAGAGCTTCAAAGGTGCGGTTTGTTATGTTAATGAGGTGGCTTTTGGCCCATTTGAGGATGGGGAGCCAGCTACTCAGAGAACCAATCATGTGATGGGGGATGTAAGTTTCAGTCCCACTCCTGACCTGCAGGGAGGAGCTGGAGATTGAACCAATCACCAATGGCCAATGATATAATCAACCATATTTTAAAAATATAATAAATGGAGCTATTTTAAAATGGAGCTACAGCTGCCACTCCATGGATACTGCCTTGTAGGTCTTCTTCCTCAAATCTCTGGAATGTTAAAATAGGGCAGAATAACTGTGTCCCAGAGAACTGCTTGCAAACCTAACAAGAAAGCAGTTATTATGACTACCAAACTGATGACTATTAGACTGAAAATTAAGAGCACTGTTTAGAATTAACATCGCTATTATGTTATCTGTATCAATATAAATGTCTTCCTTCTATTGGTGCAACTGTTCCCCCTCCTTATCTCATAAATACCCTTTGCCTTTGTCTTCTAATTGAAACACTATTTGGGTTTCTGCTTGAATCAGTGATTCCAGAATAGCTATTTTTTGATGCTTATTGCCTCTTACATTGAAAGACTTTTTATTTCTAGGTTAGCATATCTGGAATCACAAACAGGATTAAAATAGGTCTCACCTGTGTGATCCAGCATCCCTAGAACCAAGTACGATACCAACAAAGTCTCTTTTGGGCTCACTGCTTCCTTGGACTGTGAAGCCTTCTTAGGTTCAGACCACCCCTGTTTTTTGGTTGAGGTCAAATGTCTTTCTCTGAGACAAGGTTTTTCCTTCAAGGGTGGAGGTGATAACCCCAGGTACTGGCATGTGGTGTGATACCTCAGGAGTAAAGGGATGCTGTTTCCCTCAATACATTGGCATCGTTTAATTGTGCTCCCCTTTTCCCTTTTCTTGTCTCTATTATGTTGTTTGTCATAAGAACAATCCTATATAAAAAAAGGCTAATATGCAAATTGTCCCCTTGACCGGGAGTTTGACCAGGGGCCAGGGCCAGCTGGCCAATCGCCTGTGGTGCCTCCCCGTGGCCAGCCTGGCCAGATCAGCCCAGATTGTGGTGGGCAGGCTGGACCTAACCTGTGCACAAATTCGTGCACTGGGCCTCTAGTCTATATAATAAAAACCTAAGTAACCATTAGTGCAGAACGACCAGTATGACTGGTCACTATGATGCACACTGATCACCAGGGGGCAGTTGCTCAATGCAGGAGCTGCCCTATGGTGGTCAGTGAGCTCCCACAGGGGGAGCGCCACTTAGTCAGAAGACGGTTCATGGCTGGTGAGCACAGCGGCGTGGCGGGAGCCTCTCCCACCTCCATGGCAGCACTAAGGAGCAGCGAGCTGAGTGGTAAGGAGCAGTGAGCAGGCAGGTGGTAAGGAGCGAGGGGTCCCGGACATCCCCTGAGGGGTCCCGGACTGCAAGAAGGTGCAGGTCAGGCTGAGGGACCCCTCCCCTCCAGTGCACGAATTTCATGCACCGGGCCTCCAGAATTTCCTAAAAGAAGAGGAATACTAACCACTCTGGGACAGTGAAATACATTTAGTTAATTAATAAGTGAAATACATTTAGTTAATTAATAAGTAAAACTGTCTAAATAACTTCCAAGTGAATCATAAAAGAAACTTTCGCCATCTGAGCAGATACTTTAAATTTTCTTATTGTTTGTCCTGCCTGAAACCTGAAAAGATAGTTCAAAGAATCTAATAACTTTATGATCAGAAATTTGGCCAAATTAGAAACCTAATAGAATTTTTTTGAAATCTTCTCAGTAACTTCCAAAGTCTCCCTGCAGATATCAGAAATGTACAACAGCCTGAAACTAAACAAACCAAAGGGGAAAAAAATGGGAAAGAGAGCTTTTAAAAACACAAGAAGCTAGGTTTTCAAGATGGTGGTGTAGTAGGTGAATCTTTCTTGCAACTCCTCCGAGGGCCAAACTGGAAATAAAACTAAATTGGGGAACATTCACCTGGAATTACCAACTATGGACTAGCTGAAGAGGAGACTTTAATAAGGAAGGGCAAAAACCACCTGGACTAGCAGGAAGGGGAGGGTTGCGAGAAGGGCTGACCCAGCTTCCATGGCAATGGACCAAGGGTGAGGAGGAATCTCTTGGATGCAGAGATATCCCTGGGGTCCAGGCCCAGATCCCAGGCAGGCTTGCCAGTCCAGAACACCAGAGCCAAGAACAGCAGCCCACGTAACATCCAGCCGTAAAAGGCAGCAGGGCTTCTGGTCGCCAGGGAGACCAGAGCCGGTGGGAGATACAGCCTCATTTTTTTTTTTCCTTAAAAAAACTAAATAAAAATCCCAGAACACAGGATTTTCATTTAAGGCTTTGGTGGAGGGAGGGCAGTGAGGACTAGAGTTGCCTGAGGAGAGGCTGGGATGGGAAGCATTGTGGGGAGATGTGAAAAAGCAGCAGCCCGGAGACCTGCAATTGGTTGTCCCCGACCCTATACCACAGCAGCCATTTTTCTGAGAGAAGCTGGCTCCTTCCAGCCAGCAACATCTTGGGAAAAGTCAGATACCCTACCCTTGGGATGCCGCTCACCCCACCCTCAGGACTCCCAACTTGCTCCACCTTGCATCTTGACCCTGTGGAGGAGACAGCAGCAACAGCCAAGCCTATGAGTTTGAAAAGACTCAGGGGGCATCAGTGACTGGTTTTGGGGTGGGGCCATTTCCCCCACTGTCACTGGAGAGCTAATAGAAATTCCTGGCTTCCAGCAGCCCCACTGGACTGCATATGAGGGGCTCCACCCTGCCAAGGTCAGAGAACTATTCTGGAACAGTCTCAGATGAGTGACTATGAGAAATGTGAATGGCACCTCCCCCTCATGAGAGAACCAGAGGTCTCATACTCTAGATTCCACCAAAAGCCTTTCAGAAACAGCCTTTACAGTGACTGGAAGGCAGAGGTGGGTGGAGGCAGAGCCCAAGGAGCCTTGGGATGTTTGCTGACCCATCCCTGGACCCCGTACTGCTAATCCAGCCTTAGAATGCAGCTTGGCCCCATGTTCAGCTAAGCCCTGTGGGGACTTCCATGAACTGTGGATCACTTGAAGCTTTGAACAGGTTGCTGAGAGCCTGGACAGCTTCTGACAGTGGCTAGCACCAAAGTACCTCCTGGGGGGCACAGAAACATCAGACAAAAACAGCCTCAGTCAGCATACGAGCAGGCTCCAAAGGGAGCTACCAGGAGGCACTAAACCAGCCGTGGGCAAACTACGGCCCTCGGGCCGGATCCGGCCCGTTTGAAATGAATAAAACTAAAAAAAAAAAAAAAAAGACCGTACCCTTTTATGTAATGATGTTTACTTTGAATTTATATTAGTTCACACAAACACTCCATCCATGCTTTTGTTCCGGCCCTCCGGTCCAGTTTAAGAACCCATTGAGTCAAAAAGTTTGCCCACCCCTGCCTAAACTCTGCCGAGACAAACTCCACTTCACTTTCTCTTTTTTGCATTTATTTTTTTATTGCTTTGTTATTATTTTTGTTTCTCCCCTTTTCTTTCATATCTCTTATTTTTCTCTTTCCCTTTCTTACTCTTTTTTCTTCTTTCTCCTTTTTGCTCTTTATTCCTTTCATTATTTTTGTCTTCTTTCTCTTCTTTTTTCCTTTTCATTCATAATTTTTCCTTCTTCTTTTCTTTCATACTATTTTCCTATTCTTCATTCTTATTTTTTCTCTCCATTCTTTCCTTTCATAATTCTTTTTCTTCTACTCTTTTTTTCTTCTCATATTTTAAATTTTCTTTTCTTTATTATTCTTGTTCTCTTTTCTTTTGTGGTTTTATTTGTTATAGGGGTCTTTTTGTATGTTTCTGTTTTGTTGTGTTGTGTTTTACTTTGTTTTGTTCTGTCAGCACTTGTATAACAGATCGCACAATGTGGTTAGGGTTGAGCCTTATAGTCAGCCAGCCTGAGGGGAGATCCCACTCATGAATGGGACAACAGCAATCAAGACCCAGTTACAACAGGAGAGCCCAAATAACCCACACAAGGGACATTCCTAGAGCATCCAGTTCAAGAGATCAAAGAGACTGCACCACTGGGTCCCACAGGACACTTACTGTATAAGGCCACCCATGAAGACTGGGAGGCATAGCAGATCTAGCTAATACATAGAAACAAATACAAAAGGATAGCAAAAATATTGAGACAAAGAAACAACCCCAAATGAAAGAAAAGGAGAAAACTCCAGAAAAAGAGCTAACTGAAATGGAGGCAAGCAATTGATCAGATATAGAGTTCAAAATAATGGTTATAAGGATGCTCAAAGAACTTAGTGAGAATTATAGGGAACAAAGTAGGAACCACAACAGCATAAAAAATAGAAACCATAAATAAGAACCAGTCAGAAATGAAGACTATCATACCTGACATTAAGTATACACTGGAAGAAGCTTTGGCTGGTGTTGATCAGTGGTTAGAACATCAGCACAAACACCAAAAGATTGCAGGTTCAATTCCCAAACAAGGGCATATACCTGGGTTGCAGGTTCAACTCCCTGCCCCAGGTGAGGTGAGTTCAGGAAGCAACCGATTGCTGTGTCTCTCTCACAACTCCTCCCTCCCTCCCTCCCACCCTCCCTCCCTCCCTCCCTTTCTCTCTTTCCTTCCCTTTGTTCCACTCTTTCTCAAAATCAGTGGGGAAAATATCCTCTGGTGAAGATGAACAACAACAAAAAAGAATACATTGGAAGGAATTAAAAGTAGATTCACTGAAGCACAGGATCATATTAGTGATTTGGAAGACAAGGAAGGACCCCCCCCACCACCCACCCACCCAATTAGAGAAGCAAAAAGAAAATTATAAAGCAGGATAGTTTAAGGAAACTTTGGGATGACATCTGCATCATAGGGGTGCTAGAAGGAGAAGAAAAAAGTCACACAAGTTCAGGAAGCACAGAAGAGTCCCAATAAAGATGAACTGAAAGAGAACCACTCTAAGACATCATAATTATAATGGCAAAGGTTAAAGACAAGAAAGGATCTTAAAGGTAGCAAGAGAGAGACAGAAAGTTACCTACAAGGGAGATCCCATTAATCTGTCAGCTAGTTTCTCAACAGAAACACTTAAGGCCAGAGGGATTGGCATAAAGTACTCAAAAGCAAGGACCTGAATAAAAGACTACTCATTTATAATTGGAGGTGAAATAAAGAGCTCCCCAGACAAAAAAGGCTAAAAGACTACATTACCACCAAACAAACATTGCAATAAACGTTAAAGGGACTGCTTTAAGAAGAAAGAGAATTAGAGAGAGGAACATAGGTATAAAGAAAAATAAATAAATAAATACTTATCAATAACATTAAATGTAAATGGACTAAGTGCTCCAACCTAAAGACATAGAGTAGCTGAATGGACAAGAAAACATGACACTTATATATATAGTGTTTGCAAGGGACCTACCTCAGAACAAAAGACTCACACAGACTGAAAGTGAAGGGTTGGAAAAAATATTACATGAAAATGGAAATTTAAAAAAAGCTGGGGTAGTAATAGTCATATCTGACAAAATAGACTTCAAACCAATTGCCAAAACAAGAGACAAAGAAGGTCACTATATAATACTAAAGGGATCCATACAACAAGAAATGTAACCTTTGTAAACATATATGCACCAACATTGAAATACCAAAATATATAAAAAAAACTCAAGTAAGACTTTAAGGGAGAGATCAATAGCAATGCAGTCATAATAGGGGAGTTCAAAACCCCACTCATAGCCCTAACTGGTTTGGCTCAGTGGATAGAGTGTCGGCCTGCGGACTGAAAGGTCCCAGGTTCGATTCCAGTCAGGCGCGTGTACCTTGGTTGTGGGCACATCCCCAGCGGGAGGTGTGCAGGAGGCAGCTGATTGATATCTCTCTCTCTCTCATCGATGTTTCTAACTCTCTGCCCCTCTCCCCTCCTCTCCGTAAAAAATCAATAAAATATATATTTAAAAAAGAAACAAACAAAAAAACCCCCCACTCATAGCACTGGAAAGATCCTCCTGACAAAAAATCAACAAGGAAACAGTGATCTTAAATGACACACTAGGATCAGATTATTTTAATTGATATTAATGAAAATTTTATTCCAAAGTGGCAGAATGTACATTCTTCTCAAGTGCACATGGAGCATTCTCAAAGACAGACCACATGTTAGGACACAAGTAAGTCTTAAAAAATTCAAGAAGATTGAAATCATATCGAGCATCTTCTCAGATCACAATTGCTTGACACTAGAAATCAAATACATTAAAAAATACAAAAATATTCAAACACATGGAATACAACTAGCATGTTATTAAATAAGCAATGAATGGGTTACCAATGAGATCAAGGAAGCAATCAAACACTATCTGGAAACAAATGAAAATGAACACACAACAACCCCAAATCTATGGGATACAGCAAAAGCAGTCCTGAGAGGGAAGTTCATAGCATTACAGGCCTACATCAAGAAATAAGAAAAATCTCAAATGAACAATCTAACCCTACAACTAAAAGAATTAGAAATAGAGGAGCATGAAGATCCCAGAGTAAATAGAAGGAAATAAATAATAAAGATCAGAGAAAAAAATAAATGAAATAGCAACAAAAAACAAAAAACAAAACAAAAGAAAACACCAAAACCACAAAAAAAGATACAAAAGATCAAAGAAACCAAGATCTGTCCTTTGAGAAGCTAAACAAGATTAATGAGCCTTTTCCCAGACTTATCAAGAAACAAAGATAAAAAAATAAATAAAATCTGAAATAAAAGAGGCAAAGTAACAACTGAATTACAGAAATACAAAGGATTATAAGCAAATACTATGAACAACGATATGCTAGCAAACTGGACAATTGGGTGAAATGGAAAAATTCCTGGAAACATACAATTTTCCAAAAGTCAATCAGGAAGAATCAGAAAACCTGAAAAGACTGATAAAAACTAATGAAATTGAAGCAGTAAAAAACAAACAAACCTCCCAACAAATAAAAGACCTGGACCAGATGACTTCACTGATGAGTTTTACCAAACAGTCAAAGAATAACCTAACCTCCTCAAACTATTAGAAAAAATTCAAGTGGAAGGAAGTCTTTCAAGCTCTTTTTACAAAGCTAGCATTATCCTCATTCCAAAACCAGATAAAGACACTACAAAGAAAGAAAATTACAGGCAAATATCCCTGATGAATATAGATGCTAAAATCCTCAACAAAATACTGCAAATTGGATCCAACAATACATTAAAAAGATCATACATCATGACCAAGCCAGATTTATACCAGGGATCAAAGGTTGGTTCAATATTCACAAATCAATAAATGTGATACTTCACATAAAAAAATAAAGGATAAAATTACATGATCATTAACAATAGATGCAGAAAAAGCATTTGACAAAATCCAGTACCCTTTTATGGTAAAAACTTTCAGCAAGGTGGGAATAGAGGGATCATAATTCAACATAATAAAGGCCATATATGAAAAAACCTATAGCCACATCATACTAAATGGCAAAAACTGAAAGTGTTTCCTTTAAGACATGTATGTCTGTTTTCACCACTCTTACTCAACATAGTACTGGAAGTTCTAGCCACAGTGATCAGAAAAGAAAAATAAATAAAAGGCATCCAAATTAAGAAGGAGGAAGTAAAACTGTCGTAGGTCATATGATACTGTACACAGATAATCCTAAAGACTTTACCAAAAACTGCTATGTTTAATAAGTTAATTTGACTAAGTAGCAGAATACAAAATCAACATCTAAAAATTAATGGCATTTTTATATACCAATAATGAACTCTCAGAAAGAAAAACTAAAAAACCCCACACAATCCAAAAGTAATTAGATAGCCGAGAATAAACTTAACCAAGGAGGAAAAAGACCTGTACTGGAAAACTGTAGGACATTGAAAAAGGAAATAGAGGAAGATACCAACAAGTGAAGCATATACTGTGTTCATGGACTGGAAGAATTAACATCCTTAAACTGTCCTCACTACCCAAAGCAATCTATAGATTCAATGCAGTTCCTATCAACCAAAGGACTTGTATGCATGCATATAAGCATAACCAATGGACACAAGACACTTGGGGGGGGGGGGTAGGGGAGTCTGGGGGAAAGAGACAAATGTACTACTCTTTGTAATATTTTAAGCAATAAAATAAATAAATAAATAAATAAATAAACATCAACAGCATATTTCACAGATCTAGAACAAATATTCCAAAAATTTATATGGAACCAAAAAGACCCCAAATAGCTTCAGCAATCTTGAGAAAGAAGAACAAGCTTGGAAGGATCACAATACCGGATATCAAAATATATTGTAAAGCCATTATAATCAAAACAGCCTGGTACTGGCACCAGAACAGTCATATAGATTAATAGGATAGAACAGAGAGCCCAGGAGTCAACACACACCCTTATGGTCAATTAATATTTGATAAAGGAGGCAAGAATATACAATGGAGTAAAGACAGTCTCTTCAATAGATTGTGTTGGGATAATTGGAAAGGTACATGCAAAAAAAAAAAAAAAAGAAACTAAATTACCAACTTACAACATACACAAGAATAAACTTAAAATGGATAAAAGACTTAAATGTAAATCACAAAACAATAAAAATCACCGAAGAAAACAGGCAGTAAAATCTTAGACATCTCATAGCAGTATTTTTGCAGATACACCTCCTAAGGCAAGGGAAGCAAAGGAAAAATTAAACAAATGGGACTACATCAAACTAAAAAGTTTCTACACAGCAAAATAAACCATCAACAAAATAAAAGGGGTCCCACTGAATGGGAGAACATATTTGCCAATGATACATGTGATAATTGGTTAATTTCCAAAATATATGAAGCACTCATACAATTCAACAGCAGAAAGATAAACAATCCAATTAAAAAATGGGCAAAGGACCTGAACAGATATTTCTACAAAGAGGACATACAGATGGCCAATAGACATATGAAAAAAATGCTCACTGTCACTAGAGATACAAATTAAAACTACAATGAAGTATCACCTAACAGCTGCCAGAATGGCTACCTTCAATAAATTAATAAATAGCAAGTGCTGGTGAGGATATGGAGAAAAGGGAACACTAGTGCAATGCTGGTGGGAATGTAGACTGGTATAGCCACTGTGGAAAACAGAATAGATTTTCCTCAAAAAATGAAAAATGGAACTGCCATTTGACCCAGCAATCCCACTTCTTGGAATACATCCTAAGGGTCCTTAAACACCAATCAGAAAGAATATATGCAGCCCTATGTTCGTTGCAGCATTATTTATATACTAGCGGCCAGGTGCATGAAATTCGTGCATGGGTAGGGTACCTAGGCCTGGCTGGCAATCAGGACCAATCTGTAGGACCACCGGCGGGGTGATCGGGGGCCCCCACACGCACCTGCCTTGGCTGACCTGGCATCACCCGCTTGCTGACCCACCCCCATCCGCCACCAATTGGGGCCTGCGGGCTGGGGGCAGCTCCTGTGTTAAGAGTCTTCCCCCTGGTGGTCAGTGCACATCATAGCAACCAGTTGTTTGGTTGATTTGCATATTAGGGTTTTATCCACACTAATAAAAGGCAAAGATGCTAATTGACCGTACCTTCCCCATGCCCTAAGCCATGCCCACCAGCCAATCAGAGTGACTGTATGCAAATTAACCCAACCAAGATGGTGGTCGGCAGCCATGGAGCTGGAGCAAGCAGGAGGCTTTGTTGCCCGGGCGATGGAGAAAGCCAAGCTTCCCGCCTGCTCTGAGCCAGCTGTGGCCTCTGCTAATGGCAACAAAGTTTCAATTATAGAAGATAAATAAATCCCAGGTACCTGCTTCCATCCAGCCTCCACTGGGAGCTTGGGTGGCTGGGGGTTGTGGCCAGCCTGCAAATAGCCATCAGCCCCTAACCCAGGATGGCCACACCCTCATGGGGTGAGAGTCCCCGCTGGGGGGTTTAGCCAGCCTGAAAATGATCCTCAGCCCCTCACCCAGACTGGCCAGGCACCCCAGCAAGACCCCCCACCCTGAAGGGGCTGTGGCCAGCCTGCAAATGGCCCTCAGCCCCTCACCTAGGATGGCCAGGCACCCCAGTGGGGACCCCCACACTGAAGGGGTTGTGGCCAGCCTGCAAACAGCCATCAGCCCCTCACCCAGGCTGACAGGCACTCCTATATAATAAAAGGGTAATATGCAAATTGACCCTAACAGCAGAAAGACAGGGAATGACTGGTCACTATGACACACACTGACCACCAGGATGCTCAATGCAGGAGCTGCCCCCTGGTGGTCAGAGCACTCCCACAGGGGGAGCTCTGCTCAGTCACAAGCCAGGCTGACGGCTGCCAGTACAGCAGTGGTGGTGGGAGCCTCTTCCGCCTCCTTAGCAGCGCTAAGGATGTCTGACTGCAGCTTAGGCCTGCTCCCTGCTGGCAAGTGGGCATCCCTCGAGGGGTCCCAGACTGACAGAGGGCACAGGCCGGGCTGAAGGACCCCCCCGAGTGCACAAATTTTTGTGCACTGGGCCTCTAGTATAGATATAAAACCCTAAGCAACCTTTATGACTAAATGACCAGAATGACCACAATGACCTGTTGACCAATTGCTATGATGCTCACTGACCACCAGGGGGCAGACGCTCAATGTGGAGTGTGGCTACAGTGTTTTGGCCAAGTTCAAGCCTTGGATTAATGAAAGGACAGGGTCCTCTCATTGCCACGTGCAAGTCCCAGCTGGAAGGGCAGGGCACTCCCAGCACAATCATAGCCAACGGCTGTGGTTGTAAGCTTGAACCTATGATCCAAACACGTGGCCCCACGTGCCTTGTGCTAGAGTTCAGGTGCATGTAGTTTAGTAGGGTTGAAACTCACGAGAATGCTGTAAACAACTTGATCACACCCCTACTTTGCCTCGTGGCATCTGCTATAAAATAAAGACACGGCTTGTGGGTGCTGGCGCTGTCTCCTCATCAGGGAGCAGTGTCCCACCGAGACCCAGCTTTCATTCTCTTGTCTGTCTTTTCTCAATCCTTTCACCCCCCTACTCAGGATCACCTTTGGCCATAACAGCTCAATGCAGGAGCTGCCCCCTGTTGGTCAGTGTGCTCCCACAGCCAACCTCCCGCAGCCCTGATGGGGAGATTGGCTGGCCAACCTCCCATGTCCCCTGCCTCCTGCCGGCCAGCCTCCCATGGTCCCTCTCCCTGGCTGGCTGGCCAACCTTTTACAGTCCTTCTCCCCTGCTGGCCAGCCAACCTCCCAGGGTCCCTTCCTCTGGCCGGCTGGCCCCCTAATAGGCCTCGATCACCAGCCAGGCTGAGGGACCCCTACCCGGGCATGAATTCGTGCACTGGGCCTCTAGTTTACAATAACTAAGATCTGGAAAGAGCCCAAGTGCTCATTAGTAGATGAGTGGATAAAAAAGGTGTGGTATGCCCTAACCAGTTTGGCTCAGTGGATAGAGCGTCAGCCTGCAAACTGAAGGTTCCCAGGTTCGATTCTGGTCAAGGGCATGTACCTTGGTTGTGGGCACATCCCCAGTAGGAGGTATGCAGGAGGCAGCTGATCGATGTTTCTCTCCCATCAATGTTTCTAACTCTCTATCCCTCTCCCTTCCTCTCTGTAAAAAATCAATAAAATATTGAAAAAAAAGCTGTCATATATTTGCACAATGGAATATTATGTGACTGTAAAAAAGGAGATCTTACCCTTTGCAACAGCATGGATGAACCTGGAGATTATTGTTAAATGAAATAAGCCAGTTATAGAAAGACAAATATCACATGATTTCACTTATATGTGGAATCTAATAAACAAAATAAAATGACAAACAAAATAAATCTAGAAGCATGGATTCATGGAATAGAATGACAGATCTCAGTGGGAGGAGGTTGGGGTGATGAGAAGAGATTAACTAAAGAATATATATGCATACTAGGGGCCCAGTGTACGAATTCGTGCACCTTGAAAGGAAATGTGGGCCATGAGGCTTTGGTGGGCACAGGGGCGGGTCTCGGCAATCCTCTGCACCCCAGCCCAGCCCCTCCTGCCACAGCCCCCGGTCCCCTGTCTGCCGGCAGCCCTGCTTCCACTGCTACCACGTGCTGACAGCGCCAGCCCCGCTTGTACCCGCTGATGGCATGGAGCGATTGGGGCTGGCACCAGCAGTAGGTGTGAGCAGGGCCGGCACCAGCAGTGAGTGCAAGTGGTGGCTGCTGCCCCGATCACCCCTCAGGAGCAGGGGGAGGTAGAGAAGCCCTGAGGGTCGATCGGGGCCTGCAGCCACTGCTCACACCTGCTGATGGGTGCGAGTGGCGGCTCTGGCGCTGGCAGTGGGTGCAAGTGGGGCCAGCACCGGCAGCAGGTGCGAGCGCCTGGTGGGACCATGGCACATGGGAGCAAAGAATTTTCAGTAACCACCAGAGGCTCGCCCCAATGACAGTGACTGGTGCCCTGCCTTGTTCTGGCACCCTTGCTCACCTGCTCCACCATCCCGCCAAGGCCAATGCCCACCATGTTCCGTGCTCTGTTGTCTGCTGCTGACACCTGCCATGTTCTGTGCCCACCCTGTGGTGGTCAGTGCACGTCATAGCAACCGGTTTTCCAGTCGTTCCACTGTTCATTCTATTTGCATATTAGGGATATATATATATATATATATATATATATATATATATATACGCTTTGTGTCCAATTTTATATTTGGAATTCAAACAGTCTGGTCCAAATTAATTGATGGGACTGAATGTTGAACTGGTTAGTAGTGTCGACCTCAGCCTCAACATTGGACCTGCTCCTAGCACCTGGTCTGTCGAGTCAGCCTCGACGTTGGACCAAAAAGGGTTAATACATAATCCATGGACACAGACAATAGTATGGGGAAGGCCTGGTTTGGGGCAGGGGCTGGGTAGAGGGTGGTAAAAGGTAGGAAAATGGGAGACATCTGTAATACAATAAAATCTGTCAACAATAAAAATCCCCCACAAGTAGCTATATGGGCTCCTTTGCTAAGCAGCCCCATTCTTTAAAAACTGTTAATCAAATCTTAAAGCTTTAGCCATTTGAATGAACAAACAACTTATTTCAACTATTATAAATTAACTAGAGGCCCAGTGCATGAATTCTAGGTCTGGCCGGCAATCAGGGCCGATTGGGGCCAGGCCGATCAGGGCCAGACTGATCGGGGCCTGCTGGCCTGGGGGAGAGGAGTGGGGAGGGACCGTGGGGGGTTGGCCGTCAGCCCCGAGGAGGGAGCTGGCCCCCTGGCCCCCCTGGGAAAGGGGCTGCATCCACTGCCACCCACCCCTGTTCCCCATCTCAGCCCGGGGCCCAAAGGCCCCAGTGGGGTTAGGAGAGGAGGCGACAGTTGCTGGGCCGGGCATGAAAGGGACAGATGCCGGACACTGATGCCGCTGTTGGCGCCCTGCCACCACACGGTTCCCCGCCTCCCCCCTCCTCCTTCCCTCACCACTGCACCATCACTGCAGCAGGTGGGCAGCCCCTGGGGAAGGGAGAGGATGGGAGTGAGACAAACCCTTGTGTCAAGGGCTGACTTTCAATAGATTGCAGCGAGGGAGCTGCTCTGCTATGTACAAAACTCTGACCCAGAAGCAGGTCATCTATGAATGGTTTAGCACCAGGGGCTAATGGGGGCCGGCTGGCCAGGGGGAGGGACTGCAGGCGGTTGGCCGGCTGCAGGAAGTTGGCCGTGGAGTGCACTGACCACTAGGGGACAGCTCCTGTGTTGAGCGTCTTCCCCCTGGTGGTCAGTGCACATCATAGTGACTGGTCGACTGGTTGACCGGTTGTTCCAGTCATTTGGGTCATTTGGTTGTAATGGTCGCTTAGGCTTTTATATATGCAGACGGTATTTACTATACCTGTCTCATGGTTAAAAAAATTTTTTAAATGAAGTGATCAGATCTCTGATTATGTCTATGTTTATATGTGTATGTAGAGGACATTAATAAAAATTGGTTTATATAAAAAGCTTTGTTTAATTGGCTTAAAGAGCTTAACCACTTATATAAATTAAATATAACAGAAACTAACACAAAGCTTTTCAGGATCATGTGATTTGGGAAAAGATTTAATATCAAAATAGATTTAAGTTTGTCGGTTTAATCAAAACAGCAATGTTATTAAAGTTAGCAATGTTTAATATAAAATTATATTTTATCTGGGTTTACTAAAAAAATAAGTTCACGCTATCTGTTATAGGGTTAGTCAACAGGAAAATAGTTTGGGATAATAATTAAATGTATCTAATGTCTCATAAAATGTTTGACTAATCTAAATATAATTATTTAAATTTAGTAAATTAAATAGATGTAAATAAAAGTTTTTTTGGTGAAACTTTTCAATAATTGCTTTATGGTATATGTACTTAAAAATTGTTACCCAAAATCTTTTGGTAACTTGAAACTTTACATTTCTATTAAGTTAAATTAAAAGATACAAATAATTGGCCCTGGCCAGTATCACTCAGTGGTTAGAGCATCCTCCCATGCACTGAAGAATTTCAGATTTTATTCTGAGTCAGAGCACATACCTAGGTTGTGGGTTTGATCCCTGGTCAGAGTGTGTGCATGAGGCAACTGATCAATGTTTCTCTCTCACATCAATGTTTCTCTCTCCATCTCTTCTCCCTCTCTATTCCTCTCTAAAATCAATGAAAAACATTTCCTCAAATAAGGATTAAAAAAAAAAAAGGCGAAATTGAGACAGAATGTGAGAAGTTAGGAAAATCCCTGGGCAAGTAGAATGGAGAAACTGAGACAAGGAAATTAAACAAGGCCAAACAATTTGAACTGTTTTACAGCCAGCTGGTGAATCCCAAGACTTTATTGCCCATAAACCAAGGACACTTAAGAGAGAGTGTTTTATAGCTTGAATCACCTTGGCCTGGGAAAATGGAGAACAAAGACCCAACTAATGTCATTTGTGCCTGCTAAACCCAAGGACAGATGAAGTCAGGAAACAATAGCAAAACCCCATTAAAAGCTAGACAGACCTTAGATAAAAGTAAAACAGTAAAGCAGATCAAATGATGCATCAGCATATTAAAAATTGCATCTGGAAAGCTGATGAATATTTTGCTGAAACTCTCCCCTAAGATTTTCACCTGCAGAAGAGAGATAAACCCCCCCAAACTAAGGATATTAGCGTGGGTTCGCTCTAGAGTACACCCATGCCCCTTCCCAAACATGAATTTTTCTTCTTCTTTCTAAACTCTAAGGGTCCCCATGAGACTTGCAGCCGGGGGAGCGTTGGGCAGGGCAGCTTGACCTGGGCTCACCCCCTGATCCTGTCTCCAAGGTCCCCTTTTTCTCTGACCTCCCAGTGAGCCAAGCAGCCCCACCTTGGCTGCTTCTGTGACTGTGACCTTCCCTTCCCAGTGAGCCAAGCAGCCCCGCCTTGGCTGCCTGCTTTCCTATAATGTTCCTAGGGAGCCAAAGCAGAGCCCCGCCTAGGCTCCCCCTGCTGCTGCTTCCACCCTAAGTGCTTCCTTTGTTTCCCTTCCACAGCTTTACTAAACACACTCTTAAACCCATCTGGACTCCTCTTCTGAAATCCTTCCAACACGAAGTCAAGGCCCCGCACACTACAGGCCGGCCCGAGGCTGACCCACTCTGGGCCTGTCCCTGTCTGGTAACAAAGTGATTGAATATCTAGATCATTTCCAAATTAGGTAAAATACTGAAACATTAATTGCTAAATGAATTTAAATTTACGTACTTTTGGCTTCCTGATACAGAAAAACTAAAGATATTTGGGTCATTTAATAAAATTATTTTTGCTAGGTTAAGGAAACATGTTTCTAAAAATTATAAAATATATTTATTAGTGAAGGAATCTGTATTTCTAGAGATTTTAAAATGTATTCATAAATTTTCTAATCTAATGAATAATAATTGCTTATTAGTTGTCACTAAAATTAAGATTTCTAAGGGTTAAAGATTCTAAATAATATGGAAGAAATTAATATGTTTTCAATAAAAGGTGGTATAAGGTATGGAGATATGTTTTCATTAAGGAAAAGGAAAGTAATTTTGTCCTGTTTATTTCAGAATGGAAAAAGAGATTTTTAACTCTTATAATTAAACTGGCGAATGTTAAATTGTTATTATAAAGGTTTTAAAAAGATTAACTAAGTTTTAATATCATTGGTATGCTTATGTAAAGCTAAAATTTAATGTTATTTCTCTACTAAAAGAACAAAATTTTCCTATATTATTGGTATGCTGTTAGTAAGAAATTATAAAGGGAAACAAAGATTTTATATTTTATTTAGATGGTTTCCTGGACTCTGTATCATCAGGCCTTTAATTGCTTAAGTAAATTGAGACTTCTTAATATTAAAAGAGCTAAATTTGCTTATAACTATTTAACTTTCTGTATTTGCCTGCAAAGCTTTTGTTGCCATGATTAGATTAGTAACTTAAATATTGTTCTACAATAGCCTATGATCCTATTTGACCAAATGTTTTTAAATTGTTGATATATTTGACAAACTTTCCAAGATCAGATTCTAAATTAAATCTTATTGACCTGGGAGTACTGTTTCAGAGGGCCCCTGAGCACCTCAGAGATTTGTTCTCTCTCTTTATAAAGGAAAATGTTAAACTAATTAGGCTTATTTGGTATGTCAAATTATATGGGAAGCATTGTGAAATAGATAATGCTAAACATTTCATTATATTTACTTAGATATATCATTAATAAGTTATAAAAATTATGTAAAATTCTTAAAATGCTAACATATCCTGGTAAAGTTATATCTCTTATCATGTCTTTAAAATGTAAACATTCATGCCCGGCCAGTGTGGCTTAGTGATTGAGCATTGACCTATGAACCAGGAGGTCATGGCTCGATTCCTGGTCAGGGCACATGCCTGGGTTTCAGGCTCGATCCCCAGCAGGGGGTGTGCAGGAAGCAGTCAATCAATGATTCTCTCTCATCATTGATGTTTCTATCTCTCCCTCTCCTTTCCTTTCTGAAATCAACAAAAAAAATATATTTAAAATGTAAACAGTCAGGAGCTAACCCAGAAATTGCCTATAGACACTGATGAGAAAAGAAATGGCCCTTTAAAAGCACAAACCGCTGTGTAAATTACCTTGCCAAAATTAATTTATAAAAGAGCTGTGGTTATTTATTTTACAAAACTACTAAAAAAGAATAAGGATGAAACAAAATGACTGTATATAGAAAACAAGACATGTTTTCAGTAGAAGGCATGAAGCATGGAGATGCACTTTGTTGATGAAAAGGAGAATAAAATGTGTTTTTTGGATAAGGAAGAATATAAAGAACATGGGTATTTTTTATGGCAAAGAAAGAAAAAGGAAACAGAAACTTTGCCCTAAAATAAAATGATTGTCTAAAGAAAAGGGTGGAATGTAAACTGGGATGTTGCAGAAGGTTTGTGGAAGAGGGATCTTGAGAAAAGTTTATATATAGTCAATCTAACTAAGATTAGAATGTATAACTAGTCAATTACATTCTTTATATGTATGTATGTGAACTAACCAGATCTTTAACCCAGGCCCTTTTTAAGCCTTTTGCCATTTGCATACAATTACTGTTTTACTCTGATGTTTTGGCAAAAAAATATTCCTACCAATGTGTTTCATCTTCAAAGAGATTATAACTTTGAAAATGTAACACTGAACTGGAAGGAGATTTACAGAACTCTAAGGAAAAACTGGATTCCTAAAACTGCTCACAGGAGGATCAAGATCAGTAAGGATTGATTAGTAACATGGGAATGAGTGAATTGCTAAGGATGATTACAATTTTTATGACTTTTGATATGAGATACTCATTTTTTTATCCTTATTCTTCAGATATAAGATTTTTTCCCCCCTGCCACATATGACCTATAGCAATTTGGTAAGTTTTACCTTTATAAGCAAAATTAAAACATCATTTATCTTTTCCTTCCCACAAATCCCTTCAAAATTTCAAGTCTTCTTTTTTTGTTGTTTTTCCACTTGTTTTTTAGTTCCTTCATATCTCACAAATAATATGCGAGACCAAACACTCACTATAATAATTATTATTTTCTTTTCCCCCCTTAATATTTATCTGGGAAGATAACTCAACATTGGACATCATCTCCCTCCCCACCCCTCCACCCCACAGTCTGTGCAACTTTTATTTCAGTCAGAAGTAATCAAATCTATGTACAGTCTAAAAATAGTAAAAAGATGAGTAAAAAGGTCCTGTAGTCCTTCAGGAAGGGGGATGGAAGATGGACTGGGCGAGCATTATACCTGGAGTGTAGAGAGAGGGTCTGGGCACTATCCTGGCAGCAATGATGACAGAACCAGACAGAGAGAGACCTGTCGGGTGCAGGATCAGGAGGACACTGCCTGGCCTAGTGAGCCTGCCCACCTATCCCCCAAAGGGCAGGCAAAGACCCTGAGACCAACCTGGCTTGGATAGGCCTATGGTGGGCCCAGAAGGAGCCAAGACCTGGCCTGGATTCTGTCAACAAGTCCAAACCTTCACAGTGCTGTCCACAGCCCCTGAGAAGAGCCGGCCCCAGGGCACAGCCAGTGCAGTTATACCGCTCTGGTGACACAGCAGGATCTGTGTGCAGATCATGTTGTCCATACTCCAGACCCTGGGAGACTGATCATAGAACAAGCTGAAGACTGGTCTGGTCTGGTGTTGAGATGACCACTAGGGCATACACGGTGCCAACATGGCCTGTCAGGGTCTGCACCTGCTCCTTGGACTCGATGTCTCACACATGGATGAGGTTCTCATAGGTGCCACAGACAATGTGGTGATTTGTCACGGCAATAGAGTACGCACTGCCACCAGATGTCTATAGGACATGGATGCAGTCGAGGGTCTGGATATCCCAGATCTTGATTATTTGGTAGGAACCACTGTACAAGTAGCTCTGGGCAGCCACCAAGGCCTGCACCTAGTGGTTTAGGCCTGTTAGCTTCTTCTTCAGCTTCAGCTCAGTGCCCAAGGTTCCAGACCTTGATGGCCTTCAGGGAGCCACTGAAGAGCATGTTGTGTGAGGAGACCGGTGTGCACACGGTTGTCATGGGCCCGGATTGTGTTCACCTTATGCAGGTACTGGATATCTCACACAATGATGGTGCAGTCGCCGAGCTGCTGTAGAGCTTGCACCCCTGGATACAGAGTGCCAGCACAATGCCATCATGGCCCTCCAGTGTCTTCTGGCACTTGTACGTAGTACACGTGTCCCATACCTTGATGTTCTTGTCAGAGGAGCCACTGGAGTAGACACAGAGACATCAGATGGGGCCCTGTTGGCCCCAAAATTTCCTTTGTACTTGAAGATCTGCTGTGGGTCATAGGATCCTAGGATGCCCATGTTGAGCCATGCATTGATGTGGGATAACTCATTGTTCAACATGGATGTGTCCCTCTGGAACTCCATGAGCTCCTTGCTCAACTTGCTCTGGTTTTCATCCAGGACATTGAACTTGAACTCCAGGCTCTTCTCCAGCTGGTCAATCTTCTCTGAGAGCTTACCCAGCATGGAGCACAGGAAGGTGATCTCCTGGTCCTTCTGGGCCCACACCAAATGCATCTCATGGAAGTAGTCATCCATCTCCTGGAGGAACTCCTTCAGGCCTTCAAAGTGGCAGGTCTCCAGATGGGTCTCATACATGTTGTGGTTCCCAATGAACATGCATGTGTACTTGGAGTGGGGACACTTGATGTGCTCGCACTCTTTGAGGTGGGCCTCCAGATTCATCTTGAAAAGGAGCGGGCAGTTGGGATTGTTGGGACACCGCACAGGCCTGTAGTCACAGCTGTTCTCATGGTCCTTCCAGGCACTGAGCTTAATAATGAAGGGGCACCCTTGGGGGTCCACCTCAAAGATGATGGGCTTCCCGACCCCTGCTGCCTGACAGCATGCTTGCAGTGGATGGAGAACTCCCTGGGGTTGCTCGGCCATGGCAATGTTGTTCATCACCACTGCAGCTTGGCATTGTCCACAGGACACTTCTCTGACTTCAAAGCACATCTTCGACAGATTGTATGCCCACACATGGTGATCACAGGGTCCTTAAACACACTGTAGCAGAGCTGGCAGCACAGCTTCACTGAGAGCTGCTCAGCAAAGACCAGTGGCTCCAACTCCTCCTTCTCCTCAGGCAGCGAGAACATGGAGCATAGTAGTGAATGGAGTGCAGGGAGCGAATGGATATGGCCAAGCTAGAGTGGCGTGGGGTGCTCATGGGGGCATGCTGTCCTCCACATCCTGCGGGGAGTAGGCAAGGGTGCTGGAGGAGGAGGCGTCCTGCGGTGCTGTTTGTATGTGCTGGTCCCATCCGCTTTGGTGATAGTGGTGACAGCTGAAAAGGCAGGCCCAAAGGTCGTTTCCATTCTGGTCCTGGTGATGATGTCTGGGGTGGGAAGATTGGTAGGTATCCCAGAGAAGCGGTTGTACCAGGCGCTTTTGCCCGAGCTCATGATCTAGAGAAGCATCTAGGGTCCTCCGGTAGCATTCCCCTACCCGCCACCACCCAGGAGTGGCAACACCCTCCCCCTTCATTGTGCCCCCATGCCTGCCGGCCTGAAAAAAGATGGGCATCATCTTTAAACCCACTTCTCAGGTCAAAACATGCAACCAGTCACACACATAGTCAAGGATATTCACGCCTGTGATGTCAACCTTAGGGAAGTTACCAGATTTGGAAAACCCCTTTTTCCTTGGGCAACTATTGCAATAACCACCATGGCAATAGCCAATCAGACAAATCTTTAAATTCCTTTGCATGAGTTATATTAGAAAATAAAATTCCTTTTGACCATATCCTAGTTAAGCAAGGTGGTTTGCTCTGTTGTTAATACCTCTTGTTGTACTTTGATAAGACACGTGTGGTAAAATAGAGACAAAACTAGATAGAATCGGGGCATAAACCAAATGATTCAATATAGTGTCCACTGACAGCTCATGGTTCTTGAATATCTTGGTTCTTTAATACCTGACTACTCACAGCTTTATTGAGGGTATAAATCCTGGTTCAGATTTATTCTTCAAATTGGACTTGGCATTTTGTTTGTTATTATAGGAAATTTTGCTGTTATAAAACTTTGTTTTGCATAGCTCAGTGTTAAAATGATACCACCCCAATAATGGTTGCTCAACATTTTGAGAAGAAGTCTTAGATGAGAAACCTCCAGATGTTGCCTTTAGAGAAACATCATGGTACAGCCTTCCCCTGTTCCAGTGCTCTTGCTGCTCAAATGTGGCCCAGTGTTCCTTTAGGAAAAAGAAACCACTTTCCCTTCTATGTAGGACATGACATACTGGGAATGAGCTTTCCTGGTGACAAGGGACTGGCAATGGCATGATATACTGATAATGAACCTTCCTGACAATGGAGGACCATTGCTTTTAATAACTTATCAGCGCTGCTTTCTGGTAATTGATCAGTGATGTTTTCAAGGAATAATATTCATCAAAACGGGAAAAATGTAACAAAAATAAGGAACCACTTTAAAATGCAGCTGGAGCTGCTACCCCACAGACACTGCCTTGCACATCTTATGCCTCAAACCTTGGAATGCTAGAAGAGGGCAGAATCACCTTGGGACTGGGCCTAAAGCAACACTGTGCCCCGCAGAACTGTTTGCAAAGATAATAAGAAAGCAATTATTATGACCACTGGACTGAAAATTAAAAAGTTGTTTAGAATTAACATCATTATGTTATGTTACCAGCATCAAAGAAATGCCTTCCTTATATGGATGTAATTCTTCCCTTTCCCCTTTTCATAAATACCCGTTGCCTTTGTCAGAACACTATTTGGGTTTCTGTCTGAATCAGTTATTCCCAAATAGTTATGCTTTGATCTCAAATAAATGCTTGTTGCCTCTCACTTTGGAAGGTATTTTATCTTTAGGTTAACAATACCTATGTAAATGCAACCTCCACAACAACCCCAAAGGGTGAGGCTTGGAGAGTTTCTGGGTTGGTGAACAGGTGAAGTTTTGGAGAGTGGTGCACCTGGAGAGGGCATGGAAGCTCCTTGCCTCTTCCCCATACCTGGTCCTATGTTTCTCTTCCATTTGGCTGTTCCTGAGTTATATCCTTTTATCATAAACTGGTGATCAAGTAAGTGAAATAATTCTGAGTTCTGTGAGGCACTCTACCAAATTAATCAAACCCAAAGAGAGGGTTGTGGGAATTTCCAATCTATAGCCAGTTGGTCAGAAGCACAGGTGACAACTGAACTTTTGATGGCAGTCTGAAGGGGTGGGGGTGGTATTGTAAGACTGAGCCCTTAACCTGTGGGATCTGACATTATCTTCAGGTAGATAGTGTCAGAACTAAGTTGAATTGTAGGACACCCAGCTGGTGTCAGAGAATTGCTTGCTGGTATAGGGAAAAGCCCCCACACTGGAATTGGGTGCAGAACATTAGCAGTGTATTCCCTGGAAGGGTTGCTCCAGCCTCTCATTTGAGGGGGATCAATGCTTAGGTTTCCTACAGAATAACTAGAAGTGAAAAGACTCAGAGCTGTAGAGGCAGGTGGATGCCAACGCAGATGTGCACAGAGACCAGTGAAGGACATGGCATCAGAAGAACACCGTCTCAGACTCTGAAGCCTGACTGACAGGAGCCACCAACAGAGATTGCATGCCTTCGGTGAGAGCAGCTCTTAGGAGTTCTCCATGGACTCCTGTATTCCCTCTAAAAAGGCTTGCAGCCCGTGTACAAAGACGGTATGTGGAAGTCCCACCTGGTTGGATGAGAAGAAGGGTATCTGGACAAGAGAAAATGAAGCAGCATGATGTTTGAGAACAGTTGCTCTGAGCTGTTGTTCTGTGAATCACAGATGATTAACAAAAAAACCCCAGAGTGAATGAACGACTTGGTCTGTCAAACTTTGAGAGATATTAAAATATCCTGTCATAATTTCTCCTCCGTTCTAAGACACATTTCATTTCACCTTTTATTGTTTCTGAAATCAGGATGTCTAATAATCACAGTCAAAAGGACCCTCCCTGCTACCTAGAAGAGTGTTTGACTCAGCAGATTCTTGCCTGGGCAGCTGCTGGCCAGCTCATCTCAGGTGGTGTGACCATCCAGGTGCAGGCAAACACCTGGCTCAGAGAACAGCTATTTGTCTTTGGTAAGTGTCTACAGACCTTCAGGAGACACAGTGGTCTAAATTGAACTAGGTGGAAATGACTTTAACCAAGTACAAGAGGCCAGTGAAACACAGGGTCCTTCTACTGGTCTGAAATCTCACTTTAGATTCTAAAGGGTTAATGGGGCCAATGATAGCTCAGGTTGGGGATGGCCATGTGTACCCGATTTGCTCTGCGTGGCTGCTGTGACCAGGGGAGGCTCACAGCTTGATTCCATTTCAGTTCCAGCCAAGGTGGGAGCGGCTGGTAGTGATAGTGGGTGTCTGTCACATGGCAAGGGGCACAGAGCTAAAAGGAGCTGCTTTCCTCCCTTCCCATCTGTTAGGAAATCCTATTAGTGAGCTATCATATCAGACATATGCCAGCTTATTTCAGTTTCTCCTTTTTCATAGCAGTTTTTAAGTGATATATTTGATAGCATGTTATTACTTTATCAAGGTAGTGGATGGTGCCCTTTATCAAAACAAAATGCCCCTATGAGATTAATTTTATTCATTCTCTTTTGATTCCTTGCGGTGTATGTATGTTACAGGTGCACATATCTTTCATTCTCTGGAACCCTCTTTTAATGTCATTTCACTTTTAACCTTCCCAAGTCATTGTGTTTTGATATTCTCTAATTGACAACCTCCATTGGATAATATTTTTTGACCTAGAATTAGATTCTTTTAAAATAAGAATCTCACATTCACCTGTAGTGTTAGGAGTTATATAGTTCATCTTACTACTACCCCATGTCTTTTGTGTTTTCAATCTTTCCTTTCTACCTCCTCTGCTTTCTAAATTTTGCAATATGAGCTTATATAAATGTAAGTATATGCTTGTTCTAATTATGTAAAAATTATCAGCTTGCTGTTATCATTTAAAACCACCATTAATTAATGAAATACTTAACCTCTTCTTAACTTGTCAATGTCAGGAGTGAAGCTGGCTGCTCCCACTAAGATGGTAAATTAATGCTCTGACTTCTCCATTATTTTTGCAAGCATTTAGAAGCTGCCATTCATGCCGGGCGCGGTGGCACGTGCCTGTAGTCCCAGCTACTCGGGAGGCTGAGGCTGGAGGATCGCTTGAGCCCAGGAGTTCTGGGCTGTGGTGCGCTATGCCGATCGGGTGTCCGCACTAAGTTCAGCATCAATATGGTGACCTCCCGGGAGCGGGGGGCCACCAGGTTGCCTAAGGAGGGGTGAACCGGCCCAGGTCGGAGACGGAGCAGGTCAAAGCTCCCGTGCTGATCATAGAAGCTGCCATTCAAAGCTTCTTCTACTAAATCTTTCCCATGCTTATTGCCTGTATCAGTCACGTATATATATTTTTAATTTTATGTGTCTTATGATGTTCTAGGACTAACCATTCTTAGAGATGGTAAGGGTTTGGGAGCACACCTTTAAGATGCAAATCTGCCTTATCTGTCACATATCAGAACAATATTTTCCCTGCCCCAAATTGTCCCAGGGCCAGGCAGCAGGCAACTAGAGACCAGCCCTAGAGCTGAAGCCTGCTAGAGTTACTCAAACTGGCCAGTTCTAACCTGTTTCCCCTGTCCTGCTCCCCTTTCCACCAGGAACCCCAATGAAAGCTCTGGCCTAGTCTTCTGCCCCTTTCTGCCCCCCAAATACCTGGTGCTTCCCTATGTGGCCCTGTAAGGTATGGCACGCCCTTCTCTTGGAAAATGTAAGTAATAAATTCTTCTTTCAATGGCATTGGCCTCTCTGTGTCCTCACTGTCACCTCCATAAATCAAAGCCCTGTGGGTACAGAGGAAACACTGCTGCCTTCATCTCTGAGGATTTGGTTCCCTGTCCGAGCAGACCGTGTGGCCTGGCCTCCCTGCAAGGTTCAGACTCAGCCAGCCTCCTCCTATCCTAGAGGATGCAGCTCCCCTGTGTCCTAGAGGAGCCTCCTTCACCTCAGGCCATGATCCTACCTGAGTGGAGGGGCTGACCGACACTCCCACCTTGTGCTTCCAGCCTCATTCCCTCCGCTAGGGGTGACTGCATTCTGGCAGTTTTTCTGAGAGACTCCTTAGGAGAATCAGTCTGCATGGCACATACACTCAGTCCTGTCTACACAAACTACAGAGTCTTCCAGTTGTTTCAGGGAATCTGGCAGGAGGCAAGTCTGAGTTCAGTTATTACTGTATGCTGAGGTTATCCCGCAGTGGTTTCCTGTGTCAGCCTAAGATTGAAGCCAAAGACATAATAATGACAACAGAAAACACAGCAGGCATTTCCACAAAGAACCAAACAATGAGAACCCTGGTGGGCCACCCTGGTCAAGAGTAAGCTGTCCAGTGCCCATCAGAGTGCCAGGATGTGGCAGGGTCACCAAGGACTGTGTGTGTTGAAATCACTTGGAGGCTCATAAAAATGCTGCTTTTGGGTCCCAGCCTCAACCTAGGAATGAATCTCTCAGGAGGAGCCTCAAGTTCCCCATGTTGCTCTGAGGCATACTAAATGCTGAGAGCCTCTAGCACAGAGGAGGGGCAGGCCAACATTTGCTGGGGGTCTGCCCTGTTCCAAGTGCTGTGTCTAACACTCTGCATGAGTCCTCTCAAAACTCCCTGAAGCAGAGACCCTGAGCTCCCACGCTGGCACCAGGGCACTCACCCTGCAGTCCCCTCGCACGCAGAGGCTGAAGGCATCCTTGTAGGAGCATCGTGTCCCATCATGCACCATGCGCTTCATGGACACTACCTCCCCGGTTTCCTTGGACTCACAGTAGAGGTGGCACCTCTCTTTGGCTGAAAGGGAAGAGGGGTGTTAGGGAAAAGTGTGGGCTGCTCTGTTCACCTTCTTTCCCAAGTCCACTCATGAGAAATTCCCATGAGGGTCTTCTTAAGACTTACTCCCCTCCCGCACCCTCCTCCTTCCCCTCTCCCTCTGCTCCGCGCCCCCCCCCCCCCCAAACCTGCCCTGGAAGGAAAGGGGCCAGGAGACTGCAACCCCCTTTGAGTTTCTGTCTCAGGGACTTGGGAAGAGCTTTTCCCAGATGAACCAAGATGTTGTTGGAGCAGCCCAGGCCTCAGGCCCCTAAGGCCCTGACACCCAGGGGAAGGCAAATGGCTCTTTGCCAGCTTTTCACCTGAAGACCCTCTTCAATTAACCTTCTCTAAAACCCCAAATAAGGCTAGACACCGCTTGATTCAGTCTTGGGTCCCTGGCATCTTCCCTTATCAGTATTTCTCTCGGAAGTCACTAAAACGCTGGGTCGTTATTTGATGGCTATCCACCCTGCCTGCCAGGCTGCAGCCCGCCTCCAGGGGGGCCTGTGTCTGTGCTGGCTTCCCTGCCTCCAGGGCACTCTGCTGGTATATCACAGGCAGGATGATGGAGATGGGCCCATGCTGGCAGCCTGCCCCTGCCCAATGCCTGGAAGGAACAAAAACTGCATGTTTAAAATTCCACCATGAGGGAGGGGAACCAAACAGAATACAAACAGGATCATGCCTGAAGCTGCCAGGCATTTTAGTTCCTAGGAGCCAATAAATACCTTTGAGCACATAAAGTAGTTCATGTTACCTTTTCTGACACTTGACTGAGTTCTGACTGTCATCTGAAATATGAGAAGGCTAGAGGTAGCCTGGCTCCTTGGCAAGGTCCACTCAGCTCCTTCCCCACCTCCATCCCTGAGTGGGTTTAATAACACACCTACAGCTTCCTCCAACGGATGGAGGCAGCAGAGCCTGGCACTTGCTGAGCCTCCTGGTCTCTCCCCTGCATCCTGGGCCAGGCCCAGTGTTCTGGCCCCTCTGGGACTGTAGTCCTGCCTCAAGCCCCAGCCTCAGTCGTGGAGTGGGCCCCAGTAGCCCTGTGGCTGACAGCCTTGCTCACACAGACTCACAGGAAGCGCAACCCCCAGTCTACCCACCCTGACCTGTCCTGAGCCTCACTCTGACCCTCCACTTAGAGCCTCACCATCCCGGTGCTCATGGGGTAGCCAGTGGTGCTGGGCATCACCATGCTCGAAGTACAGGTCCCACTGCCGGCACTGTTCCTCACGGAAGTCGGCCAGTGTGTCAGGACAATCCTGGGAGTTGCAGAGCTGAAAATCATAGCCAAGACCTGAACAGGTGCGGCCCCCGTTGGCTGGGCTGGAAGAGAAAGCAAAGGACTTGCAGCTCGGTGCCACCAGGAAGGTGCTAGCACTTAGTGCTTCACTTGTAGAATTTGGGGGATCCTTGAGGTGTAGGATCAGCTCTGCTGACTGAAGGGACCCAGGCCTGCCCTGTCCTGTCCTGGATACAACACCAAGGCAGTACCTCAGCCTCCCAGGCCCCAGAGCATCAGATATAGAGGGCGGGTAATCCTCCTTTGGGGTCCTGTGGTGTCTCCTCTACATGGAGGTCTGTGCCTGTGCCTGACACAGGGTGGGCACTCAAAGAGCAGTTCTGAAATAGCAGAATCCCACTGCACAGGTGGGGCACACAGTGGAAACTCCACCCACCTTCCTCCACCTTAGCAAATTTGGGCTGTTTCTGTAATTCCCTCACTTCACTGAGAACAATCCACAGCAAACTAGCCCCACAGAAAAGGCACTGGCTCTGGTTGGCAGGTGCATCTGTAAGGTGAAGGATGAGCTGTGGCAGGCCAGAAACTGGGAGGAACTGGGGGGCAATAGTGCTGCCATATGCCAATTGTGGTAGAGCCAGACAGAACCCAAGGCCTCACCTGAGACTTGAGCAAGTCATGCTCTGCGTGCAACAAGAAGGGTGAATGCCATGCAGCACAGTAAAGTGGACGAGAAAGAGCTGCCTCTGTGAGGCCCCTCCCATGGCACTGTGTTCTCCAGGGGGTCAGTGGGAATAATGATCAGAAAAACTTGTGGAAGAACCAAGAGACCTCAGTGTTTGATAGGAGATTGAAAGAAAGGATAACTCTGAGATTGATGCCAGGGTCACTGATAATATCATAGACCAATGACAATACCAACAAGGTTGTCACCAGGAGAAGGGGGTACAGGCCTGGTTGCAGGTTTGGGGAGCCAGGACAGCAGCAGCAACTGTGGGGGAAGCAGGAAGGGTCTGCTGTTGCTGGAATCCCTGGCCAGCCCAGGCAGGAGGCATAGTGATTGGAACTGAAATCCATATTGACTCCAAAACAGAGTGAGCTAGAGAATTTGGGGAGGGGAAAAGCAAGTGAAATACTAGAGACTGGATTGTTTTCAGTTTTACAATCACAAGGGTATGAGCAGCGAAAACAGTGGGAACTCAATCCTGCAAGCAGGGTCTAGCTAGAGCTGCCTGGGAGTCTTCACACTAGTCCCAGTGTCATAGGAAGAGCTGGGGACTAGCACAGGGAGTATAACAACTAAAATGGGCAGCATGAAGTCCAGCAGTTGTCCCCGGACAATGAATGAAAGGGTGGCCCGTTTTACATTTCTGACAAAGAGGCTGTGTGGAGCCCTTGAGCTCAGAAATGCTCTGGGCTGCAGCTGCGCATGTCTCCCACAGATGTGTGTGAGGCCAGCGTAAATAAACGGTCGTCATAGCTGCATGCTGTTTGACAGGGAATGCAGGCATTGGGCAGGGCTTGGCTATTCTCTGGGACTGATGGCTTTCAGGAACAGATGGGCTCACAGGCTGTCCTGACAGCTTTGCTCCCATCACTTGCCCTTGTCCCCTGCTGCCATCAAGGAGTCTGGGCAAGCCCGAGGGGTAAATTCCTAGAGTGTGCGAGTGAAAAAGGTCAGAACGTGTACCTCTTCTCCACTGAACCAGGCCAGGGGGTGAGTCTGCTGGAACCCGAGAACCCAGCATCAGGCAGGAGGAATCAGGGCCTGGATGCCCATGGAGGGTGGGGAAGTCAGGCCGAACCTGCTCTCTCAACTGCACCGTGGGCCCAAGTTACTCCATCATGTGAAGGGGGCAGCTGAGACATTTATTGAGTGCTTGCTGCACGCCAGGCATGCACCACAAGCCGGGAACCCCACAGTCCTTACCCAGAATCCCATGGCCTCTGCAGTTCTAACTTCCTGTCTGGTCAATCTCATCCTGAGGCAAGCATCCCAGGGTTGCATGAGGGGAGTCAGGGGCAGGGCACTTTGGGCCCCTTCCTGCCTCTGCTCCTAGTCAGGACGGAAGCCTAGAGCCCCGGGCAGGAGGTAGTCAGAAATTAGAGGAGAAGGCCCCAGCAGGAGCTGGGGTGGCCAGCCTGAGGCACAGGTGACCTTGAGGGACAGGCTCTCCCACTGCTGCAGCCCAGGACACCAGTCCCTTCTTGGCCAACATGAACTTGATCCCTCTACCCAGAGCTATTACTGCTGAGCCCCTTTGGTTCCCTGGTGGCTAGTTCAGGGCATGGCCAGAGAAAATGCAGCAGCCTGGCCGAGCAGAACAGGGAAGCTGCTGCAAAGGCAGAGCCTAGCAGTCTAGATGGGCACCAGAGACCTGGGTGGGCTTAAATTTTGGGGCACAGATTCCTCTGAGAAGTTGATGTGAAGCTAAAGACCTGCTCCCCCAGAAAAATGTTCATGCACAGAAAGTCATAATACAATTTTGGATGAGGCCATGGCAGGGTCCAAAGAAGGATGATGAGGCTTAGGGTCTAGGCACCCTAACTCAAATATCTAGAGGTTCAGGTGGGCAGAGGAGGTGAGTGAAGATGGCTGTGGGGAGGGGGGGGCAGCCTGAGTTGCCCATTAACCTGTATTGCTATGGTGCCCAATTTGGAAGCTAGAAATCTGTTTTCTTTATGTGAAATTCCAGATTTTTAACATTTTCATGTAAATTAAAATCTTTAAAACTCTGGCCAAAGAGAGAAAGACAAAAGCCACGTGTCTCCCAGGAGCAGAGGGCTGCTAATGGGCAGGTGGAAGACCAGTAAGTTGACATCTGTGGGGAGTTTTCCTGCACCCAGGTCCTGTTCACATTACTGTATGTGCACTCACAATCACTCCAAGGGCAGGCTGCCTGAGGCCCAGGGGGTGGGGTCTAAGTGACCCACCCTGACTTACATGGGGCTGCAGGGGCCCGGGACCCAGGCATTCTGGCTCCACATGGCTCTCTCCATGGGCACTGCCCTGGTGGAGGCCCAGGCTAAGGGTTCAGACAGGAAGAGTGGCCTGGGCATGAATAAGTAAGTAGCTATGGGCCGAGGAGGGGGCATGCACCAGAAAGACTTTTATAAGGTGGAGTGGGTGGGGGGATGAGAGGGACGGGGAGGGGCTAGGGAGGACAGCACAGCAGGCCCCAAACCTGGGAAGCAGGAAGGGGAGCATGGTTGGCAATAGGAGTCCAGTGGGCATGGGGGCAGCCTCTCCAGGTTATCTCTTCCCTGGGTAGCTGGGTTCAGGCAGCATGTTGCTGGCCCTGCCCCTTGCCTGACTACAAACAGTTGTTCCCCCTGCTCAGGCTCCTAGCATCCTGGGGACAAAGAGAGCCCTCCTCCTTCTTATTCTTAATTCCTGTTCTCTGTTCCACCTTATGTCCTTGATACACTTGACCAAGAAGGACAGAGCAAGCCAGTGTCTTGAGGAGGGTCAAAGCCTGTGGGGGATGGATAGCAGGCCAGGAGACCAGGTTTTCAGGGCTCCAGGGCTGGCTCTGCTCCCAGCAGGCTGTGCAACCAGGGCCATGAGGCTTCCCTCTCTGAGTCTCACCTTCCTCCCAGCGAACAGGATGCCAGCCCTTGCACCCTCTCCAGAACTGGCATGCAGCAATAGGGACCGTGCAGGATAGGAAGGGGCCTCAGGAACCACAGCTGCCACCCAGGAGAGCTGGGAAACATCAGGGTCAACTTACTGTGGGTTGTCGCACTGGCGGGTCCTGAACTTAACACCTGTGCCACAGGTGCGCGAGCAGGAGCCGAATGGACTCCAGGTGCCCCAGTTGCCATCTCGTTTGAGGATGTCAGGCGTCAGCCAGATGCAGTGTCCTTTAAAGCAGTGCTGAAAGAAAGGTCATTCCCTTAACCCATGGCCTCCTGCCCTCCCTTCAACTTGCTGTGTCCGTGAGGACTGCCTAGCCCTGGAGGCAAATGGGGAGGCAGACCTACTCACCCCTAGAAGCTCTAAGCCCCTCAGGAGACCTAGTGAGATGTTGGCCCACCCAGCTTCCTCCACTATTGCCCTGCCCTCCTACCATCCTCAGCACCTTGTCTAGTCAGAGCCTGCCCTACACCATGTCCCTAGGGTGAAGCCACTGGCATGCCCACACAGGGAACACTAAAAAAATGCAAGTAGCTCATCAAGCCTGGGATTCCAGAGACATATAAGATCTACTGTTTAAATTTTTAAAAAGCCAATTTAAAGAAAATATGGAAGCAGGTCAGGTGGTATGCTGATGTGATAAAAATTTATGAATATAGTCAGGATACACTGGCAAGCAGGGAACACAGTTCCATAACTTGAATCTGATCACACTATCCTACCTCCTCCCATGGGAGGAAGCTTACACAATCTAGGGGCCCATTTTAAGGAGAAAATTTTAAAGTTAAAAATACTAAATTAGGTATAAAATGAAATATTAAATTAGAATAAGAAAATACATCACAAAAAATTAAAAATTGAAAAACTGACTAATATCACAAACAACCAAAAGTGAGTAGAAAGAAGGAAATAATAAAGATCAGAGCAGAAGTAAATGAGATACAATCTAAGAAAAATACAAAAGATCAAAGAAACCAAGCACTCTTTGAAAAGACTAACAAGATTAACCAGACTCATCAAGAAAAAAACAGAGAGGACCCAAATAAAGAAAATCAGAAATGAAAAAAGAGAAGTGACAACTGACACCACAGAAATACAAAAGATTATAAGAAAATATATAAACAATTATACTCCAGCAAATTGGACAATCTGGAAGAAATGGATAAATTCCTAGAAACAATCTTTTAAGACCAAATCAAGAAGAAACAGAAAATTGGTTCAGACCAATTACTGCCAATGAAATCGAATCAGTAAGTGTCCTGGACCGGATAGCTTCACAGGTAAATTTAAGTATTATAAGAAGAAATAATACCTCTCCTCAAATTATTCCAAAAAATTCAAGAGGAGAGAAGGCTCGCAAATTCATTTTATGAGACCAGCATAATGCTGATTCCAAAACCAGACAAATATATTACGAAAAAGAAAATTATAGGCGAATATCCATGATTAACATAGATGCAACTATCCTCAACAAAATATTAGCACACCAAATTCAGCCATACATGAAAAAGGTCATACACCATGATCAAGTGGGATTTATTCCTAGGATGCAAGGTTAGTTCAATATCTGCAAATCAATTAACGTGTTACACCACATAAACAAAATGAAGGATAAAAAACATGTGGTAATATTAATAGATACAGAAGAAGCATGTGACAAAATCCAGCATAATGATAAAAACTCTCAGCAAAGTGAGAATAGAGGGTATATACCTCAACATAATAAAAGACTATATATATATATATATATATATATATATATATATATATATATATGACAAACCCATAGCAACTGTCATAATCAATGGAAAACAGCTAAAAGCATTTTCTTAAAATCAGGAATAAGAGAAGGTTGTTTACTTTCACTGAAGTCCTACTCACAACAATCAGACAGGAAAAAGAAATTGAAATTAAAGTCATCCTGATTAGAAAGGAAGAAGTAAAGCTGTCATAACTTGCAGATAATGTAATTTTATATAGAGAGAACACTAAAGAATTCACCAAACAACTATTAGAAATGATAAATGAGTTCAGTAAAATAGCAGGATACAAAATTAATTTTCAGAAATCGATTGCAGCCCTGGCCGGTGTAGCTCAGTTGGTTGGATGTTGACCCATGCACCAAAAGATTGCCAGTTTGATTCCAGGTCAGAGCACATGCCCAGGTTGTGGGCTTGATCCCTGGTAGGGGGCTTGCAGGGGGAAGCCGGTCAATGTATGACTCTTACATTGATGTTTTACTTTTCTTTCTTTTTTTTTTTAACTACTGTGCTCTTTTATTCCAACTTCCTTTCCCAATCATATGCATTAATACTATATTTCTTAAGAGTATCTGAGAATATTGGCAATCTAGAAAGAAACTGTTCATATATAATTCTTGGTGTATTTAAATACAAAACAGGAAGCTTATGTAAATTTTCTAAGTAGATTCCTTTTTCCTTTTTCATAACCTCATAGTAATTTTTGGCTTCTTTTTGAAATCTAGACAAGCTCCTATAATATATATATAGAGAACCAGTAGGTCGTTGTTATCTTATTGCCATTGAATTATTATTATTATTATTATTATTATTATTATTATTGCTGGCTGTGTCACAGGTTGTATAATGTAATTTCCAAATAATCTTTTATTTCTTTGGATAAACAAGAGTCTCTATAGTGCTGGTATCTGTGGATGGGTGGTAAGACTTTTTACACAACTTCTAAAGCCAAACTACTGGAAATCTTAGTTCCTTCCTTGTACTTTTTTTCTCAGTTTTTTAAAAATTAAATCTTTATTGTTCAGATTATTACAGTTGTTCCTCTCTCCCCCCCCATCCAGCTCCCCTCCACCCGGTTCCCACCCCACCCTCTGCCCTTACCGCCCCCCCGACCCATTGTCCTCATTCATTGGTGTACGATTTTTTTCCAGTCTCTTCCCACACCACCACACCCCTTTCCCCCCAAGAATTGTCAGTCCACTCCCTTTCTATGCCCCTGATTCTATTATATTCACCAGTTTATTCTGTTCATCAGATTTTTTATTCACTTGATTTTTAGATTTACTTGTTGATAGATATGTATTTGTTGTTCGTAATTTTTTTTGACTTAATATATTTAATAACATTAAACACTTCTGCTCTGTGAATTACACTGTTAAAGAGAATGAAAAGAGAAACAGATTGGGAGAAAATCTTTGCAAAACACATATCTGATAAAGAACCGGTATCTAAAATATACAAATGCTTAAAACTCAACAATGAGAAAACAACCTAATTTAAAAAACAGGCATAAGATCTGAACCTTACCAAAGAAAATACACAGATGACAAATAAGCACATGAAAAGATGATCAACATCGTATGTCATTAGGGAAATACAAATTAAAACAACAGAGGTATAACTACACACCCATTAGAATGGTAAAAATACAAAATACTGTCAACACCAAATGCTGGTGAGGATGTAGAATAACAGGAATTATCAATCACTGCTGGTGGGAATGAAAAATGTTACAGCCACTTTGGAAGGCAGTTTGGCAATTTCTTACAGGATTAAACATATTCTTACCACATGATGTGGCAATTGTGTCCGTTGGTATTAACTCAAATAAGCTGGAAATTTATGTCCACACAAAAACCTGCCAAAATTTGGAAGCAACCAAGAGGTCCTTCAATAGGTGAATGGAAAACAAAACTGTGGTACATCCAATATATGAGCTACCAAGCCATGACAAGACATGTGGACAACTTAATTGCATATTGCTTAGTGAAAGAAGCCAGTCTGCAAGGTTAGATACTATTTTTCATTCCAACTTTAGGACATGCTAGAAAAGGCTCAGAGTTTTTACGAAGGTAGTAAAATGATTAGTGACTGCCAATGCTTACATCAAGAGTGAAACCCAATGTGAACTATGGACTTTAGTTAATAATAATATTTGGCTCAACAAGTATAATAAATATACCACACTAATTCAAGATGTTAATAATATGGGAAACTATGGATGTTTTGAGGGTGAAGCCACATATGGGAATCTACTTTCTGCTCAACATTTGTGAAAATTAAAACTACCCTAAAAAACTAAGTCTATTAATCTAAAAAAAGCAACAGACCCACAAATAGACAAAGAAAAGATTGACCTAATACATTTAAGAGTATTCTGAGTTTGTTTCTTATTTTGATTAAAACTGCTATGAGTCTACTTTCCCTTGCCCACTCCCATGTTGTTCCACTTTTCAGTTAGTAATGTTTACAGAAATGTTAACTCACATAGAGAGCATTCATCTAAGGTACCTTTCAGAATTGGTTTTTTTGGGTTTTTTTTTGCATATGGAGGTAAATTATTCTTCACAAGAAATGGGAAAAGATATCTTTCATTTGTTATTAATCCGATTAAAAATGATGAGGGCTAAACTAAAAGTCCCAACCAAAATTCCAAAGATGAGCAAAACAAAGGCCCCAAGCTTTTTCCATGAGAGGAAATCCTCTCTGCTAAGTTTAAGATAAAACAGTCCTGGGAATACAAAAATCAAACATGTGGATGTGCTGGAACCAACTACACCAAATACATTCTTAATGTCAGGAACATATATTGCAAGTAAAACAATGATAATATTGAGAGCTAGCGTGATCACAAAATGGTGAATCCATGAGAATGGAAAATTGGAGAAAAACATCATCATTAAAGCTTTCCTTGCAGGGAAGTGGATTAGAGGGACTGTCAGAAGCAAAGCAAACAGTATGCATAACTTCACAGTCCTCACAACAACATCATGAGGCAAGTATTTACTATAATCTTCAAGTATATCAGACGCCACTTTGTCATAAAAAGTGAGGTACCCAAAGAGTGCTGATATAAAATAAATGAGGAAACTTAAAGCAATTGCGGTATTGGTTACACTCTGCATTCTTTTCTTTGAAGGGCTGTGAAGTTCACAGTATATGGGCAATACTGAGGTATGGCAGAGAAATGAAAAAGCCATGGTTGGTATCGCATAAGCACTCTCTTAGGAGAAATGAAAGAGCTTTGGTTTACAATCATCTGTAGCATTTGAAATCTGGAAGTACTGCTCTATACAATTTAATGTCAGAGGACAAGGGATGGACCATTTTTTAATTACTATCACAAGAGCAAAGAACACCATAAAGAAAAATGGTAAACTACTTGTGTAGCCAAGAAAGCCTATTTTAGGAAGAAGAGCAAGAGGAAACACAATGACAACACAAATGATTATTAGTAGTGTTTGTTCATCAAGATACCAAGACCCACTATATTCTCCAGACAAAAATTCTGAAATAGCTGCAGGAAGCTCTGTCTTAATAATTAAAAGATAAGATGACATAGCTCCAATATTCTGGATTATTATGGTGCCTGCCACCACCACCTTTCCACATAATCCAAATGCAAAGAGTCCAAGATCTTCATAAGATGTCACAGCTGTCTGAATACACATACTAAGCAGGAGATGAACTGAGAAAGAAGCCAGAAGAGCAACTATCAGCAGCAAAAAACTAAATCCAAGGATACCAGTATGAGCCATAACAAAAGCTAAGCCAAGGCTGTCACTTCCCATGATGGCATTCATCAAATTAAACACTGAGAAACCATATGAAACACCTGGGGATCCTTGTCAGTGAAGTTCGTTGCTTAGCAACAGGCTCAACTCTTCTGCCTGCGCCTCCGCCTCTGCCTCCTCGGGCTGCTGGGAAGAGACGTACCAGCCCGGCTGGGCGTTGATGACTCCCCAGGGTGCCTCCATGATGCTCGCTGGCCAACGACCAGGTCCATCAGGGAGCTACTACCCCTGCCCTCCCGTCTGTTGTTCATAGTTTTTATCTTTACCTTTTTCTTCTTCTTCCTCTTCTTAAAGGATACTTTTCAGCATTCATATAATACTGGTTTGGTGGTGATGAACTCCTTTAGCTTTTTCTTATCTGTGAAGCTATTTATCTGACCTTCAATTCTGAATGATAGCTTTGCTGGGTAAAGTAATCTTGGTTGTAGGTTCTTGCTATTCATCACTTTGAATATTTCTTGCCACTCGCTTCTGGCCTGCATAGTTTCTGTTGAGAAATCAGCTGACAATCTTATGGGTACACCCTTGTAGGTAACTGACTGTTTTTCTCTTGCTGCTTTTAAGATTCTCTCTTTGTCTTTTGCTCTTGGCATTTTAATTATGATGTGTCTTGGTGTGGCCCTCTTTGGATTCCTCTTGTTTGGGGTTCTCTGCGCTTCCTGGACTTGTTAGTCTATTTCTTTCACCAGGTAGGGGAAGTTTTCTGTCATTATTTCTTCAAATAGGTTTTCAATATCTTGCTCTCTCTCTTCTCCTGGTACCCCTTTAATTCGGATGTTGGTACGCTTGAAGCTGTCCCAGAGGCTCCTTACATTAACTTCATATTTTTGGATTATTTTTCCTTTTTGCTTTTCCGGTTGGGTGTTTTTTACTTCTTCATATTTCAAATCTTTGACTTGGTTCTTGGGATCCTCTAGTCTGCTGTTGGATCTCTGTATAATATTCTTTATTTCAGTCAGTGTATGCTTAATTTCTAATTGGTCCTTTTTCATATCCTTGAGGGTCTCACTAGATTTATTGAGGGTCTCACTAAATTTATCTGTGGTTTCTAGAAAATTCTTGAAAAACCTTATAAGTTTGGTTTTGAACTCTATATCCAGTAGTTTGCTTTCCTCTATTTCTGTCATTTGTGACCTGTTTCTTTGTCTCTGCATTTTTTATGCTTCCCTGTGTTGATAGAGTGGCTTTCTGTGCTAGGTGTCCTAAATGGCCCAGTGGCTCAGCCTCCCCAATTACCTGAGGTGGACACTCTTGGTGCACCCCTTTGTGGACTTTGTGCACAGTCTTGTTGTAATTAAGCCTTGATGGTAGTTGGTATCACTGAGAGGAATTGACCTCCAGGCCAATTGGCTGTGAGAATCAGCTGTGTCTGCAATGGGAGAATTTCTGTGCTGGAGACACCCTTCTGGGGCAAGACTTGCTTCATTGGGGCTTTGGTGCTCACTGAGTCTGCCCCCTGAGTGTGTCCCTTATGGATCTGAGGAGTTGTAATCTGGATGGTCCCACTCTGACCACTGGGTACACTGGCACTTGGGTCTCTAAGGAGGTGCTAATTTAGCCTCTTCCTGAGGCTACCCAGCAGGAGCTATGGAGAGATCTGCAGATTCCTCTTCTTTGTTTGGGATTTGGAGGTGCCCAGATGAGGCCCAGCTGTGAAGCAATGCAAGCTGCTGTGGGGCCTTGGGCCTTCTTTTGGATGTTCTGGGTCTCTCTGACCCAGCTACAGTTTGTTAGGTAATTTTAGATTGCAAAGGGCCAGGCCATTCATATGCAAAAGCCTCTGTGCACAGCTTAGGTGGGGTAGGGTCTCAGGGAATCAACACGGTGGAGCAAACAGCTATGGCTGATCCTCAGTCCTGCCCTAAGAGTCCCCGGGTGTCAGTGTCCCGTGGTAATCACTGCAAGCACCTCTGAGAGAAAGCCGCCCTCGAGTTCCGCCGGATGCCAGACAGTCCACTTTCTCCCCGTATGAGCCTGGGTCCCCAGAGAGTAGACCGGAGCTAGAGTTCAGAGCGGGAGCTTGTGTCTCCCTCCCGATTGAAAAAGATAACTGCGTCCTCTGTTGCCAGCCCTTTCTGCTCGCGCCTCTGTACCTCTGCACTTCTGCACGTCCTCTGAGTCTCAGTGTGCTTTTCTCTTTCCTTCTAGTTGTAGAATTTCCACTCAGCCAGCCTTCCTATGGTTGTGGATGATGTACGTTTTGTCTTTTAGTTGTATTTTTGAAGTGGTTGTGCGAGGCAGCAATTTCAGGTGTTTACCTATGCCGCCATCTTGGTTTCTCCTTTTCTCTGTTTTTTAAATTTTATTTCAAGAGAAATGATTTTAAATATGATAATGTTACATGCAATAAACAGCAATTATTCAAGAAAAATGACCTTACATATAATAACATTACATGCAATAAAAATTAATATTTCAAGAATAAAAGGATTTTAAGTATAATAATATTACCAAAACTGTACTAACATAGTTGTAGGAAATATTAAAAATCTGCAAATAACAGGATTACTTCTATTATATTCTAGAATATTTTTTTTCCTCTGGCTTATTTTTGTTCATCAGTTTATGTTGTTCATTATATTCCACAAAAGAGTGAGATCATATGATATTTATCTTTCTCTGACTTGCTTATTTCACTTAGCATGATACTTTTAAAGTCTATTTTGTCGGATATGAGTATTGCCACTCCAGCTTTTTTTTCTTTTCCATTTGCATGGAAATTTTTTTCCCATCCCTTCACTTTCATCCTGTGTGTGTCTTTTGTTTTGAGGTGGGTCTCTTGTAGACAACATATAGTTGGGTTATGTTTTAGTATCCATTCAGCTACCCTACACCTTTTGATTGAAGCATTTAATCCATTACATTTAGGGTTATTATTGAGAAGTACTAGCCATTTTAATTCTGTATGGCTAGGTTTCTCTCTCTGTTTCTTCTTCTCAGCAATCCCTTACAGCAATCCCTTTAGCATTTCTTGTAATGCTGGTATGGTGGTGATAAACTCCTTTTTTTGGTCTGGGAAGCTCTTTATTTGACCATCTATTTTGAATGATAGCCTTGCTGGATATAGTAATCTTGGTCTCAGATCCTTGCTTTCAATTACCTATTGTACTTCATGCCATTCCCTTCTGGCTTGTAGAGTTTCTGATGAGAAATCAGGTGTCAGCCTTACGGAAACTCCTTTGTAAGTAACAGTTTTATTTTCTCTTGCTGCCTTTAAGATTCTCTCTTTATCTTCAATTTTTTCGCATTTTAATTATGATGTGTCTGGGCAAGGGTCTGTTTGGGTTCTTCTTGTTTGGGGTCCTCTGTGCCTCCTAAACTTGTGTGACTTTTTCCTTTACCAGGTTAGGGAAGTTTTCTACCATTATTTCTTCAAACACCTTCTCTATTCTTTTCTCTCTTTCTGCCTCTTCTGGCACACCTACTATTCTAATACTAGAGGCTCGGTGCATGAAATTCGTGTGTGGGCATGGTCCCTAGGTGTGGCCTGTGATCAGGACCATCTTCCCCGGCTGCCCGCAGCTGGCCCTGTATCCCGCCGCCATGCACCCCCGGTTTCTCGTTCTCCATCTGTGGGTGCCTGGCCAGCCCTTTCATGCCTCTGCTCCTCCTACCAGTCTCTATGCAGTCTCCACCTTCGGTCCTCGTTGGGTATCAGGGTTCTCTCCTGTGAGGTTTCCATCGATTATTCAGGAAGCTTTTCCATATTTCAGTTGTAATTCCAGCTTTTTCCTGGGAGCATGCCCATGCAGCATCCTCCTACTCTCACATCGATGTTTTTTCTCTCTCTCCCTCTCTCTTCCTTTCTCTCTAAATAAGATCACTAAGAAAATTTTTAAAAAGAAATCAATAGCATTTTTATACACCAATAGGAAACTATCAGAAAGAAAAATTTTTAAAAATCCCAATTACAATTGCATAAAGAATATCTAGGAACAAATTTAACAAAGGAGGTGGAAGACCCATACTAGAAAAATTAAGACACTGAAGAAAAAAAATGAAGATACAAAAAATGGAAACACATTCCATGCTCATGTATAGGAGGAATGAACATGATTAAAATGTCTATATTACCCAAAGCAATCTATAGATTCAATGCAATCCGTCTCAAAATTGGAGTGACAAAAATGTTCTAAAATTTGATGGCTGAGATAATACAATATCAGATGTATCATTAATTAATATGTTCTCCCATACAGTGGATTTCCTTTTCATTATGATGGTGGTTTCTTTTGCTGGGAAGAAGCTTTTTATTTTGATGTAGTCCCATTTGTTTATTTTCTTCTTAGTTTCCTTTGTCCAAGGAGATGTATCCATACACATATTGCTATGTGAGATGCCTGAGATTTTACTGCCTATGTTTTCCTCTAAGATTTTTATAGTTTTATGACTTTCATTTAAGTCTTTTATCCACCTTGAGTTTATTCTTGTGTATAGTGTAAGTTGGTGGTCTAGTTTCATCTTTTTGCTTGTGTCTGTCCAGTTTCCCCAGCACCTTTTGTTGAAGAGATTGTCTTTACTCCATTGTATGGTCTTGCCTCCTTTGTCAGATATTAATTGACTATAATGGTGTGGTTCGATTTCTGGGATCTCTGCTCTGATTCATTGGTCTATATGCCTGTTTTTGTGCCAGTACCAGGCTGTTTTGGTTATAATGGGTTTGTAGTATAGTTTGATATCCAGTATTGTGATTCCCTCCTACTTTGTTCTCTCTCAAGATTGCTGCAGCTATTCAGGGTCTTTTATGGTTCTATATACAGTTTTGGAGTATTTGTTCTAGCTCTGTGAAGTATGCTATTGGTATTTTAATAGGAATTGCCTTGTATCTGTAGATTGTTTGGGTAGTATAGACATTTTAATGATGTCCCTTCTTCCAATCCATGTACATGATATACACTTCCATTTGTTTGTATCTTTCTCTATTTCTTTTTTCAATGTCCTATAGTTTTCCAAGTATACGTCTTTTACCTCCTTGGTTAAATTTATTCCTAGTTATCCTATTTTTGCTGTTGTTGTAATGGTAAATGAGATTGTTTTTTTAGTTTCTGTTTCTGAGAGTTCATTATTGGTGTATAAAAATGCCATTGATTTGTGGATGTGGATACTGCTACCTTGCTGAATTCACTTAAGTCTAGTAGTTTCTTGGTGGTTTTTTATGTACAAAATCATGTCATCTGTGATTGACAGTTTTACTTCCTCCTTTCCAATTTAGATGCCTTTTATTTTTAGGGCATTACCTGTAAAAAAAATTATGTTTATTTTGGCAAATAGTACAGAACGACATCCCAAGAAGATATATTCTTAGTGTGAGGTTTAAAAACTGAGGTTGGATAAAGAAGAGAGAGTGACATTGGTAGGCAGTCTTTGATCAGTAAAATATCCTTTAAGTAGATGAAAAAAAAATCTATATTATATGTTGGCCAAAAAGTTTCCACCAATTACAAACATATTCCCATTAATAAAAGTGTATGTGTGTGTGCATTTTTATTTTTATTTCTTTTTTCTTTTTTTATTGTTTAAAGTATTACAAATAGTAGTACATATGACTCCTTTTTTCCCCAATTAACCTTCCCCCAGCCTCCCCTACCCCCTGGCACATGCCTTCACCCCCCTCCCAGTGTCTTGTGTCCATTGGTTATGCTTATATACATGCATATAAGTCCTTTGGTTGATCTCTTACCTCTCCCTGCCCCCCAACCCTCCCTAGCCTTCCTGCTGTTGTTTGTCAGTCTGTTCAATGCTTCTGTATCTATTTTTGTTCATCAGTTTATAATGTTCCTTATTATCCATAAATAAGTGAGATCATGTGGTATTTTTCTTTCTTGACTGGTTTAATACACTTAGCATATGCTCTCCACTCTTCTTGTCTGATTGCTGTGCCCATTGCTTTTGCCCATTTAGTATTATGTTGACTGTAGGTTTGTCATATGTGGTCTTTATTATGTTGAGGTATGATCCCTCTTTTCTGCTTTACTGAGAGGTTTTTATCAAAAAAGTGTTATGGATTTTGTCAAATGCTTTTTCTGCATCAATTGATATGATCATGTGGTTTTTATCTTTCAATTTGTTTATGTGATGCATCACATTTATTGATTTACAAATATTGTACCAGCCTTGCATCCCTGGTTTTTAAAGCCCGTAGTTATGGGGATTTCTTTTCCCAGCTCTGGAACCCTGGGCTGGGTGTCTGATGTGAGGCTGGGACCCCTTTTTTCAAATGGGCAGCCTCTGCAGGTATGATCTCCCTCCTGATTAAAAAGGCAGTACATGTGGGTGCTAGCCCAGCCCATTCTGCACCTCTGCCCTTTCTACCAGTCTCAATGTGCTTCTTTACTTCTATAATTTTGAACTTCCATTCAGTAAGCTTTAAGGTGGTTCTGAATGATGGTTTTTCTGTATTTTAGCTGTAATTTTGATATGGTTATGGGAGGTGGTGAGTACAGGTGTTTACCTACACCACCATCTTGGTTCCTCCTCTCCTTTTCTTCTTCTTAAAGTAGTCTCTTTAACATTTCTTGCATTTCTGGTTTGGTGGTAATGAACTCCCTTAACTTTTTTTTTTTTGGTCTGGAAGGTTTTTTATTTCACCTTCAATTTTAAATGATAGCCTTGCTGGATATGGTAGTCTTGGATTTAGGCCCTAGCTTTTCATTACTTCGAGTACTTCATGCCATGCCCTTCTGGCCTGAAGTATTTTTATTGAAAAGTCAACTGACATTCTAATGGGAACTCCTTTGTAGGTAATTTTCTATTTCTCTCTTGCTGCCTTTAAGATTCTTTCTTTGTCTTTAGTATTTGCCATTTTAATTATGAAGTATCTAGGTGTGGGTCTCTTTGTGGTCCTTTTGATTGAGAACTTTTGTGCCTCCTGAACTTGTATGACATTTTCCTTAACCAGGATGGGGAAGTTTTCTGTCACTATTTCTTTAAACAGGTTCTTTGTTCCTTGCTCACCCTCTTCTCCTTCTGGTATTTCTGTAATGCAGATATTGTTATGTTTCATGTTGTTCCAGAGTTCCTTTAAGCTATCTTTCTGATTTTTTAAAAAATATATATTTTATTGATTTTTTACAGAGAGGAAGGGAGAGAGATAGAGAGTTAGAAACATCGATGAGAGAGAAACATCGACCAGCTGCCTCCTGCACATCTCCCACTGGGGATATGCCCGCAACCAAGGTACATGCCCTTTGACCGGAATCGAACCCAGGACCTTTCAGTCCGCAGGCCGACGCTCTATCCACCGAGCCAAACCGGTTTCGGCAATCTTTCTAATTTTTAATTCTTTTTTCTATTGGCTGCTTTAATTGGTTATTTATTTTTACCTTGTCTTCCAAATCACTGATTTGATCCTCTGCTGCATTCAATCTATTTTAATATCTTCCAATGTGTTCTTGAGACCCAAACTGCTGTTTCTGACTGATTAGAGCAGGCAAAGACTCAAAGCCTCCAGAGACCCACTTCTGCCTGAAGACTGGTTGGATTCAGTCTGGACTAGCCTCAAGCAATCATCCAGAGGTGGAGTGAGAGGTTTTCCAACAGGGTGGGGCAATTGCTTCTGCCTGGAGGCTGTTATTCTCAGTCTCTTAATGGGCCTTAGAAACTCCACAGGGTGGGTGGGTTAAGGGCTTTTTCAATATGGTGGGTCAACTATCTTCCCTCCAGGCAAAAACCACCTGGATAGCAAAGATTTGCTTGAGTAAGATGACCTCTGCAATGTGAGGGAATGACTCAGCACAGGAAACAGGGGTGTCTTCCTTCTGAGCTCTAACCCCAGATCCCCCCAACCCTTGCTTATGCTTATACAGCTCCAGTCAACTCTGCCCTCCCTTTGCCAGAGCCCAAGGTGAGTGGCTGCACTTGAAATTTTATGCATTGGCCCTTGAAGAGGGTGCCTGCATTTCCAGCCATCTCTCCCTGGCAGACAGAAAACCTGCTGCTTTTCACAGCCAGATGTTATGTGGGCACCTTTCTCAGTTCTCATACTCTCTGCTGGGGCCCAGCTTGGGGACTAGATTCCAGAGTTCTCAATGGCCCCCCATCCCCTCTGAAGAGCTGAGATATCCCTCTAGAACTTTAGCTGCTATATGTGGGAGCCTAACCAGCCCTTTTGTGCCTCTGCCCTTCCTACCAGTCTCTATGCAGTCTCCACTTTCTGTCACTGGTTATCAGGGTTCTCTCTAGCTAGTCTTCAGTTGATTATTCAGGGTGGTTGTTTTGTACCTTAGTTGTAATTCCAGTTTGGTCCTGGGAACATATCTGTGAACTTCCATTTACTCTGCTGCTTTTTTAAATCTTCCGATGTCAACGTTTCAGTTAAGAAGTTTAAATGCTTTTCCAATGTGATCATCAGATTCACTCCTCTTCAATAACTGGATTGTCAAGTGTTTTAAGAGCCTGTATGTTACTTTCCTGCCATAATTACCTCATCTTCCTCCTAATGAATGACTGCTTTTGATCTGAAACCTTTTTCTGTTATAATTAAATTTGTTAAGTCAGATATTTCTATTGACTTCTTTACTCATTTGTCACATTTTAAAATTTTCCCTTAAATTTTATCTGAAAATTTTAATACATAAATTAAAAAAATGTTAAAAGAGGGTATATATATATATATATATATATATATATATATATATGAAGTCTGTAGTTTCTTTACTTTATTATAGCATTCCAAAACAACTTTTGAAATGATAGTGAAAATAGTGTTTTAAAGCTTTATCAACATTTTGAATAAACTTTTTACATTTCACATCCATTCAGGTTTCCCTTATTTTTTTGTAACAGGTATGAAGGTGACAGCTTTGAGACAGGCGCAGCATCTTGTTACACAACCTTTCTAAAGAAATATCCAAGTTGGGTCTGTGTTTAAAATGTCCCATCTACAAGACAAACTCCCAAAGTAAACAAAAACTGTTGCAAATATAGAAGCAGTCACGACCTCAGGTACAGTTGAGGCAGCTTTTCTCCATTGAGTTCAGGAGAATGGGCTGCACACGGCACGTATCCTGCAATAGCCGTGGGTGAGTTGGCACAGTGGCCATAGTTTTTCTGGAAGTTATTCTTACATCTGGACAGATACAGTAATTTAATGACACTTGAGAGATACTGAAGACCATGTAAATAAGCCAATAAATACATCCCAATCCAATTTATCCTGAGCCAAACCCACAAGGCACCCATAGCTACTCTCATGCCAGCCCGCATAGAAGTGTTTCAGAGGGGAAGGTAGAGTGAAAATAGAAGTGATCTTAATTGATTATGTTTAAAATATCTTACCTTCAAATTTATGAAAATATACAACCATGTGAACATATTGTGAGGCCCCTCCCAGGACCTTGAAAGGGGCCCAGGCAAGTGAGGTGCCCCAAAGCTTATCACAAGCTTCACTGTAAATCCAGCTCTGTTCCCCTCAACCCTTCTGTGGGCTCTCCTGCTGCAGAATGAAGATTAAACCCTGGGCCACAGGTAAAAGCTCCGCATGACTTGCTCTACCTCCCACCACCAGGCCAGGCACTGGCAGACTGCCATTTCTTTTCTCCCTCCCTCTGAGTGCCTTTCCTCAGGAGACATCCTGAGCTCCACTTCCTTCCCCCACCCTTGCTGAAGTGGATGCTGTGATGAGACCCTTGCACAGGTCAAGGCTCTTTCTCCCCCAGCGGCCAAGTGTGTTGGTCGCTGGTGGATGGTAGTTGAATCATCACTCTTCTGGACATGCCCTCAGTCAGAGGGCTGCCTAGCCCAGGGTCATGTCCCTTTCCTGGGGACAGTCATAGCCAATGACTCATCAAGTTTGGGAACAACTCTGAAAGGCCAGCCCAGCCCAGCCCAGGGCTCCTGGTGTCAGCTGAGCCCCATGTTATGACCACATGGCTGTTCAATGTCTCACTCTCCTGCAGGTGTTGATCCACATTGTCCCCAGGAAAGTCCCTGCCTGTGGATCTCTGTCTCAGAGTCAATTTCCAGGAGAGCTGTGCTACCTTTTCCATGCTTAAGTCATCCCCAGGCATCCCTCCCAGTTCTTATCTCTCAGGCAGGCCCTTCCTTGACTCCCTACTTTTGAGCACATGTCTGCATGGAGGCCATCTCTCCTCTTCCTTCCTGACACAGTAGCACTTCCAAGCCTGCCTGACAGGTTGAGCCCATTGAAGGCCCTGCAGAAGCTGCCACTCTCTGGGTTCTCCACCCTAGGCTCCAGATAAGTGCTCAAGGGCTCCATCTGGGCACATGGCCAGAAAGCATAGTCACAGACAATCTGGGGTCAGGCAGACTTGACTGCAGGCCACCAGTGATGCTGGACATGTTCTTCCTGTGCATTGGGGACCTCATCGCTCACTCCAAAGTGCCCCTCACTCAACCATGGAAGGGAAGGGAAGACCCCACAGAAATGCTGGCTGGTGTCCTCCTCAGCTGAGGGAGCAGGGTGAAGCTGGCAGGCAAGAAAGAGAGGCCAGGTAAGGAAAGGCTGTGAACTGAATATTTGTATCATCCCATAATGCATATGTTGAAGACTGATCCCCACTGAGATGATATTAGAATGTGGGCCTTTGGAAGGTGATTCATTCATGAAGGTGAAGCCCTCAGGAATGACATTAATGCGTTTATAATAAGACATGAGAGAGATGCCTTTTCTTTCCAAAATGTGAGAAGACAGAGAGACAATGGCAGCCTGCAACCCTCACCAGAACCTGACAATGTGGGCACCCTGATGTCAGGCTTCAAGCCTCCAGAACTGTGAGGAGATATGTGTTGTTTTAAATCGAAGCATTTTTGTTAGAATAGCCCAAGCCAACGCAGACGAAGTGAGGGAGTACTCCTGGTACCTCTGAAGGCTATGACTGTGGTTGGGCCTCTAAGTTACTGGGGGCCATGGGAATCAAAGGCCAAGACAATGGAAGAGGCTACACAGTGGTCCCCTTGTTCCCACTGGACAAATTGGTGCCAGTATGTAAATGGGGAACTGGGCCCCACAAAACTCAGGATACCACCCAGTCCCATAGTTCAATGGACCAGTTCCCTGTAGACCTGGGTCCAAATGACCAGAGGCAATGCAGGTGCATCAAGCAGAAAATGACAACTCAGCAAAAGTTGAGAAAGAAAGGAAAACACCATGACTCCACCACACAGAACCTGCTCCTCTACACTTTTGGTTTATTTCCTCCTGGACGACTAGGAGTACTAAACAGAGAGAAGTTACCCTGAATGAACATGCTTCTACTTTGATACCTCGGTGCTATTATGGGAGAAACAGTTTAATGTTATTAAAAGGTTACATAATATGTTTAAATGCTTACAAATATTTTATCCAGTAGAGATAGTTAAATATTTAAGAGCACAATTTTACGTGTCCTGAGTGAATTTGGAGCTTATCACAGAACCCTGGGACAACCTGACTGGGCTGTGTCATGGGCTAGGTCAGTGGTCAGCAAACTGCGGCTCGGCAAACCGCGGCTCGCGAGCCACAGGCGGCTCTTGACCCCTTCAGTGTGACTCTTCCACAAAATACCGACTTCTGCGCATGGGTCATGAAGTTTCAATCGCACTGTACGTGCGCGTCCGCACATGGTATTTTGTGGAAGAGCCACACTGAAGGGGCCAAAGAGCCGCATGTGGCTCGTGAGCTGTGGTTTGCTGACCATGGTTCTAGATACTCTGGACAGCGCTGACATACCTAGCAGGCCAGGAACACTGCCTGGTGGGTCTGGAAGCCTGAATGGCCGGCTTTCTGTTTCAGGAAGGGAATATTTAGCATTTCTGAACTGTTGAGGCCCTGGGTCTCCATTCTCCATCCGTCAGCATGTCCCCAGTGGATACCATGTGCCAGGAGCTTGGGATGTGAGGATAAGCAAGTTGGGCACTTAGCTGACTCGCCCTAGGAAAGAATGGCACCAGGTCACACGGCGAGGAAGGAGGGACCCAGGGCTTGAACTCTGGGTATCCCTGGCACTATGACTGTCTGCCAATTCTCAGCTATACAGGAAACATAAGCACAACACAGGAGCATCATGAGGACTTTGCATCAGGCATGTATCTCTGAAACAGTCCTCAGAAGTTCGTGGGTGGATGATGCTTCCCCAGGGTGCTTTATGTGGACACAAGAGCACATAGAGGAAGGACCCTATCCTGCCGAGACACACTGAGGCAGAAGCACCTGGCTGGGCCTTCCTTCCTCCTGTTGCCTTGACCCTGGCTCTGGCAGGGAGGGCAAGATGAAGCCACCAGCCTGGCCTGCGGGGCATATCCACCTGGGAGGACCCTTTGTACTTTGGCCTGGCCTTGCCTCCACGGTACATGCATATAGGCTTCATGGCTGAAAGCCAAGCCCTTCAGAGAGCAGATCTGAGCCAGGTCTCCAGTACACTGGACAGGGCAGCACACCAAGCAGGCACAGGAAACACTTAGGTCAGTTAGTCCTTCCCTCTCTCCCACAATCACCCAACCTTCCTGGGAGCCACATGTGTTAACCATGCCTTTTATTTTCTGGACTAGAAGCCCATTGCAGGAGGATTCCTGCAAGAACAGGGCTTCCTTGGGCCGATCGCACTGCCAAGCCCCGCTGTCCAGGGCTGCTCACGGGTGTCCCGGCTGGGGGCGGGGCTTAGGCAGCTCGATCACTCCACTAAGCCCCGCTGCACGGGGCCGCTCATGGGGGTCCTGCGGGGCTTAGGTGGCTCGCCGCACACGGGGGTCCCAGCCGGCGGCGGGGCTTAGGCGACACACGGGGGCCCGGATGGCGGCTCGCACTGGCCCGCCCTACCTGCAGTATGCAAATTAGCTGCCATATTTGCTGGCGGTTAATTTGCATACCACGCTGATTAGCCAATGGGAGGCATAGCAAAGGTACGGTCAATTACCATGTTTGTCTATTATTAGATAGGATTCTGATACTGTGACATCTGGGGCCTTGCTGATTCTGGAGGGGCTGCCCCTCCCGGGGTTGGCTAGTTCCTAGAGATAGTGAACTACTAACCTGAGAACATGCCTTCATATGCAAACCACCTAATCCAGAGCTCCCAACCCAACCACCTCCTCTGCAGGCTCTCACACTCTGGACCACTTGTCCTTATCACCCAAAGACAAGTGCCAGAGGGCTACAGGCAGCTTCTATGCCCCAGTGCCCATTGACATGTTCACACTAGCCAATCCTAAGCCTGCTTACCCAAATTCAATGTCCACTGTTTCTTCCTGTGGAAACCACAGTTCCCATGTCCCTCTGCTTCCTGATCCATTCTGCTGCTTTCTGGTGTCTTCCCCCTCTTCCCTGTGGCATGCTAGGGGATGGGGGTGGACACTCCTTTTGAGATCTGTGAGGAAAAAACTCCCTTTTCAATAACAATCATCTCCTGCTGGCTTTACTCTATCTGAAGTTTTCAATTAATATACTAACTTTCAAATACCATGCTCCTCTTATTTGCCATGCTCCCCTCAGCACAGTCCACTAAACACACACTCTCTGCCTGGAGTGCTGCTCCCACTTCTCTATACCCTTGGGTTTCAGCGGGGGTCACTGATTGAGTGTCTCCCTGAGCTCCCTGACAGGCCACTCCTCATCCCTGTCTTCACTATCATGTCACCACTGCTTCTTCACATTCATGGCCGATGCCCACAGACAACGGGTACCATGGAGGTGGAGCAGGCCTGATACATGGAATGAATGAGCGAATGAATTAGTAAATGGATGGGTGCATGATCGGGTCTGGAGAGGGATACGGGAAGTTGGCCAGCCAGGGAGGGACCATGGGAGGGCTCCAGGGCATGTCCAGCCTGTATTGCTCAGTGTCAATTGGCTGGATCTCAACAGCAAGGTAACCTACTGGTTGGAGTGTCTGCCCCCTGGTGGTCAGTACACATCATAGCGAGCGGTTGAGCTGCCTTAGCATATCATTAGCATATTATGCTTTGATTGGTTGAACGGCCCACTGGCCTACTGGACAATTAGCATATTAGGCTTTTATTATATGGGATATTCCACCTCCTACTTCTAAGAATTCATTAAGTCTGGGGGCACAGCCAAATCACCTGGGCATCTCTTAAAAATACCAAGTCCTAGGTCAGTGATGGCGAACCTTTTGAGTTCGGCGTGTCAGCATTTTGAAAAACCCTAACTTAACTCTGGTGCCGTGTCACATACAGAATTTTTTTGATATTTGCAACCATAGTAAAACAAAGACTTATGTTTTTGATATTTATTTTATATATTTAAATGCCATTTAACAAAGAAAAATCAACCAAAAAAATGAGTTCGTGTGTCACCTCTGACACGCGTGTCATAGGTTCGCCATCACTGTCCTAGGTCTTCAAACAAAATATGCTTGTGAATGTTCACAGTAGCACATTCACAAATGCCAGAAGGTGGAGTCAACTCAAATGCTCACTGATGGACAAAAAGATCCACAGAATGTGGTCCATTTAGACAGTGGGACATTACACAGCCACAAAAAGGTATGAAGCACTGACACAGCCCACAACATGGAACCTTGGAGACATTATGCTGAGTGAAAGATGACAGATATACTAGTAAAAGGCCACATAACATATGATTCCAGTTATAAGAAATTCCAGAATAGGCAAATACACAGAGGCTGAGAGTATATCAGTGGTTGCCATGGGCTGGAGAGAGGAAGGGAATGGAGACTCAATGCTTAATGGGGTCTTCTTTTGGGGTGGTGAAAAAGTTCTGGAACTATAAAGTAGTGATGTAACTAAACATCTCTGAATCGTATACTTTAAAGTGGTTAAAATAGCACGTTTTATGTTACTTAGATTTCACCATAATTTAAAAAATAGCAAAAACAGTTCCTGATCCTTATTGCAAACCAAAACCTGAAGAGGGGTAGACCTGGGAATCTGTAGATTTAAGAAGCTCCACCACAAACAAAATAAAATTAAGCAGAATTTAAGACCCACCTGGAAGAACCTCAGGCTTAGCCTATCTGGGGACTTTTCAGGCCTGGGTTGGGGGAACTTGCATTGGAGTCCACGACCCTCCCACACAGAGTAGGTATACACACCTTCAGTGGGTTGAGCCCTGGGGGGCTGTGACCCAGGTTTAGGCACATCTGCAAAAGCCAGCCCCGTTGCAAGTGACTGGCTGAGAGGTAGGTATGAGACTTCATCGGAGCTGATGAGAATTAGGCTGTGATTTAGGAGACAAAGTACTGGGAGAGAAAAGCCTGTTTTTCTGGCAATTTGCTGGAGGTGAGAAGTGGGCCTGGGAGGATGGCAGGTGATGGTGGGTGACTACTGAGCAACCTCAAGGGACAAGTTGGCCCTCTAAGGGGCAAATACCAAATTCTAGAGTCTAAGCCTGAAGCTAGGCCTGGGGAACCAGCAGCCACCTGACTCCAATGTTGGCCTCAAGGTGAAGTGACCCAGTCACGCACAGTGTGCAGGGGGGACTGAGTCTGCTGGAATCCCCCAACTGCTCCTCAGAGGAGGGAGTTCTCTTGAAGCCCTCTCCTCTGTTCCTGTCTTTGCTCCAGCCTTGTCCTCTGGATCTCTTTCCTGACCTTTCTGCTTCCTATCCTGATAGCCCTTCCTCCAGGACATCCCTGAGGAGGGAGTTCTCTAGGTAGAGGGTTGAAGCACAGATAGGTGCTCTGAGACATCAGGTTTGCTCTGAAAATAAAAAACAGTGTGTGGGAAGCACAAGGGCAGAAGCTTGGAGAGTGAGTCATGTGGGGATTATTAGAAAGGAGGCAGGAAAAGCCCTCATCTCCACCCCAAGGGCTCTGAAGGGACTGCCCCTGGATATCTGAGCTTGTCATGTGGTCTGCCGTCTGCCCTGACTCACCTTGCCAGGTGCACACATGGTCCCATCCAGTGGGGGGCCCTTCTTGGTCTTGCAAAAGTAGGGATTGTCAGGGTGGCTGCACCACAGCTGCTTGCAGGGATCGAAGGTCCGGAACTGGAAGAGAACACCAGCCACTGGTCAGGGTGCTTCCCACTGTGGGGACCCTATTCCCCAGAGACCTCTTGGACAGCTATGCAACTGGCACAGCTTGACTGCCTGTGATAGGCTTGTGTGGCCAGCGGGTGCCCTGAATTCCATGTGATTCTGAGGCCATGATAATCTCGAGAGTACAGCCGCTAATTCAAGTCTCTGTGGGATACTGTCCTCCCCAGCCTTCAACCCTTGTTGGCTGCAGCCCCCATGGAGCCTGGACAGACTGGGGAGCCAGTGAGCCTGGCGTGAGGGCTGGGTGGGCATCTCTCTGGCCCAGGAGCTGTCACTACAGGGCCCTAAGGGCACCCCCTGTTCCCCTGCTATGAACACTCCACCTCTTGAATTTCTCCTGAAGCCCTCTCCTCTGTTCCTGTCTTTGCTCCAGCCTTGTCCTCTGGATCTCTTTCCTGACCTTTCTGCTTCCTATCCTGATAGCCCTTCCTCCAGGACATCCCTGAGGGACACAGCTGAAACTCAGACCTAGCCATGCTCTCCCTCTTCAAACTTTTACAGAGCTCCCCATTGCCCACCACCTTCCTTAGGCCAACATGCAAGAGGTTAGACAGCCTCATCAGTACCCAGATCCACCACCTGCTCACTGTGTGGCCTTAGGCAGTTTACCTAACTTCTCTGGGCCTCAATTTCCTCATCTGTAAAGTGGAATACTTTGCTTACTTCCTACATGGAGGTGGGATGAGCATTGAGTCAGACACTAATATATACACCACTGCTCTTGCCATACTGTCTCAAACCTGGTGGGCCTCAATCAGCAGATACACTCAATTTTGATGACCTGTGTTGATGCTAATGGCTTTGTCTTGGCATTCAACCCTGGGGAACAATTGGTTGCTCCTCAGCATGCTATGTTCCTGCACCTTTAGGCCTTTGCACATGTGATTTCTGCCTTCTGGAATGCCCTGTCCTCCCATTCAACCTTTACACCTTGCTTCTTCCTAGGGAAGTCCTCTTGAATTCTGCAGACCACACAGGGGCCACACCATGCCCCCACCATCCCTTGATGCTCCCCAGGTTACAGCGCTTGTCAGCTGTGTGCTCCCTGCCCAGGACCAAGTCTAGATGGGCAGGGTGGGCACTGTGTGTGACTGGGTGCAGAGGGAGATGTTGCCCCCAGGGTGCCGGCTCCGACACTCACCGCGGTGCACATCATGTAGCCCAGGCCGAAGTCGAAGCGGCACTGCTCGTTCATGGAGTAGTGCAGCCCAGGAAGCTGGGGCAGCGCCGGCCAGTCGTGGGCGAAGGGGTCATCCCGCAGGCAGTCATAGGAGCTGTGAGGGGACACGTGGGCACTGCAAGCTGCCTTCAGCCGGACTGGCCATCCAGTCTGTGGGGCTGCTGAGGCCCCTTCTGGAGCTGTGATGATGGGCCTGTCTGCACACCCCAGCTCTCAGCTGGGCTGCCTCTCCTTGCTGCATCTCTGTTTCTTTGTGTGAACTACCCAGGACCTGATTTGCCCAGATCCCAAGTGTCCTTTGAAGGTGCTCCCCAACAGTGGGATCCCCCACACTAACCTGCACTGCTCTTTCCCTCTCACCTCCCCTGTACCTCAAATTGGAGGACCCAAGGTCTGGGGGTTTGCATTGGGCCCAGGAACACTGGGACACGCACCCCAGGGTTTCAGGTTGTCCTTGGGGGACACGGGTGGTACTCACTGCAGGTAGCGGCTCAGCTCTTGCTGGCTGCAGCGGGACCAGTGGAAGCGGTGGAAGGCTGCCTGCACCAGGGGTGCCATGATGCTGCCCAGACGTACCTCGTCGCCACAGCGGTTGCCCTGCCCATCGTGTTCCATGCCTAGCCTGTTCAGGGAGCCAAGGCAGCCTCATTGGACCCTCACCTGGCTGCACTTACCTGTCAGCTCTACCCCTCCCAAATGCTGGGAGGGCCCCCCAACCTCCCTCCACTGGGCCCTCCTGGACCTTGGCTGTTTTGGTCTGCCCTAAGCCAGGTGATACCAAGTTTCCATTGGTAGAATCTGAAAGGCAGGGGCACACTGGGGAGATGGCATCCAGCAGCATTCCCCTCAGTGTCCTGTCCCCAAGGCAGGGGGCTGTGACATGAGATCACAGTGGAGCCCAGCTCTCCGGGTATCTTGGCACACTCCCCACACAGGCCCGGCAGCCCTGTGGCACTTCCCATCAGTATCTGTCCAGCCTGGAGATTTAGGTGGTGCCTGGGGCATGTTCCAGGGCCTGCCTCCCTCAAAGCCTCAGTTATTCATCTGTAAAGTGGGGTAATCCAGGGAAGATCCTCAGCACCCACTCAGCTCTTTCTTTGTTATGTTTCCTTAATAGAAAGTGAACATTGGGTCTGCCCTATGCAGTGCTGGGAGGACAGGCCATCATATCTTTTTCATATGGGTTTGTGCCTCTCAGGGTTCAGAGAAGTGGGGTCCCTCAAACCCCAACCTTCCCCAGATAACCAGGACTGTGAGGCCACTTACACGTGGCCGGTCTCGTGGGCTACCACAAACGCCGAGGAGAAGCCGTCCTCATGGTTCAGGGTGCAACTGCGAACGGGGTGGCACATCCCGGTGACAGGAGCATAGCCTGGGAGGAGACAAAGGGTGGCTCCAGCTCCCAGTGACCTCACCATCCCCAAATGAGCAGAGTTGACTGCTCCAGGCTGGCACAGCTCAGAAGACTCTCACCCCAGGCAGCAGGCCTCAGTTCTGCCCCTCAGTTCCCCAAGCCCAGATCTCACCTGGGAGAACTTTCTGCCACCTGAGCACCCTCCCACTTGCCATTCTCTTGCACACAACCTCCCACCTTCCAACTTTGCTGGGTGACCCATAAGACCCTAGCTAGACCTACTTCCATAAGACACAGAGGGCTGCAGCGAGGGTGGTCCTCAAAGCTGCTCAGAGGCAGAGCCAGGCAATGAATACTAATGTGCCACCCTGCCCTGCTGGCCACAGAGGGGATGAGCCAAGTAGACTGAGGGCACACAGCTATAACTCAGCTAACTCTGAGCTTTGGCTGAGAAGATTCTGAGCCACATTCCTACCAAAGGGTCCCCTCCATCAGGAGTCTAAGGGAAAGGTGCACCCAGAAATGGAAGGCAGAGAGTGGGAGGGGTGGTGGTAGCAGGGCACATCCCCCCTGACATTGATGCACAGTGACCCTCCAGCCACCCCACCCAGTCAAACGGCTTTGAAAGACACTGAATTCACAGATAACAGGGAGGAGATGCAGTGCATTTTGCCAGTCCATTGACACTGTGTGGCCCTGTGGAGACCCACAGAAAGCAAGGCAGGGCTGAGGGACAAGGAGGGTGGGAAAGCCTGCGGAGGAGGACTGAGCCCTGCTGGGTTGAGCCTAGTCACTGGGTTTCTTCAGAAGTCTCAGGGAAGCCTCCAGAACCAACTGCACAACCACTGACAGGGAGGAGGTGGGTGGGACGCCCTAGCCCATCTAAAACAGCAAAACCAGAAAATGGGGCCTGCCATTTGGCCCTGGGCAAGATAAAGAAGTGCATACAGAGCTGCCTATGCCAAGTGGGGTCTCTGCTATGATACCTGGAGGGTTTGAAAGGCCCACAAAGCCAGGGGCCCCAGCTCTAGGAGCCCTGATCTAGTCTCACTCCCCTCAATCCCCATGGGGAGATACCAGGACAATTTGTCCAAAGAGAAAAGTTGAGAAGAAGGGAAGAAAGTGTGATTTTAAACTTGTCTGTACAAGTACAGAAATCTTTTTCACTTGGAATAAACAAGAAAATTTGTATCTTCAAGTATTTTTTGCTCTGTGGATTTTGAGATAATTGTTCTTGAATCAGGATGCCAGAGCAAAACTTGGGAGATCTTCCCTCTGTCCTTTGTATACAAACCTTGCCTATGAATGTGCCTTGTGCAAGTATTTCTCACTCACCTTGCTTAGCATTATGTGAGCCTTTATGATCTGAAGATTTGAAAAAGTATCTTTATCTTTATATTCTTCCCTTTTATTTAGCTGCTGTTCTCTCTTTCTGGAAATCTTAGATACATATTGGACCTCCTGAATTGTCTATATCTCCTAACTTTTCTCTCATATTTTAATATTTTTGGATGCCTTTGACTTTTTACTTCAGCTTTTGAATTTTCTATTTTACCCATCATATCTTTAATTTCATAAAAACTCTTCTTCATTTTCTTTTTTTTTTTAAATCTTTATTGTTCAGATTATTACATTTGTTCCTCTTTTTTCCCCCATAACTCCCCTCCTTCCAGCTCCCACCCCACCCTCCACCCTCACTCCCCACCCACTGAGTTCATCCATAGGTGCATGATTTTTGTCCAGTCTCTTCCCGAATCTCCCATTCCCCTTTCCCCCCCAAGAATAGTCAGTCCATTCCCTTTCTATGTCCCTGATTCATTATAGTCACCAGTTCATTCTGTACATCAGGTTATTTATTCACTTGATTCTTAGATTCATTTGTTGATAGATGCATATTTGTTGTTCATAATTTGTATCTTTACCTTTTTCTTCTTCCTCTTCTTAAAGGATACCTTTCAGCATTTCATATAATACTGGTTTGGCGGTGATGAACTCCTTTAGTTTTTCCTTATCTGTGAAGCTCTTTATCTGACCTTCAATTCTGAATGATAGCTTTGCTGGATAAAGTAATCTTGGTTGTAGGTTCTTGGTATTCAGCACTTTGAATATTTCTTGCCATTCCCTTCTGGCCTGCAAAGTTTCTGTTGAGAAATCAGCTGACAGTCGTATGGGTATTCCCTTGTAGGTAATTGAGCCTCTTTCTCTTGCTGCTTTTAAGATTTTCTCTTTGTCTTTTGCTCTTGGCATTTTAATGATGATGTGTCTTGGTGTGGTCCTCTTTGGATTCCTTTTGTTTGGGGTTCTCTTCGCTTCTTGGACCTGTAAGTCCATTTCTTTCACTAGGTGGGGGAAGTTTTCTGCCATTATTTCTTGAAATAGGTTTTCAATATCTTGCTGTCTCTCATCTTCTGGGACTCCAATGACTCTGATATTAGTCCGCTTAAAGCTGTCCCAGAGGCTCCTTACGCTGTCTTCACACTTTTGGATTCTTTTTTCATTATGCTTTTCCAATTGGGTGTTTTTTGTCGAATCTTTGGTTTGATTCTTGCACTCCTCTGGTCTGCTATTGGGTATAATATTCTTTATTTCAGTCCGTGTATACTTACTTTCTAATTTCTTTATCGTAGCATCGAGGGTCTCATTAGTTTTCGTGAGGCTCTGCACAAATTTATGGCAAGCCCTCAAAATTGCGATTCTTAGCTCCATATCCTCCATTTCTGTCATGTTTTTTTGTCTCCGCATCTTTTATGCTTTCTTGGTGCACCCCCTTGTGGTCTCTGTGCGCAGTCTTGTTCTAGCGAAGCCTTAATTGTTGTAGTTAACACTAGAGGGATTTGACCATCAGGCCGACTGGCGGTGGAAATCAGCTGTGGGAAAACTTCAGTCCTCAGGGGAGGTGCTAGTCTAGCCCTTGCCTGAGGCGGTCGGCAAATGGTTGTGCGCAGGGTTTGGGCGGGGCGGGCTCAACAGGGTGGGGGGGAGGGAGCAGCTATGGCCACTCTCAGTCCGTCCCCAGGGGCTCTGCCTCTCTGTCCCAGCAATCGCTGCAAACCTTGGAGGGGCCGTAGCCAGACAGTCCCGCTTCTCCCGTTTGAGTCTGGGTCCCTAGAGACTCGCCCGGATCTGTAGCCCAGAGTCTGAGATTCGCTCCTGATTGAAAACGACAATCGCGCCCTCAGCCGCCAGCCCGCTTTGCGCGCGCACCCTCACCACCGCACCGCCGTACCTTTAAATTTTCCACACTGCGCCTCCGCTGAGCGTCGGAATGCTGTTGTTCTTGCTTCTAGTTGAAGAGACTCTCCTCAGCCAGCCTTCCCGTGGTTCTGGTTGATGTCCGCTCCGACTTTTAGTTGTATTTTTGAAGTGGTTGTCCACGGCGGCAGTCTCTGGTGTTTTACCTATGCCGCCATCTTCGATTCTCCCTTCATTTTCTAATTCTTCTTAGCAACCTGTTCTGGGTTTATGGGCATATTTTTCTAAACATTCTTGGAATATTACTTTTTAAAAAGTTCTTTTTCATTTTCTAAATTATCTGTTTCCTCTGGAGTCAGTTTTCTGATTTTGTTTTTCAATATGGTTCATTTTTTTTAATGTCTAATAATCCTTAGCTGTCCTTTCACATTTTTACTTATTTATTTATTTATTGGGGGGACTAATTTTATTGTATGATAATTTTTAAAACAAATGAAAATAAAAACACATACAGAATCTCTTCTGGGGGGTGGTGGGGTTCTGGCTACAGATGTTTATGGCTTCCCATAGGGGGTGAAGGGAAGAGAAGGAAAAGGTTTGCTTTGTAAAGACCAGCCTGCTTATAAGTCTTTCATGTGCTTCTCAGATGTCATTCAGACAAACTGACCCTCCACTTCCTTTAGTCACTCCAATTTGTTGATCCTTTCACATATTTATTTTATTTTTAAAATATATTTTTATTGATTTCAGAAAGAAAGGGAGAAGGAGATCAAGCCCCCAGGAATCTAACTGTGACCTCCTGGTTCATACTCAACCACTGAGCAACACCAGCTAGGCTCCTTTCATTTTTTTTTTTATCCTCATCCAAGGATATTTTTTCTATTGATTTTTAGAGAGAGTGGAAGAGAAAGGGAGAGACAGAGAGAAACATTGATGTGAGAGAGAGACATCAGTTGGTTGCCTCCTGCATGCCCCCTACCAGGGCCAGGATACTGCAACCGAGGTATGTGCCCTTGACTGGAATCGAACCCAGGACCCTTCAGTCCACAGGCCAACATTCTATCCACTGAACTAAACCAGCTAGGACTTTTTTCATATTTTTAAATGAAGGATGAGGTCATTTAATATAAAAGCTTCCTCTCCTATGGGACAGTTTCCTCTCCGGTGGAACAGCTCTGCTTCCCATTAGCGCTCTTGCCTGGACAACAAGACTGACAGAGTGCTCTATTAGTCAGCTGTAGACCGTGAAGGGGTGAGAGCAACCCCTTGATCTGTGCTCAATGGGCTGGAGTCACATTCCCTGTTCCCACCTGCGTCCCATTGTGGTGCTGAAAGGGAGCCACTCTAGTGTCAGAGATAATTTATTAACAGAAATGAATCTTAGCCCGACCAGCATCACTGGAGAAGTCTCCCTAGTAATGCAAATATGGGCAAGTGGTCAGCACAGAGAGTGGAATGAGAAGCAGAGAAGTGCATGTAATAATTCAGGGAAGAAAGTGGTGAGAGGAATAAGTATAAATATGCTTGTGTTTATGAGAAGGATTACTGGAATGATCAACCAGAAACTAATAAAAATGACTATCCATAGAGGATGAGGTGGGTGAAATGAGTCCAATCCTCTGAATAATTATCCTATATAATAAAAGCCTAATATGCTAAGTGTCTGGTCGACTGGTCGGTCATTCAACCAATCAAAGTGTAATATGCTAGTGATATGCAAAGGCCGCTCAACCACTTGCTATGATGTGCACTGACCACCAGGGAGCAGACTCTCTGACTGGTAGGTTAGCTTGCTGCTGGGGTCTGGCTGATCAAGACTGAGTGATACAGGCCTGGACACGCCCTGGAGCCCTCCCGCATCCCTCCCTGGCCCCAACCATGCTCCAGTGGCATCCCTTGACCTGGCCTGTGCCCTCTTGCAATCCGGGACCCCTTGGGGATGTTGGAGAGCCAGTTTTGACCTGATCCTGCAGGCCAGGACAAGGGACCTCACTGGTGCACAAATTTGTGCACTGGGCTTCTAATTTCTATATAGATTGCTCAAGTTCTTTCTTTTGAAGTGCAACAAATGTCCATAAAAATGCACAAGTAATAAGGATACAACTAGGGAATTATCACAGTGATCACACCCACATGGGCACCTACCTGGTCATGAAATAAAACTGTACTCACACTGCAGAAGCCTCTTCTTGGAACTCCCCTCCTTCCCTAACTTTTAACAACACAGATCAGTTTTGCCCACTTACAAAGCTGAAGTAAATGGAATCCTAAGTATATATTCTTCTCTGTCAAGCTTTTCACTCAGCATTCCATGTGTGAGATTCATCTCCAGTGTGGTATGTACCTGTAGTTCTGATTTCTGTGTGAATACATCTTCATCTGCTTCCTGTTGATGGATTTAAGTAACTCCGTGTTTAAGAGTTATTGTAAGTAATGCTGCCCTGAATGTTCCTGCATCATCTTTCGGTGCACACGTGTTTGCACTTCTGGTGGGAGCATATCTGGGAGTGTCACTGCAGGGTGGGTTTTTGTTCAGCTTTAAACAATACTGCTGAACAGTTTTCCAAAGTAGCTGCACCAATTTATATTCCTACCAGAGGAGTATGAAAATGCATATCCCCATTCTCAGTAAGATGAAAGGTTTTCAGTCTTTTTTATTTTAGCCATTCTATTAGGCGTGTTCTGGATTTTGGTTGTGGTTTTGATTGAATTTCCCTAATGTCAACTGAGGCTGAACATCTTTTCATATATTTATGAATCATTCATGTTTTGTTAAGAGCCTGAGAAAGTCTCTTGCCAACGTTCCACTAGGTTGTTTGATTGTTATTATCATTGACATTGTCTTATTGATTTGTCAGAGTTCATATATTTCAGATATAAGTTCTTTATTAGATACAGGATATGTATTATGAATATTTTCCCTCAATGGATTAATGATGTCATTTTTTAGTGCAGAGATTCATTTGTATTTTATTTATTTATTACTTTTATTTATTTATTTAATTTTTATTTAATTTTTATTCTTGAGCACACACATGGACTGGAATTCATACATTCCATTCATAACTTTCTTGCCGGCAGGAGAAGGGAGGACAAAGCCAGAGAGTTAGTGACTAAAGGCGAAGAAGAAAGAGAGTCTGCTTGTAGCTGTGACTGTGATCTTCCAATGGCCCGATGCATGAGCACATGAGCAATTCACCCAGTAGCCCGGTGGTTGTCTGCATAGGACTGGGGTGCTGCTAGAGCCTTGAGGTTGCTCCCTCTCACAGGAGACCTTTATGGTTGTGGCTGGAAAAGGTGCCATGGAGTGGTGAGAGTCAGAGACAGCCAGGGTATCTTTGGGCAACAGAAGCACCCCAAAGGTTGCTTGTGTAGTGGGTTTTTAATTTTTAAAAGAATTTTATTTATTATTTTTTTTATTGTTTAAAGTATTACATATAGTATTACATATGTTTCTTTTTCCCCCCAATGACTTCCTCCCGGTCACCTCCACCCCCCAGCACATGCCCTCACCCCCTTAGTGTCTGTGTCCATTGGTTATGCTTATATGCATGCATACAAGTACTTTGGTTGATCTCTAAACCCCCGCCCCCACCTTCCCACTAAAGTTTGAAAGTTTGTTCAATGCTTCTCTATCTCTGTATTTATTTTTGTTCATCAGTTTATGATGTTCATTATATTCTGCAAATGAATGAGATCATGTGATATTTATCTTTCTCTGACTGGCTTATTTTGCTTAGCATAATGCTCTCCAGGTCCATCCATGCTGTTGGGAATGGTAAAAGTTCTTTCTTTTTTACAGCAGCATAGTATTCCACTGTGTAGATGTACCACAGGCTTTTTTTTTTAATACAAAGATGCAATTTTATTTTGCCAATCTAACACATATCAATAACTACTTGGTTTTTTATTTCATTATATATTTATTTTTATGTTTTTATTTTTTCAATTAAATCTATATTGTTCAGATTATTAAAGTTGTCCCTCTTTTTTCCCCCCATAGGTCCCCTCCACCCGGTTCCAACCCCACCCTCTGCCCTTACACCTCCCTCCCCCCCGTCCTCATCCATAGGTGTACGATTTTTTTTTCCAGTCTCTTCCCACACCCCACACACCCCTTTCCTGCTGAGAATTGTCAGTCCTCTCCCTTTCTATGCCCCTGACTCTATTATATTCACCAGTTTATTCTGTACATCAGATTTTTTATTCACTTGATTTTTAGATTTACTTGTTGATAGATATGTATTTGTTGTTCATAATTTTTATCTTTACCTTTTCCTTCTTCTACCTCTTCTTAAAGAATACCTTTCAGCATTTCATATAATACTGGTTTGGTGGTGATGAACTCCTTTAGCTTTTTCTTATCTGTGAAGCTATTTATCTGACCTTCAATTCTGAATGATAGCTTTGCTGGGTAAAGTAATCTTGGTTGTAGGTTTTTGGTATTCATCACTTTGAATATTTCTTGCCACTCCCTTCTGGTTTTCATAGTTTCTGTTGAGAAATCAGCTGAAAATCTTATGGGTACTCCCTTGTAGGTAACTGACTGTTTTTCTCTTGCTGCTTTTAAGATTCTCTCTTTGTCTTTTGCTCTTGGCATTTTAATTATGATGTGTCTTGGTGTGGTCCTCTTTGGATTCCTTTTGTTTGGGGTTCTCTGCGCTTCCTGGACTTGTAAGTCTATTTCTTTCACCAGGTAGGGGAAGTTTTCTGTCATTATTTCTTCAAATAGGTTTTCAATATCTTGCTCTCTCTCTTCTCCTGGCACCCCTTTAATTCAGATGTTGGTACGCTTGAAGTTGCCCCAGAGGCTCCTTACACTATCTTCATATTTTTGGATTCTTTTTCCTTTTTGCCTTTCCGGTTGGGTGTTTTTTACTTCTTCATACTTCAAATCTTTGACTTGATTCTTGTGATCCTCTAGTCTGCTGTTGGATCTCTGTATAATATTCTTTATTTCAGTCAGTGTATGCTTACTTTCTAGTTGGTCCTTTTTCATATCCTCGAGGGTCTCACTAGATTTATTGAGGGTCTCACTAAATTTATCAGCGGTTTCTAGAAAATTCTTGAAAAACCTTATAAGTTTGGTTTTGAACTCTATATCCAGTAGTTTGCTTTCCTCCATTTCTGTCATTTGTGACCTGTTTCTTTGTCTCTGCATTTTGGCTGCTTCCCTGTGTTGACAGAGTGGCTTTCTGTGCTAGGTGTCTTATAGGGCCCAGTGGCTCAGCCTCCCCAATTACCTGAGGTGGACACTCTTGGTGCACCCCTTTGTGGACTTTGTGCACAGTCTTGTTGTAATTAAGCCTTGATGGTAGGTATCACTGGGAGGAATTGACCTCCAGACCAATTGGCTGTGTGAATCAGCTGTGTCTATGGTGGGCGAACTTCTGTGCTGGAGACACCCTTCTGGGGCAAGACTTGCTTCATTGGGGCTTTGGTGCTCACTGAGTCTGCCACCTGAGTGTGTCTCTTATGGATCTGAGGAGTTGTAATCTGGATGGTCCCACTCTGACCACTGAGTACACTGGCTCTTGGACCTCTAAGGAGGTGCTAATTTAGCCTCTGCCTGAGGCTACCCAGCAAGAGTTACAGAGAGATCTGCAGATTCCTCTTCTTTGTTTGGGGTTTGGAGGTGCCCAGATGAGGCCCAGCTGTGAAACAATACAAGATGCTGTGGGTCCTTAGCCTTCTTTTGGATGTTCTGTGTCTCTCTGACCCAGCTGCAGTTTGTTAGGTAATTTTCAGATTTCAAAGGGCCAAGCCATTCAAATGCAAAAGCCTCTGCACACAGCTTGGGTGGGGCGGGGTCTCAGGGAATCAACAGGGTGGAGCAAACAGCTATGGCTGATCCTCAGTCCTGCCCTAAGAGGTCCTGGGTCCCAGTGTCCTGTGGTAATCACTGCAAGCATCTCTGAGAGAAAGCCGCCCTCGAGTTCCGCCAGATGCCAGACAGTCCAGTTTCTCCCCATATGAGTCTGGGTCCCCAGAGACTCGCCCAGAACTGGAGTTCAGAAAAAGACAGCTGCGTCCTCAGTTGCCAGCCCTTTCCGCATGCACCTCCGTACTTCTGCATTTTACTTCCGCACCTCCTCTGAGTCTCAGTGTGCTTTTCTCTTTCCTTCTAGTTGTAGAATTTCCACTCAGCCAGCCTTCCTGTGTTCTGGATGAAGTCCGTTTTGTCTATGAGTTGTATTTTTGATGTGGTTGTGTGAGGCAGCAATTTCCGTTGTTTACCTATGCCACCATCTTCGTTTCTCTCTCGTACAACAGTTTTTTAATCCACTCATCTACTGATGGGCACTTAGGTTGTTAACAAATCTTAGCTATTGCAAATTGTGCTGCTATGAACATCGAGGTGCATATGTCCTTTCTGATTGGTGTTTCTGATTTCTTGGGATATATTCCTAGAAGTGGGATTACTGGGTCAAGTGGAAGTTCCATTTTTAGTTTTTTGAAGAACCTCCATACTGTTTTCCACCATGGCTGCACCATTCTGCATTCCCACCAGCAGTGCAAGAGGGTTCCTTTTTCTCTGCATTCTCACCAGCACTTGCCATTTGTTTATTTGTTGATGATAGCCATTCTGACATGTGTGAGATGGTATCTCATTGTCATTTTGATTTGCATCTCTTGGATGATTAGTGACTTAGAGCATGTTTTCATATGTCTCTTGCCCTTCTGTATGTAAACTTTTGCAAGGTGTCTATTTAAGTCCTTTGCCCATTTTTTGATTGGATTGTTTATCTTTGTTTTGGTAAGATGTATGAGTTACCTATAAATTTTGGAGATTTTAACATTGGCAAATGTATTTTTCCATGCAGTGGGCTTCCTTGTTCATTTTTGATTGTTTCTTTTGCTGTGCAGAAGCTTTTTATTTTGATGTAGTCCCATTTGTTTATTTTCTCCTTAGTTTCCATTGTCATAGGAGCTGTATCGGTAAGCTATCGCTATGACATACGTCTGATATTTTGCTGCCTATGGATTCTCCTAAGATTTTATGGTTTCCCATCTTACATTTAAGTCCTTTATACATTTTGAGTTTATTTTTGTGTATGGTGTAAGTTGGTGGTCTAGTTTCATTTTTTTTGCATGTATGTGTCCAATTTTCCCAACACCATTTATTGAAGAGACTGTCTTGACTCATTGTATGCTCTTGCCTCCTTTGTCAAATATTAATTGAGCCATAATGGCTTGGGTCAATTTCTGGGATCTCTGTTCTGTTCTATTGGTCTATATGCCTGTTCTTGTGCCAGTACAAGGCAGTTTTGAGAACAGTGGCTTTGTAATATAGCTTAATATCTGGTATTGTGATCCCTCCAACTTTGTTCTTCTTTCTCAAGATTGCTGTAGCTATTTGGGGTCTTTTTTTTTTATTCCATATGAATTTTTGGAGAGTTTGTTCTAGGTCTGTGAAATATTCCATTGGTATCTTAATGGGTATTGCATTGAATCTATAGATTGCTTTGGGTAGTATGGACATTTTAATGATGTTGTTTCTATCAATCCATGAACACGGTATATTCTTCCATTTGTCTATATCTTCCTCTATCTCTTTTTTCAATGTCCTGTAGTTTTCTGAATATAGGTCTTTTACTTCCTTAGTTAAGTTTATTCCTAGGTATCTTTAATGATGTCTTTAATGAACAAAAGTTTTTAATGTTAATGTGGCACTATTTATATATTCCATTGTGTTTAGTGCTTTTTATCTCTTTTTAGAGAAATCTTCTCTTACTCCAAAAATATGGAGATATTCTATATTATTTTCTATAAGTATTATTATTTCACCTTTCATATGTAGATCTAAAATCCACTAAGATCTAGAATATCCACAAATATGATGTTTGTATACAAAGAAGGTGTGTCAGCTTAATTTTTCCTCCAATTTGGATAGTGAATTGACCTAATACCATTTGTTTTAAAGACCATCATTCTCCTCTACCTTGCTGTGCCACCTTTACAATAAAGCAAGTGTTTGTGCTTAAGTTCAACTCTCCACTCTGTTCTGTTCTAATGACATATTTGTCAATCCTTGCATCAAACTTAGTCTTTAACTATTTTGTTTTTTATAAGTATTGAGTACTTTGATCATCTTCTTCAATTGTTCTTGACCCACTGCATTTCTGTATGAACACAAGAATCAACCTTTGAATACCCTCAAAATATTCTGCTGGAACTGAGCACAGAAGCATCAACCTATAGAGCAGTTTGGAGAAATTCATATCTGTACAATAGTGAGTCTCCCCATCCATAAGCATGGTATACCCCTTTATTGATTTAATCTTTTATAATACCTGTCAACATATCTTACAGTTTTCTGGTCTAGGTCTTGGACATATTTTCTTAAGACATAATCCTAGGTATTTGCTGCCTTTTATTCTATTGTAAGTGGTACTAAATTTTAATTTGTTTGTTGTTAGAATACAAACATTCAATTGATTTTTATATAGTGACACTAGAGGCCCGGTGCACGAAATTTGTGCACAGGGGTGTGCGTCACTCAGCTCAGCCTGCACCCTCTCCAATCTGGGACCCCTCTGGGATCGGGCCTAAATGGGCAGTCGGACATCCCTCTCACAATCCAGGACTGCTGGCTCCCAACCGCTCACCTGCCTGCCTGATTGCCCCTAACTGCTTCTGCCTGCCAGCCTGATCAACCCCTAACCACTCCCCTGCCAGCCTGATAGATGCCTAACTGCTCCCCTTCCAGCCTGATTGCCCCTAACTGCCCTTCCCTGCCGGCCTGGTCGCCCCTAACTGCCCTCCCTTGCCGGCCTGGTTGCCCCCAACTGCCCTCCCTTGCCAGCCTGGTTGCTCCCAACTGTCCTCCCCTACTGGCCTGGTCACCCCCAACTGCCCTCCCCTGCTGGCCCAGTCACCCTTAACTTCCCTCCCTTGCCGGCCCAATTGCCCCTAACTGGCCTCCCCTGCAGGCCCGATTGCCTCTAACTGGCCTCCCCTGCTGGCCTGGTCACACCCAACTGCTCTCCCCTGCAGGCCTGGTTCCCCCCCAACTGCCCTCTCCGGCTGGCCATCTTGTGGTGGCCATCTTGTGTCCATATGGGGGCAGCCATCTTTGACCACATGGGGGTGGCCATCTTTTGTTGGAGTGATGGTCAATTTGCATATACTCTTTTATTAGATAAGATTATATAAAAACTAGAGGCCCGGTGCACAAAAATTTGTGCACTCGGGGGGAGTGGGGGTGGGGGGAGGGGGGTCCCTCAGCCTGGCCTGTGCCCTCTCGCAGTCTGGGACCCCTCGGGAGATAACGACCTGCTGGCTTAGGCCTGCTCCCGGGTGGCAGAGGGCACGCCCAATCCCTAGGTGCAGCCCCTGGTCAGGCTCAGACCAGGGCTGATTGGGAAGTTGGGGCGCTGCCCCCTGTCATGCACAGAGCAGGGCCCATCAGGGGGTTGAGGAGCTCCCCCCTGTCACTCACAGAGTAGGGCCGATAGGGGAGTTAGGGCACCACCCCCTGTCACACACACAGCAGGGCAGATCAGGGGGTTGGGGCGCTGCCACTATCACACTCAGGGCAGGGCCGATGGGGAGGTTATGGCTCTACCCCGTCACACACAGAGCAAGGCCCGTGGAGGGGGGTTGGGGCGCCGCACCCTGTCACACACAGAGCCGCAGGGCAATCAGGGGGTTGGGGCGCTGCCCCCTGTCACGCTGATCCGGTGCCAGGAGGCCTTGTGGCTCCGCTGATCCCAGTGCTAGGAGGCATATTACCCTTTTACTATATAGGATAGAGGCCTGGGGGCCGGCTGGTTTGCCCTGAAGGGTGTCCTGGATCAGGGTGGGGGTCCCCACTGGGGTGCCTGGCTAGTCTGGGTGAGGAGCTGAGGGCTGCTTTCAGGCTGGCAATTGACTGAAGCTCTCAACCACTCCTTTTTTTCTTTTTCTTTTTTTTTTTTTTTATTCTGGGCCAGCTTTAGCTCTGGCTCTAGCTCTGAGGCTTCCGCTGCTATAATCGAAACAATGTATAACTCTAGCTCTGAGATCCCGGCTGACTGAAAGCTTTTTTCTGGGGTTTTGTTTAGCTTCTATATTTGCAACATAGTTTCTTAGAGTTGTAGCTCAGAGGTCGGCAAGTCAGGTGGGGAACGTTGGAGTCCGCAGTCACTGAAGCAAGCAAGCCTCATGTTCTCTTCCAGCTGCCTGGCTGCCGGCCACCATCTTGGCTGACAGTTAATTTGCATAAGGATATGCTGATTAGCCAATGGGAAGGGTAGCGGTCGTACGCTAATTACCATGTTTCTCTTTTATTAGTGTAGATTACTTAATAATTTTAATAATTTATTTGTATATTCTTTTGGAATTTCTATGCACACAAGTATATCATTTTCAAATAGGAGTCTGTGATTTTTTCCTTTCTGACACTGATATTTTTATTTTTTTCATTGTCTTATTTCAGTGCCTTGGACCTCCACTACAACATTGAAGAAAAGTGGTGATAGCAGGCATTCTTGACCTTTCTCAATCTAGGAGAAATGTTTTCAACATGTCACCATTATATATGACGCTTATTATATTTTTTTTGGGGGGGGGGATATCCATTACCACATTAAGAAAGTTCTTCTAGTCCTAATTCAACAGGACATTTGATCATAAATGGATCTTTATTTTTGTCAAATACTTTTTCTGGATCAATTGAGATTATCATATAAATTTTTCTCCTTTATTCTGTTAATGTGATAAATTACAATGATTGATTTTCAAATGTTAAACAACATTATATTTCTAGAATACATTGAAATTTATTGTGACATACAACGTTTTTTAAAATATAGCACCAAATTTGATTTGCTAATATTTTGTTTGAGATTTTGTATCTATATTCATGAGAGAGACTGGCCCATACTTATTTTTTTAAGGTGATTTTGTTTTTATTGTTTTTTTTTAAAAATTAAATCTTTATTGTTCAGATTATTACAGTTGTTCGTCTTCCTCCCCCCGCCCCCATAGATCCCCTCCACCCGTGTCCCGCGGTAATTGCTGCAAGCACCTCTGAGAGAAAGCCGCCCTCAAGTTCCGCCAGATGCCAGACAGTCCAGTTTCTCCCCGTATGAGTCTGGGTCCCCAGAGAGTAGCCCGGAGCTGGAGTTCAGAGCGGGAGCTTGTGTCTCCCTCCTGATTGAAAAAGATAACTGCATCCTCTGTTGCCAGCCCTTTCTGCGTGTGCCTCCGTACCTCTGCACTTCCGCACGTCCTCTGGTCTCAGTGTGCTTTTCTCTTTCCTTCTAGTTGTAGAATTTCCACTCAGCCAGCCTTCCTGTGGTTCTGGATGATGTCCGTTCCGTCTTTTAGTTGTATTTTTTAATTTGTTGTGGGAGGCAGCAATTTCAGGTGTTTACCTATGCCGCCATCTTGGTTTCTCTTCCTGGCCTATACTTTTGTTCTTATAATGTCCTTAGATTTTGGTTTCAATGTTAGCAGGCCTCCTACAAGTTGGAACAATGTACCTTCTTTTTTCATTGTGTGGGAGTTTGTATATGATTGGTATGATACTTCATTAGAACTTATAAAGAATTCTTGGGTCAAGCTATCAAATCCAGGAGTTAACATCTTTAATTGACATGAGTATTCATATTTTCTATTTTTTTCTCAGATTTTGTTTTGTCAAGTAATTTGTACCTTTTATCTAAATTGACAAATTTATTGATACAAAGCTGTTCAAAATACCTTCTCATTATCTGCTGTCCTTTTACATTTGTGATTTTAGTAAATTTTAATTTTTTTCTTTTTAAAAATTAGTATTAATAAAGGCTCTTCTGTTTTAATCCATTTTTTTTTCAAACAAGCAAATTTTGGTTTTATTTATTTTCTCTACTGAACTATTGTTTTTAATTTTAACTCTTTATAATTTGTGGAGTTTAGCTTGATGTTCTTTTTCAAATTTCTTGATATAGATATTTCTATGATTAATTTTTCAGCCTTTTTCTTCTAATAAATTTCTAAGGCTACAAACATCAATCTAATAATTGTGTTAGTTACATCCACAAGTATTCATGTCAGATTGTCATTACCATTCAGTTTAAAAATATATTCTAATTTCTACCATTACTTCTTTGAACTATGAATTATTTATGAGTATATTATTTAATTTCCAGGCATACATGTTTTCAAGTTATCTTTCTTTTCCAGTCTCATCAGGGAACATATTCTGTGTGATTTTGATCTTTTGCATTTTGTTGAGACTGTCCTATGACCCAGCATAGCCTGTTTGGATCTGTTTTCATGTGTGCTCATAAAGATTGGGTATTCTCAAGTAGTTTGGTGCAGTATTCTATATATATCAACTAGGTCCACTTTTTAAATTCAAATCTTCTGTATCCTTAGTAATTTTCTTATCTGTTGTTTTTCTATTACTAAGTAAAATACATTAAAATCTTTGATTATGATGGTACACTTGTCAATTTCTTCTTTTAGATCTGTCAGTTTTACATAGTTTGAATTTTAAAGTAAAATCTGTAAAATTGCAGTGGTTGAAATCTTATCCAATTTTTTTTAAATGGGGGCAACCAACAACTCTGAAACTCAGTCTCAGATCCTATCTGATGTCTCAGGTGCCAGCCTTAGACTCTGCCCACTTTACCACCTCTGATCTTCAATGTTTCCCCTGGGCATGAGGTTTCCTGGGGAAAACGGCAGAGGCCCTGGTGGTTTTTGACAGCCAGGGCTCATCAGCCCTGACCTACGCTCTTCTAGGGCTGAAGTGGCCACAGCCCCCTGCCCTGACACCCTTTCCTGGCTGGGCCAAGGCTTCCAGGACCCCTGTAGGGCCAGTGGCTCATACTCAGCCTCCTTCCTTTCTGAACCATTGTACGAGCAAGCTCACCTTGCATGCCTGAAGGCCCAAAGTCTTGCCGTGTGAGGAAGATGGCGTGATCATGGTATTCATCGTGGTCTGTGTCCGGCTTCTGCTGGAGGTAAGCCCACCGGCAGACATTCTCCAGGCTTTGAGAAGGGTTCCCAATCTCAATAAGGCTCATGGACTGCAGGGAAGGAGAGATGGAAGAGGGATTAGTGTTTTGTGGATTAACTGGGGGGCTGGGCAGGCCATAGTGTTGACAGACCCCTTCCATTGGTGGCCTGGTCCAGGTGGCACAGTGGCCCCTGCCCAGTCCTCTCAGGACTTGCTTTCCACTTGATTCCATTCTTGGCTCCCCAGTGAGTTTCCATACAAAGTCACTGTGCAGTTTTCAGGTGAGATGTGAGTTTTCAGGGCCTCAAATAGGTCCATTCAACCCATCCCATTTACAGAGCTCCCTGCATTCTATCAGGCACCTATTGTGTGCAGGCCTTGGACAGGAGGCAAATGCCATGTGGACTGCACCCTGAAGAACTCACAACTTGGGAAGTGTTCAGGGCAGGGGGGAAAGGAATTCCAATGTGGTGCGCCAGCCCAGAGAAGGGGAGAGAACCCTATGTTTGCAGACATTTACAGAAAATGACACAATAGAGGGGGAAAGCTACAGCAGATTACAGCAAAGGAGCCCCATAAAGAACAGGGGCACAGAGCCGATTCCCTTAGGAGCCACAGAGAAGAGTAGTCACATGCCGTTTATGTGGTGCCCATGGCTAGCCACACTCTGCATGGTGGCATTGCCATTCAGGCTTCACAGTCAGACTGAGAAGAGGAAACTGCGGCTGGGAGAAGTCAAGTAACTTCCCTCAGGTCACACAGCTAGAAAGCAGAGTTGAGATCCCAACCCAGGAAGCCTAAAACCAAAGTCTGTGTTTAATCCCCTGGCCTAGACTGCTTCCCTAAGAAAAATGCACAGCCTCTCAGAAGGGAGGCTACTACAGGCAGCATGCTGCCCTTGCTCTCTCAGTCCTCACAGCATTTCCGTTTCTGCTTTCACCACATACTCCCATCACCACAGTGCTTTCCTCCAAGATAAGAGTCCTGGGCATGTTCTTTTCCTCTTCTTTTTAAAAAAGATTTGTTGGTTGATTTTAGAGAGAGAGAGAGAGAGAAAGGGGAAGAGGGAGAGAGAAACGTTGGTTTGTTGTTCCACTTATTTATGCATTCATTGGTTGCTTCTTATATGTGCGCTGGCCATGTATCAAACCCACAACCTTGGCATCCTGGGACAAAGCTCTAACCAAGTGAGCCATTTGGCCAGGGCTGCTTCATCTCTCTTTAAATACATCTGTCTGTAAAGTAGAGTGATATGCATTCCTTGGTGGACATGTGCTGGCATTCTGTTTCTTTTCTCCCATAAATATGTCCATCAAGCATAGCCACACATCTCTCCTTATGTGGATGAGGTCTAGGGTATTGCTGATAAGTCAGGATGTTTCACAGAAGAAAGAATAATCCAGGGCCAGGGAGGGGCTGGTCATTGCCAGGAGTCTCATGTGTCATCTAAGTCAGTGACTTACAAGATGGCAGAACAGTTCCCAGGTCCCATGCACAGTGCCAAATGCTCCTGGGAGATGTGATTGTTATAAAAAGCTATATTGGATCCTAGTGAAGTAAGTCACAGACCGGAGTAGTGCAAGAACAAGAAGAAGTTTTCTGGCAATGGGGCCTTTGTGGGAGGCATGGGGGGAGGACCGAAAACTTGCAGGGTAGGTGTGGGGTCTGCAGTGCCGAGGGACACAGTAATGGGATGGTCTTTTTGGGCCCAGCTTGCTCGCTCAGGAGGAGCTTTATTTTGTGGAGCTCTCCCACTTCTCGGGAGGCAGCTTATGGGTGATCAGTCCAGGTGCTCTGTCCACTCCTTCTCAGAGCTGGCCTGAGACTCAAGTTAGGTCAGTGGAGCAGAGGTTCAAAAGGCTCAAGTAGCTTTGCCTAGCCTGGTGGCAGCCGCCAAACAAAAACCCATGAGATCCTGCCTCCTGTAGCCCCGGCCCTACCTTTCTTTGACCTACTTGTCCCACTTCCTGAACACCGCCCCCTGATCTTCTCACATGCCTCAAAGGCTCCTCACAGAGGTGTCCAGAGACAGGGGGCAGCCGGGCAAGCCTGGGCCCAGGAGGGAGGTCTAAACTACGTGGGTCACTTGGGCTATAGTGCCCCGACCCGACCTTCTTCTATTCTTCTGTGACCTGCTTGCGCCCATGCAGCCCTCAGATAGGCCACCCTCTCTGGGGTACCTCAGGTCCTGCCATTCCATGCCCTTGCCAGGTATCACAGCATATGAGCAGTGGCTCTCCTCTGAGCCAGGATAGGAGACTCATCTATTTCTCCTTCAGAAATGACAGAGAGGCTGAGGGATCTGCTTGTGGCAGCTGCATTTCTCCCTGCCCAATGGCCTCTGTCTCCTGGCTGCCTGCTCCTCTCTACTCTACATGGGCTCTAGGAAAGCTTCTCTGTGAGACTGAGCCTATTCCCACTTGTGCTGGGCTGGGGACCATGTGTGAGCTCAGCAAGGGGGTGGCCAAGGAATCATCATGGAACTCACAGACCACCAGCCCTCCCCAGAGGGAGCCAAGGCACAGCTGTCCAGTGGATGGGATATGTCTGCATCCTGGGCTGGGGGCGGCTGTGGGGTCCTGTACTAGGGTCACTATGAGCTGATTACAGGGTTCCAAGTTTACATGCATCATCTAATTTAAACCATAAAACTGTCCTAATATATAGGTGCTGTCATTTTCCTGTTTTCAGGATGAGGAACCATGTCTCAGACAATTGAACTAACTTGCCCCGCCCAACCACTAGAAAGGGGTAGATGGTGGGTCACAGGAGAGGCAGGGCAGCCCTGAGGCAGTCACAAGGTGGCGCTGCTGCCTAAGACTGCAGGGCCAGGCTGGGCTGGCAGTGGAGCCCCAGGCTTGGGCTGCAGCTCTGAGCCTAGTTGGCACCCAGCAGTGGGAACTTCAGAAGCTGGAGACAGCCTCTGGGGTCCCACACTGGAAAAGTCAATTGAGACTTGCCCTAAATGCTCTGTTGCAATCACTGCACTCTGACATTTCCATTGTTTGCTCCAGACTGAGCTGAGTTATTTAAGCTCTTCCCTCCTTCAGTCCAGGAGATGGAGACAAACCTGCAGTCTCCGCCCCCACCTGCTCCAGGCCAGGGATAGCTCTGCCTAAGAGTCCCTAAGCCCGTTCACCAGTTCACCAGGGCACCTGCAGGTGACAGGTGGGGGCTCATCTGGGTAGCATGAGAGCACTGGGATGTGAGACTTGCTCATCCTTTATCTGCTTCATGTTCTTAGACAAGTTACCTCACTGTCCCGAGCTTACCATCTGAAAAATGGGTACAACCCAGTGCAGAGGCAGGAGTATAGTGGCTTCTGACCATAACCATCAATGCCTACAAATATTCCTTGTCCTGTCACTGTCATGAAAAAATGATGATAAAGATGGAGGTATGATTCCAGTCCCTGGAGGAGCCAGTGTACCCAAAGGGGTCGCCTGAAGCTCTGGAGGCTCATGCCCTAGAGCAGTGGTTCTCAACCTTCTGGCCCTTTAAATACAGTTCCTCATGTTATGACCCAACCATAAAATTATTTTCGTTGCTACTACATAACTGTAATGTTACTACTGTTATGAATCGTAATGTAAATATCTGATCTGCAGGATGGTCTTAGGCGACCCCTGTGAAAGGGTCGTTCGACTGCCAAAGAGGTCGTGACCCACAGGTTGAGAACCGCTGCCCTAGAGGGTTGGCTTCAGTCTTCCAAAGCCTTTCAACTGCTCTGGCCCTACCCTCTAAAACACACAGGAAATGAGACAGCTTGCACAGAGCCCAGGCCTGGTAAGAGGTAGGGCTCACTGAGTTCAGGAAAGCAGAGGCTACCCCACCTCTGCTCTGCTGACAGCTGGGCCAGGACTTCTCTGTTGGGGGGGACTATCCTGTGTACTCTAGGGTGTGAAACAGCATTCCAGTCTCTACCTATCAGATTCCATTAGCATCCCCTTTGGGGGGTAGCAAAACTGCCTTCCGTGGGGACCACCAGCATGCAGGAACTCTTGAGGGGAACAAGGCACAAGCAGCCTGGAGTTCATTCTCCCCAGCCTTTGGAGTAACCGTGTCTGGCCCCTCCTTCCCAGAGCAAAGTGGCTTGCTAATGGGTGACTCTGGCAGGTCACTCTGCCTCTTGGTGCCAGAGTCCTCACTGTCAGGTGGGCCTGATGGTGTGACTATCCCATAGAGCTGCTGTTTTGGGAAATGAAGTCACCTAAGGGGTGACAGACAGGGCCTTCCCCCAAGGGGGCACTGCAGACAGCAACTCACATGAACCTCCTCCTTGCTGCTGTAGTTGCTAGTATGTGCTCATCTTACTGGGGACACTAAGGCTCAGTGGTGGTAGATAACTTGCTGAAGGATCAACATGGGCAGAATTCACATTGCAACCCTGCCGGGGCAGCGTGGGCTCCCCTGAGGCTGGGGGTCTTCTCCCTGCAGCTCCAGCCTCTGGGAGCTCAGATATCAAGTGACACTAGAAGGTGAGCTCCTCATTTCTCTGCTGGGACTCCATGTCATTAGGGCATGTTTTAGAAATCCTTCTTCCCCAAGGCTGGGAGCCTATTGCCAGAGACAGCCAAGCACAGGGGTCTCAGCAAGACCCTTCCCAGGCTTAGCCACAGCTGGCCTCCCAGAGTAGGGTCCAGTGCAACATGCCCTCATCCTTCTCTGCACCCTGGCAGGTCCAGCTCACCAGGGGGCTGGCATGACCAGGGGCTGGCCACCAGCAGGTTGGGGGTTGGGCCCAGACTCTGGGGAGAATAGAGGGCTATCCCGGGGTTGCTCTGAAATCCTACACTGCCCCTCACACAGGTAAAGAAGCGGAGGTCCAGAGCAGGCGGGTGGTGGTCAGGACACACAGTACGAGGACAGTGGCACTGAGCCCTTGGACACTGTGGCTCTGGGCATGCTGAGACCTCACCCCCAGAACTCTGTTCTCTTGCCTTCCACCAAGAGACTCAGAAAGAATTTATTCGACCTTTCCTCTCCAATGCTGAAAATTTCCTACGAGTGTTCGTCTTGACCTGGTCTTTCATGGCAGGAAACCTGTTGTTCTCTGATTGTCCCCAAGTCTCTAGTTCCCATTTGCTTTGATTTTCATCATCCTAGGAAATATTTAAAGTGAGAACAGTTCAGTACTTTGGTGACTTCTCAAAAAATCAATTGAAAAGCAGTTGCTATGCAACCCTCAAGTGTGGATGTTCTGCTCCCTGGCTGATGGCATATTGTATAAAATAAGCTTATGTTTTTCTTCTGCTTTTTTTTTTTCAAGAAATGAAGAAAAATGTTGTTTTAGGAAGAACTTGAGATAACTCATAAGCTTCTCATAAGCTGGAAGACAAACATGTCTTAGACAAAAGTGCTACCAATTTTATCCCCACTGGAGCCGGTGGGTGGGGTGAGTGGGGACCGGACTGGGGATAGGCATGGGAGAGATGGTCTGTTTCTGTTACGAATTGGAATGAATAATGGGATGGTCTGAACACCTGGGTCACTTTCTGCTCCAAGTCTGGGTCTCAGCCTCACAGCACCCCATAGTCCCCATGGACCTTGGGAGGATGCAGTGCAGGCATCTCTCCTCATCGGGGTCCTGGCTACAGTCTCCTTGGCTTTGCAAAGTTTAAACCCTTTCAGGATGGAGGCATCTGCTCTGAACAGAAAACATTTTCACAGATCTCCATTGCTGTGCCTCTGGCCCCTCAGAACCCGGCTGGGCTGCACCTGCCTGGGTGACCCACTCCATCCAGGTCACCCTCACCAGCTCTGTTTCCTTCCTGGTGCCCACTCTGAAATGATCTTGTTTACTTGTGACTTCACAGGGCCTTGTGCTCCACTCCTGGGGAGCAGGTAGGTCCCAAGATCAGTCTGGATGGGCCTGGAGCAGCTGCTTGGGACACATCTCCTCCTGCTTCCCAGGACATAGGTCCCTCAGAGACCTGTACACAGGGCCTTGCCTGGGTGCTGTGCAAAGTGGAGTCTGTGGCTGGTGGACAAAAACTGTTACAGCCCACAACAATACATACAGACAATAAGAAACGTTTCTAGCAATTTGATGGAGTGGCTTTATGGAATTTAATAATAAAAAGTCAAGGCTGGGTTTTTTGCAGACCTCCTAACTCTAGTATCCTCTGTTCTCACTTCTGCAGCCTGTCTTCCTTAAGGAAACTGACTCACACCCAGGACTTCACCTCTCCTTCACAATCCAGTGACTCTGCAAAGGAGAACAGAGCATCAGTCTGGCCCTGTAACATTCTAGAATCTCCTGGGACAAAGAGGCCTGATGGGTGTCAGACTTCCCCAGGGACCTACCATGGCCTCATGGGGCCTGACATGGGCCATAGGCTTCCAGGAGAAGGTGGGCAGAGCAGGGAATGAACTTTGCTACAAGAGATCAGTCAGCCCGCTAGACCCCCAGGGCTGGCAGAGGGGCCAGCAGCATGATGTCCCTTCTGGCCAGGTTGAGGAGACCAGGGATGACATGGGGCCGGCATATCCACAGTCTGGTACATCTTCTATTCTGATTCCTTCGAGGCAATCAGCAGAGGTCTGCCTGGGGTGCAGTGGGCACTGTCTAGATTTAGCTCTGGAAGCATTCCTCTAGCCCGTTTTTCCTTTCAGTCTCCTTGCCATCATAGATTTCCAAATCTCTCCCAGTGGGAAGACAGAGAGGTGAGGAGGACGTTGGTCCCTTTCTGCCCACTCATTTCTCACTGTACTGGTCCTGCTCTCACTGAAGCTATCCCACTGCCCAAGTGCCCTTGGCCACCTCCTTGCTGGCTGTGGGCTCCAGGCAGCCCCATGGTCGTGCAGGTCCCCATACTGTCTCCAACTCCAGGGGAGTAGGCTGTACCCTGACAAAACGGTCCATGCTCACTCCCCTCCTCCCCACTCTCTATAGGTAACTTGGGGTAGGGTACAAATGTGGCCCATAGAAAGCACAACCCTTTCCCATGAAGAGCACATAGGGACAGTACCATGGCCATGGCTATGAGGGATGTGCCTGCACACCTGGGTGATGCGGCCTCACTTTGATCAAATGTTCCCCATGCATGCAGGTGCCAGAGTCTTCAGGCCGGGACACAGGAAAGGTAAGACGGTGCCTTCAGGGCAGAAGAACCCCTCCCCATCCATTCCCAAACTTCCACAGAGATGAGGTGCCAGGAGAAAGCATGAAGTCCCTTCTGTGTCCTCCTTCAAGTGAGAAATAAAATGTTGGTCATGACAGAGCCGGGTGGCCTGCCACTGGAGACCCTCTTCAGGTGCTGTCATTCAGTTAAACAGCATTACTTGAACTCCACCATTTTTAAAAGTTTTTTAAAAATTTAAACTATTCTTCATAATTAAAAATACACTGTTTTGTTATAAAAGAAACATGCTTATCATGATAAATTAAGAAAAGTCAATAAAGAATAAATAAATTAAAAATCAATGACCTACTTCCTACTGTTTTATTTTATTCCAGTCCCTCAATAAATATATTTGTATGTAAAATTAAGATCACACTGTAATTTGTATCCTTTTTTAAAAAAACAACAATAACATGAACAAACTCACTTGCCATATGCTGTAACCCTTTCCCAGTGTCCTTCAACATACTTTGAAATGGGTCCTGCTGGTCACCTAGTCTCCCACAGATACACTGTACTGACCTAACTAGACTCCACCATGGGCCAATCTGGATCATTTCCAACTGTTTATACTTTATTTTTATTTTTAAAAAACATATATTTATTAATTTCAGAGAGTTAGGGAGAGGGAGAGAGATAGAAACATCAATGATGAGAGAGAATCATTGATTGGCTGTCTCCTGCACGCCCCCCACTGGGGGATCAAGCCCATCACCCGGGCATGTGCCCTTGACTGGAATGGAACCTGGGACCCTTCAGTCCGCAGGCTGATGCTCTCTATCTACTGAGCCAAACCAGCTAGGGCCCAGTTGTTTATACTTTAGCATCAATCAACGTGACCACTGATTTGGTGCTAAAACTTCATCCACAGCTCTGATAACTGCTTTGGGATAGAGGTGGAGAAATGAATGAAATCATGAAGGACCTTGGAGGACAGTGACAAATACTGTCACAGTTCCTTCTAGAAATGTGTACACATTTATCCTCAGGCCAAAGAGCATACTGTCTCATTCACCCAAACAGCAGTAAATCCCGCTTCTTAATCTTAATACAGTTAACACTTTTCAAATGGTCAATTGTCTTATTTCCTTGATTAATAGTGAAGTTAAGTATTTTTCCCTTTTTAGGCCACTTGTATTTTTTCTTCTGCTACCTGTTTATTTCCAGTGCCAATTATGTTTTCCTATAATTTAGAAGAGCTCTTCATATATTAAGATATTTTCACCATATTGCAAATATTTTTCCTGCTTAGGTTTGTCTTTCCATTGTGTTTTTTGACAGAAGTTGTATATTTTAAGTACTTAAATATAGCTATCTCCTCTTTAAAATTCCCTTCTACTGTATTTATGCTTAAGAAGCCCTTGATAACCAATACTTCTTTCTTGGTTTGTATGATTTAAATAGTTGTTGTTTTTTCTTAGCCTATATTTATATGACATATTTAATTCACTATATGTGAAATTTATATTGATGATATATTTATTTATAAGCCTTAACTATACTATTTATATTTATCACATGTTAAGTTATTTATATGAAGGGTGTTTTGAGAGCTATATATTTTATTCAATTGATCTGTTAATACTTATCCAAATACAGCATGCTTTTATTTATTTATTTATTTATTTATTTTTATTGTCTAAAGTTTTACATATGTCTCCTTTTTCCCCAGTTGACCCCCCTCCTCCCCCAGCCATTCCCACCCCAGGCAAGCCCTCACAGTATGCTTTTTTTTTTTTTTTTTTCATTTTGCCTTTCTTCCGGAATTTACATAGTCTGTATGTTTTCATTCCAGTGGCAATAGCCCTCATAACCAGTGTCAAAATAAATTTAAGAGAGAACCAGACCTTTAAATAACATTATCTCCAAATATTAAATATTTTAAATCATAATGGTATAGGTTTTTGTGTGGCATTAATGAAATATAGACTTCAGTACTGATTTTCATCCTTATCTTTTTCTTCCTTTTCAATCATTTTATTTCCTGTTCTTATATTATTGTACAGACTAAAAATATAAAAGTGAATACAAGTTTACTTTTATTTTAAAAAGCATGCTTACTGAATGTTTGTTTAATAATTTACATATACATTATTTTACATGTATTATATTTTATTTTTTGTTTTATTATTATTATTATTATTTTTTTTTCGCTTAAAGTATTACAAAGGGTATTACATAAGTATCCTTCCCCCCCCCTTGACAAACCCCTACCCTCCCTTACCCCCCAGTGTCTTATGTCCATTAGTTATGCTTATATGCATGCATACAAGTCCTTCGGTTGATCTCTTACTCCCCTCCCTCCTGCCCCCCAACTCTCTCTGGCCTTCCCACTGCAGTTTGACAATCAGTTTGAGGCAGCTCTGCCTCTGTATCTATTATTGTTCAAAAGTTTGTAATGGTCTTTATTATCCATGAATGAGTGAGATCATGTGGTATTTTTCCTTCATTGACTGGCTTGTTTCACTTAGCATAATGCTCTCCAGTTCCATCCATGATGTTGCAAATGGTAGGAGTTCCTTCTTTTTAACAGCAGCATAGTATTCCATCGTGTAGATGTACCACAGTTTTCTAATCCATTCATCTACTGATGGGCACTTAGGCTGTTTCCAGATCTTAGCTATGGTGAATTGTGCTGCTATGAACATCTGGGTGCATATATCCTTTCTGATTGGTGTTTCTGGTTTCTTGGGATATATTCCTAGAAGTGGGATCACAGGGTCAAATGGGAGTTCCATTTCCAATTTTTTGAGGAACCTCCATACTGCCTTCCATAGTGGCTGCACCAGTCTGCATTCCCACCAGCAGTGCACAAGTGTTCCTTTTTCTCCACATCCTCTCCAGCACTTGTCGTTTGTTGATTTGTTGATGATGGCCATTCTGCCAGGTGTGAGATGGTACCTCATTGTTGTTTTGATTTGCATCTCTCGGATGATTAGTGACTTTGAGCATGTTTTCATATGTCTCTTGGCTTTCTGAATGTCCTCTTTTGAAAGGTGTCTATTTAGATCCTTTGCCCATTTTTTGATTGGATTGTTTATCTTCTTTTTGTTAAGTTGTATGAGTTCCCTATAAATTTTGGAGATTAAGCCCTTATCAGATATGACGTTGGCAAATATGTTTTCCCACGAGGTGGGTTTTCTTGTTGTTTTGTTGATGGTTTCTTTTGCTGTGCAGAAGCTTTTTATTTTGATGTAGTCCCATTTGTTCATTTTCTCTTTAGTTTCAACTGCCCTAGGAGCTGTATCAGTGAAGAAATTGTTTTGGCATATGTCTGAGATTTTGTTGCCTTTGTATTCTTCTAGAATTTTTATGGTTTCCTGTCGTACATTTAAGTCCTTTATCCATTTTGAGTTTATTCTTGTGTATGGTGTAAGTTGGTGGTCTAGTTTCATTTTCTTGCATATGTCTGTCCAATTTTCCCAACACCATTTATTGAAGAGACTATCTTGGCTCCATTGTATGTTCATGCCTCCTTTGTCAAAAATTAATTGAGCATATTGGTTCGGGCTAATTTCTGGACTCTCTATTCTATTCCACTGATCTATATGCCTGTTCTTGTGCCAGTACCAGGCAGTTTTGAGAACAGTGGCTTTGTAATACAGCTTGATATCTGGCATTGAGATCCCACCTACTTTGTTCTTTCTCAGGATCGTTGCAGCTATTCGGGGTCTTTTTTTATTCCAGATGAATTTTTGGAGAGTTCGTTCTAGATCTGTGAAGAAGGCCATTGGTATTTTAATGGGAAGTGCGTTGAATGTATAGATTGCTTTGGGTAGTATGGACATTTTAATGATGTTGATTCTACCAATCCAAGAACATGGTATGTTCTTCCATCTGTTTATGTCTTCCTCTATCTCTTTTTTCAACGTCCTGTAGTTTTCTGAGTAGAGGTCTTTAACCTCTTTAGTTAAGTTTATTCCTAGGTATCTTAATTTTTTTGGTGCGATGGTAAATGGGATTGTTTTTCTGATCTCCCTTTCTGAAAGTTCACTATTGGTGTATAGAAATGCCTCAGATTTCTTGGGGTTAATTTTGTATCCTGCTACATTGCCAAATTCATGTATTAAGTCTAGTAGCTTTTTGATGGAGTCTCTAGGGTTTTGTATGTATAATATCATGTCATCTGCAAATAAGGACAGTTTTACTTCCTCTTTTCCAATTTGGATGCCTTTTATTTCTTCTTCTTGCCCAATTGCAATGGCTAATACTTCCAGGACTATGTTGAACAGGAGTGGTGAGAGTGGGCATCCCTGTCTTGTTCCTGTTCTTAGGGGAAATGGTGTTAGTTTTTGTCCATTGAGTATGATGTTGGCTGTGGGCCTGTCATATATGGCTTTTATTATGTTGAGGTATGATCCTTCTATTCCCACCTTTCTGAGAGTTTTTATCAAAAATGGGTGTTGGATTTTGTCGAATGCTTTTTCTGCATCAATTGATATGACCATGTGTTTTTTTTCTTTCAATTTGTTTATGTGATGTATCACATTTATTGATTTACGGATGTTGTACCATCCTTGCATCTCTGGGATAAATCCTACTTGGTCATGGTGTATGATCCTTCTGATGTACTGCTGGATCCGATTTGCTAAGATTTTGTTGAGGATTTTGGCATCTATGTTCATGAGGGATATTGGCCTGTAATTCTCTTTCATTGTGATGTCTTTACCTGGTTTTGGTATTAGGGTGATGCTGGCTTCATAGAATGAGCTTGGAAGCGTTCCTTCCTCTTGAATTTTTTGTAGTAGTCTGAGGAGGGTGGGTTTTAGTTCTTCCTTGAATGTTTGGTAGAACTCCCCTGTGAAGCCGTCTGGCCCTGGGCTTTTGTTTGCTGGAAGCTTTCTGATGACTGCTTCAATTTCTTCCATAGTTATTGGCCTATTGAGGTTTTTAGATTCTTCCTGATTGAGTTTTGGAATGTTGTATTTTTCTAGGAATTTGTCCATTTCCTCCAGGTTGTCCAGTTTGTTGGAGTAGAGTTGCTCGTAGTATTGTTTAACAATCATTTGTATTTCTGTGGGGTCTGTTGTTATTTTGCCTCTATCATTTCTGATTTGGTTTATTTGGGACCTCTCTCTTTGCTTCTTGGTGAGCCTGGCTAGGGGTTTGTCAATCTTGTTTATCCTTTCAAAGAACCAGCTCTTGGTTTCATTGATTTTCTGTATTGTTTTTTTGGTCTCTATTTCATTGATTTCTGCTCTAATCTTTATTATCTCCTTCCTTCTGCTCACTCTGGGGTTTTCTTGTTGCTCTCTTTCTAATTCTTTGAGTTGTAGAGTTAGATGATTGACTACCATTTTTTCTTGTTTTTTGAGATAGGCCTGTAGAGCTATAAACTTTCCTCTCAGGACTGCTTTCATTGTGTCCCAGAGGTTTTGGATTGTTGTGTTTTCATTGTCATTAGTGTCCAGGATGTTTTTAATTTCTTCTTTGATGTCATCGGTAACCCAATCAATATTTAATAACATGCTATTCAGCTTCCAAGTGTTTGAGTATTTTGGGTTGTTTTTATTGTAGTTTATTTCTAACATTATGCCATCGTGGTCTGCGAAGAAGCTTTTTATGATTTCAATCTTCTTGAATTTGTGGAGACTTTGCTTGTGACCCAATATGTGGTCTATTTTTGAATATGTCCCATGAGCACCTGAGAGGAATGTATATTCCGCAGCTGTGGGGTGAAGTGTTCTGAAGATGTCAATTAAGTCCATCTGATCTAGTGAGTCATTTAGGATTGCTGTTTCTTTGCTGAGTTTTTGTCTAGCGGATTTATCCAGTGATGTCAGTGGTGTATTAAAGTCCCCTACTATGATTGTATTGTTGTCGATCTCTCCCCTGATATCTTCCAGAAGTTTTCTTATGTATGTGGGTGCTCCTGCATTGGGTGCATATATGTTTACCAGGGTTATATCTTCTTGTTGTATTGATCCCTTTAGTATTATGAAGTGGCCTTCCTTATCTCTGGTTATGGCCTTCACTTTGAGATGTATTTTGTCAGATATAAGTATTGCTACCCCAGCTTTCTTTTCCTTTCCATTTGCGTGAAAGATATTTTTCCATCCCTTCACTTTCAGTCTGTGTGAGTCCCTTCTAATGAGGTGGGTCTCTTGTAGACAGCAGATGTATGGGTCATGTTTTTTTATCCATTCAGCCACTCGATGTCTTTTGGTTGGAGCATTTAGTCCATTTACATTTAAAGTTATTATTGAAAGGTATTTGTTTGAAGCCATTTCTTTTTTTTGTGTGTGTGTATGTGGCTGATTTCTTTCTGAGCTTGATATTTCTTCTGTTTAGACCAGTCCCTTTAGCATTTCTTGCATGGCTGGCTTGGTGGTGATAAACTCCCTTAGCCCTTTTTTGTCTGTGAAGCTTCTTATTTCCCCTTCAATTTTGAATGATAGCCTTGCTGGATAGAGTATTCTTGGATTCAGTCCTTTGCTTTGCATCACTTTGTAGATTTCCGTCCATTCTTTTCTGGCCTGATGTGTTTCTGTTGAGAAATCATTTGATAATCTAATGGGAGATCCCTTGTATGTTACTTTCCGTCTCTCTCTTGCAGCCTGTAAGATTCTCTCTTTATCCTGAACATTTGCCATGGTAATTATGATGTGTCTTGGTGTGGGTCTTTTCGGGTTCACCTTGTTTGGAACTCTCTGGGCTTGTGTGACTTTTTTCTTCCCCACCTCAGGGAAGTTTTCTGATATTATTTCTTCGAATAGGTTTTCTAATCCATGTTCATCTTTCTGTTGTTCTGGCACCCCTATTATTCGTATGTTGTTTCGTTTCATGTTGTCCCAAAGCTCCCTTAGGCTCTCCTCCTGTCTTTTAATTTTTTTCTCCATTTGCCGTACAGTTTGAGTGTGTTTTGCTTCCTTGTCTTCTAATTCACTAATTCGGTCCTCCGCTTCTCCCAGTCTACTGTTGATACTTTCAATGGAGTTTTTTATTGAAGCTATGTCACTCTTCATTTCTTCTTGGGACTTACTTAAGTTGTTGATTTTTTCATCTGTTTCTTCTAGCTTCTTGCATAAGTAGTTGAGTTTTTCATCTGTTTCTTCTTGCTTCTTGAACATGTGGTGCATGTACTCTAGGAACCTTATTCTGAATTCTTTTTCCGTCATGTTGCATATCTCTGTCTCACTTAGCTGCTTTTCTGGGGAGTCCTCCTTTTCTTTCCTTTGGGGGTTTCTTTGCCTACCCATGTTTGATCTCGCTGACATATGTAGATGTTGAGATGTTCAGTGGCTACTCCCTGGGTTGCAGGGGCTCCTTGGGTTGTGGTTGCTGCTCAGATGATTGCGGTAGCAGCTGCTTTCCAGTTGGCAGCAGCTCCTCTGGTGGGTGTTGTTCACAGCTGTGTTGGCTCTTCTGGCTGGTGGGGGGAGGCTTCACGTACAGTTGCTGTTCCACAGACAGAGGGTGTGGTGATCAGGAGGCTGTGGTGATCAGGAGGCTGCGGTGCTCAGGGGGCTGCTGTTGCTTGGACCTGCGGTCTGGGAAACGCTCCTCTCTTATGGGCACTGCATGGTCTGATCAGTTCCTCAGGATGCCCCCTTTAGTCTCCCCTCACAGTATGCTTTTAAATATTTTCACTTTACAAAGCTTTTGAAGCAAATCCCTTTTTATTGATTGGCTTTCAAGGCTTTCTCAGCCATTCTTGACTGTTTCTAGGTGAACCTTAGAGTTATTTCATCAAATTTCCAATTATTAATCTGGAAAAAATCCACATCTCTACTATGTTGCCAGTCTTCCTGGAAGGAACAGCAGATGTCTCTTCCTTTACTTTTATTTTTTCCCTATCAACAATGTGCAATTTTCATCCCATGGGCCCTGTGTCTATCTTATTAGGTCAATTCTAGGTATTTTATATTTTGGTTACTATGGAAAAGGGAACTTTTCTTTTCCTATTACCCCTACTACCAGGGCATTGTGGGCTCAGACAGAAATTACTAATTTTTGTATAATTGTCTTATATTTGGCCATGCGACAAAAATCCTTTATTAACTCTAAAAACTTTACAATGGATTCCTTCGGGTTTTCCAGGCACATAATTATCAGCAAATAATTGTAATTTTATCTGCTCTTTTCCAACATTGGTTTCATGTCATTTGACATTGTCTAGAATTTCCAGAACATTAGTAACGAAGTTATGTGTCTTTTTATTGCTGCCAATTTTATTGTGACTGCCTCAAGGGCAGCATTTCCCAAAGCAAGTTATGTAGAAAGCTGATTATATGAGAAAAAGGGTTCTGTTGAGAAATAGGTTTGAGAAACTGCGTGCTGATCCAGCTCTTGGAGCTTCACCGTGCACATTTCCACAGTGAAGTCTCTGAGAAATTTTGCTGTCAGGAATACCTGTTTTACTTTGTTTTGCAAACATTTTTCAGACGTAAGCAATTGATCATGGAACCCCTCTATTTCCTGTGTTAATATCTATGAACATCTAAGAATGAGCTATGCAGAACATTTTTAGAGACATTTGATCCTTTTTCTACCTTTAAATATTTTGGTTGTCATGTTACCATCTGTTACCATCTGTGCACAAAGTCCCCAACTAGTCCCTAAAGGGCTTCATAGTGACTAGTTTTCAGATTTTTAAAAAATCAAGAGATACCTTCTTAGCTCCTATTAAGCACTGATTTGCTCTGCCTGTGCCTTCTGTGTCCAGGGCTTTCTCAGACTCCCCGCACTTGGCATGCCTCCCTTACAGTACTCCAATGCCTTCGAAAACAGCGCTCGCCTCTGACACAGGGCTGCAGACCCCTATGTCAGCCTCTCCTAGCCATCCCGCCTGGGATGGCATCCAACCATTTCCAGCTGAACTCATTGCCTTCTTCCCCACACCCTGTTTCTCATGGTCCACATCACCATCTACTTGGTGGCCCAAGGCAGAGACTCAGTGCCTCTCCACTTTCATCCACTTACCACCCACACTTTTCTGATTTTTGCCCCCGAAGTTCTCTTTTGTCTGCCCTCCTTTCTCCATCCCTGTGGCCATGGTCCCAGCACAGGCCACCATAGTCCTCCTTTCAATGGTGCCCATACTCTCCTAAGCCACAGCCCTCCACCTACCAGTTCTGAACACAGGAGAAATGCAAATCAGGGTGCATATATTTTTACAAATTAGTGGTTTTTGTCTCCCCCGCCCCCAGATAAATATGCAGAAGTGGGATTGCTGGGTCATATGGTAATTCTATTTTTAGTTTTTTGAGGAATTTCCCTTCTGTTTTCCACAGTGGCTGCACCAGCCTTCAGTCCCACAACAGTGCACAGGGACTCCCTTTTCTCCACATCCTCACCATATTATACTAAGTGAGATAAATCAGACAGAGAAAGACACTGTATGGTTTCATTTATATGGAATATAAAAAACAACAAAAAGCCAAACCAAACAAAAAGAGGCTCATACAGAGACCAAAGGGATGGCTACCAGAAGGGAGATGTTAAAATAGCGAGGCTTTGTTCAGCTGAGTGACCAATACTGTGAAGGACTCAGACACTTTCAAGCCGAGTAAGAGCCAACACAATGCCAGTACGGTAAGCAAGGAGCCTTGTGCAATTCCCAGGTTCTCTCTTACATCAATATGGGAGCAACCTGGGAAACACTGTCTGCCACCAGTGCCCACACCAATGAATGCTTCTTCTCCCCTTTCTACTCCCAGGACCCCAAGTTTCCCATTTTTTGTCTCCAGTGGTAGAAAGAGATAGGGAGGGGATAGAACTGTGCCCATCCCTCATTCTAAAAGCCTGAGAATTCCTCAGACACAGGAGGGTTGTGGGGAGGGGCCCCAGGATGGGGCTGGAAGGGATGGAAGGACCAGACCTGGGGAGAGGAAGGAATCAGGGGAAGAGGGAACATGTTGATGGCTACTCCACAAGGGACAAGGGAAGGACATTCCAAAGACCCCTGCCTGTGAATAGAGGCTGGACTGGATTGCCAGGCATGGGCCTCCCCAGGCTTCCCTTCCCTGAATCTGTGTGTCTAGAGTACACGGCCACCGGCCTTAATACCAGGCTGAGTACCTGTAGCAGCTCTCCTGGCCAGTCAACTGGTGAAGGAAGGTGTGCACAACGTCCCCAACTAGTCCCTAATGGGCTTCATAGTGACCAGGTGGGAGAAGAGCCAGGTGGAGCTCTCCTAGAGCTGCCCGTGCCCATAGCTCCTGTGCTTCCTCTTCTGCCCACAAAAGCACCCAGGTGCAGGTTACATGATAACACACCCACTTAGCTTGGCTTCCTCTCTTTTGTTTCTAGATTAAATATGCTAGAGGTTTGCTTTTTACAAGTCTCTATTTTTTTTCAGTAACATACAAACCTCACAGCCTACTAACTGGGCATTATTATTATTATTATTATTGCATTTTCTTTTATGTTTTTTTTTAAAAAATTTCTTTATTGATTAAGGTATTCCAAATGTGTCCTTATCCCCCCATTGTCCCCCCATCCCACACTCATGCCCTCACTCCCCTGTTGTCTATGCCCATTGGTTAGGCTTATATGCATGCCTATAAGTCCTTTGGTTGATCTCTCTCCCTTACCCCCACCATTCCCTACCTTCCCTCTGAGGTTTGATGGTCTGATCATTGCTTCTCTGACTCTGGATCTGTTTTTCTTCATCAGTTTATGTTGTTCATTATATTCTATAAATGAGATCATGTGATATTTATCTTTCTCTGGCTGGCTTATTTCACTTAGTATAATGCTCTCCAGTTCCATCCGTGCTGTTGAAAATGGTAAGAATTCCTTCTTTTTTATCGCAGCGTAGTATTTCATTGTGTAGATGTACCACAGTTTTTTAATCCATTCATCTGCTGATGGGCACTTAGGCTGTTTCCAAATCTTAGCTATTGTAAATTGTGCTGCTATGAACATAGGGGTGCATATATCCTTTCTGATTGGTGTTTCTGTTTTCTTGGGATATATTCCTAGAAGTGGGATCACTGCGTCAAATGGGAGTTCCATTTTTAGTTTTTTGAGGAAACTCCATACTGTTCTCCACAGTGGCTGCACCATTCTGGATTCCCACCAGCAGTACACGAGGATTCCCTTTTCTCCGCATCCTCACCAGCACTTGTCGTTTGTTGATTTGTTGATGATAGCCATTCTGACAGGTGTGAGATGGTACCACACTGTCGTTTTGATTTGCATCTCTCAGATAGTGACTTTGAGCATGTTTTCATATGTCTCTTGGCCTTCCTTCTGTCTTCTCTTGAAAAGTATCTATTTAGGTCTGTTGCCCATTTTTTCATTGGGTTGTTTATGTTCCTTATGTTAAGTTGTATGAGTTTCCTATAAATGTTGGAGAGTAAACCCTTATTGGTGATAACATTGGCAAATATGTTCTCCTATGCAGTGGGCTTTCTTATTGTTTTGTTGATAGTTTCCTTTGTAGTACAAAAGCTTTTTGTTTTGATGTAGTCCCATTTGTTTATTTTCTCTTTAGTTTCCATTGCCCTAGGAGCAGTATAGGTGAAGAAATTGCTTTGGCATATGTCTGAGATTTTGCTGCCTGTGGATTCCTCTAGTATTTTTATGATTTCCCATCTTAAGTTTAAATCTTTTATCCATTTTGAGTTTATTTTTGTGTATGGTGTAAGCTGGCGTTCTAGTTTCATTTTTTTTGCATGTATCTGTCCAATTTTTCCAATACCATTTATTGAAGAGACTGTCTTGATTTTCTTGTATGCTCTTGCCTCCTTTATCAAATATTAATTGAGCATAGTGGTTTGGGTCGATTTCTGGGTTCTTTATTCTATTCCATTGATCGATATGTCTGTTCTTGTGCCAGTACCAGGCTGTTTTGAGAACAGTGGCTTTGTAATACAGCTTGATATCTGGTATTGAGATCCCACCTACGTTGTTCTTCTTTCTCAGGATTGCTGCAGCTATTTGGGGTCTTTTTTATTCCAGATGAATTTTTGGAAAGTTCATTCTAGGTCTGTGAAATATGCCATTGGTATTTTAATGGGGAGTGCATTGAATCTGTAGATTGCTTTGGGTAGTATGGACATTTTATTTATTTATTTATTTACTTATTTATTTTACTTTAAAAAATATATTGTATTGATTTTTTTTACAGAGAGGAAGGGAGAGGAATAGTTAGAAATATTGATGAGAGAGAAATATTGATCAGCTGCCTCCTGCACACCCCTTATTGGGAATGTGCCCGCAACCAAAGTCCCTGCCCCTGACTGGAATCGAACCCAGAACTCCACTGAGCCAAACCGGTTAGGGCTAGTATGGACATTTCAATGATGTTGATTCTACCAATCCATGAACACGGTATGTTTTTCCATCTGTTTATGTCTTCCTCTATCTCTTTTTTCAGTGTCCTGTAGTTTTCCGTGTATAGGTCTTTTATCTCCTTAGTTAAGTTTATTCCTAGGTATCTTAATTTTTTTGGTGCAATGGTAAATGGGATTGCTTTTTAGTCTCTCTTTCTGTAAGTTTACTATTGGTGTATAGAAATGACATAGATTTCTTGGTGTTAATTTTGGATCCTGCTACATTGCTCAATTCATTTATTAAGTCTAGTAGTTTTTTGATGGAGTCTTTAAGATTTTCTATGTACAGTATCATGTCATCTATGAATAAGGACAGTTTTTTTATATTTATTGATTTTTTTACAGAGAGGACGGGACAGGGATAGTTAGAAACATCAATGAGAGAGAAACATCAATCAGCTAGCTCCTACACACCCCCTACTGGGGATGTGCCCGAAACCAAGGTACATGCCCTTGACTGGAATCGAACCCAGGACCCTTCAGTCTGCAGGCCGACGCTCTATCCACTGAGCCAAATCGGTTAGGGTGAATAAGGACAGTTTTACTTCTTTTCCAATTTGGATGCCTTTTATTTCTTCTTCTTGTCTAATCGCAATGGCTAGAATTTCCAGTACTATATTGAACAGGAGTGGTGAGAGCCAGCATCCTTGTCTTGTTCCGGTTCTTAGGGGAAATGGTTTTAGTTTTTGCCCATTGAGTATGAGGTTGGCTGTGGGTTTGTCATATATAGCTTTTATTATGTTGAGGTATGATACTTCTATTCCCACCTTGCTGAGAGTTTTTATCAAGAAAGGGTATTGGATTTTGTCAAATGTTTTTTATGCATCAATTGATATGACACTGATTTTTATCTCTCAATTTGTTTATGTGATGCGGATATTATACCATCCTTGCATCTCCGGGATAAATCCTACTTGATCATGGTGTATGATCTTTCTGATGTACTGCTGGATCCAATTTGCTAAGATTTTGTTGAGGATTTTGGCATCTATGTTCATGAGGGATACTGGCCTGTAATTCTCTTTCATTGTGTTGTCTTTATTTGGTTTTGGTATTAGGGTGATGCTGGCTTCATAGAATGAGCTTGGAAGTGTTCCTTCCTCTTGAATTTTTTGGAATAGTCTGAGGAGGATAGGTTTTAGTTCTTCCTTGAATGTTTGGTAAAACTCCCCTGTGAAGCCATCTGGCCCCAGGCTTTTGTTTGCTGGAAGCTTTTTGATGACTGCTTCAATTTCTTCCATAGTTATTGGACTATTGAGATTTTTAGATTCTTCCTGATTGAGTTTTGGAATGTTGTATTTTTCTAGGAATATGTCCATTTCCTCCAGGTTGTCTAGTTTGTTGGAATAGAGTTGTTCATAGTATTTTATTTTTAACAATCCTTTGTATTTCTGTGGGGTCTGTTGTTATTTTGCCTCTTTAATTTCTAATTTTGTTTATTTGGGTCCTCTCTCTTTGCTTCTTGGTGAGCCTGGCTAAAGGTTCATCAATCTTGTTTATCCTTTCAAAGAACCAGCTCTTGGTTTCATTGATCTTTTGTATTATTATTTTTTTTTGTCTCTATGTCATTCATTTCTGCTCTGATCTTTATTATCTCTTTCCTTCTGCTCACTCTGGGCTTTTCTTGTTGCTCTCTTTCTATTTTTTTTTAAAATATATTTTATTGATTTCTTACAGAGAGGAAGGGAGAGGGATAGAGAGTTAGAAACATCGATGAGAGAGAAACATCGATCAGCTGCCTCCTGCACATCTCCCACTGGGGATGTGTCCGCAACCCAGGTACATGCCCTTAACCAGAATCAAACCTGGGACCTTTCAGTCCACAGGCCGACACTCTATCCACTGAGCCAAACCGGTTTCAGCTCTTTCTAATTCTTTAAGTTGTAGAGTTAGATGGTTTACTACCATTTTTTCTTGTTTTTTTTTTTTTGTTGTTTTGTTTGTTTTTTTTGTTTGTTTTTTTAGGTAGGCCTGTAGAGCTATAAACTTCCCTCTCAGGACTGCTTTCATTGTGTCCCATAGATTTTGGATTGTTGTGTTTTTATTGTCATTATTTTCCAGGATGTTTTTAATTTCTTTTTGATCTCTTTGGTAACCCAATCATTGTTTAATAGCATGCTATTCAGCTTCCAAGTGTTTGAATTTTTTGGATTGTTTTTATTATAGTTTATTTCTAATATTATGCCATTGTGGTCTGAGAAGATGCTTGATATGATTTCAATCTTCTTGAATTTGGGGAGACTTTGCTTGTGACCCAATATGTGGTCTATTTTTGAAAATGTCTCATGTGCACTTGAGAAGAATGTATATTCCATGGCTTTGGGGTGAAATGTTCTGAAGATGTCAATTAAGTCCATCTGATCTAGTGAGTCATTTAGGATTGCTGTTTCTTTCCTAATTTTTTTGTCTAGAGGATTTATCCAGTGATGTCAGTGGTGTATTAAAGTCCCCTACTATGATTTTATTGTTGTCAATATCTCCCTTGATATCTTCCAGGAGTTTTTTTTTTTATGTATTTGGGTGCTCCAGCATTGGGTGCATATATGTTTATCAGTGTTATATCCTTTTGTTGTATCGATCCCTTTAGTATTATGAAGTGGCTTTCCTTATCTCTTGCTATGGCCTTCATTTTGAGGTCTATTTTGTCAGATTTAAATATTGCTACTCCAGCTTTTTTTCATTTCCATTTGTCTGAAAGATATTTTTCCATCCTTTCACTTTCAGTCTGTGTGAATCCCTTGTTCTGAGGTGGGTCTCTTATAGACAGCATATATATGGGTCATGTTTTTCATCCATTCAGCCACTTGATATCTTTTGATTGGAGCATTTAGTCCATTTATGTTTAAAGTTATTATTTATTAGAGTCCCGGTTCACGAAATTCGTGCACGGGGGCAGGGCGGTACCCTCAGCTCAGCCTGCATCCTCTTCAAACTGGGACCCCTTGGGGGATGTCTGACTACTGTTTTAGGCCCCATCCCCAGGACCACTCACAATTCTGGACTGCTGCCTCCTAATCGCTTACCTGCCTGCCTGCCTGGTTGTCCCTCACTGCCTCTGCATGCCTGCCTGAATGCCCCTAACTGCCACCCTGCTGCCAGCCAATTTGCCCCCAACTGCCCCATCCCTGCTAGCCTGGTGGCCTCCAACTCCCCCCCCCCCCACTGGCCTGGTCACTCCCAACTGCCTCCCCTGCTGGCCTGGTCTCCCTTCATGGCCCCCTCGCTGGCCTGGTCACCCCATTGAGCTGCTTGTTCAGTCGTTTGGTCATCCCTCACTAACCCCCCTGCCGGCCTGGTTTCCCCATGCAGCCTGCTTGTTCAGTCATTTGGTTGTCTCTCACTAATCCCCCTGACAGTCTGGTCATAGGCACCCATCTTGTGAGGGCGTGAGGGTTAATTTGCATATTACCTCTTTATTATATAGGATAGGTACTTGTTTGTAGCCATTTTCATTTTTTGTGCCTTTGTTCCTTCTTACCTTTTCATTTCTTCTTTTTACACCAGTCTCTTAGCATTTCTTGCAATGCTGGCTTGATAGTGATAAACTCCCTTAGCCTTTTTTTGTCTGTGAAGCTCCTTATTTCCTCTTCAATTCTGAATGATAGCCTTGCTAGACAGAGTATTCTTGGATTCAGTGCCTTGTTTGCATCACTTTGTAAATTTCCTTCCATTCTTTTCTGGCCTGATGTGTTTCTGTTGAGAAATCATTTGCTAATCTAATGGAAGATCCCTTGTACATAACTTTCTGTCTCTCTCGTAGCCTTTAAGATTCTCGTTTTGTCCTGAATATTTGCCAATGTAATTATGATGTGTCTTGGTGTGGGTCTTTTCGGGTTCATCTTGTTTGAGACTCTCTGTGCTTGTGTGACTTTTTTCTTCCCCACATCAGGGAAGTTTTCTGACATTATTTTTTCAAATAGGTTTTCTAACCCTTTTTCCTCTTCCTGTTGTTCTGGCACCCCTATTATTTGTATGTTGCTTTGTTTCATGTTGTCCCATAGCTCACTTAGGCTCTCCTCCTGTCTTTTAATTTTTTTCTCCAATTACGGTCCAGTTTGGGTGTGTTTTGCTTCCCTGTCTTCTAATTCGCTAATTCAGTCCTCCGCTTCTTCTAGTCTACTGTTGAAACTTTCCACAGTGTTTTTTATTGCAGCTATATCATTCCTCATTTCTTCTTGATTCTTACATAAGTTGTTGATTTTTTCATCCATCTGCTTTATGAACTGTATGACCCTTATTCTGAATTGTTTCCTGACATATTGCATGCCTCTGTTTCACTTAGCTGCTTTTCTGGCAATTGCTCCTTTTATTTTCTTTGGGGGTTTTGTTGTCTACCTATTTTTTGTTTCACTGAGGAATCTAGATGTTGAGTCATGCAGGGGATGCTCCTTGGGTGGCAGTGGCTCCTCGGGGTGCGGTTGCTACTCGGGTGGTCACTTCAGCAGCTGCTCCTCATTTGGCAGTGGATCCTCTGTTGGGTGCTGTTCGCAGCAGTGGTGGCTCCTCTGGCTGTGGGGGGTGGCTTCTCGCACAGCTGCTGCTCCTCGGATTGGGGTGCACTGATCACAAGGCTGCTGCTCCTCGGATGGGATTGGGCTGTGCGCAGGTGCTGCTTCTCAGACAGGGGTGGGCTGCTCATGTGGCTGCTGCTCCTCGGATGGGGTTGGACTGCTCACGTGGCTGCTGCTCCTTGGATGGGGGCTGCCTGCATGTGGCTGTTGCTCCTCAGACCGGGTGGGCTGCTCGCGGGGCTGCTGCTCCTTGGACAGGAGTGGGCTGCTCACGTGGTTGCAGTGCCCTGGACTTTCTCCAGGGGTCCTCTGCCCTTCCTGATTGCAAATTGTCTCACCAGCTGAGTCTCCTTCACCAATTCAGGGTGGATGTTACTCGTTTCAGCTGCTCATTCTATCTGTTCTGGGACAAGGCTCGGGAGACATCTGTCTATTCCGCCGCCATTTTCTCCATAGTTTCTTTGGGTCAGGAGTTCAGGAGAAGCTCAGCTGATTCTTGTTCAGTTTCATGAGATTGCAGTCCAGATATCAGCTCAGGCTTTAGTCATCTGAAGGCCTGATTGGGGCTAGAATATCCACCTCCAAGATTGCTTCCTTACCTAGCTACTGGAAGGAGGCTGTGGTTCCTTGATTATGGACCTCCCCATAGAGCTGCTTAATGGTCCTCACAGCATGGCAGCTGGCTTATCCCAGATCGAGTGATCCACAAGGCTTTCTTCTTGATTGATTCTATAATTTCTTTCTATTTTCTAATTTATTGACACCTGCTTTTTCTGAATGATGTCTTTGGTTTTGCTTTCTTTAGGTTGTGGTTTGGGTTGTTCACATGTGTTCAAACTTACCTTGCATTCCTTCTCTCCTGCTCATCTTGGAAAGCACCTATGCAGCTGCCTGTGATCTGTAGTGCATGGTTCTTCTTTCTCCAAAAACTCTCATTCTTCTTCCTAAGGGCTGTTTTGATTTTCAAAGGAGTTGAATCTTCCATTTATGCACCATTCTTCTTCCTCGTTTTGGGGCATTGAGTCAGAGTCTAGAGGCAGGCAGTTTTTTGCTGTATAAAAGTTGCCAAAATTTTCTTTATGACCTAAAGTACTTTTGTAATTTTAAAGTGTCCTATGATCCCTCAAAAATACAGCACAGCTTCTTTCTGTAGGGCAAAGGAAAATTATATAACTACTAATTTAACTTTATTCATTCTATCACTTGAAACTTTTATGCTTATTAAAATGTAATGTGTTAAAGGTCTTGATAAGGCATGGAAGAAGACTACAGGTAGGTTTTCACCAATCTCCTTGTTTTGATGGATGCTCTGGCAGATTCTATGCTCTCTGTGGGTCTGTGGCTGGTGTCCTTACAGTGTCTACTTCCCTCATTTTAGAGAAAACATGCTTCCCAGGGTAAGGAGGGTGGGTTCAAGTGCCCTATTTCTGGAATTCACTGCACCAAATGAGCCCTTCATTGTCATTTTGATACTGATCACCTTGTAAGTTGTGTGCAGTGGAATTTTATTTTTTGAGATGCCTGGTGCAGGCTCATGCTCAGTCCCAGCTGGCAGGCACTACAGGCACTTTCTTTCCTCACATCTCTCCTTATCTTCCATCCCAGCTATCTGCGGTGGGGCTTTCTCTTCCAATGCACAACACATGCATAGAGCCATGCACGTTGCTGGGAAAAGTAGATCCAAGTTTTACAGTGAGAGGAGGTAGAGAGGGCAGGACAGCCCTATTGGGGCATAGGGTGTGCAGTATGAGAAGAGGAGGGCACATGTTGAAGATATGGACAGGCATCAAAATGAGTTATGTGTTAACTGTGTTTCTGATGCTCTGATATCAGGGCCTTGCTGACCCTGGTGGAACTGCCCTCCCAGGGTGAGCCATGTCCTAGAGATAATCAAGGATTCACTATGGCGTGTGCTTCTCAAATGCAAACCAAGCAAGCAATCCAGGGTCCAGCCCAAGCATCTCCTCCTCAGGGTCTCACATTCTGGGCCACTATCCCTGGCCCTGATCAACCCAGGGTGAGGCACCACACAACTAGAAACAGCCCTATACCGCACAGCTTGATGAAATTATTCAAACCAGTCAATCCTGCTCCTGCTTACCCTGACTCGCCCATTCCTTCCTACAGAAACCAGTGAAGGCTCTCATCCATGTTTTTCCCTCCCTCCATCTGCCTCCTGACTGACCCAGGTGCTTCCCTGTGTGACCCTGAATGGCGGGGTCTGTGGTTAATAAACCATCTTTTCCATGGCAGTCACCACATTAGAATAAAAACAAAACTTACATTTGAAAATGAGGGGTGAGGGTGAAAGGGGAGCAGGACAATGGGATGGCTCACAAGCTCCTTGTTTCTTACAGAAAGTACAGGGCAGCCAGGAGAGGCAGACTTGTTGGGCAGACACAGACACTTTTACAGAAGCCCATGTCTCACTGGGGAGCCCACCATCCCCCAGCACACGGGGCTCTGGCCTTGGTGCTCACTTACCTTCCCATAGCTGAGCAGGATTATCCGCACCAGAACCACATTGATGTGGGCCCCCAAGGACTCGTCATGGTAGATTTCATTGACCTGAAAGACAACCAGGGAGATGTCGTCAGCAGGAATCTCAGGCCCAAGGACAAGCCCTGGCTTTGCAAATGACATCACCAGCCCCCAGGCCAGAACATGTGTACCCCCCACACTCCTTTCTCTTTCCCACAGTTTATACCCCAGCATCACCTCAACTTTGAATCCAGCCCTTCCTTCTGTGCCACCTGCCTTGCAGCCACTGTTCCTACTTGGATTGTGGCCACCCCCTCCTCAGTGCTTCCTCCTGCTAGCACAGGCATTCTCCTCCTGGAGCCTGAACTTGGGCACTGACCCCTCTATTCGCACTAGCCTCTAACTGCATGTGGCCTTTCCTTCAAGGGTGACCATAAGCTATAAACTCCAGAGGCATGGACAGTGCCAGGGCTGTCACCAGTAGAAATCACTCTATAGTTGCTGCTGCTGGTTATGAAAAGTCCTCTGTGTTCATCACTATTTGGAAGGGGGTCAGTGTAGACCCACCACCTGGTCTTATTTAATATGTTGATAAAGAACAGATACTACTCTGTTACAAAGGTGCTTTATTGCCATAGTTAGCTAAATAGTAATAAGAAGGAAGAGAGCAAGGTAAGTCAGATATTGTTAAGAACAGTCAGCAGGGGACACTGAGCCTGTCTGCTTCGCCAGGAAGCTACAGCCTCACACACACTGCAGGGGATCCCAGCATTGCTCCCCAAGGATTAACACCCCCCTTTCCCTCTTCTGGTATTAGTACTGGATTGTCTGGGAAGGAAAAGGAGATAAGGATATTCACAATAGAAGTCAAAAGGTGTGGGGGGAGGAACTTGACCAAGAGGACTGTCAGTCTAATCTGGGAAAGGGATCATTGACTAGGGGTAGACCCATCAGAAGTCTGTGAAAGCTTGGGAATTTGATTGGTTATTTTGACAAAGCTCCTGGTTCTGTGAATACATAATCTCAGGTGAAGAATCTCCCTCCCTCCCTCCCTTTCTCTCACTCTTTACAACTCACACTCCCCCCTTTCATTCATTCTCTCCCTCCAGGAACATGCAACCATGCAGATCTAGTGGTCACTTGGGACCCATAGAAGACTGCACAGGCTCCAGAGGAATCTGAAGCAGAAACTCTGGACACTGGACTTTGTCTTGCTGAAGACAAGATTGGACTTTTCCATGGGGGAGTGGAGGAGAATGGGATATTGAATATCCAGTGGATGAAATGGGGCCACATGCTAACTTGACTAGCTCAGGGAAGGCCTGCGTGGCAGCCTTGCAAACTCAGAGACCTAAAGTAACCACAAAGGATGATCTGAAATTAAAACTTTAACTAAAAACAGTTTATGATGAGTAGTCATGTCTTAGGCTGGTATCTTCCCTGACAAAGGTCAATCTTTACCTTAACCGAGCCTGCCTATTGACTTTTGCATCTATGATAACATATCCTTGGAATGTCAAAGTAATTTTCCTTTTTCCAGACCCTTCAAAGCACAGGCACCATGCTGCAAAGATCACAAATTCCCTCATTGTCACTGAGTTAACTGTTGACTGTTAACTACCCTGCACCCACCTAAGTGAAAAAGTATGTGTCTATAATTTTACTTTTTATCCAATTCCAGAGGTTTTCCCACTTTGTTTTCTCCCACCTCCCTAATCTATCACCAATGAATTTCATTTAACCCACTTATGTCTCCTCTTTTGATTGTACCGTATAGACCAAGGTGCAAAACTGCCATTCTCTGGAGCATTATCTTAATCCATCAAGATTCTGTTTCCCAGCAATTGTCGACAGTATGGCTCAAATAAACTCACAAAAATTCTTCACACGTTTGCATGTTTCTTACATTAACACCTGGAGGGGCACTCCTTTGATTTTCATCACAAATAAACCCAGCCACACCGAAATCACCTGTGCATGGATCCTTGCAATGCTTTTCTTGCGATCTGGGGAAGAGCCTGATTCCCACCACTACCACCACTTTTTGTGCTCTGTTTTGATACCAGTGGCTCATATCATTGGCTTCCTTTGTATTTTATCACTGGTTTACTCACATTTTGTTTTTTGCATTTAAAAACATTATTCCAAGCAGGTGCCAATGGGCTTCACCAGATGGCACAAGAAGGTGAGGGGATCCCACTCCCCACAGCACAGCGAGTATAACCTTCTGGAAATGCTGGTCAGGTTATCCCAGGTTCAGAGCTGACAGAGCCTTCCTTCCCCTTGGCCCCACCCCACACACTCTCAATATTATTCCTGAAATGCCTCCTCACTGCCACCTCTTTTGCTGGCTGAGCAAACCCTTTCCTCCTGGCAGCCCAACCTCTGGTCACTTTCTCTCAGAAGGGCCTCCCCAGGTCTGATCTGCTCCTCAGCAAGTACCCATGTGTGGCAAGCCAGCACAGCCATGGCATACTCAGCCCCAGGGCACCTTATGTGCCATGCCAGCTCAGCCTCGTTTAGTGACCCTAAGAGGGGATGGTGAAGGACTTAGAAATGACAGACAAGAGAATGAAAGCTGGGTCTCGATGGGACACTGCCCCTGGATGGAGAGACAGCGCCAACACCCACAGCCGTATTTTTATTTTATAGCAGATGCCATGAAGCAATGTAAGGGTGTGATCAAGATGTTTACAACATTCTCATGGGTTTCGATCCTACTCAACTACATGCACCTGAACTGTATCACTTAGGCACATGGGGCCACATGTTCAGACCATAGGTTCAAGCTTACAACTATAGCTGTTGGCTATAATTGTGCTGGGAGGGCTCTGCCCTCCAAACTGGGACTTGCATGTGGCCATGAGAGGACTGTGTCTTCTCATCAGTCTAAGACTTGAACCTGTCCAAAACACTGTAGCTGTGCCCCACATATCCCCCTTTTATTTTGTTTTTAAACACGTCTATTTACATTATCAAAAACTCTAAAAAAATTATTCAGCATAATCAAAACATCAAAACAAACTTCTGGCTATTAACAAAATCATAAACACAGCAATGTCAATACAGCAACAAGAGAACAAAACTCTGGCTATTAATAACACAATAACAAAACAATGCCAATGCAAAACTAAACTACAAACATGTTAACGTTTTCAGGATATCTTATTCAGAATCCTTAGATTTAGCTCCACAAGATTTTATAGAAAACTGGCAGTTCACCAACGCTAGCATAGCTTCCACTTGCTTTTCTAACATCTGCTTGGGCTCAGTCGCCATCTTCTTCAGCTGACTCCATGTTGATACCTTGGTCACTTGCGTAGTAAGATGCCGCCGATGCAAGATGTCGTTGATGCAAAACTAGTCCCCTGGATCAGGCTGTCTGGATGGTTGGCCTTGACACTGAGTCAGCACCAGTCCTAGTCAAATCAGCCCCGTCCCCACTGGTGGAAGTTTGGTCCCTTCTCAGCTTCTTTCTTTAGCCGCAGCTGCATGGAAACGAGCAGCCCTCGGTCTTGCAGAGCTGGAGACCTCCAACTCCGAGTCTGGGGTCTCACACAGACCCAAAGTCCCAGGGAGCTATCAGGTCACACAAGCAAAGATAACCAAAGCCCAGAAACAATGCAACTGCTGCAAGAGCTTACAATCTAGGTCAGAAATAAAAGTTACTTCCTTAAACAATATCAACCACAGCCATTTTTTTGCTTTACAGTGGCTTAAACAAACCCTAGGAGATTTCTATCTTATTTGTATCTATTTACTTCTTTCTACCTATTTCTACCTACTATTTCTACCACTTTCTACCTTATTTCTACCACTTGTTTTCTACCGCTTATTTATACCACTTATTTCCTATCGCTTATTTCTTCTTATTTCTCTATTTCTACAGCTTATTTCCTATCACTTAGTTTCTAACGTCTACCACTTACTTTCTACCATTTACTTCTCTATTTCTACTGCTTATTTCTACTTATTTTCTACCTCTACCTGTGAACTATAGGTAGGCTTGGCTTCCCCTGCCCAAACCCTCCTGGGTTACAACCCCCATAAATTCCACATCTTAACTGAACCCGCAAAACCCCATGAGGTCCAGTGCCTATGAGCAAACAAATAACCAAAATCTTACCTGTACTATCTTCTACTTCTTGTTTTCCACTTAATCTGTATCTATCTTATTTTCTATTTTCTATATTCCATTTTCTACTTATTTTCTCCTTAAGAAATTTAAAAATGCTTCTACTTATTTTCTCCTTAAGAAATTTAAAAATGCTTCAATAAGCATTGTTTTTAGGGATCCCTTCCTAGGATCCTGAATTTCCCGTTTTACAACGAGCTATTACCATACCTCGGCTCCCTACCTTACTTTCTGCACACGCCTCAAGGGAGCCTCCTTTCACCTGACCACTGCAGTTCCCCCAAACTCAGGTCCTAGTCCTCATAACTCAGTCCCCAGTCCCAGAACTCAGTCCCTGGTTGCAGAACTCAGTCCCTGGTCGGGTGCCATATGTGGCGAGCCGGCATGGCCATGGCATACTCAGCCCAGGGCGCCTTATGTGCCATGCCAGCTCAGCCTGGTTCAATGACCCTGAGAGAGGGCCATGAAGGACTTAGAAATGACAGACAAGAGAATGAAAGCTGGGTCTTGGTGGGACACTGCTTCTCTGATGGAGAGACAGCACCAACACCCACAACCTGTGTCTTTATTTTATAGCAGATGCCACGAGGCAACGTAAGGGTGTGGTCAAGATGTTTACAACATTCTCGTGGGTTTCAATCCTACTCAACTACATGCACCTGAACTGTATCACTCAGGCACGTGGGGCCACGTGTTCAGACCATAGGTTCAAGCTTACAACTATAGCTGTTGGCTATAATTGTGCTGGGAGGCTCTGCCCTCCAAGCTGGGACTTGCACGTGGCCACGAGAGGACTGTGTCTTCTCATCAGTCCAAGGCTTGAACCTGTCCAAAACACTGTGGCCGTGCCCCACACCCATGTCCATTACTTCTTGAGCTCTGTGTCCCCCACAGCTGTGAGCTGCACAGGAACCTTTATTTTCCCTGCATGTCCCCAGCAGCACACAGCAGGTGCTCAGAACTCTGAAGGAGTCAATCCACTCAGGCCGTCACTCAGTGGAAGGGCATGACCTGGCGGTATACCCCTCTCTGGGTGCACTACAAGCCCAGGAGCTGCTGATGGCCCTCTGTGAGGGCAGATCCACTCCACCGTCTCAGGCCAGCACTATACTGGGGCTGAACCCCAACTTTTACAGTCTCTATCTGAGCAATGATAATTGCTACCTATGAGTAGAAAAACCCTTTGAGAAATCTGAGAGTTAACAAGGAAAATCAAATACTAATGGATCAAATACTTTCCTTCAGGGAAAGGGCAACTGATAGACCTGCAGGAGAATATATGTTACCAGTACGCGAGTCTGGAGAGGGTGGCTTGGTAGGTGGAGCCCTGTAGGCTCTGCCAACTCATCCACACTTTGCCATTACCTCTGTAAAACAAGGGTAAAAGTCCCTACCTCACAGAGCTTCTGAGGACTGCATTTCCACACATGAGAGAAGAAATTATTGTGAAAATGGAAAACTGCTGTTTTGTCACTGCCGGTAGCTCATATTGCCCTGCAGGACCCCCAAGGTTCAGGGGCAGGGTACACAGCCCTAAAACACAGACATCCTTGCCCAGCATAGAGGGTCAAAATAGATATTTCAGTCCATAGAAAGACAATAGCCCTAAAAGCCAAGTTTTTCTTAAGAGAGAAAATGTGTGTTTTTTTTCTTCTTCTTCAAAGCAGTTGCTTTATCCATTACCAGCAAAACTGGCCAATTTGGCTCCTAGAGTTATACTGAGAGGCGTGGTGTAAAAATATAGAAGGCAATGTTACAGGGAGGTCCCTCTGCAGCTGGAGGGACAGAAAGGGGGGGTGGGGAGAGTTCAGGATGGCATAAAAACAGCCTTGATAGTTGAGGAAATGATAGGAGGAAGAGCTTGAACCTCCGTCCTTGTCTGCTGGCTGGAATCTGGGGGACAGGTTCAAATTTTGGGGTGGCTTCAGAGAGCAGAAATGGAGTCATGAGCAATTTTAGCAGCAAGAAGCCTGCAAGGGCAGCCAAGCTCCCAGATATGTGCAGGGGATCCAGGGACAGTGAGCAGAATAGCTGGGGGACACAGCTAGGCCTCAAAGAGAGCCCAGGGTGCTTGATTGCAGGAGGGGAGGATAGACCTCCTTGCAGAGAGAGAATAAACTCTGAGGTGTGAAGCCTGGAAGGCCACTGCCCAGAGCAGAGCATGCTGGGACAGATGTGTGCAGATGCAGGGCAGCCGTGCCATGCACACACACCTTCCCAGAGGGAGGAGAGACAAGTGATGAACTCATAGTTGAAACCCCAACCCCAATGTAATGGTGTGAGGAAATGGGGCCTTTGGGAGGTGATTAGGATTAAATGAGGTCATGAGGGGGAGGACTCCTATGATGGGACTTTGGCAGTGAAAATGGGGCTCTTTCGAGGGTTTGCAAGGAAAGCACTCCGGGAGATCCACGTCTAGGAGGTTGAGGCTTCATGGTAAGACTTATTGTAGAAGCAAAATCAAAGGACTTCCCCTGAGTTCCCTGCCTGCCCCACCAGGGAAAAAGTCCAATCTTGTCTTCGTCAGCCCCAGAAATAGGGCCAATGCCAAGAGATTTTTGTGCCATTTGTTCAGTCCATGTCTGTCCCCATTTGGCTAGCAGTCTGCTTTCAGTTGTGAGCCACCTGATGGGGCCACAGGCCTCAGGTGGCTGCTAGGGCCACATGGCTGCTATGCAGAAAGAACATGCTAATGAATGGGACACACATGTATGTGTGTGTGTGTGTGTGTGAGAGAGAGAGAGAGAGAGAGAGAGAGAGAGGGAGAGAGAATATTCTTCGTTAGGCTGATTATATTATCTCAGACCTGGGAAGGACCACTTTTTAAAAATAACCAATCAACTTTCCAAGCTTTTGCAGGCTTGTGCTGGGCCTTCCCTCTAACAAATCCATTTCCTAGATCTTCCAAGTTTTCGTGTTCCTTATACAATTTGATCCCTTTCCCAGGCTAGACTAATAGGCCTTTATGGTCATCATCTTGGGTTCTACCACACATGCCTCATAGTAGAAGCATCTCCCCTTGTGCCATTTTAACTTCTCCTGCTGTTTTTCATTCCTCCCTTGGTAATCTGGGACTTAGAGGTCCCCTGAGAAGTCTGTGAAGCTGTAGCTTCCTAGTGGAGCAAGCAGACTGCGTATCCCATTTAGCTCCCCAGTTTATTAGGCTTAACAATGTTGGATTCCCTTTGCCTCCTTCCTTTATTAATATTTAATTACCTCCACTAACAGGATTAGTGCCATTATAAGAAGAGATGCTAGAAAGCTGTCTCTCTTCCTTTTTCTCTCTCTTTCTGCAATGTCTGCAAGCCAGGATGAGAGCTCTCACCAGGAACTGAATTAGTTGGCTTTCAGCCTCCAAACTGTATGATGTAATTGGGTGTTGGTTAAGCCACTCAGTCTATGGTATTTTGTTACAGTGGTCAGAGCTGACTATGACAAGTACAGAGTCGAAGCTTAATTTCTGATCTGGGTCATACCCCTAACAGCTTTTAAATAGGAAAAGCCTAAGCCATCTCTCACGGGCTAGGTTACACTTTTCTTTCTATCCTATGATGAGGGCAGCATCAGTCATAAGAACTAAAGAAAGTTGCATTTTTCCCCATGTTTGAGCTTTGGTGTGTAAATGTCCATCCCACCATACACATACCCCCCCCCCCCCCCCCCCCCCAGCCCAATGACAGGCCTGTCATAGGTTCTTAGTGGAAGTCTCAAACTTAAGTATGCCTGGCGTCTCTCTCAGAGCTCATCCACCGGGGTCCAGAATTGCATGGCCTGGCCTCCCCTTCTCCACAGTCCTTGGCAAGCAGAGAGCTGTTGGCCCTGCTGCATGCCTGGCACAGTGTTACCACTGAGGATTCAGCAGTGAATCAGCATGGCCCTCTGTCAGTAGGTGGAAAGGAAAACTTGAAAGTAACAAAAACAGCTCCACGAGCATGATGACATTGAGGGCTACAAGGAAAAGGTGGGGAACTAGAAGGCATATTAATGGGGAATCTGCCCTGTGGGTGAGATTTTTGGGCCTCCTAGGGACATGGCATTTCATCTCAGAGCTGAGAAATAAAAACAAGTAAGCTCAGCAAAGCAGGGATGGTGCTCCTGCCAGAGGGAACAGTATGTGCAAATGTCCTGGGTCAGAAGCAGTGAAGGTGTTGCTAGCAGAGGGGACTAGTAGTGGAAGAGACCCAGAGAGAAGGTGGGAGAAGGATCCTGAGGCCATTCAGGAGGTTTCTAACTCTACTCAAGGAGCAATGGACAATACCGGGGCCAAGACACTGCATTTTACAAAGATTACTCTGGCTCCTTTATGGAAATTAGATTGAAGTGCCCAGTGCCACAGTTGAGATGTAGGAGTGTGGGGTTGGATTTGGGATTAGTGGAGAGAAGGGACAGACATGAGGAGTAACTTGGATTGGAATGGGGTGGGGCACCTCCCCCACAGCCCTGTGATACTCAGGGTGCACTCAGCCCTGTCACCTCACTGAAAAAGCGAGGCAGTCCACCTTTGTTTTGCATGGAGCGGGGGAGGGAGAAAGTTCCTGGTGTTATCGCTCAGAACCTCCCCAGAAAATGAGGGGCTTGGGGCTCCCTCAACAGCCTGACAGCACTCTGAAGCCCATGCTCTCACTACTTATCAGAGCTAGTCTGGGGTGAACCTTGAGGACTCCTGCCCCTGGTATGCACGATGAGGCTCTGAGCCCATGTTCACAATCCCTCTGGAAGACAGAAAGCCCGCTTTGTTATCTGGAAGGAATCCAGGGCTGAGTGTCTGGAATTATCTCATTTTATGCTCTCAACAGCCCTTAGAGGCCAGGAGTAGAGGTGGTCAGCCCACCTGAGTGATGGAGAAGCTGAGGCTGGTCCCCACAGGGAGGGAGGATATGTAGGGCTGGCCCTTCTAGTTCTTGGTCCAGACAGACCCTGCCCATTAGGGCCTAGGATCCTCCTATGCTCCTGGCCCTGCCACTGAGCCTTAGGGTGGCCACGTCCTTCTTGGACATGGGCAGGTCTGACCCTGACTCCTGATGCAGAGTAGGAGGTAACCAGAACCCCAGGAACCCCCTGTTCAGTTTAAAGCTCCTGAGGGCAGAGACCCACATCCAGCTGGGGGAGGGGGCAAGGTCACCAGAGCCCAAGGAGTCAGGCTGCTGAGTGAGGGTCCAGCCTGGGAGGCTCTGTCTTTAGGGCTGCCCATCAGTTGCCAGTTCCCATCAGCTGAGCTGGGTGCCCTGACTCTGACCTTGGAGATGAACTGGGCCTCCCTGAGCTGCCTAGGAGCTAGATAGGGCACATTCAGAGTGTCCAGCAGAAAGCCAGGGAGGCCAGGCCTAGGTCAGTCTGGCAGCCAAGCCTGCTCTCAAGACCCCCTTAGCCCTGCCCACCCAGGTAGGACTGCATTGTGGGGCTCCTTTCATTGATTTCTGCCATAGGAAGCCTCTGTCTCTTCCACATGGGGACACAGCCAGCTATGCCTTGGCCTCACTCTGTGACACTCCCAGTGGCTGCTGGGCCTTTGGGGTGGCCCCCAACCTGATCTCTATGTGGCCCCTGAGGTCAGGCCCCAGGAGCCCCCTCCCAGAGGGTGGGACCCCCATAGTGACCACTGGCCTGGGCAGAGTTCTTGCTCATTGGTGTGGTATGACAGAGACCCCAAACTAGCAAAGAGGTTCCCTTTTGGTGCTGACTCCCAGTCCCCACACTGTGCTAAGTAGAGGGCCCACCGCCCTTGTCCTTCACTGGCCTGAGGCGTGGCTCTGCCCTGACTTCCAGAGCCATGCCAACTTTCTAGGGGGCTGTGAAATTGCCAGCTGACTCCCTCCCCCCACAGGATGCTGCTCAGATGCTGTTGTGAAGCAGGAAGCCTGTGGTGCCCAAGTGGGCATGTACCACTGGGAATAATGTGTAAAATCCTCAGTAAAACACTCACATCCTTAATAGGGACACAGCTACAACATTTCTGCTGAGCAAAAAGCTGATAGATATGACAAAAGGAGAAATCGAAGACAGGGGTTGGTCCCCAAACAGCTCCTTCACATCTTTCCTCCTCCCTGTACCTCCACCTAATCTCCAAGATAGGCATGCAGGTGGCAGGGCTCTGGAGTGCCTTCCTACCTCCTGTCCTGCTCACATCCCCCCCACACCATTCTTTACCACTCAGTCACCACTTAGAGCAGATTTGACCTCCTTCCTCTGCCTGAAACCCTCAAGGGCTCCCCAGTGCCTCCAGGAACAGGCTCTTGAGGGCCCCTGCTAGGCTGGCCTGGCTGGCTTCTCTGTGATCCACTTTAGCTACCTTATTCCATCAACTCTCAGTCCCAATAGCTCTGCCTTCTTAAAGCCTGGCTGCCTCTCCTGCTGCTTGTGCAAAGGCTCAGGCCTGGAATTCCTTCCCCTCTCCTCCAGCCCCTGAATTCTTGAAATATCTGAAGAGCATTTAAAGAAACAAAGTCAAAGTAATAAATGCATTCAAAGGAGCGGGGCAGTTACTCCCCTGTTTAACCTCATACCCCGACCCCCAGACCCTCCCATTGCAACTGGAATGAAGTCAAACCCTGCTGCCTCTTCTCAGATTGGCCCGGTCTGGCCTAGGTTTCTTGCACAGGAAGCTCAACCCCACCTCAGAGCCTTGGCACTTGCTGTGCCCTCTGGCTTTTCATGTTCTTTCCCCAGCATTAACTGTCTCCTGCTCAAAGCAAGCCCCTAAAACACCCGCTAAAGTAGTTGCTCTCCTGTATTATTTGATACAGGAGACACTTTTCTTCCTTGCTCACTGCTCTGTCCCCAGTAGTATCAAGCACATAGTGGGTGGGCAGTAAAGAGTGTTAAATAAATGAATGAGTAGGTAACTTTAGAGAATGTAGACTAATAGGAGATGGGTAAAATGTGTGACAGCAATGAGCCCATGATGCCCTGTAGTGACATAGGCCTCAAGTAAGTGCCCAAGTGCCCACCCCCACCCTGCCTTCCCTGAGGCCCCTGTGCTAGGTTCTCCTCAGCCCAGAGAACAGAGGGCAGGGAGGCTGAAACATGTCCTTGAGCCCTGTCTGAGAAATTGATCCAGGAATCTTTAAACATTGGGGGAAAATGTTCAAAGCGGCAGCCTTTCTCTGCATGGAGAGAGGCCAAAGACTCTCTTGTTGGGGAAAATACATTGTAATGCACCTTTTGCTTACTGAAAGACACAGCCCAGTTTCTGTTCTGGAATAAGCAATAAGGCAGGACTGGCTCTGCATGACAATGTGAAAGTTTGCCTTCTTTGTGGAAGAGTTCTACCCTGGGCAGCTGTCAGCCCTGGCTCCCTGACCAGAGCTCAGGACCCAGCTTGGAGGGAGGCCCCTCGCAGGGAGACCACAGGCATTCTCCCCTCTCCCACCAGTCTCAGAGCCTGTGGGCACGATCTCCACCCCTGAGAGATGATCTGTCACCTGTGTCCAACAGGACACAATGATGTCATTGAAAAAAGTGATTTTTCATTCCTCTTGTAATTCTTATTTTTCTGCTGTCCTACTACCATTTCCACCCAAGGAAAGAGAGACAGGCAATGACATCATGATGGTGGGAGCCATGGCTCATGAGAAGTCCCCAGGGACAGGAGTAGGGTAGAGAAAACATCCTGGTTGACCAAGGAGGTCTGAGGAGGTGGCAGAGCAGAGGCAGGAAGTTAGACCCAGAGTTATGGTCCCCACCCCTGCTGTTGCTCCCCACACACCTTTAAGGTCAAACAGACCCCGAGCGCTATGGGCCCTGCTTCCCACTTGGACCCTAAGATGAGACTACACATCAAGAGCAGAGTCCACTCCCTATGTAGCGCTATGTGGAGGTGAGAAAGGGATGGGCTCCTGTCAGTGAACAGACCCAGTAGCAGCCTGGCTCCCAGGCCCAGAGGGGTTGGGTGGGGTGGGGTCCAGAAGCTACCAGCTGTGCTGGTTGGGGGTGGAGGTAACTAGCCTGGGACAGGGTGAGGCTGTGGACAGATAGCCATGGCACTAGACCTGAACTTGGACCAGCCAGCGCACCTGAGCAGCCCAGGTAAAGAGCTGAAGCTAGACCTGCTTACCTCCACCCCTTGCAAAAATGGTGAGGATTCAGGCCAGCCATCCCACTTGCCACCAGGGCCCCAGGGGTCCCCAAATGATGAGGAGACCCTGCCCAGCAGGTGTATGCCCCAAAAAGAATGAGGAAACCATGACAGATTGTCACCTGTGCCCTCGCACAGGCAGGAGGCTCAATTCGGGGCTCCCAGCAAAATTCAGAAGCCTTTGTGCAGCCCTACTTGCAGCTCACTGCCCAGACTCTGCTGTGAGCACATCCCTTCCTGAGTGAAAGCATGTAGTGGACACAGTAGAAAATGGGTTAGTCCTTCCATACCAGTCACGTGACTAGTTCAGAACAGGCATCTGAAGTGTGGAGCAAGGGGACAAATACAGAGGAGAAGATGAGCGAGTGTACTGCTGCAAAGGGAACCCAGATCAAAGGGAGAGGGGCTGAGCTCATGGAGGCACAAGATTCCTGCAGATCATTTCTGGGTATGAAAGGCCACAGGGAGCCCATAGGCCCTCATCAGAACCAGGCTGCTGTGTCCTGAGTATGGGGACATTCTCAGGGACTCACTATGCTAACACAGATGCTGCTCCCTCCAGGCCATCCCTCTGCCATGCCAGCCAGTCTCAAGTCTTTTCATTTGTTAGATTGTTACGTGCCACTCCTTCCACCACACCTGTGCTCCTGTGAACTGGGGCCTTTCTGCGTCCTCAGTGCCGAGACTCTGGCTGGCCCCCAAAGCACCCCACCCACTCACCCCATCTGGTCAGCCCGGTCCCTCAGAGGTCTCCCTGTCCCAAATCCCTGAGCCTGCCACACTCCAGGCCTCCCACTCCAGGGACCCGCTGAGGATGTGACAGCTCTGCATGGAATGGCACCAAGTCTGCTGTCAAAACCAGCTTGGGCTCGCCTCTGCTGTCACCTGCTCCCCTGCCCAGCATAGGCACTGGCCATGGGGCTACCACAGCTCTTATCCATGCTGCCCTAAGGCAGGCAAGTGTGTCCTCATGAGAACCATGCTTCTCGGTCCAAGAGCTGGCTGACTGGACAAATGTCACAGATACAAAGGAATGACTGTAGCACATCATTAGTCAATCCGACCTTGCCAGACCTGTGCCAAGCATCTCCCCACGTCTTTAACTGTCACCTCCTACATCCTGCCAGGGAGCATTATGACACCTGTTTCACCAGTGAGGAAACCTGACTCAGTAAAATTGAGAAGCTTGCTCATATGAGCATGAGTGGAAATCGGGACAAAGGCTTTGGAAGGCAATTCGGGAAACCAGCTGAGATTACAGTCATTTGCCCTGTGACTCAGCTTTTCAAATGTCCACCATCTGTGATGCAGAAAAGCCTTGGGCATAAGAAAGAAAGGAAAGGACACTCAGGCTACTGGGACTTCTTTTCCATGGGCAGGTGGAGTCTATTTTTTCATGGCAGTCTCTGGGGCCATAATCACTTTATGGGAATTAATTTACTCACTTATTCATTCAAAAGATATTTAATCAACACCTACTATGTGCTGGGCCTTTGGCCAGGTAGTGAACATGCATATCAGCTAAGTGGACTCCTAGGACCTCACATTGAACTTGGGTTTCCTTGTGTGAACCCCAAACCCTTCCAAGACACACTGGCAAGCCCCTCCAGCAGGGGAGCAGGACCCCAGGTTGCTGGATTGCACCTGAGCACTGGGTGCAGGAGGAGTGACAGCCCACACCAGCCCAGAATACAGCCCCGGGCTGTGACACACTCTCTGCTTTTCTGGATCAGCTGTCACTGCCTTGCTGGAGTCTGCATGAGACAAGCTCTGCAGCTGCCTCAAGCTGTCACTGAGAAGTGTGGACACCTCGCCCTCCTGGTCCGTGGGGACTCTAACAAATGCTTTGACAGCCAACAGCTCCCCCAGGGAAGCCAAGGACAGGCTGCTCTGAGGCTTCCTTATCAGGAGGCCTCCCCCAGGGGGCAGGGAGGTGGGGGGAATGGAGGGAGGTAGAGGCAGAGACAAGCCCAGTCCTGGCACCCGCCTCAGGACCTTCTCCATCTTCGTTGTCATCAATGGTGGGCTATGGTTGACCCTATCACTACTGGAATGGGCTCCATGCAGGCAGGATCCTAGGCTCGCTCACCACCACATTTCTAGCACCTATATACTGTCTAGCACGTAGTAAGTGCTCTATAGACATATGCTGAATGAACAAGGGACAGAGTGGGTGAGTGAACCTTAGAACAGGAAGACAGCATGGGTGGATAAGCCAAGGAGAAAACCAGAAGAGTCACAGAACCAGGTAGAAAGGAAACTGGGATGTGGGCCAGTATCATCAAATGCTGTTGGGGAGGTCAGAGAGGTTAAGGTGAGAACACACTTTAGAGCAGGCTTCCGCAGGGATTCAGGGGTGCTTGTTCTTCAGGCTGGACCAGTGGGGAGAGGATGTCACCTGGGCCAGGTCCCTGAGGAGGATCTGCCTTTCCACAGGGACAGAAATTCCACCTACCATGCCCGAATCATGCCATCACCCTCTCTGAGCCTCGATGATCTTGTGCAGGAAAGGGACTCTCGCGGGGCTACTGGGACAACATAGATACATCACACAAATGCCTCCTTGCACAGAGCCAGCATGTGTGAACTCAGGCCCCTCAGGCCCTGGGCAGAGGCATTTCTGATAATAGAAGGCATAAACCCCAAACTCCTAGAGACAGATGTTTCTCTTCTGAGATGCAAAACCAACCTTATCACTCCCTTGTAGTAATATTGCAGTGGATCCTAGGCCCCTTAGTCTGGCACAGAAGGCTTTGTCAATCTCATGTCCTGCCTTTCCTCTAGCACCCTACTCTCCAGTGGGGGTCAAGCATGCCCAGTGATGTAGTGATGCCACTGGGCCTTTGCACGTACCGTTCTTCCACCTGCAGCAGCACCAACACACTCCAAGCTCTTCCACAGGCTAGCCCCTGCCTCTATGTTAGGGGCACTCTTCCCTGTCACCCCGTAGTGCCCTATATTTATTGTGATTAGTATGCATGTTAACCAGGTTATAATTACTCATTCCTTGCCCTGCTCCCCAATCCTCCCATGCTCCAAGCTCTCTGAGCACAGAGACATGACTGTTCAGTTCTATACCCAGAGTCCCGAATGGGGCCAATTTAGACCAGATATTCAGAGTGCGCTCATGAACTGATATGTTCATTTGTGGGACACTCCACATGCGCCCAGCACTCTGGATAGCATTTTTCTGGTGTTTAACTTGAGTCATGCTCACAACAGCCCTGGGAGGTACATAATTGCCCCATCACAGGACACAGCTAGGCAGGCAATTGCCTCCTTTCTTCTAAGCCAGAAGGAACAATCCACTCACTGACTGGCCAGACTTGCCTACAGTTGTGTTCTGATTCACTTGTATAGTGTGAGGTCTTAATTTCAATTACCTGACATTAACAAATAATTAGATTTCCTATAAAAGTTGGATTTCCAGCCTCTCATGGGAAAAAGAGCTGACAACATGGGGCCTGCTTATCCTATATAATAAAAGCCTAATATGCTAAGTGTCTGGTCATCCAGTCATCCGTTCAATCAATCAAAGCATAATATGCTAATGATATGCTAAGGCCACTCAACCACTCGCTATGATGTGCACTCAGCACCAGGGGGCAGACACTCAATGCAGGAGCTGCCCCTTGGTGGTCAGTATGCTCCCACAGGGGGAGCACCACTCAGCCAGAAGCTGGGCTCATGGCTGGCGAGCACAGCAGTGGTGGCGTGAGCCTGTCCTACCTCTGCAGCAGTGCTAAGGATGTCCGACGGATGGCTTAGGCCTGCTCCCTGCTATCAGTTGGACATCCCGCGAGGGCTCCCAGACTGCGAGAGGGCATAGGCAGGGTTGAGGGACCCCTCCAAGTGCACAAATTTTGTGCACTGGGCCTCTAGTTTCTACATAAGTGAGTGGGACACAGGAACAGGAACAGCTAGTGTCTCCAGTCACCCCAATCCCCACCACTCTGTATTGCCCACAGCCACCCTGGCCCTTGACTATGCCTCCTGCGTTATTCCCACCAACATCTGAGAGTGCTCCCCTTTTATAAGCAGTGTAGCAATCTCACACTCTTGCCCTGCCAGCCCTATCTCCTGGTGGCACACAGGGACAGGCACAAGGAGCAGGGACAGTGCTGGCACACCTTGTTGGGGACCATGGTACCAGCAGACCCTGGGACCTGGGGCACTATGTGTGGCAGTGGAACTTCTGCTCCCTGTCCTCTCCTCCTGTGCCATGGCCAGGCCCAAACTCAAGTGTGTCCCCTTGTCCAGGAGCTCTGTCTGATCCCCTTCAACTTAAGGGAACCAAGGGTTAGTGTCCAGATTCAGAGATGTTTTCTCTTTACCAAGAACCAGAGACAGAGACATGTGAATAGGACTTGGGATTGTGCCTCCCTCTGGCTTGTTTGGAGCTCTGTGGCCATTTCCGAGATATGCCCCTCCCCAGGACCAGCAGAAAACATTCCTGCTCCCCACCCCCACCCCAGCTGCTCTCCACCATCGCCACATGGCCCCAACATTCCTGGAAGCTGGCGAGAAATGGAGCCCATATGCCTCTGATTGTTTGCAAACCCTGGCAAAGCTTTGGTAAACCCAGGCCAACTGCTGGATTAAATTAGAAAAGAAAAGAGGAAAAAAATTTGAATACTGGCACAGAGAGAAACCATTCATTCAACAAACATTGTTTAAGAACATACTGTACAGAGGACTGTTTCCATGCTCAGAGGAGTCTGAGGGTATAGCCTCGGTTCCGAAAGCTCAGGCTCTTGGGATCCCATGTTCTTCGTGGGCCTAAGGAGCATCTACCCTCAGCAGGAGAAATGTCTTGGGGGCTCGGGGGTTAAAACAGCTGGGAGAGAGAGCTCTCCTGCCCAGAAATCTGCTTCTCCTGTTCCATTGTTTAAAAATGGATATTAAGATCAGTTCATTCAATTGCTTTGAAAAGAATCCTCAAAGTGACCTCACTTGTGCACTAAGTTGGCAAGGCTGAGGTGGAGGTGGGTTGGGCTGGGGTCTGAGCAGGGAGAGGGTGAAGCTTGGCTCAAGTGCAAGGTCCCTGAAATGGCCTGAGGAAAGGGCTGCTCCAGCTGCAGGGGCTGGGAAGAGCTGAAGAGGGCAAAAGGAAGCTTGTTTCCTGGGACCACCTCTTGTCAGGGACTATGCCAGCCTTTATGGACCCTCAGAGTGTTTGGGAGGTTTAAAATTGAGGAAGCCAAGTTCAGGGCAAGGCAGGAACTTTGCCAGGTGGGTAAAAGCCAAGATTAGCTGCTTCTGACTTTAAAGTTGGTCCTCAAGCTATGCCCAGTGCTCTCTTAACATGGACACCCAAGGGCACTGATGAAATGGGATGAAATGCAATTCAAGGAGGACACTAAGCAAGTAGATATCTTCAGAGCCTGATAGAAAATATTTCTTTAACATCAGGTAGTGACTACTTTTAGCTTTATTGGCCACATTGTTCCTGTCCCAGCCATTCCATTCCACCCCACATGAATGAGCTAAGACATGAATGAGTGGGCGTGGCTGCATGCCAATAAAAGTTTATTTATGCAAACGGATGGTGGGCCAGATTTGGCCCTTGGGCTGTAGTTTTGGCAACCCTGTTTTCGAATCTCCAGTGTATCTTGAAAAATACATGTGGATAGTGACATGTCCAAGTTTACTTTAATATAACATTGATGTTTTAAAATGCTTGCTGTCTAAAAGAAGTGGCACTTTGAGGAAGACACCTCATCTCTGTTCTTTGACCTCAGTGGCCTCCAGCACGCCTCCTGAAAGTATGAGATCCAAGGAGCAAAGGACAATCACAGGCCACCTTCAAGGGTGGGCTTCCGTCTACAAGCACCAACATATATAAGAAGCAAGAGGAAATTAAGAATGATATAGCTACAATAAAAAAGCACAATGGAATGTTTCAACAGTAGACTAGAAGAAGCAAAGGACCAAATCAGAGAGTTAGAAGACAGGGTAGAAAAACACACCTAATCTGAACAGCAATTGAGAAAAAAAGGGAGAAAGCAGGAGGAGAGCTCAAGGGAGCTTTGGGACAACATGAAACGAAGCAATATCTGTATAATAGGGGTTTCAGAAAGACAAGAAGAGAGCAAGGATTAGAAAACCTAATATAAGAAATAATAACAGAAAATTTCCCTGCTTGGGGAAGAAAAAAGTCACACAAGCAGAGTCCCAAACAAGATGAACCAAAAGATGCACAACAAGACATGTCATAATAACAATGGCAAACGTTAACGACAAAGAGAGAATCTTAAAGGCTGCAAGAAAGAGACAGAGAGTTACTTACAAAGGCTCTACCATTAGATTATCAAATGATTTCTCAACAGAAACAAATCAGGCCAGAAGGGAATGGAATGAAATATACAAAGTGATGCAAAGCAAGGGACTGAATCCAAGAATACTCTGTCTAGAAGGCTATCATTCAAAATTGAAGGGGAAATAAGGAGCTTCACAGACAAAAAGAGGCTAAGGGGGTTAATTGCTACCAAGCCAGTAATACAAGAAATGCTAAAGCAGTGGTTCTCAACCTTCTGGCCCTTTAAATACAGTTCCTCATGTTGTGACCCAACCATAAAATTATTTTCGTTGCTACTTCATAACTGTAATGTTGCTACTGTTATGAATCATAATGTAAATATCTGATATGCAGGATGGTCTTAGGCGACCCCTGTGAAAGGGTCATTCGACCGCCAAAGGGGTCACGACCCACAGGTTGAGAACCACTGTGCTAAAGGGACTGTAATAAAAAGAAGAAATAGAAAGGGAAGGAGGAATACAGGCATAAAGAATAAAAATGGCTATAAATGGGTACTTATCAATAATAACCTTAATCATAAATGGACTAAATGCTCCAATCAAAAGCTATCAGGTGGCTGAATAGATAAGAAAACATGACCCATATATATGCTGTCTACAAGAGACCCACCTCAGAACAAGGAACTCACACAGATGAAAAGCAAAGGGATTAAAAAAAATGTTTTTCAGGCAAAAGGAAATGAAAAAAAAAGCTGGGGTGGCAATATTTATATCTGACAAAATAGACCTCAAAGTGAAGGCCATCACAAGAGATAATGAAGGCCACTTCATAATACTAAAGTGATCAATACAACAAGAGGATATAACTCTGGTAAATGTATATGTACCAAATGTAGGAGGACCCAAATACATAAAAAACTGCTGGAAGATATCAAGGGAGAGATTAACAGCAATAAAATCATAGTAGGAGACTTTATTACCCCATTGATATCACTGGATAAATCCTCTAGACAAAAAATCAAAGAAACAGCAATCTTAAACGACTCACTAGATCAGATGGAATTAATTGACATCTTCAGAACATTTCACCCCAAAGCTATGGAATGTACATTCTTCTGAGGTGCACAGGGGACATTTCAAAGACAGACCACATATTAGGACACAGGCTAAGTCGATAAATTCAAGAAGATTAAAAGAATACCAAGCATCTTCTCAGATCACAATGGCATAGAATTAGAAATCAACTGCAATAAAAACAATAAAAAAATCAAACACTTGGAGGCTAAATAGCATACTATTAAACAATGACTGGGTTACCAAAGAGATCAAAGAAGAACTAAAAAGCATCCTGGAAATGAATGACAATAAAAACACAACAATCCCAGATCTATGGGACACAGTGAAAGCAGTCCTGAGAGGGAAGTTTATAGGCCTACCTAAAAAAAATACCAAGAAAAACTGGTAATAAATTATTTAACCCTGCAACTTAAAAATTAGAAAGAAAGCAACAACAACAACAAAAAGCCCAGAGAAAGCAGAAGGAAGGAAATAATAAAGATCCGAGCAGAAATAAATGGCAGAGAAACCAAAAAAAAGAAAACAGTACAAAAGATCAAAAAAATCAAGAGCTGGTACTTTGAAAAGTTAAACAAGATTGATGAACCTCTAGCCAGGCTCACCAAGAATCAAAGAGAGAGGACCCAAATAAACAAAATCAGAAAAGAAAGAGGTGAAGTAACAACTGGCACTATAAACTTACAAAGGATTGTAAAAAAATACTATGAACAATCCTATTCCAACAAACTGGACAACCTAGATGAAATGGACATATTCCTAGAAAAATACAATCTTCCAAAACTCAAACAGGAAGAATAAAAAAATCTGAATAGGTCAATAACTATAGAGGAAATTGATGCAGTAATAAAAAATACTTCTAGTCAACAAAAGTCCTACACTGGATGGCTTCACAGGGGAGTTTTACCAAACATTCAAAGAAGAATTAAAACCTACCCTCCTCAGAATATTACAAAAAATTCAAGAGGAAGGAACACTTCAAAGCTCTTTCTATGAAGCCAGCATTACCCTAATCTCCAAACCAGATAAAGGCACTACAAAGAAAGAGAATTACAGGCCAATATCCATGATGAACATAGATGCTAAAATCTTCAACAAAATATTAAGCAAATAGGATCCAGCATTACATTATAAAGATCATACATCATGACCAAGTGGAATTTATTCTGGGGATGCAAGGCTGATATGATATCTGCAAATTAATAAACACGATACATCACATAAACAAATCGAGACAAAAATCACATAATCATATCAATTGATGCAGAAAAAGCATTTGAAAAAATCCAACACCCTTTCCTGATAAAAACTCTCATCAAAGTGGGAACAGAGGGTTTATACCTCAACACGATAAAGGCCATATATGACACACCTACAGCCAACATCATACTCAATGGGCAAAAACTAAAACAATTTCCCCTAAGAACAGGAACAAGATAAAAATGCCCACTTTCACCACTCCTGTTTGACATAGTACTGGAAGAGCTAGCCATAGTTATCAGTCAAGAAAAAGAAGTAAAAGGCATCCAAATTGGAAAAGAAGAAGTAAAACCATTGTTATTTGTGGATGACATGATATTGTACATAGAAAACCCTAAAGACTCCATCAAAAAACTACTAAACTTAATAAATGAATTTGGCAATGTAGCAGGATAGAAAATTAACACTCAGAAATCTATGGCTTTTTTCCTACATCAATAATAAACTCACAGAAAAAGAAACTATAAAAAAATTCCATTTATCATTGCAACAAAAAATTAAGATACCTAGGAATAAACTTAACTTAGGAGGTAAACAACCTGTACTTGGAAAACTACAGGACGTTGAAAAAAAGTGATAGAGGAAGACATAAACAAATGGAAGAATATACCGTGCTCATGGATTGGTAGAATCAACATCATTAAAATGTCTATACTCCCCAAAGCAATCTATAGATTCAATGCAATCCCTTTTAAAATACCAATGGCCTATTTCACAGACCTAGAACAAACTCTAAAAATTCATCCTATATAATAAAAGGCTAATATGCAAATAGAACAAATGGCGGAACAACCGAACAACCGAACAACTGGCCACTATGACGTGTGCTAACCACCAGGGGACATGCACGGAACATGGTGGGCATCAGCAGCAGGTGGCAGAGCGCAAAACATGGCAGGTGTCAGCTGCGGCAGAATGGTGAAGCAGGTGAGCTGGGACGCCAGATCAAGGCAGGGAGCCGGTCGCTGTCATTGGGGTGAGCTTCTGGTGGTTACTGAAAATTCTTTGCTCCCACGCACTGCGGTCCTGCCTGGTGCTTGCACCTGCTGCTGGCACCAGAGCTGCAGCTCGCACCTGCAGCCACTGCCCAGTACCAGTCCCAATCGCTCAGTGCCGTCGCTGGGTGGGAGTGGCAGCTGCCGGCCCCAATTGTCCTTGAGGGCTTTTCCACCTCCCCCTGCTCCTGAGGGGCAATTGGGGCAGCAGCAGCTGCTCACACCTGCACACAGTGCCAGCCCCATTCCCACCCGCTGCTGGCACCAGGCCCAATCGCTCCGTGCCATCAGTGGATGTGAGTGGGGCCAGCACTGTCAATGCATGGGAGCAGCAGCGGTGGGAGCAGGGCTCCTAGCAGACAGGGGGCCAGGGGCGGTGGTGGGAGCGGCCAGGCGAGGGCGCGGAGGATGGACCGAGACCCACCTATGTGCCCATTGCAGCCTCGTGGCCCAGAGTTCCTTTCAAGGTGCATGAATTCATACACTGGGCCCCTAGTATGGAATAAAAAAAGACCCTGAATAGCTGCAGCAATCCTGAGAAAGAAGAACAAAATTGCAGGGAATCACAAAACCAGATATCAAGCTATATTACAAAGCCACTTTTCTCAAAACTGCCTGGTACTGGCACAAGGACAGACATATAGACCAATGGAACAGAACAGAAATCGACCCAAGCCATTATGCTCAATTAATATTTGACAACAGAGGCAAGAGCATACAATGCAGTCAAGACAGTCTCTTCAATAAATGGTGTTGGGAAAATTGGAGAGATACATGCAAAAAAAAAAAAAAAAAAAAAAAGAAACTAGACCACCAACTTACACCATATACAAAAATAAACTCAAAATGGATAAAGGACTTAAATGTAAGACGGAAAACATGAAAATCTTAGGAGAATCCATAGGCAGCAAAATATCAGACATATGTCATAGCAATATCTTTACCGATACAGCTCCTAGGACAATGGAAACTAAGGAGAAAATAAACAAATGGGACTACATCAAAATAAAAAGCTTCTGCACAGCAAAAGAAACCATCAACAGAACAACAAGAAAGTCCACTGCATGGAAGACCATATTTGCTAATGTTATCTCCGATAAGAGTTTAATCTCCAAAATTTACAAGGATCTCATACAACTTAACAAAGGCAGATAAGCAATCCAATCAAAAAATGGGCAAAGGACCTAAATAGACACTTATTGAAAGTGGACATACAGAAGGCTAAGAGAGATATGAAAACATGCTTAAAGTCCCTAATCAGAGAGACATTCCAGAAAACTGGGATCTTAAGCCAGCCAAAGGAATAACATTTCAATTTTTCATTTTTATTTTTTTATTATTATTTTGTTAGCTTTTTTTTTTTTGCTTTTTTCTTTGTTCTCCTTTTTTTTTTTGTTTGTTCCTTTATTTCCTACTTCTTTTCACACTATTTTTTCAACCACGTGAGCAGCAGACACGTGACTGGCGTGCTCTTGTCCAGGGAGTATCAGCCCCGTGAACAACCTGCCTCAAGCCTAAGAGCAGCAGCCTCATGTGGCCTGCCCCTGTCGAAGGAGCAGCAGCTGTGTGAGCGGCCTGCTTCCCCATCCAAGGAGGAGCAACCACTCGAGCAGTCTGACCTGTCTGAGGAGCAGCAGCCGCACGAGCAGTCTTCCTATGTCTGAGGAGCGGCAGCCCTGCACAGCCTGCCCCAATCCGAGGAGCAGCAGCTGCACACACCCTGTACTAGTCCGAGGAGCAGCAGCTGCACAAGCATCCTGCCCTCGTCCAAGCAGCAGCAGCTGCACGAGCAGCCTGCCCAATCCGAAGAGCAGCAGTTCTGCGAGCGGCCCAGCCCCATTCGAGGAGCAGCAGCAGCCCACCCCGGTCTGAGGAGCAGCAGCCACACGAGCAGACAGCCCACGTCTGAGGAGCGGCAGCCCTGCACAGCACGCACCGGTCCGAGGAGCAGCAGCCGGGTGAGTGGCACGTCCCCGTCCGTCCGAGGAGGAGCAGCCATGCGTGCAGCTCACTCCCGTCCAAAGAGCAGCAGCCTCGCAAGCAGCCCACCCCCGTCCGAGGAGCAGCAGACTTGCAATCAACCTGTCCAAGTCCTAAGAGCAGTAGCCCCACAAGCAGCCCACCACATCAGAGGAACAAAATCTCAGGCATATACAGAAGCAATTTCTTCACCGATACAGCTCCTAGGGCATTGGAAACTAAAGAGAAAATAAACAAATGGGACTACATCAAAATAAAAAGCTTCTGCACAGCAAAAGAAACCATCAACAAAACAACAAGAAAGCCCACTGCATGGGAGAACATATTTGCCAATGTTATCACTGATAAGGGTTTAATCTCCAACATTTATAGGGAACTCATACTACTTAACAAAAGGAAGATAAACAATCCAATAAAAAAATGGGCAAAGGACCTAAATAGACACTTTTCAAAAGAGGACATTCAGAAAGCCAAGAGACATATGAAAACATGCTCAAAGTCACTAATCATCCGAGAGATGCAAATCAAAACAACCATGAGGTACCATCTCACACCTGTCAGAATGGCTATCATCAACAAATCAACAAACAACAAGTGCTGGAGAGGATGTGGAGAAAAAGAAACACTCGTGCACTGCTGGTGGGAATCAGACTGGTGCAGCCACTATGGAAGACAGTATGGAGTTTCCTCAAAAAGTTAAAAATGGAACTCCCACTTGACCCTGTGATCCCACTTCTAGGAATATATCCCAAGAAAACAGAAACACCAATCAGAAAGGATATATGCACCCCTATGTTCATAGCAGCACAATTCACCATAGCTAAGATCTGGAAACAGCCTAAGTGCCCATCAGTAGATGAATGGATTAGAAAACTGTGGTACATCTACAGGATGGAATACTATGCTGCTGTAAAAAAGAAGGAATTCTTACCCTTTGCAACAGAATGGATGGAACTGGAGAGCATTAAGCTAAGTGAAATAAGCCAGTCAATGAAGGAAAAATACCACATGATCTCACTCATTTATGGATAATAAAGACCATTATAAACTTATGAACAAAAATAGATATAGAGGCAGAGCAGCCTCGAACAGACTGTCAAACTACAGTGGGAAGGCCGGGGAGGGTTGAGGGGCAGGAGGGGAGGGTAAGAGATCAACCAAAGGACTTGTATGCATGCATATAAGCATAACCAATGGATATAAGACACTGCGGGGTAGGGGAGGCCAGGGGATTGTCAAGGGCGGGAAAAAAGGAGACATACGTAATACGCTTTGTAATACTTTAAGCAATAAAACAATTAAAAAAAATAAAGTCACTAATCATCTGAGAGATACAAATCAAAATTACAATTAGGTACCGTATCACACATGTCAGAATGGCTATCATCAACAAATCAACAATCGACAAGTGCTGGCGAGGATGTGGAGAAAAAGGAACCCTCATGCACTGCTCGCGGGAATGCAGACTGGTGTATGGAACTCCCAAGTGACCCAGTAATCCCACTTCTAGGTATATATCCCAAGAAATCAGAAACACCAATCAGAAAGGATATATGCACCCCCATGTTCATAGCTACACAATTTACAATAGCTAAGATTTGGAAACAGCCTAAGTATCCATCAGCAGATGAATGAATTAAAAACCTGTGGTACATCTACACAATGGAATACTACGCTGCTGTAAAAAAGAAAGAACTCTTAACAGCATGGATGAATCTGGAGAGTATTATGCTAAGTGAAATAAGCCAATCGAAGAAAAATAAATATCACATGACCTCACTTATTTGTGCAATATAACGAACAAGATAAACTTCTGAATAAAAATAGATCCAGAGACAGAGAAGCATCAAAAAGACCATCCAACCTCAGAGGGAAGGCATGAGAGGGTAGGAGGGGTGGTAAGAGATCAACTGAAGGACTTGTATGCATGCACATAAGCATAACCAATGGACACAGTCAGTAGGGGTGGGTAAGGGCATGTAGTGGAGGGTTGGAGTGTCTGGGAGAGGTCAATGGGGGAAACAGGAGGCATACGTAATACTTTAAACAATAAAGAATTAAAAAAAATTGCTCCCGTTTCCCCTAGAGCAGTGGTTCTCAACCTGTGGGTCGTGACCCCTTTGGGAGTCGAATGACCCTTTCACAGGGGTCGCCTAAGACCATCAGAAAACACATATATAATTACATATTGTTTTTATGATTAATCACTATGCTTTAATTATGTTCAATTTGTAACAATGAAATTGGGGGTCACCACAACATGAGGAACTGTATTAAGGGGTCGTGGCCTTAGGAAGATTGAGAACCATGGCCCTAGAGCATGTATCCATACCTGGCTTCACAGGCACCTGAGCTGGGGGAGCAGTGCCACCATCCATGCCTGATCATCCAAGGTAACCAGAGATGCCACGAGCACAGGGGCTGCATCTCAGCCAACCTTCTTGGGAGCTGCCACAGCAGAGAGCTCGTGAGCAGACGGCAGCTCAGGTGCTGGCACAGAAAGTCTGAAAAATGGTAATTCCCTAAGCACAGGTCAGCAGCAGGTATGTTCAGGAGTGTTGGCTGCATCCCATCCTAGGAAGACCATACACAGCGGTGAGCATTTTTCCAAGGAGGAACAGTGAAACAGGACAGTGGCTCCCAGCACGCAGAGGAGCCAGGCAGAGGTGAGCTCCTGGTCCTTAGGGCTAGGCCTGATGGAGGCCAGAAGAGACTGTGGAAGGTTGGGAGGAGCAGGTGCAGGGTGACAGCAGAAGGAAGCCAGCTATGCAGAGCCATGTGGGAGCAGGGAGTCCAAGAGAAGCCCAGCACAAGTGTGGGGGCCAGGCCTGGAGATCCAGCAGGGCTGGATGGATTACACATCAAACAGGTGGCTGAGGCTCTCTGGCAGCCTTTCCCTGGAGTCCTAGCCTCTTCGAGCAGGTTAAGAGCCCCTGGGCCAAGGGGACCAAGCTCAGAGTGGGGGCAGCTTTGAGAGGAGTCTCTGGATGGGCAAGGATGGGCAAGAGCCCTGGAGAATGGGCCTTAGGCAGGTAGTGCAGAGAATGTGGTGCCAGAGTTGGTGGTAGGGTCCAGTGCAGGACTGATGGTCCTGGGTTTATGGGCAATCAGCCAGCCTGTGCTCAGAAGGACCCTACTTTTAGGACTTAATACTGGGCACTTGCCAGTCTTGAAATTCTTCATTTTACACTTTGAAGTAAGTCAAGTTGGATGGGACAGGAAAGCCTTGGCTCATATGCCTAGGACAGGTTCTTGGCTACCTGCTCTCTACCCTGTAACCACTGCTGACCTCTGCCCCTGGCAGAGGCCTGGATGCAGTTGCCCAAGGGGCAAGGTGGGTGCATGTGCCACATAGCATTTCAAGCGGGGGCATGGCTGTGGCCATCTCACCCTTGGCAGCAACCCCACACAAGTCTCAGAGGAAGTGAGATCCAGGTGCTGAGGTATGAAGAGCCTTGGCCATCTGCCCTGGATTGAAGCACTGTGCCCATGGGAAGGGGAGCTGGCAGGCTCACTGTCCCCAGACCCTCTGAGCAGGGCACAGAGCCATGGGTTCCTCCAGTGGTGCCTGTCAGCCCAGACAGGGCAGCTGTCAGGTCCCAGGGGCCCAGAACTACCCAAGGCCCATGTGGGAATCTGTGCCCAGGGGAGCACTCCCTCTGTGGGCTCTGTCCCTGGGGCTCCCATCTTCTTCCTTCCACTTACTGAGACTGGCTTGTGCTTTGCCTGAAGTTCTGGCCACCTTGAGGCACCCTCCACCATTAACCATAAAATACTTTGATGATTCTCCATACAAGTTAAATACTCTAATATGTGCATTTAAGACAGACTTTGTATAAAGATGAATGGTAAAATTCATGCTAATAATTTAACATTCTAATTGTTCTTTACTTACAGTCAATAAAGAGAAAACTTTAAAATCTTGACAAGTTGAGAGAGAGACTGCAGGAGAAAGAAAAAGGATTTAATATGTATCTTTTATGGTACTTTTTCCTGCTTTTTGAACAAGAGAGCCACATTTGCATTTTGGCCCAAAGTTTTGTGCCAGGAGACCTTCTGGGTGTGGGTCTGCTGGGGCTGGCCAGTGTGACAAGAATGGCCAGGTGGTCTGTGAGGGCTGAGGTTTGGGGAACGATGCTGCTGACAATAGGCCGGGGGGAGGCGGGGAAGGGTGGTCACTGCTGGGGCGACCAGAGTAAAATCCCAGAAGATTGACTTCCAGGGAGGCCTGGAGTGCCGAACACAGCACCCAAAGTAAAACTGGGGAGCCCAAGGCCTCAGAACATGACTACACACAAATATGCAAGCCATCAAAAAACAATCCCACACAAAACAAAACAATGGCAAACCATAAAACTGGGAAGACTATTTCCCACCCAGGCAACAGCCAAAAAGTTAAGCTATCTATACTAATAAAAGGGTAATATGCTAATTAGACCAGATCGACTGGATGTCTTCTGGACGTCCAACTTCCTCCCTCACAAAGCCATGGTGGTGGGGGCTCAGGCAGAGGCGGTTAGGCACGGTGGCAGGGGCCAAGGCAGAGGCAGTTAAGGGCAATCAGGCCAGCAGGGGAGCAAGCAGTTAGGGGCACGATCAGGCCGGCACGGGGGAGCAAGCAGTTAGGGTTGAGATCAGGCGAGACCAGGCTGGCAGGGGACCAGTTAGGGGGTGATCAGGCAGGCAGGTGAGTGGTTAGGAGCCAGCGGTCCTGGATTGTGAGAGGGATGTCCAACTGCTGGTTTAGACCCAACCCCTATGGGATCAGGCCTAAACTGGCAGTCGGACATCCCCTGAGGGGTCCCGGATTGGAGAGGGTGCAGGCCAGGCTGCGGGACCCCGCCCCCCCGTGCACAAATTTTGTGCACTGGGCCTCTAGTCCAATATAATAAAAGCCTAACATGCTACGTGTCTGACTGTTTGACCGTTCAACCAGTTGCTATGATGTGCACTGACCACCAGGGGGTAGACGCTCCGACTGGTAATGTAGCTTGCTTCTGGGGTCCAGCAGATTGGGACTGGGTGAGATGTGCTGGACACACCCTGGAGCCCTCCCGCAGTCCCTCTCTGGCCCTGATTGTGCACCGGTGGGGTCCCTTAGCCTGGCCTGCGCCCTCTTGCAATCCGGGACCCCTCGGGGGATGTCGGAGAGCCATTTTTGGCCCGATCTCCACAGGCCAGGCCGAGGGACCCCACCGGTGCACGAATCCATGCACTGGGCCTCTAGTTTAAATATAAAACTTCTTCAAAGTAACAAGAAAGAAATTCAACTCCCAGTAAAATAAAGGACATAAGTTAGCCAATCATAAAACTATAAGATAATCACTGTTTTAAAATATACATATTTTTTAAGTGCAACCTCATTACTATCAAATAAATATAACTTACAACAAAAAGCCTATCCTGGTTGTGGCTCTCAATGTACCACAGCTAAGAGGGACTCGGTGCTATGAGCAGGTAGGAGTTAGGCAATGGATCCAAGGAGCATGAATAGGCGAAATAACAGAGAACATTCTAGCATTGAGAGCTTTAAAATGCACATATTGTTAACCAGGGATTGAACTTTTGAAATTCAGCTTAAGGAAAAGTAAAGGAAGAGGAGGAGAGGATATGCCGGTTCTTAACTGCCTCGGCCAGAAGGTGACACATGTCAATTCCTGGCACACAGCCCCAAATTAAGTGCACAGGAGGCTGGGAAACAGAAGGGAAGAGGGGAGCACATGGATATTTGATGACCCTAAAATGTCTATGTCACATGAAGACCCACATTGCAGCCTGGGCTCTGCCACAGAGAGATCCCAATGGGAGCCTTATAGGAAGAAGCACCTTGAGCGACAGAAGAAACCAAAGGAACTGAGAGCTGCCAAGGTCTAGCCACACCTGTGTCCAGCTCACCTGGGCCTCTCCTCCTCTTTGCACCATACATTCCTAGAGCCCTTACCCTAGGGGCCCCTACCATAGGGATCCACACCAGAGCATCCTACTCCCAGGGTGGGCCTCCCTGGCCTTTCTCAGGGGACAAACTGGGTCCACCCAGGCCTGGTCCCACAGTCTTGACGCTGGGAGCACTCTGCCCTGGCCTTGGCTGTCCTCACAGCTGACCAAATGCCTCACTTGGAATGCAGTATGGGCTGGCTGCTACCACATCTGTCCTCCATGTCATTGACTTTGGATCCAACACAGCCCAGTAACCAGCTCACTTATAAGGAGAGGGAGATGTGCCCTGGCCAGGCCTCCTCAGGTTACTCAGGACTCTGGTTTCAGCCTCAGGTGAGCCAGCACCTTCACGGGGTCCAGGCCCCACACTGAGGCTTCCCACACTGCTGTTTAGCACCATAGGCCTGGTCAAGTTCAGAGGAAGGGGACAACAGGCAGTCCCCTTGTGCGCAACTCTTTTGGGATTGCATTAAATCACCAGTCTGCATATGGAAGCCTCTAGCCACATTGGTGATTTAAATGCTAATGCAAATTAATTACAAATATTAACTTACCCATTAGGATGGCTGTTATCACAGATAACAAGTGTTGGTGGGAATGTGGAGACGTGGGAACACTTGGGCCCTATTAGTAGGAATGTAAAATGATGCAGGTACTGTGGAAAAGAGTATAGAGGGTCCTCAAAAAATTAAAAATAGAATTGCTTTATGTTCCAGCAATTCCACTTTTGGGTATAGACACAAAAGAACTAAAAGCAGGAACAAGAACAGACAGACACTCTACACCCAGGTGCATAGCAGCATATTCACAACAGCCAGAAGGTGGAAGCAATCCAAGTGTCCATCAATAGACAAATGGGTACACAGAATGTGGTCTTTCTAAACAATGGAATCTTATTCAGCCTTAAAAAGGACAGAAATCCTGACACCTACTACAATATGCATGATCCTTGAAGACACGTGCTAAGTGAAATAAGCCAGTCACAAAAGGACATATACTGTATGATATGTTCCACTTATATGGGGTCCCTAGAGCAGTAAAATTCATAGAGACAGGCAGCAGAGTGGTGTTTCCTAGGGACTTGTGGGAGAAGAGAATGGGGACAGAATTTCAGTTTTGCAAGATGAAAAGAGTCCTGGAGATGGATGGTGGTGATGGTTGCATAACAATATAAATGTACTAAATGCCACTAAACTGTGTATACTTAAAAATGGCGAAGACAGTAAGTTTTATGTTACATGTATTTTACCAGAATTTTAAAAAACTTTAAATTAAAAAAAATTCTATTGAAAAAAAATTAATATTTCAGTTCTGCAATCACACCAACCACATTTCAAGTGCTCAAGGGTGGGGGTCGCTGGTGGCTGTTGAATGGATGGCAAAATTAGAGCATCTCCTGGACTGCAGAAAGCTCTATTAGACAGTCTTGCTCTGGGAGGTCCTTTCTCACATATTCACTTTTCCTCTATCCCCTCCTCCCCAAGAGGGCTCTGTGTGTCTTAGATCAAACCACAGGACTCTCTCCTGGGTGTGCAGCCCTAAATGAGGATACAGAGCCCAGAGGGTATTAATTGTCAGGGTAACACATGCCTCAAGAACCCATCTCATCTCCTTCCACCACACTGCACTCAAGGTGGGAGGCGGAGCTCAGATCCCTCCATTGCCCTGTGCCTTGGACAAGCATGTGTCCAATGAACACTTGAAACAGGGAAAAAGACACGGCCCAACTACTCTTTTTTATAGCTCCTTGAATTATCTCCTAAAATCCTTTTTTTGTTATGATAAAATTTGTTTCAATTTAAGAATTTTTACATTTCTTATGCTTTTCAAGAAATGAACCCAAACATCCCATTATTTAAAATTGAGGTACAGTTGGATCATGAGGATGTAAATAAATAAACTGAAGTTTACTGGCAAAACCAAGAGAAAGTTCTAGACTTCCTCCTACAGGCTCATGCCGCAGCAGGTGTATGTGACAGAGGGACCCACCACACCAAGGCGAATTCGTTCCACCAGCCTCAGGAAGATTTCATCTGGGATACTCCCAACTTCCAAGTCCTTGGCATACTTCTCAAGGATAATTCTAGATGTGCTGCTGATGAATTAAGTACTGTTACCATCATGATAGCAAAACCACATTTTATTTAGTAGCTGAACTGTTCACCTTCCATTATCTCATTTAATCTTCACCCTGAAATGGAAATTATCAATCCATTTTATTTATTTTTATTTTTTATTTTTTTAAATATATTTTATTGATTTTTTACAGAGAGGAAGGGAGAGAGATAGAGAGTTAGAAACATCGATGAGAGAGAAACATCGATCAGCTGCCTCCTGCACACTCCCCACTGGGGATGTGCCCGCAACCCAGGTACATGCCCTTGACCGGAATCGAACCTGGGACTTTTCAGTCCGCAGGCCGACGCTCTGTCCACTGAGCCAAACCGGTTTCGGCATCAATCCATTTTAAAGATGAGAAAACCAAGGCTCATCAGACTGGGGCACACAGCCCCACTGCTTTCCAATTCCCCAGCTTTGGGCTTCCCTGCCCACCTCCCCCCTGCAAACGCCTGCTCCTTCCACAAATCTGTACTTCCCACCAAGGTCCTACACACAGGATGAACCCTGCTCCTCCCTCCCACCCTAGCTCTCCGGACTGGGCTCAGCTGAGCTTAACGTTGCCCCTAGGTCTTGCACTTTGGAGACTGGATGCCTCACATCCTCAAGGTGACCCTGAACAAGCATCAAGCAATGAGGGGGAAGGCTCTCCATACCAGACAGGGAAGAGGTAGGACTGCGCCCTCTGCTGGCCAATTAGGCAGCATCCCCATGCCTCCTGGGGTGGGGTGTGGGGACTGTAATGTGGGGGCAACTCCTTAATCTCTCCTGTTGGGTAAACAAGGGGGTGACACCTTAATCTCTCCGCATTGGGTAGACAAGGGGCAAGTGCCTCATCATGCCCCAGAAGGCACGTGTGGCACACAAACACCCCATTACATAACACAGCTTCGCAGGGAGAAATGGATCCCCTCTTCAAGCTTCCATTCCTCTGCCTACTCCAGGAGAAGCCTGGATGGGTGTTAGTCTGTCTGTCCCCTTGGGGGACACACACCAATATCTCTTTTTTATTGCGTTACGTTTTACTTTTAGGTTACCTTTATGTAAAGTGAGGATTCCTTTGTAAATAATTTAAAGTTTTAAAAAGTCAGTTCATTTATAGGAAAGTACATAGTCCAGGCACAGTGCAATATGGCAAAAATAAAGAAAACTGAGACAAATGACTGAAGTTTGGGGAAATGGCCTCAGTGTGTAAACAGCCTTGCCAAGTCAGAATATGCCCCATTTACAGGTGAGAAAACTCAGGTTCAGTTTGGCTGATGGGAAGTTTACATTTTCTCACCTGTGGACCCAGAGAGCTTCCCTGTAGCCACATAACTCATACCTAGATCCACTAGGAAACCACAGAAAGCACAGGTGCCCACCTGCACCTCCTTCACCCCACCCCACTTACAATGTTCATGAGTGTGAGCAGGTACTTCTGCACGTGTTCCTTCCCGTGGAACTGGACCACAGAATCATCCACACCCAGCAGGACCTCAATGTTGTAGTCATCATCGGCAGCATGTCTGCGTGCCCTGCGCCTTGAACTGTTGATCCGTTCCTCCAGGATGCCCAGGGTATGGCTGAGGCTGTCCAGGCTGCCAAGGGAGGCCCCTGAAAAACAGAGGGCATAGTGTGCAGCTGCAGCCGGGCTCACCAGGGACACAGCAGCAGCAGGAAAAACTCGGCACCGGACCAGCACCAGCTTGGCCATCACCTTGTTGCAAACTTACATTCTTGTCCCATTTTACAAAATCACAAACTGCATTTCAGAGATGGCAGTATGTGTGCCAAGTCAGCTCAAACCCAGCAGTGTACAAATCAACTCCTTGGCCATTGCATAGCCCTGGTCTGGCACCCAGTGACAAACAGAGGCCAGGAAGCTGGGCTGCCCAGCCAGGAGGAGGTTCAGGGTGGCAGAGCCAGATTCTTTCACCCATTCACACACTCAAAACTTGAGAAGGGTTGCCCAGGTGCCAAAGGACTGGTCTCCAAAGTGTGGCCACCCTTGTTATTTTTTTAAATATGTTTTATTGATTTCAGAGAGAGGAAGATGAGAAGGAGAGAGCTAGGAACATCAATGATGAGAGAGAGTCATTGATGAGCTGCCTCCTGCACACCCACTACTAGGGATTAAGCCCTAACCCAGGCATGTGCCCAACCTGGAATCGAACTAGTGACCTCTTGGTTCATGGGCTAAACCTCAACCATTGAGCCACACTGGCTGGGCAAGGCCCCCCTGGAGAAACTGAGGCCCAGTCCAGGTGGTGTATGTTCACAGTATCTTCTCAGGAAGCTCCCTTTCAGAACTGCCTGCTCAGTCCTTCACTGAAGCAAGGCCCCTCACTCTGGGCCAGGTCTACCCATCCCACTCCATGGTCAAGACCTCCCATAAGCACCCTTCCCCAGGTGAACAGTGTATGGCTGGTCCCAAGCCAACTAGACGGGTGGTTGTGTGCTAGGGGCAGGGACCATGGGAGAGAAAAATTGGTAATTATCTCGCTAGAAAAGCAATGTGTTATGATTAAACCCAGCCAGGTGTGACCCTGCTCGTAAATTTTATGTAAACTTTTTACCCTGCCAGTACCAGGAACGGCTAATGAACCGCTTTGCAGTTTGTTTTTTCTTTTTTTAAAAAAAATACTTTGAAGTCTTTGCAGATAAAAGGTCTTGCTCTACTCTCAGTCAGCACTGCAAGTTGTGAGGCTCCTACGGGAGGACACAACTGTAGTCAGCTGGCCAGCTTAATAAAGGCTCTTAAATTTAAGTTTTGAGTCAGTGGTCTATCTCGCTGATTGAACCCATAACAGTTGCCTCAATGAACTGTGCAGGGACCAGGACAAGACCTCATGACAGCTCCCTCACAGTCTTCTGGGCCAAGGTCTCACCTCCAGCCCCCACAGGTTTGACACCTGGCCTGGGTTGGGGGAGTAGGGCCTAAGGGGCCTCAGCTGAGAGGTCCAGGGCCCAGGATGTTATTTCAGCATCTGAACAGCTGTAGCTGCCACCTCAGTTCCTATGTTGGTGCTCTTGTCCCATTATCAAGAAGGGTTCAGGAATCTGGAGAAGGCTGTGATTAGATGTTAAATAAGAGTCCGGAGACGAGATATAATTTTGAAAGGCATTTGGGGGTCAGAGGAGCTTAGCTAAAGGAGCTAAGTTCTAAGGTCTTATGTCGAAGATCTTAGGTTCTCAGATCTTAGGTTCTCCTTTGCCCCAGGACCCCATGCTTTTTATTAACACAACTTGTCCTGAGGCAAGGCAGTGATATACACTTCAAAGGGTATACAGAAACATTGTCAGAATTGGGGAATTAGCCTAAGGCTGTTCAGGTGTTTGGACAGTAGGAGGCAATAACATGTAGATTAAGATGCTTTTAGCTGTCTGGCAGCCAAGAAATCAATTTAATGTATCCTATTCAGGTTTGGGGAAATGCCTTTAGCCATTCCCAGATGCAGCCCTGCTGTCATGCTGGAATTGGTCCCCGGCAAGTTCCCTTCGCCTTTCCCACTGGGATTGGATCTGCCCTGGACTGTTCCCTGACCCCAGGGTCCTGCTTCTTGGCATTCCCTGAGTATGAGGGAAGGGTTTTCAGAGATTCCTGCCTTTGGAAGGACCTTGGACCTCAGGTCTTCATGACATCACCAACCAAGGGGGTGGTGTCCAGGCCCTGTGGCCCCTGAAGGTGAAGGTGGTGCTGAGAACCCAGCTCAGCTTTCAGCACCCCTGAATAGCACCCCTCTTAAGAGTCTTCCAGAAAAGTCTTCTCACTTTTGTCTGCTGCCTCCTCCATGCGGGGACAGGACTCCCCGCACGTCACAGTGCTGCATGACAGGGCTTCTGAAAGCAGTATGGCCACTCATGGACAGGTCGAGCAGCCTGCCACTGGGTGGGTCCTGCTCCACCACTCAGCCCTGCACAGATGTCACTCACGCAGTAAAGGCAACAGGCATTTTTGGTGTGCATAATTGTCCCCATTTTATAGACAGGAGGACTGATGGAACCCCCAGCATGGCTGACTCGTAGCCAGGAGCTTTCTCCTTTACACCTGCTGTCTGTTAGCTTTGAGGTGCAAACCTGCAACTAGGTCACAGCACATAGACTAAGCAGAGAAAGTGGACTCCATGGTGCTCTAAGAAAAAGTGGGATGCGGGAGGTACAGGAGAAGCAGAGTGTGGAGAAACAGAGGAGAGGAGTCAGTTGGGTCAGGACTGAGTAGCATCATGCATTCCTGCATGTCCTGGGGTTCTTGTGTTCCCCCTCCCCGCCCTGCAGTCCCCTGCGCACTGAGTATATGTGCAGACACATGCATGCGGCCAGGGCAGCTCTGGGGAGGCAGGTGTGCAGCATCCCCTGAAGAGCCAGTGCCCTGCTGGGCTTCTTGGAGATGATTCAGGAACATCCTTGTTGCTCCCAGAGGACAGATCGGTGACTTAAATCTGATGGGGGTTTGAGGAATTGCTATTCTATTTTTACACATTTATTTCTTTGCATTTCTAACAAGCAGGGACAGCTCACCTTCAGAACCACCTTGGTAAGCACAAAAATAGTAATAATCCATGAAACTCTTCCCTGGGGAAGAGGCTAGATGTCGTCTGCCCCTGAGGAGCCAGGGGTCACTGATGGGTGGTCCTTGGGCAAAACCAGCCCAGAAAGGCACTTGTTAAGGCCACGCAGTATTTTAAAAATACCTTACTTTGTTGACAGTATTTAAAAATTGGGAAATTTATTGTTAAACAAAATATAGCCAGTTTCTCTGGGGAATTAGAAGATGGGATCATGGGATACGTGGGTGGTTATCATGTCAACACTAGGCTGTGGAGTGATGATCACACCTGGAGACAGGACACACAGGACCATGTCTCCAGGCCACCTGGCTTGATGCCCTCCTGGTCCCCTAACCCAAGGAGTCACATACAGGTCAGTGACTGCTGGGGGAGGGGGGCGAGGGGGTGGGCAATGGGGCTGCCATTGGGGCAGAGCTGTCTGGGCCAGACCTTATAGCTGCTTTTGCCAAGCAAACACGGTTTTTAATTATGTTACAGTTCAATAAAAAACAATGCTTTCTAAATATTCATTAGATGTTAAATTATTATTTTAGTCATGATTATTTTTGGGGTAAATTGAACCTAATGTTCTAGAATACTCCAATCCCCAAAGGCCCAGCCCCTGTAGAGATGCCCCAAAGTGGAGGTCAAGGTACAGACCAGGAAAGGAAGACAGGGTCCCTCAGGCCTCCTGACAAGTGACAACCCCGCCCTGCCACCCAGCCCCTGGAAGCCCCAGTGGTATGCAGACCTGGAAGGGTATAGGGAGTAGCCCCAATATGATTAATGTCTAAGCGAACGGCCACGTGAGCACTGATGGAACCCATCAGCTGTCAATCTTGGATGCCTCTTTAGTTTCCCTATCGTGGGATTGATCCTGAAGCCTAAGCCATGCAGAGATCCCAACCACACCCTGATCCTAGGAGGCCTGTTCCTCAAGCTGAGTCCTACTGCAAGGAACTCGAGCCAGGGGCAGGCTCCTGCCCAGCCCTGGGTGGGAGACCATGGGATTCCCTGACACCAACTCCGTCCTTCGAGGCCACCTACCTGTACTGATAGCCTACCTGGTCTAAAGGGGGCCCGGGGAGGGCTCTCATCCACTCTTCCCTCCTCCCCGGAGCTCCTATAGCTCATAGGCAGCCTGCTAAGCAGGTGGCATGCGCTCACCCAGCCCTTTGGCTCCAGCCCTCATTACTGGCCCAGGCCCAGATAATGAGCTCCCAGTATTGCCCATCTCTTGTTGTCCCTGTGCATAGCCTCCCCCTGCCGTGAGGAGACATCACTAGTCCTTCCAGCCGTTCAAGGCAGATGGAGAAGACTTGGCCCCTGAGCAGAGGCTCCCCTACCTTTCCAGTGGGTAACCATGGGATTTAATTTCCTAGCATTCCCTGTTTTGAGTGACCCTCCTGGAAGGCAGCTGAAACTATTTTTTCTCATGTCTCAGGAGGCAGTCCTTGTTATTTTTTTTAAAATATATATTTTTAAAAATTGATTTCAGAGAGGAAGGGAGAGGGAGAGAGATATAGAAACATCAATGATGAGAGATTATCATTGATTGTCTACTTCCTGCACGCCCCCCACACTGGGGATTGAGCCCGAAACTCAGGCATGAGCCCTTGACTGGAATTAAACCCGAGACCTTTCAGTCCCAGGCCGATGCTCTATCCACTGAGGCAAACCCCACTGAGCCAAACCGGCTAGGGTTGTCCCGGGTTGTACTCTCTAGAAATCGAACAGCGTCCTCAAAGAGTCGATTGACATGGGAGAGAGAATGGGATGAGGGAGTAGAACTGTGTTAAGGGAAGCTACAGCGGGTCTGCAGTGGTCGGCCAACTGCGGCTCGGCAAACCGCGGCTTGCGAGCCACATGCGGCTCTTTGGCCCCTTGAGTGTGGCTCTTCCACAAAATACCGGCTCTTCCACAAAATACCGACTTCTGTGCATGGGCCATGAAGTTTCAATCACACTGTACGTGCATGCCCGCAAGTGGTATTTTGTGGAAGAGCCACACTGAAGGGGCCAAAGAGCCGCATGTGGCTCGAGAGCCATGGTTTGCCGACCATGGCTCTAGGGGAATGAACAGGTCACAGTGGACAAGTTCATCCACAGCCCCTGGAGCAGAGCGCTCTGCCTGCCCTGTTCCCCTGCATCTGGGGTTGGTAGGGCATGTGCACAGCCCTTCACAATAACAAAGCTCTGTCACCCCCAGTAGCCATCTGACCCCATTTTAGCATCAGGGAACCCCAGCAGCAGGAAGGTTAAGTGACTGGGACAAGTCACATGGCAGAGGAGAAGCAGGGACCCAGCCTGGGTCCTGGGATCCAGCAGTGTTAACATGGCCACGCGGGTCCTGTACACCAGCGCTGAGATAGAGTTTGAAAAAACCTAAACTGGTAGAAACAGCATGTTTAGCCTGAAGAAGAGAAACCCTGGTGTTCTGAGTCTGCAGGGTTCAGGGCACCAGGTGTTTGCTAACCCCATGCAAACTGTATGCCCACGCCTTTACTGGGCTGGCCTCTTCACCTAAGGTGCCCTTTCTGCTGCTGCTGCTGTTCCTGCCCAAATTTAACACCCCTACCAGGCCCAGCAGGAGCCTCCCAAAAGGCCCAGAAGGAAGGGACTCCACAATCCTTGGTGTGCCACTGCCTCCTGCACTGAATTTAGAGGCAACTCTGGTCCTTGTTTGTCTCCCCCATAGAGTCAGCTGCACACCTGGGGAAGGGGTACATATAGCCTTGAGAAGCCACTGTGCAGTCACAGGGGGAGACTGCTGTCCCTGGTCCAAGGAACTACTTCCCTCTCATCCTTCAGGTGTCAGCTGAAAAGTCATCTCCTCAGGAAACTTGCCTATTTCACCCTAAATTAAAACAGGCTCTCCCTCTCCCAGTGTCTTCTTGACAGCACCCCATTTTCTTCCTTCATGGAATATACCACCATCTTAAGTTCCAGTCTCACCTCTGAAAGTGTTTCAGTATTAACTATCTTTCCCCCTTTGTTTTTTTAAAATATATTTTAAAAATATATTTTTATTGATTTTAGAGAGGAAGCGAGAGGGAGAGAGATAGAAACATCAATGATGAGAGAGAATCATTGATCGACTGCCTCCTGCACACACCCCACAACAAGAGATGGGCAACACTGACAGCTCATTATCTGGTTGCATATGCAACCCAGGCATATGCCCTGACCGGGAATCGAACCATGACCTCCTGGTTCATAGGTTGATGCTCAACCACTGAGCCACACCAGCCAGGCTGTCTTTACCCCTTTGGATGGGGTCTTGCGTGCCTCAGTTTCCTCAGTGCCTCACAGATAATTAACTGCAGGGCTATGAGGAGCCAGGTAAAGAGGCAATAAGAGAAAACACAGGACCCAGCAAGGAGAGTCAGGTTGTCCCCTTGGGAGCTGAGAGCTGGACTGGAAGGAGAGGTAGGTGAGCAGGGCCACTGGGTGGGAGAGCAGAAGCTAACCTGAGGTAACTGGCAGAAGAGCAGAAGCCGGTGCCAAAGCCAGTTGTAAGTCACTCACAGACATAACTAAAGCCCTGGCTGGTTTGGCTTAGAGGATAGAGCATTGGCCTGTGGACTGGAGTCTTGGGTTCGATTCCAGTCAGGGGCACATTTCCAGGTTGTGGGCTCGATCCCCAGTGGGGGGTGTGTAGGAGGCAGCTGATCTATGATGCTCTCTCATCATTGATGTTTCTATCTCTCTCTCCCTCTCCCTTCCTCTCTGAAATCGATATATATATATATATATATATATATATATATATATATATATATATTTAAAAAAGGTCACTCACAGACATAACTAAAAGAAAATGACGCAGGAGGAGTTAACACAAATGGTGTGATGAGAAGTACCATTAACTGCCAATAAAAAGAAACCAGGTGTAACAACATTTATGAGATAAAATATAATCCAAGGTATTAAAGGGATCAACTGATAAATAATTCATTGAGAAGATGTAAAAATTACAAAACAATGCACCTGGTGGAGCATCAATCTGATACAAGGAGAAATAGACATGCCAGAGTTCTATGTGCATTTTAATGCATCTATTCCAGAAAACAACAGATCAATTAGATGAAAGATGAGGTGGGGCTGGAGAGGATTTGAATTACTAAAATGAATTAATGTTTAAGCCCAACAATCAGAAAACATGCCCTTTTCAAGTACACATGGAAAAAAGCCCCAAGTTCTTCTACACATTAGGACAAAAAGAAAACTTAAGAATTGTGTCTTCAGTCACTACCAGGACAAAATCAGAGAAAAGGAAGGCCCTCAAACCCTAAACAACAAAAATTAAAAACTGACTTCTAACAAGCCTAGACCAAATAAATAGAAAATATAAATTCTAATCATTGGCTCAAGTACAAAATCTGAATAAACCTCAGAAGAAATTCCAAAAGTAGTAAAAAAAAAAAACCAAAAACCCAGGTTTTATGGGAGAGTTTTACTAAAGCCACAAGGAATCGACATTTCTCATCATACACACAACATTTCCTGGTATATATTTTCATGTATATAGCAATAACCATGTAGGAAACAAAATGGAAAAAAGGGCTTATCAATTATAGCAACAAAGCCCACAAAATATCTAGAAAGAAACAAAATGAATGAAAGTACAAAGACCACACAAAGAGTAACATAGCACAGGCTAAAACTCTCCAAAAAACACACATGGAGACACACACACTCTGCTGGATCACAAGCTGATTCTCCTCCAAATTAATCTATACATTTAACACAATCTTCATCAAAGAATTGCTGAAACCTAAAAAAGTAATTCCAAAATTCAACAGGAGGACGACATATAATACAATAGCCAGAGATATATTGAAAAAGGACAGTGATGAGGGGGTACTTACCTTGCAAACAGAACGTATTACAAAATAACATTAATTAGAAACTAGTGGCACTGTGCCATGGAAGACAGGGCAATGGAACTGAATTCAAAGTCCAAAAACAAAATTTAAGCATAAGAGAAGCTTCTGAGTACAAATGATTAGATTGAACACAAACATCCAATTCAGCTCCCTCTTGGCACCCCATGACACCTTTAGTAAAGGGATTTAAAAAAAAAATCACAAGCCTACAAGGACATAGAAATGAAAAGAAGATGCCGAAACCGGTTTGGCTCAGTGGATAGAGCGTCAGCCAGCGGACTGAAAGGTCCCGGGTTCGATTCCGGTCAAGGGCATGTACCTGGGTTGCGGGCACATCCCCAGTAGGAGATGTGCAGGAGGCAGCTGATCGATGTTTCTAACTCTCTATCTCTCTCCCTTCCTCTGTAAAAAAATCAATAAATATATTTTTAAAAAAACCTAAAAAAAAAAAAAAGAAATCAAGAGAAGAAAATGACAGTTAGAGGTTGGACAGCACATGACCATGTGGTCATAGACTTCATATATCTGAGAAAGTTGGACCCCAACCTGGCCATGAAGAGAGCCAGGACTTTACACAGTAGAATCCTCAAAAAAGCACCAAGTTCTTCTGCAAGTGGGAGTGAAGGGCAGACTAGTTGATAGCTATCCCCCCACCACACGTATCCTGTGCCCCAGTGACAGCCGCAATAATAACACTGCATTGTTTTGGAAGCTCATTCTCTCTTGAAAATGTGGGAGTGGGGAGTCTCTGGGCTGCTTAGAGACCTGTACGAGCATGCCCGTATAGGGGAGTCTCTCAGGCACTAGTTGTAGTTGAGAGCATAGGTACAATGCTACAAACAGGAGGACTGAAAGAAGGCTGAGACACCAGTCTGCTTCCACCATTCAACCCCCACAATGCTGGTCCTCAGGCCTTTACCCCTCAGGCAGGAGGTTGGGAAGGGTCTTGTCTAGTGAATCTGACTAACCAAAGACCAAAAGGCAGTATCAGTGTCCATGGTTCCCCAACCTACAAGAGTCACCTTTTCTGCTGCCCAACATTACACATGAGCAGCCCATCAAGCATCACCAACTTTCAGGGGGGAGCCCCAGGCTTGGCAGATGGAGAGCAAGTTAAAACAAAATAGCTAAAAAGAGGAAAATGGAAGAAATCGAGTGCACAGGAAGGTGGCGGAAACCTGTCATTAGTAAGCTCTGAAAGTATTACATCCATTAAACAAGAGCAGGATGAGGACAATGAAAAGGCTGCTTGGAAACTAGAAGAGCTTCAGCAGAAATGGTAAACTCAGTGGAAGGACTGGGATGATAAAGCTGAAAAAAAAAAACCCAGAAAGTAAAAAGTAAGACAAAGACCTGAACAATCAGGAAAGAAGATAAGAAAATTAGAAAATCAGATCCGAGGTGTATCATCCATTTAATAGAAGCTCCATAAAGACAGGAAGAAAAAAACAGAAAGGAAGGAATTAATAAAATAATTCCGAAAAGTTTCACACAATTGGAAAGTGTTCCCAGACTGAAAGGGCCCAGCTAGTACCCTATATAGTAGATAAAAACAGACCCACACCATGGCACATCATCATGAAATTTCAAAACACAGAGAATATTCTATAGACTTTCACAGAGAATAAGATGGGGCTGAGGGAGGCAGTTACTGAAAAGGTCACAAAGGATTAGCAGTGGTTCTCTACCTTCTGGCCCTTTAAATACAGTTCCTCATGTTGTGAACCAACCATAAAATTATTTTCGTTGCTACTTCATAACTGTAATGTTGCTACTGTTATGAATCGTAATGTAAATATCTGATATGCAGGATGGTCTTAGGCGACCACTGTGAAAGGGTCATTCGACTGCCAAAGGGGTCGTGACCCACAGGTTGAGAACCACTGGATTAGAGTCAGCATGCTTCAGACTTCCCCCAAAAAGACCTCAAAATTCTAAAGGAAAACTTTCTCAATTGGAAAGCTATATCCAAACAAAGTCTCAGTCAAGTATGAAAGTGGAATAAAGACATTGCCAGACATATCAGTTCTCAAAAGTTTTACCTGTCTAGCACTGTTTCTGAAGAAGCTGCTGAAGGATATACACCTTCGAAACAAAAGAGGCAACCAAGAAAGTAGAAGAACAGAGAGACAGAAAGCAGGAGACCAACATGAGTGGAGGAGGACCCCTTGGTGGAGGGTGAAAGGTGAACCCAGGATTTCAGCCCTGCACCAGATTGGAAGGCAACTGACCACACTGCAGCAGTGTTACCTCAAAGATAGACCATCACCACCACAACCTCCACTTCCATTGGGTCAGCTTCTCAACCCGAGGACAGATGCCCAGGAGAACCTGGCCCTGATTCTCAGCAGTACTTGGCTTGTGATCACGTGCTGATGAGAGTCTCTCTCCTTGTGCTGTGCTGAGGACACACATGACACTCACAGAAGTTCTCAATTCTCCCTGGGAGCTGGAGATGGGCCAGTGTAGGTGCAGGAGCAGGGAGTACAGAGCAGCCCACTCCCTCTGACCACCCTCCTGCTGCATGTCAAGTGCCTGGTCCACATGGCTATGTGCCCGATGATGGAGAAACGTGTTCCCCAAGACTCACTCATGACCTTGCTCACTACTTCCCCAGATGTGGCTTGTCACTTCCCAGAGAAGTGGAAGCAGACTACAACTCCGCTCACCACCTCCTGTAGCTTCTGTCCAGTGGGGACAGTGCTGCCCTCTCCTTGCACTGCTGGTGTGTGCTTGCCCTCTGTTTTCATATTAATGTCCTTTGATATTAATTTATATGTAAACTAGAGGCCCGGTGCACAAAAATTTGTGCACTGGGGGGGTGGTCCCTGAGCCTGGCCTGTGCCCTCTCGCAGTCTGGGACCCCTCGGGGGATGACCACCTGCTGGCTTAGGCCCGCTCCCCGGGGGATTGGGCCTAAGCTGGCAATCAGACATCCCTCTGGTAGCCCAGGAGCCCTTGGGGGATGTCCACTTGCCAGTGGGGAGCAGGCCTAAGCTGCAGTCGGACATCCTTACTGCTGCTGAGGAGGCGGGAGAGGCTCCCACCACCACCGCTGTACTAGCAGCCGTCAGCCTGGCTTATGGCTGAGCAGAGCTCCCCCATGTGGGAGTGCATTGACCACCAGGGGGCAGCTCCTGCATTGAGCATCTGCCCCCTGGTGGTCAGTGTGTGTCATAGTGACCAGTAATTCCCAGTCTTTCTGCTGTTAGGGTCAGTTTGCATATTAACCTTTTATTATATAGGATTTTAAATGGCTGATCAAATAATAAAAATAGTAAATAAAGTTGGCAAATGATAAGGTAGCAATTCAAAATCGGGCAATTTGGCAAATAGTAGAAGTGGAGCAGGTATGGACATTGGGGTGAGCTGACAGTACTTAATTATGTGCAAGAGCACATGATAGCCCAGCATTTCCACTTTTGGATCTAGGTCCTAAAGACATAGGATGTCTATAAGCTCTCCTAGTCTCCTCCTCAAACCGACCTTGCTTTGTGAGCCATTTCCGCTCCTCTGGATGGGGTGTGCAGACGGGCATGCTCCTACAGGTCTCTAAGCAGCTGCTGCTTATGGCAGCATGGCTTGGAAAGGTTGAGGAAGCTGGAGGTAACCTGGGTGTCATTAGTAGGGGAGCGGAGAGGCTAAGTTCGGTGGGTTCATGCCACACAATGTTAGGAAGAGGTTAAAAGGGTGACACACACATAAATGAATGGATCTTAAAAACAGAGTGCTGAGTGCAAAAAGTAAGAGACGTAATGAGATATAAAATGCAGCACAGGTTATGTCAATTAAAATCACACACTCAAGAAGCAACGCTGGTTTTGCAAAAATATACACTGATAAAAGGATACACCTCAAAATGGTTATTCACTGCAGGAGAAAGGGAATGAGAGAAAGTGGGTGGTAGAGATTAAGTGGTTTCTTCTTCTTTCTGGTAATACTCACCCAAGGATATGTTTTAATTGATTTTAGAGAGAGGAAGGGAGAGGGAGAGAGAGAAAAACATCCATGTGAGAGAGAAACATCTATCAGTTTCCTTCCATACATGCCCCGACTGGGGATCTCCCGGGGATGGAACCCCCAACCTGGGTATGTGCCCTGGCTGGGAATCGAACTCATGACTCTTTGATGCACAGGATGACCATCCAACCAACCGAGCCACCTGGCCATGGCAAGTGGTTTCTTCTTTTAATGGTGTTGGTCAACTGCTTAGATCGAGAAGGCAATGATCAAATCCTGTCTCACATCTTAAGCAAAAACAAATTCTAGGTACATTGGGGGCCTGGGATGATGAAAATGAAATCATATAAGTGCTTTTTTTATGATCGTAGTGTTGGGCAGGCTTTGGACTTCAAGGCCAGTGTACCTTCTCTCTCTCCCCCACCCCCCAACAAGTCCCCATAACTACTCCCTGCCAGTGTTTCATTCTGCAAGACCTATGATCTGCTGCCCCCCTGCCATCAAGCATGTGGATGACCACACATCGTCCCCTCTCTCCCCCATGCTCAGACCCAAAAGCTTAAATCCCTATAACCACCCTGTGCAGAAGGGAGCGTGAGACTTAGGGAACTAGACTGAGGCCATGAGGATAGAGCGCCAGTCAAGCTTTCCTACGACCTCTGCAGGCCCCTGCAAAGTAGCAGGCCAGACCTCAGGTGTATTATCCATTTAACAGAAGCTCAAGGGAGACCTAAGTCCTAGGCGCCAGAAGCCTTGAGGAGCATGCTGCACCCCCAGCCTGGGGAGGTAATCTGGAGGAAAGCCATCCCTCCATTTGTTAACGACCAGGAGACAATCCCTCTGTGACTGCAAATTCCCCTAAAGATGATCATTAAGATAAAATATGTTTATGTAAAAGCATAATCAGGACATGGCAGAAGCCCTTTTTGGAGGCAGGCAGGCTCTTAGGCTCTGGGAAACAGAAAGCAGACTCAGCCCCGTGGGGGCCATCACCACAGGCCCCTTTGGTGAGCTTTATTAAAAGAAGCTCATTAGGTTTATTTCATTTAGCCCTTTATAACTTTATTATAGAATTGGAATTACTTTTTTCAGTGCAGACAGACATAGCTCATCCAGTGTGGGAGTGGAATGAGGGAATGGGGAGAGGGCTCTTTGGGCCACATATGTAACAGTTGTACTGAATCTCAGACAAGAGCTAGGAGGCCATGTTACCTTGATTCCCAAGCCTGCTTATTATTCCAGCACTTCAGGCTCTGATATTCTCCCCACCCCAGACACATCCCTGGGAAGTAAGGGGAACAATGTGATGCCACTGTGGCCCAGCAGGTGTTGAAGTCACTGACATTGGGCCCAAGGCAGCTGGGCCGTGCTGAATGACCAGGGTTCTCATGGTCCCTCCTGGGCTCCATGCATCAGGGTTTGGAACCCGTAGTCCGCAGCCCTTACACAGCATCCCAACACCCTACCCTGCTGCCCTGCCCTCCGACAGCAGCCAAATGGCCTGGAATCCTCCCCACCTTTCCACTCTCCCCAACTCCTTATACCCCCCTCTGCTGGCTTCTGAAGACCACCTTCCCCCCAGGAAGAGCTCCTTCAGCAACCAGGTCTTTTGGGGTTTGGACAGGGATAGACACAAAGAACAGTAGGCAATGGGCCATCTGTCCTGTCAGAGCTCTCTTCCCCGCAGAACTTTGGGATCTTCCTATCCTCCTTCAAGGTCCACAGCACGGTTTGAGGTAGAAGGGCCCATGCATGTGTACCCCCAGAGCATGCATGTACTTGCAGAGGCCATGTGAAGGTCACCCCATCCCTGGAGCTATGCAGGGCACCATGGTGCAGAGTGCCTCTGGGGTGGGCGGGAGACATCTGGAGGGGCAGGCACCTTAGATGAGCCCAGAGAACAGCTCCACATGCTTATCCCTTCCCAGGTCCTCTTACCTGAGTCTTGCTGGCCCAGGAACCTACCCCAAGAGGTGAGTCTGGCCCAGGCAAACTCCTAGCCAATACAGGGCAGGTGACTGAGGCCAGGCAGCCTGCAAGGCACCTCTGTGGCCATCAGCAGGAAAGATGTGCTGGTCCCCAGTTACCTCCTCACTGCTGCTCCCCAGCAGGCAGCAGCCAGATGGCTGGATACAATGTGAGACTGGCAGATTGTTTAATGCAAATATTTACTATGAACTTCAGAACAAAACCCAGACACCTAATGGTCCCAACAGAAGGTAGGATTCCCTAGGATTTCATTTTGGAGGTGGGAGAAGTGGGAAGCTGCCACTGGGTGATGACAGCCAACGTCCATGCACAGCTGGTACCTGCATGCCAGGCCAGGATCCCCATCACCAACCCTGAACACACACTGGAACCCTATATTTAGACACCCAGCAGCCTCCTTAGCATTGATACCCACTGAGTTGATGTGGAAGGCCCTCAGGCACCCCATAGTCAGAATTAAGGACTGAATGTCTCCTCTGCCCAAGCCTAAACCTACAACTATACCATCCATCTTGGGGCCCGGCATCTGTGTCCACCCCAGGAGCAGGGCCTGCTTCTCCCCCAACCACAATGTCGGCATGCCCCCCACCATTAGGGTCTCTGAACCTGTCCCCCATCCTCTCTGCCTTTGCCCTAGATCAATGATGGTGAACCTATGACATGCGTGTCAGAGGTGACATGCGAACTCATTTTTTTTGGTTGATTTTTTCCTTGTTAAATGTCATTTAAATATATAAAATAAATATCAAAAATATAAATCTTTGTTTTACTATGGTTGCAAATATCAAAAAATTTCTGTATGTGACATGGCACCAGAGTTAAGTTAGGGTTTTTCAAAATGCTGACACACCAAGCTCAAAAGGTTCGCCATCACTGCCCTAGATCAAGCTCCACCAGAAACCAGATCCTATGAATCCACATTCCAAGGTATTTATCTCCAGTTTCCAGCCTCAGTTTCCCCTATTGGCCCTTCATGTTCTCAGATGTTGAGCAGTGCAGCATACCAGGTAGGCAAGAGCACTGCAGGATATGGGTCCTGTGCTTTGGGCTAATGCTAATAAATGCAGGAGGTAGGGGATGCTTCTCAGCCCTGCACAAGGCCCTCCCTTGCCAGGCCATAACGAGATGTACAGATGCTCAGCAGCCTGCCTGCCCTCCCAACCCTAGCCTAGACCTGGACTGTCCCCAGTTTCCCCCAAACTTCCTGCATCCATTCCGACACCACCCAGAGCCTGGACACACAGAGGTGCTGGAGCCAGGACACATGTCTCCTCTGGGCTGATGCTGGGACTCAGGGTGGCACTGTAGCATAGGCAACACTGCCCCACCAAGCCGCCTTCCCTGAAGGGAGAATTCTAGACCTCCTTATTATCCGCAAGAGAGGAAAAAGCACCCTCTGTTGACAATAAAGATGACCTTGGCAACATGGGGTGTGGGGCTTTACAGATTTCCCAGGGAACAGGAATGGACTCCCTCTTATGCAGATGGAGAGATGAGCCTCAGAAGGCCACTCTCTGCCCAGGTCTTCCCAGCAGCCAGGCAGTAAGGTGTCTGCCTCTAGAACCCAGCTGTGCCTAATGCACCTGAGCCCCTGAGTCTCCAACAAGCTAGGGCCGTGGTTGGCAAACTGTGGCTCTCGAGCCACATGCGGCTCTTTGGCCCCTTGAGTGTGGCTCTTCCTAAGCCTTAGGAGTACCCTAATTAAGTTAATAACAATGTACCTACCTATATAGTTTAAGTTTAAAAAATTTGGCTCTCAAAATAAATTTCAATCATACTGTTGATATTTGGCTCTGTTGACTAATGAGTTTGCCGACCACTTAGCTAGGGCAAGGACAGAGAGGAGAAGCAGGAAGAGTTTATGGCAGCATTAAGAAGCCTGAGCTTCTTGGCACCCTGAAGGGCCTCTCAACTTGTATTGTTGGTGGCTTGCTATGAACTGGACTTTTCAGATGCTCTAAATGGCATGTGTGCCTCACTATAGGAGGGGGACACCAGGGGTCCATTTTCAGGGCCACTGTGCACCACGTTGCCCTGCATAGCTCCAGGGATGGGGTGACCTTCACATGGCCTCTGCAAGTACATGCATACTCTGGGGGTACACATGCATGGGCTCTTCCACCTCAAACCGTGCTGTGGACCTTGAAGGAGGATAGGAAGATCCCAAAGTTCTGAGGGGAAGAGAGCTCTGACAGGACAGATGGCCCATTGCCTACTGTTCTTTGTGTCTATCCCTGTTCAAAGCCAGACCAAGAAGCAGAAGTGACCAGGACTGTCCCTATCCCCCATGCCTGGGATCAGAAGGGCAGAGGGGTGACCCTGGGGCACTAGAGTCTTTTGACTGACAGTTGGGGACACCCATGGGACTCTCCAATGGCCCACTGCCTCTGGGGTGGGTGGGAGACATCTGGAGGGGCAGGCACCTTAGATGAGCCCAGAGAACAGCTCCATATGCTTGTCCCTTCCCAGGTCCTCTTACCTGAGTCCTGCCGGCCCAGGAACCTGACAAGTGTCAGAAACACGCTGACCCTCCCAGGTCTTTCCTGTCGGGCACAGGAGTGTGTGCTGAGCTTCTCCTCTCAGACCCACCTCTCCTAGGGATAAAGCCCACAGTGCAGATGGGGGCAGTGCTGGGAGTCCATGGCCATAGCATCCAGTCCTGAAGGCATGGTTTATCTTCTGGTGTGAGCTCAGTGGCTTCAGAAGCTGGGGGGAAGGGGAGGAGCGAGGGCAGGGAGCACTGATTAGCCCTGATGGACCTCACAATCCCTCTCCATGATGTTTCCTGCCTTAGAAAGACCACAGCTGCAGTCACTGAAGAGGAAGTGAGGGGACCTCCTGCTCCCGAGAGATTGGAGCAGCCAGGCTTCCACAGCGGTCACCGAGGCAGACACGCTGTGCTCCCCACACAGCATCCAGCCTCTTGTCAGACCATGGTGCTGATGGGGTTTAATTGGATCAGCTCCATTTTGAGAAGGGAGCAAATGCAAAATCAGAGCAAATGCTGAATTCTTATAAATTTAATCCAAGAGGCCACATCACACGGGCTTTTCCTATCAGGATGGGGTGGTTGGGGGGCGAGAAATGCACTCCACACTTGGATCCCTTGACCACCAAGGGCAGCCCTTGCAGAAAGGATGGTGCAGGGCCAGGTCCCCAGGCCTCTGGCTGCCCTGGACACTGCAAGGGCTCCAGGGGACAGGATGGGTAGCTGATCGGGCAGAGACTATAAGCTTCATATCATACTCTCCTTTAAAGGCCTGGGTTTCATTCCTGGTTAGAAGTAGATGCACCCTAGTCAGGTAGGTCTCTGCTCATCAGCTCCTGGACTACAGTGCTCCTGCCTGGTCCTGCAAGGGTGCCAGGCCACCAGCACAATGAGTGTTGTGGATCATACAGCAGGACTCACTCAGAGGCACCTCAAGGACTTTGGGGACTGCTGCGCCCAGCTCCCGCAGGGCCAAATGGGGTGGGAAGGCCCTGCATGCCCCAGCCTTGCTCACTGCCCACCTTGCCTGCTGATTGGCCCCCCCCTGAAGCTCACACAGGCAGCTCCTCGAGGTAGGAACACACTACTCAGGGTGCCCGACCTGGCTACTGCTGTCTGCCTGGCCACCTGCCTCCCCAAGACCTTCACCAGGCCAAGTTTGTGACTCCTTCCTGGGCTCCCAAAACCTTCACTTCATTTGTTCTTCCATTAGTCAAGTTTTCCAGTACCTACTCTCTTCCAAACCCCATACAACACAATCTCCATTATAGCACCATCACACATTTGCTGATTTGCTCTAATTTGTTCCCCCCACCACACACACTCCCACGTGCATGCACAAAAACACTCACACACATACATGTACAAGCGCATACATGCTTACACACTCACATATACACAAGTTCCCCCACTCACACACATGCTCATATACATGCACACATGCTTATTCACACACACACTCAGCAGTGAATTCATGAAAGATGGAGGCCCCTTTTAAGCCTCTCCAGGTGCCCAAGACACCTGTGTGGGCCTTGGCAAAAATAAATCAGTAAACTGGGGCCAAAACTGCCTCCGGGATGTATGGACACCACTGTTACCCTCATGGTACTTATGAGCAAACCGAGGTTGGGAGGGCAGGGAGCGGCTGCCGGTGTGGAAGCAGCCACAGTGAACACTTCTAGGCATAAACAGTCCTGAGCAGCATGTGAAGGTACATGTGCTTCTTTCCAGACCGTTGTCTAGAGGGTGGAGGATGGGGCAGTGAGGGTGGGGCAGGTGGGTATTGCACATCCGTGCCAGCCTGGCGTGTGGTGGGTGCTTCTTTCTGCTACTGACCTTCTCCCTCCTCCTGGAAGAGCCGTTGCCATGGCTCCCAGCACATCCTGGCAATCTGCAGATACTGCCTGACAACATGCCGCTGGCCCAAGCCACAGGCTATACATCATGCTAAAGTGACCCTCATGGGGGTATCCCTGACCCTTGGGTTCCCTGCTATGCCAGCCACAGGATTCAGTGCCTGCAGGGCTGGTGTGTGGTTGACAGGATATGTTTCACGATGACCCCTTTTCTTTCTTTGACCCAAACACACCTTGTTTACTATTGAACACAGAAAAATGGTATTTTCAAAAAGAAATATGCTCTCTCATTTTTCCTTGAAACATGGGCTACTCTTGGCTTATCTTTTATTTTTTACTCTTAACTGAGAAATAGTTTGCTCCCATAAGAAAAGTCATATGGAAGTGTGTTGGGGGGCTAGGGGTCACCAGGGAGATCTGGAGCCTAAGGTGGGCAGCAGTGACGTGGAGGGTGGACAGGCCCATGTGGCTGGGCCTTATCTTTGTAAAGAAGTCTGAAATCTGGATTGCATGTGAGGTCTCTGATCTTTAGATATCAGAAAGCAATTTTTAAATAATGTAAACACAGTGCTTCCTGAGGGAATGAGCCAAAGGTGAGCTCCTGGGTCAGTCTGCCTCAGTGCCATACCGAGTCTGCTCATTGTCCTGACGCCCTCTTCCGACCCGTGGGGGAGCCTGTGGAATGGCAGGTTCTCAGGAACAAGGGGGAGCTGCCTCATAGCCTGCAGCCCCACAATGGCTGAACCTTTCCTGACTGAAGCTCATGCCCACTGTTTACTCACTCCCTTTCTTCTGAAGCTAGCATACATGAGACCCAGGGAATGCCTGCTGGTTATCCACACCACCACACTCAGTGTGCTCCAGGCTTCTTCTCTCTCAGGGGTCTCTACTTAGCCCCACATGCTTCCAAGGGGCTCACCCAACATCTGTGCAGTTATACACAGATGGTTGTTCTGTCAATATGCAAAGCCTCCTTCAAATCAATAAGAAACAACCCAGCAATCAGAAAAAAAAGTGGGGCAACTGGTATAATGGACAGTTTTCAGAAAAGAAAAATCAAACAACTAATATATGAAAAGATGCTCAATTTCCCCCTTAATAAAAGAAATACCTGTATTAGATTATAAATATGAAAATGTATTGGTCAGGGCACGTGTGGGTAGAAGTCTATCAGGGTGTGGTGAGTAATGTAAGCAGGGTGTGATGCAGAGCGCTGAGGAGGGTAGAGGGGAAGAGCTGTTAGACACCTGACTGTGTGAAGGGGCCAGGTCTCAGCCTGAGGACATGGCAACAGCCTGGCCTATTATGTTCCTCAAGCAGCCCCAGTTTCTTTGAGGAGGTGGGATGGGGTGGCGGGTGGGCCCAATGCAGCAAGTGACAATCACACAGAGGGCTAAAGAGCAGCATCATAGTTGTGATGTGATGCAGGGAGTGGAAGCTGAGCTGGGCCACTCTCTACCCAGGAAGCCCCTTGCTATAGGGGGACCTTGGTTGTGATCCCCTGGAGGAGGGGAGGCCAGTGGGGCATGTTGAGGCAAGTTGGGCCTAAGCCTCCTGTAGGGACCCCAAAGATAGATGTCCACACTGCCCTCCCTCCTCTACCCAATCAGCCCCTCCATCACCAAACACAAATCTTGAGCCAGGCAGTCAGGAGAGGGAAAGGCTGTGGGTTATCAATACATTCACAGCTGTCTAGCTCTTCCTGCTGCCAGAACCCCCAGAGACCTGGCTTCCAGGTCCTTCCCCAGACCGGCCTCTGCCTTCCCCCAAGTAGGATGTCCTATTCTTCTCCCAGTGACTTTGCCCTGATTTAGGGCAGCCAGACTCCACTCATGCTATCTACTAGCAGAGGACCTCCCTGACACAGGGGCAACCCCCACAGGCACCCAGGGACATCACCCTCCCAGGCCCAGGAACTACAGGGCTTGACCCTTATTCTGCAGAAATTCTGGCTGCCCTGAGTCACATCGGTAGGTGTGACTTTTATAGCACCCTGCACCTTCTTCTGTTAAAATACATTTTATAGAATTGTAAATACACAAGTTTCTAAAGGATGTTTTGGATTCATCTCTAGGCCAACAGTCCTGGTAGAGAGGAGGATCTCAGTGAAGGCTTATGATGATGGGATCCAGGGATACCACAAAATGCTCAGATAACGTCTTTTGCATCTGTGGAACCAAGTGCGCAATTATCTATGTAAGTCTGAGTTCTGCCAACTTCAACAGGCCAGATGAAGCAGAAGTCAGGTGAACCCCAAAGAGAGTAAGCTGGGGAGGCTTAAAGACACGCACTGGCCTGGCCGGTATGGCTCAGTTGGTTGAAGCATCATTCTATGCATGGATAGGTTACGGTTCCATTCCGTCAGGGCACATAACTAGGTTGTGGGTTCTATCCCCAGTGGGGACATGTAAGGGAGGCAACCTATCAATTTTTCTCTCATACATCGCTGTTTCTCTCTCACTCTCCCTCCCTCTTTCTCTAAAACCAGTAATACATATTTTCAGGCACAGATAAAAAACAAACACTCACATGACCCCTTTGTCTCAGGTTCTAGGAGTTGGTGCTACAGAAAAGTTCTAGATAATGAGGAGAGGGCCTTATTCCCATTCTGGCCCCAGGCATCTGGACCGGGCCAGAGAAAGGGTTCATGGGAGAGGAAAGTGAGAGAGGTGGCAGGTGGGAAGGAGAGAGCCTCTTCCCAGACCAAAGATAGTATCCTATACAGACACCTACCAATTTGGTCCTCTCTGTTGGGAGGCCTCCACATGAGCCCAACACAGAACTCTTAGTGGGTCTTGGGGGCAGCCTTTGACTAGGGTTGCTCCAACAGCCCTCCCCTAACTCCAGGGCATAGGTTGCCCCCTTATCTGGCTTAGACATCTTTTAGCTCCACCCTGCCTTCTGTCACCCCTGTGTTCACTGGGCTTAGTCTTGGTCCCAGATACCCTCCTGTTTCAGCTGTCCTGGCCCTGAAACAGGGCTCAGCTGCACAGTCCCCTGCCACATCCCTGCTTGCTGAAAGATGTTGACCTGTCAAGTGACTGCATCCTGCCCAGCCCTCTGCCCACTGTTGTGGAGCCCCTGGTAGGGGAGGGGCTGCCCCAGGGTAGAAGACAGGCATCTACTCTCTGTGTGGGTTTGGAGCCTCTGACACTCATCAGTCATCACACCCAAGAACCACAAACGCTGCCCCTCTTTGAGCACAGGAAGAGAAAACATTATCTCATTCGACTCAGGGAAGAGGGACATCATGCCTGATGGATCCAGCTGGCCCCCAGGGACAAAAACAGGGTCTAACCAAAACCAACCTCTAGGCCCTGTGACCCCAACAAGAAATATAGAGACAAAGTGTGAGGTGTCAGTGGAAACAATAGAAGGGCCTTCAAAGACCTCTGACATAAGGCTTTGCAAAAAAGGCTTGCCCTGACCGGTTTGGCTCAGTGGATAGAGCGTCGGCCTGCGGACTGAAGGGTCCCAGGTTCGATTCCAGTCAGGGGCATGTACCTTGGTTGCGGGCACATCCCCAGTTGCGGGGTATGCAGGAGGCAGCTGATCAATGTTTCTCTCTCATCGATGTTTCTAACTCTCTATCCCTCTCCCTTCCTCTCTGTAAAAAATCAATAAAATGTATATTAAAAAAAAAAAAGGCTTTCCCTTTTTGAGATCCATCAGTTACCTTGAAGAAAGTCTTCCTACATCTGTACCCAGTTATGTCAGTGAAGTGTTGCCTCACAAGAGTAGGGCAATGTGGGTGCTGCTGTGTGAGGCCCAGCGATGGACGATCATAAGCCACCCCATTAGAACATCTGAGTTGCATGCATGTCCTGCTAATGGACTTGAAGAAGATGGAACCTGATAAGGGGCTTCTGGGCCTCTCCCTCTGTCCTGTGGGTCTGATTTGATTTGCAAAATGTTAAGGAAAGGAGGCATCTCAGAGCAGGGGTGTCCTCTGGTTTTGCCTCATACCTGAATGCACCAGGACACAAAAGCCCAGTGCATCTCATCCTGCAAGGTGTTGACAAAGGTGGCTGCTATCATGAGAGTGTTGATGATAAAAGATGGTTACTTAATCAAAACTTGGAGCTGCTTCCCAATGAAAGCCTTGAACATCCTACAACAGACAGTCCTTGGTGAAGCTGTCAGTTCTGGAAACAACCAAGCTGCTCATTGGCTCGGAAGACACAAGAAGTTTCATTGTTTCTGGGGCAGGGAGGCGCCTCCTGAAGCAGAAGGGGAGCTGTGGCTGTTCTCTAAACAGCAAGTGAACAGCTGGCACTTCTTTCTGGAGCCGAGTCCTGGCTTTTACCTGCTACTGTGCACAGGGCCACCCCCAGCTACTGAAGATCTTGCTGAAAGGAAACATATGAGCAAAGACTTGAATGAGATGGTGGAGGGGGTCCTGGAGAAAGCAGATGAGGAGAGAGCATCAGGCAGCAGAAAGGGCCCATGCAGAACCAGGAGGTCAGAGTGATTAAGCAGAAACAACAAGCAGCAGGTAAAGGGCCAGGGAGGGTCTCCAGACTATAGGGATGCTGTCTCTTAGGCTGAGTGCAGTGGCGTCCACTGTGGGGTTCTGAGCAGAGGATAGACATGATTTCACTGAAGACATTAAAGAATCATGAATGAGGACCACACAGTGTCAGATTCCTTTTACACCAAATGCTCAGAATGGGCAAACACACAGACAGGAGAAAATTGGCTGATGCCTAGAGATGGGAGAAGGAGAAATGAGGTTGACACTTAAGGAGTGTGGGGTCTTCTGGATATGATGGAGTATTCTAAATTGATTGTGCTCATAGTTGCAACTCTGTGGATATTTCAAAGCCACTTTGAATATTCCAAAAGCCACTGAATCACACACTTAAAGGGTGAATTGTATGATGTGTGAATTCAATCTCAATTAAGCTGTCCCTGCTGCTGCACTGAGGCTAGATTGGTGTGCAGGGAGATCCTGAAGAGGCTACTGCAGCCATCCAAGCAGAGGAGGGGTCTTGGCTCAAGGTAGGGCCATTGGAAGTGGTGAAAGTTAGTCAGGTTCTGGTGAATTTTGAAAGTGAAGCCTGCAGATATTCTGACAGTCTGCATGCAGTCTGAGAGAAAGAGAGGAGACAGTGGTAACTCAAGCCCTTGGCTATGCACATGGAGGAACCTGAGCCACTGCCACCTGGCTAAACCACTACAGTGAGGCTTATTTCCCCAGCAGTATGAAGCCTCTGATACTCATCTTCAGAGGGCACAGCCTTGGGCATGTGCACAGCCACTCTGATCTTTTAGCTATCTGCTTCTTTGGTATCACACCCAGCTGTTAAGCTCTATCAATTCATGGCTGATTGCTCTTTAATTTTTAACAATGCCATGGAGCATAAATTGCTACATAGTCTGATCCAACTGAATTTCTGCAAAGATAATTTTTGAGGCCAGTCTGAGATTTGTTCTACCCAGAGGAGGAGACTTCATAATTGTCTATTTTCCTGGCTCTGTCTAGTAAATTAGCTGGCCTAGCTCTAGCTTGTTGCTCTCAGAGAGCCACCAGCCTCTTGGTAAATGCTTACCATCGAAATCTTTATTGGTTTTGAGAGCATGCTCAGGCTTGAACTTGTCCACATCCTGACTCAAAAAATCAGTCTTTTGGGAAGTGTTTCATCATTCTCTGTTCTTAGGGATTGCTTCTCTCCATAGGAAAAATCTCTGAGCCACTGCTGTAAGTCCTGGGCAGGGAAGGGAGCCTCTGATCTTTTGGCTTGCCTTTCCTAGCCTGGAACCCTTTTTCTGTAAATAGGCTGGAGTGAGTGTGATTGGGACCCCAGTAGTCTCACCTTGCTGCACCTGGGGTAGAGCCTCTGCCCTATGCATGGGGGCTGGGTGGAGGAAGGGGCCACTGACTTGTCAGCCATCAGGAGTTTCCCTTCTGCAACTTGGAGTTGGAGAGGATAAGTGCTGACAGTAAGCCTATCCCAGAGAGATCCTGTGTCCCTTGGTTGGAGAGGGAGCCCCCATTTTCTTGGCTACACCCACCCCTCTTTGAACTGGTAGGAATGGGGTGGGGAAGGGGAAGCAAGTTATGCTTTAAGTGCCTCAGACTCTCGCTGATCTTACTTTTTTTAAAATCAAGATTTAGTAGATTTTATTTTTGAATAAATTATGCTTCTTCATTTGCTGTATGCCCTTAGGACAATTTCCACAAACTGAATTATTGTTGTTGGTTTTCTCTTAATTACTTTCACTAGTTATAGTTGTTTTGCTGGAGAATGGGCCCATGGGGTTCCTCATGCCACCATTCCAGAAGTGAAACTCTTGGGACAGGTCATTTATTTCATTTTTTTAATTTTTATTTTTTAAAAAATATATATATTTTATTGATTTTTTACAGAGAGGAAGGGAGAGGGATAGAGAGTTAGAAACATCGATGAGAGAGAAACATCGATCAGCCGCCTCCTGCACATCTCCTACTGGGGATGTGCCCGAAACCCAGGCACATGCCCTTGACTGGAATCGAACCCAGGACCCTTCAGTCCACAGGCCGACACTCTATCTACTGAGCCAAACCGGTTTCGGCTTATTTATTTTTTATTTTTTTAATCCTCACCTGAGGACATGCTTAAAGAGAGGAAGAGAGAGAGAGATAGACACAAAAATTCTCAACAATACACTAGCAAACCAAACTCAGCAGCAGATTAAAAGCCTGTATATAATGACCAAGTAAGATGTATTCCAGATGGTCCAACCTTTGAAAATCAATCAATATAATACACCACATTAAC